>NC_092767.1:28620628-29220628 GCF_047496795.1 Chiloscyllium punctatum
CAGATCAGCCAGGATCACAGTGGAAGAGGAACATGCTTGTAACATTAAACTTCCTCCTACTCTTTCCATGTTCCCAACTAGAAGGACACTCAAGAAGCTCCAGAAGAGCAGCCTGCCTGATCGGCATCTCGGACACGTTATCATCCACTGTACCTGAACTCTAGCTGTAAGACTGATCCTCAGAATGCATTCCAGCAACTCATTAAAAACACACTCCAACAGTACCAACCAACCAACTCCACATCCTAACCCAACAGGAAAAACAAAGGACATGCCATCCCACCACGGACATGCTATTCAGTTCCTTCATTCTGTCGGATTAATATCCTGGAATTCCTGACACCTTCATCACTGCGACAGGTGAATATCAATGGGAAGGCCGATGAACATCATCTCAGGGAAACTGGGGCTGGACAATAAATGTGGCCTCACATTACGGCTCACTCCAGTAGAATAAAGAGGAAGAGAATAAATCAGCGGCCGAGTGGTTATACCGAAAACTATCAGAACTGGTTTCAGATTTTACAGGTTAATGTAAAACATGAGCACTTATGGAGGTTTAAAACTTGCCGAGCACGGGCGTGTAAGGGATAATACTTAGAAATGGACAGAACGAACACAAGACCCAAGGAGGAAACTAGGTGTGGGAACAAACACAGACTTGGGGTTTTAGTGGAACATTTCCGCTTAAAATCTTAAGTTAAAAAAAGGAAGCAATTCTTTTCTCATTCTGATCTTGTTTTGCACGTTCAAATGGAGTCATACAGCATGGAAACAGACCCTTTGGTCCAATTTGTCCATGCCAACCAGATATCCTAAATTAATCTACTCCCATTTGACAACACTTGACTCACATCCCTCTAAAATAATCCTGTTCATCTACAGGGTGCCTTTTAAATGTTGTAATTGAAGCAGCCTCCACCACTTCCTCTGGCAACTCATTCCATATACACACCAATCGCTCCGAGAAAAAGTTAACCCTTAGGTCCCTTTTACAGAGGAGCCTTGATTATCCGACATTCGATGAATCGAACTTCAGATGTTCCTGAACTTAGATCCCGATGTGTGGCTAACTATGTTATCGGGCATTCAATTAACTGAACAAAATACTCCCCGCCTGTGTCCTGTGGATAATGGAGGTTCCTCTGTATATATTTCCCCTCTCACCCTCAACCTATGCCCTCTAGTTCTGGACTCACCCAACCGAGAGAAAAGACCTTGTCTGTTTACTCTTTCCATGTCCCTCATGATTTTATAAACTCTATCAGGTCACCCCTTAACCTCCCATGCTCCAGGGGATTGAAAACCATCTGCCACTTTTCCAGTCTATCTATACCCTCCTGTATTCTCTGACAGTCCCTTATGCTTTCTGCTACTCCACCAATCTTCATGTCATCTGCAATCTTGCTGATCATACCAACAGTGCCCTCTTCCAGATCAGTTATGTACATTACAAGCAACAGTGTCCTCAGCACTGACCCCTGTGGAACACCTTTCTCTATTTCAAGAAACTCCCTTCAACTACTACTCTCTGTCTCCTGTTGCTCAACCAGTTCTTTATCCACCGAGCTAGAACATCCTGCACACCATGTGACTTCACTTTCTCCATTCATCTACCATGGGGAACCTGATCAAATGCCTCACTAAAGTCCATGTATATGACGTCAACAGCCCTTCCTTCATCTCTCAGCTTGGTCACATCCTCAAAGAACTCTATTAAGTTGGTAAGGCCCGATCTCCCCCTCACAAAACCATGTTGCCTATCACTGATAAGCCCATTCTTTTCTAAGTATAAATAGATCCTATCCCTCAGTATCTTCTCCAGCAACTTTCTCACCACTGACATCAGGCTCACTGGTCTGTAGTTACGCGGAATATTCCTACTACCCTTCTTGTACAGGGGGTCAACATGAGCAACCTTCCAGTCCTCTGGCACCTCATCTGTGTTTAAAGATGCCACAAAGATATCCATCAGGGCCCCAGCTATTTCCTCTCTCGCCTCCCTCAGCAACCTGGAATAGATCCCATCTGGTCCTGGGGATTTGTCCACCTTAATAACCTCTAGCCTACCCAACACATCATCCCTACTTATGATAATGTGATCCAGACTAATCAAACTTCTATCGCTAATCTCAATATTCATCATGTTCCTCTCCTCAGTGAACACTGATGCAAAATAATCATTCAGAATCTAACCCATTCTCTCAGGTTTGACACACAGCCTTCCTTCATTATCCTTCAGTGGACCAATCCTTTCTCTAGTTACCCGCTTGCTTCTTATATAAAAATAAAATGCTTTGAGATTCTCCTTAATTCTGCTCGCTAAAGCTATTTTATGACCCCTTTTAACCCGCTTGATTCCTCGTTTAAGACTTATCCTACTCTTCCGAAATTCCTCCAGGGCCCATTCTATTCATAGCTGCCTAGACCTTATGTACCTTTTCCTCTTGGCTAGTTGTACAATTTCTCCTGTCATCCACGTTTCACGAACCTTGCCCTTCTTATCCTTTGCCTTCAACGGGACATGCCTATCCTGCACTATCTTTCACCTCTCTTTGAAAGCCTCCCACATCTCAAATGTGGACTTCTCTTCAAATAGCTGTGTCCAATCCACATTTCCGAGCTCCTGCCTAATTTTGATATAATTGGCATTGGCCCAGTTTAGTACTAATCCCTTAGGACCACTCTTTTTTCTATCTATAAGTATTCTAAAACTTACAGAATTGTGGTCACTGTTCCCAAAGAAATCTCCCACCGCAACTTCTACCACCTGTCCTGGCTCATTCCCCAGTACCAGGTCCAATATGGCCCCTGTATGAGGAAAACCGTGTCTTGCAAATGTAATTGAGCTTTTTGAAGAAGTTACCTTAAAGCTGGATGAGGGCAGAGCAGTAGATGTTGTTTACTTGGACTGTATTAAAGTCCTTGACCAGGTTCCACAAAATAGACTAATTAGTGAAGTTCGATCACATGGGATTCAGAGTGATCTTGCCACTTGGATACAAAACTGGATTAACGTCAGGAGACAGAGTGACAGCAGAGGATTGTTCTCCCATAGACGGCAGTATGTCAGGAGTCTGCACTCTGTTGCTGCTGTCCTTGGAAAATAGATGCTGAGTTGTTGCAACTGACAGTAGCTGGAGTAAGTTGAGGCCTCGACTATGGAGTCCCTGGTGCTGCAGCCTGCCTGCCTGGAAGCACTCGAACCTGGGATTCTCTGATGCTTTTACTGCCTTTGGAAGCCTGGTGGCCTGTATTTTTCCTCGGTGAGTTGAATACTGCTGTAAAAGCACCTCCTATGCTGGGGAGAAAAGGCTGAGGATTGGGGCCTACAGCCTCGACCTTAGGTGCTGTAGCCTGGAGGGAACCAAACTTGGGACTTGCTGTCACTGCTGATGCTGCTGCCCTGAGGAGCCTGATGGTCTGCAATTGTATTCTCCGGTGGCTGGGAGATGTGTTTCTGGAGCCTGGATGTCTTCTTCAGTTTGGGGATTCTGGCCTGGACACTAATTTCTTGGGGGGGCGCTGAACACTTACAATGAGTGGCTGTATGTTGGAGTCTGGGACCTGGAACTATTTGGAGCCTGGACAATCGCCTTATTGCTGCTGCTTTGTGACTGTAACCTATTTGCTGCCAGTGACTCTTGCTCAGGGCACTGGGGAACAATTGCTTTGCACCTGTGGTTTGGGTAGCAGGACAGGGCATGGTTGCCTGGGTGACTGGACTGGCAGGTCAAGCCTAACAGGACTCTCTCAGTTTCCTTTACTGACTATTTATGTGAGGGGAGGTGTTGGTCTTGGTTTGGGAGCGGCGATGGCAATCACAGGACTCTGTAAAACAATACCCAGGGTGGGGCCTAGTCATTCCTACGTGGGGGTGGATGCATCTTCCACCTCCCCCCCCCAGCCCCTCCCAGGGCCTCGTCACCCTTTCCTTATTTAACAAACCAGCTCAGGACGAAATGTTACATTCACCCCAACATGACCATTAAGACCTGTCAGCGGCCTTGGTGGGGCTCGTCTGGTTCCCCACCATTGTCACTACATCAAAGATGGATGGGAAGGCAGTGTTCTTCCTGAAGACTGAGCCGGTGGTGCAACTCACCCTGGAGAAGGGCCTTACTGTCGCTAAGATGGTATTGCCTGTTGGCCCTCTGGAGGTAATTTCCTAGAGGGTTATTTTGATGAATATCCTGCCCTTTGTTCCATTTGATTTCCTTCCATCGCACATTCACCAGCTCAGGAAGATATGTTGGGTATGGTGTCAGTACTGCTTGGTCTGAAGGAGGTCTTTGCTTACAAGGCATTCTGGTCAGTGAAGGCTGTGCGGTGTCATGCTTGCAAGGAGGTGGGACTACTCTGGAGGAATTGGCCTGCCTTGAAGACCGCTGCCAATACCCAAGCGACCAATCAAGAAGCTGTGAGTGAGCAGATGGTGCCTCCATTTGCTGTGCCCTCTGTGTGTGGAGGGGGTAGAGAGTCCCTCCCCCACTCAGTAAGTTAGTTCTCATTCTTTTGTTGTTGCTGATGACACATTCCTAACTAGCCTCAACATCAAAGGCAGCAGGCAGGCCGAGCGCAGATATCGTATCCTTCGCTCCTCAGGGAATGAATCTACACCGTGAGCCTCCTGCAAGAAATCCCGACTGTATCAGGAGACAAAGGTCCATGGCTCCTGGAGTGGTAGGGAAGGGTCTTCCTGAGTCACTGGCCTCCAATTCTGGAGGGGTGGCTATCTTGTTGGCCTCTTTTCCCAGCTGGAGATCTTGAGGGTCAAGGTGACCCAGCCATCTGCTCCAACTCATGGTTCATTTCAGAGGCTCAATGATTCACTTCATGAAGGTATATGCAGCTTAGATGGTGCATGAGCATCTAGGACAAGGAAGCATCTAGTCTTCTTCCCTCCATCAGTGAGGGGGAGCCCATCCTTCTCAGGGGACATTTAAATTGCACTCTCAGTAGGAGGGGCCGTGGAGATACCCAGAAGAGCTCAGCATCGGTGGGCAAGTTGAGAGGCTTGGTAGATGCCTGGTGAAATGTCCACCCTGATTCCATTGCCATCAACTTTGTGAGGCCGGGGGTTGGAGTGTCTCGGACTGACCGTCTCTACGTTTTCAGGGTGTACACCTTCTGTGTTCTGAAGGCCTCAATGTATCAGGTGTTGATCTCCGATGACAACCTGGTGTGAGTGGAGCTCGGTCTGTTCCGTGCCAGAGCAAGGTTGGGGTATTGACACTTCAACACCCTGCTGTTGGAAGACAAGCTGTTCTGGGACTTGTTTCGTTACTTCAGGTCTTGCTGGAGAGGGAAACAGGGGGAGCTTCCCCGCCTTGGCGGATGTCAGAAAGAGCTGAAAATGTGTTGCTAGAAAAGCGCAGCAGGTAATGCAGCATCCAAGGAGCAGGAGAATCGACGTTTCAGGCATGAGCCCTTCTTCAGGAATCATCCTGAAGCCCTTCCTGAAGAAGGGCTCATGCCCGAAACGTCGATTCTCCTGCTCCTTGGATGCTGCATTACCTGCTGCGCTTTTCCAGCAACACATTTTCAGCTCTGACCTCCAGCATCTGCAGTCCTCACTTTCTCCTTGAGGATGTCAGCAAGACTCACATCCATGTCTTCTGTCAGGGGTACACATGGGCGTCGATGAAAAGGTGGAAATCCAGGATCATAGAATTGGAGAAGGAGGTGCTTGATCCAGAGTTATGTTGTGGTCAGCCTGACATGGACCTGGCCCTATGGGATGGTACATGAAGAGCAGAAGGCTGTACCCAGGATCTGGATCCCTTTGGGTCCTGGAGTGTGGACATGAGTTTGTGAGTCCAGTTCCATTGGGATCTTGACCGTGGCTCCCATTTCTTCTACTCGCTGGAAAAAAGGCACGGGCTCCACCAGCAGCTCCTTGTGCTGCGAACTGATGATGATCCCTTGTTTCAGATTAAGGGCCCAAGTCAGGGTCTATTCCTCCTCTGTTCTCTCCAGATCTGTCCAGCGAGGAAGCTGACAAGGTTCTGTGGGACAACCTGCCGCAGGTCAGCTGTGACGGTGCCAAGAAGCTCGATGCCCCTCAGAGCTTGGAGGAACTAACTGGTGCCCTCTCCCATTTTTCCAGCAGCAGGACCCAGGGGCTGGGTGGAGTTTGCACATTCTCCCTGTGTCTGTGTGGATTTCCTACCACAGTCCAAAGGTGTGAAAGTTAAGTGGATTGACCACACTATATTGCTTATTGTGCCCAGGAATGTGTAGGCTCAGTGGGTTTGCATGGGACATGCAGGGTTACAGGTTTGGGGGTGGTGGCATATTCTTCAGAGGGTCAGTGTGGACTTGATGGACTGAATGGCCTGATTCCACACTGAAGGGATTTTATGATTTGAGAACACAACCTTGAGGAAAATATAATTAAATCAAATACCTCTCAACTCAAAGTTAGAAGCCTGGTCTAAATCAATAACAGTCGAGGGGAATCCTCATGTTACTGAACACATGATCAGCAGAGAGTTACTAACACAGGCGTTCCACGGACAGGCACAGAACAAGTTTCAAAGACGTGTCTCAAAGCTGCTGAAATCCCCTTGGCAATCTGGATACAGAATTGGCTGGCCCATGGAAGATAGAGGCTGGTGATAAATGGGGAGTATTCAGCCTGGAGCTTGGTGAACAATGGTGCTCCACAGGGATCCGTTCTGAGACCTTTGCACTTTGTGATTTTAATAAATGATCTGGATGAGGAAGTGGAAGGGTGAAAGGGTGGATTAGCAAGTTTGCTGATGACATGAAGGTTGGTGCAGTGGTGAACAGTATGGAGGGCTGTGGTAGGTTGCAATGGGGCATTCCCAGGATGCAGAGCTGGGCTGATAAGTGGCAGATGAAGTTCAACCTGGAAAAGTGTGAAATGATTCATTTTGGAAATCAAATTTGAATGTAGAATACAGGGTTAAAGGCAGGATTCTTGGCAGGAACAGAAGGATCTTGGTGTCCATGTCCATAGATCCCTCAAAGTTGTCACCCACGTTGTTGGGTTGTTAAGAAGCTGTATGGTGTGTTTGCTTTCATTAGCAGGGGGATTGAGTTTAAGAGCCGTGAGGTTATGCTGCAGCTCTACAGAGCCCTGGTTAGACCATACTTGGAATATTGTGTTCAGTTCTGGTCGCCTCATGATAAGAAGGATATGGAAGCTTCCGGAAAGGGTGCAGTGAAGATTTATCAGGATGCATGCCTGAACTGGAGGGCATTTCTTATGAAGAAATGTTGAGGGAGCTCGGGCTTTTCTTATTTGAGCAAAGAAGGATGATAAAGTTGTGCGAGATGATGAGAAGCAATGAAAGACTGGATAGGCAGAGACTTTTTCCCAAGCTGTCACAACGGTGAATCGGTTTAAGGTAATTAGAGGAAGGATTAGGGAGGTGTTAGAGGTCGATTCTTTACACAGAGTGTGGTGGGTGTGTGGAATGCACTGCCAGCGGTGGTAATAGATTCAGATACATTAGGGACATTTAAGCGACTCTTGGAGAGGCACATAGAAGATAGAACAATAAAGTATGTCACTTAGTTTGAACTTAGGGTGGAAAAAAGGTCTGCACTACATCAAGGGCAGAAGGGCCTGTCCTGAGCTGTACTGTTCTAGGTTCTATGTTAACAGCACAGGTTCAATCCCTACGCTGGCTGAGATCACCATGTTATTCCCACCTTCTCAATCCCGCCCCTCCACTGGTTAAACTCACGACCAACTGTGTCTCTGAAAGAGCAGCCCTATGGTCCACTGGGACTAAAGCAACTTTACTGAAGGAATATAATCCAAGTCAGGATGGTGAGTGGTTTGGAAGGGAATATGCAGATCATGGTGTTCTCATGCATCTACTGCCTTTGTCTTTAGGAAGGTAGTGGCCATAGATGTTGAAGATGCTGTCTATGGAGCATTGGTGAGTCTCTGCAGTGTGTATTGTCAATGATACTCAGTGCTGCTACTGAACGCCGGTGGTGAATGGACTGAATGTTGTAGATGTGGTGTCAATCAAACTGATTACTTCATCGTAAAAGAGTAAATGTTGGAGAAACTCAGCAGGCCCGTTGTAACTTTGAAGAGAGAAAGAGAATGAATGTTTCTAGTCTGACATTACTCCTGATCAGCACTGTTCTGAAGAAGAGTTAGATGTGGACTCCAAAGGTTAACTCTATATTTCTCTCCACAGGTGTTGCCAGGTTTGCTGAATTTCTCGAGCACTTTCTGATTTCATTTCGGATTTTGGGTGTCTGCAACATTGTGCTTTTATATGACTGCTTGGTCATGCTGGGATCCCATTTCATGAGGGATCTTGAAATTATTTCCATCCAGGCAAGTGGGGAATATTCCATCACACCCCTGACGTGTTCCTTGGAGATGGTGGAGAGGCTTTTGGTGCCAAGAGGTACATCCCTCACTGCACTGACCTTGCCCCCTGACCTGCTCTTATAGCCACATTGTAAATCCATTTCATTTCATCTCAATGTAACTCCCAGGTTGTTGATCTTAGGGGATTCAGTAACAGCAAAGCCATTGAATGGCATTATTTAGATGATTGAAGGTCGTAATTGTTTTGCACTTGTGTGGCCGAATATTCATTGTTATTTGCCAGCCCAGGCCTGGAAGTTGCCAGGATCTTGCTGCAGAGCCACATGGAGTGGTTCAGTATCTGAGGAGGGAAGAATGCTGCTGAACATTGTGTGAGTATTAGCGAACCCTCGGACACATGACATTCTGCCTGAGGGAAGGTCAGTTATACAGTCACTAAAGATAGTTAGGGCTAGGACACAATCTTGAGGACCTCCTGTTGTGAGGGCCTGGAGCTTAGATGGCTGACCTCCACCCACCGCACCAATTGCTGCGGGTATGGAGTCACATGGAGCCCAAACAAGACAAGGACAGCCCTAATCCCTGAAGGGCATTAGAGAACCAGGGTGTTAACAACAATTGACAAGGGTTTCATAGTCAGATTAGAGTCATAATTCCATGTGTTTCAATTGAAGTCCTGCCATCTGTCATTGATAGGATTTAACCCGGGTCCATGATAATAGTTGGGAAGTATCTGATGATGAGTTAATGGGATGGCTGGCTTCCTTGCTCATTTAGAATCCAACTTGACATTTCTATCCCAATTACAAAATAAAGGTTTAAGTTTTATTATTCATCATTGAGTGTCATATTAATTTATCATTACTTGGTTCCTAGAAAACAGAAATACAGACAGACTTAGTGAGGGCTGCCAACTACATTAATCTGAATCCTATCTGAACAAGTATGAGATCACCCAATCTGATTCTGAGAGATTAGATTACTTACAACATGGAAACAGGCTCAACAAGGCCACACCGACCCGCCGAAGCGCACCCACCCAGACCCATTCCCCTACACCTAACACTACGGGCAATTTGGCATGGCCAATTCACCTAACCTGCACATTTTTGGACTGTGGGAGGAAACCAGAGCACCCAGAGGAAACCCACACAGACACAGGGAGAATGTGCAAACTCCACACAGTCAGTCACCTGAGGCGGGAATTGAACCCAGGTCTCTGGCGCTGTGAGGCAGCAGTGCTTACCACTGTGCCACCGTGCCGCGCACATTCACTCAGTTTGAAGTTTGAAGGAACTGTCGATGAGCAGAGTGAATGGTTTTCCCATGCAAAGGAAGGTGTTATGTAGAAAGACAGGAACATTATTTACGTGTGTATGTGTGTGTGTGTGTGTGTGTATGTGTGTGTGTGTGTGTGTGTAACTCATCCAGGCTGACCAAATATCACAAACTAATCTAGTCCCATTGGCCAGCACTAGTCCCATATCCCTCTAAGCCCTTCCTATTCATAGAGTCATAGAGATGTACAGCATGGAAACAGACCCTTCGCTTCAACCTGTCCACGCCGACCAGATATCCCAACCCAATCTTGTCCCACCTGACAGCACCCGGCCCATATCCCTCCAAACCCTTCCTATTCATATACCCATCTAAATGCCTCTTAAATGTTGCAATTGTACCAGCCTCCACCACTTCGTCTGGCAGCTCATTCCATACCAGTACCACCCTCTGTGTGAAAAAGTTACCTCTTAGGTCTCTTTTATATCTTTCCCCTCTCACCCAAACCTATGCTCTCTAGTTCTGGACTCCCCGACCCCCAGGGAAAGACTTTGTCTATTTATCCTATCCATGCCCCTCATAATTTTGTAAACCTCTATAAGGTCCACCCCTCAGCCTCCGACGCTCCAGGGAAAACTGCCCCAGCCTGTTCAGTCTCTCCCTGTAGCTCAGATCCTCCAACCCTGGCAACATCCTTGTAAATATTTTCTGAACCCTTTCAGGTTTCACAACATCTTTCTGATAGGAAGCAGACCAGAATCGCATGCAATATTCCAACAGTGGCTTAACCAATGTCCTGTACAGCCGCAACATGACCTCCCAACTCCTGTACTCAATACTCTGGCCAATAAAGGAAAGCATACCAAATGCCGCCTTCACTTTCCTATCTAACTGCGACTCCACTTTCAAGGAGCTATGAACCTGCACTCCAAGGTCTCTTTGTGCAGCAACACTCCCTAGGACCTTGCCATTAAGTCTATAAGTCCTGCTAAGATTTGCCTTCTCAAAATGCAGCACCTTGCAGTTATCTGAATTAAACTCCATCTGCCTCTTCTCAGCCCATTGGCCCATCTGGTCCAGATCCTGTTGTAATCTGAGGTAACCCTCTTCACTATCCACTACACCTCCAATTTTGGTGTCGTCTGCTAACTGACTAACTTACTAACCACTTAGGCTCGCATCCAAATCATTTATGTAAATGACAAAAAGTAAAGGACCCAGCACCGATCCTTGTGGCACTCCACTGGTCACAGGCCTCCAGTCTGAAAAACAACCCTCCACCACCACTCTCTGTCTTCTATCTTTGAGCCAATTCTGTATCCACATGGCTAGTTCTCCCTGTATTCCATGAGATCTAACCTTTCTAATTAGTCGCCCATGGGGAACCTTGGCGAACGCCTTACTGAAGTCTATATAGATCACGTCTACTGCTCTGCCCTCATCAATCCTCTTTGTTACTTCTTCAAAAAACCCAATCAAGTTTGTGAGACATGATTTCCCATGCACAAAGCCATGTTGACTATCCCTAAACAGTCCTTGCCTTTCCCAATACATGTACATCCTGTCCCTCAGGATTCCCTCCAACAGTTTGCCCACCACTGAGGTCAGGCTCACCGGTCTATAGTTCCCTGGCTTGTCTTTACCACCCTTATTAAACAGTGGCACCACATTTGCCAACCTCCAGTCTTCTGGCACCTCACCTGTGACTATCGATGATACAAATATCTCAGCAAGAGGCCCAGCAATCACTTCTCTAGCTTCCCACAGAGTTCTCAGGTACACCTGATCAAGTCCTGGGGATTTATCCACCTTTAACCATTTCAAGACATCCAGCACTTCCTCCTCTGTAATCTGGACATTCATACACCCATCCAGATGGCTTTTAAATGTTGTAATGGTATCAGCCTTCACCACTTCCTCTGGCAGCTCATTCCATACCCACACCAACCTTTGCTTGAAAATGTTGCCCCTTAAGTCCCTTTTAAATCTTTCCCCTCTCATCCTAAATCTATGCCCCCTAGCTCATTATTCCCACAACCCAGGGAAAAGACCTTGTCTATTTATCCGATCCATGCCCTTCATGTCTTTATAAATTTCTGTAACGTCACCCCTCAGCCTCCAACACTCCAAGGAAAACAGCCCAGCCTATTCGTCCTCTCCCTACAGCTCAAAACCTCCAACTCTGGCAACATTCCTGTAAATCTTTTCTGAACCCTTTCAAGTTTCATAATATCCTTTCTGTAGGATGGAGACCACAATGTGTGTAAAATACCTGACATTCTTCTGCATTATGTTATTTTATTAACAACACTATCTTTCACTTTGCCTGAAACGATTTTGGAATGTGTTTATTTGAAGAATTGGAATTCAAAACCAAGGCAGAGGGTGATGGTGGAGGGTTGTTTTGTAGAGGCCTGTGACCAGTGGAGTGCCACAGCTAGGTCCACTACTTTTCATCATTTATATAACTGATGTGGATGTGAGATATAGTTAGTACATTTGCACATGACACCAAAATCGGAGGTGTAGTGGACCATGAAGAGGGTTACCTCAGATTAAAATGGGATCTTGATCAGATGGGCCAATGGGCTGAGAAGTAGCAGATGGCCTTTCATTGAGATAAATGCAAGATGCTGCATTTTGGGAAAGCAAATCTTAGCAGGACTTTTACACTCAATGGTAAGGTCCAGTAAGTGTTGCTGAACAAAGAGACCTTGGAGTGCAGGTTCATAGCTCCTTGAAGGCAGAATTGTAGGTAGATAGGATAGTGAAGAAGGGTTTTGGTATGCTTTCCTCTATTGGTCAGAGTATTGAGAACAGGATTAGGGAGGTCATATTGTGGCTGTACAGGACATTGGTTAGGCCGCTTTTGGAATATTGCATGCAATTCTAGTCTCCTTCCTATCGGAAGGATGTTGTGAATCTTGAAAGTGTTCTAAAAAAAAATAATAAGAACGTTGCCAGGGTTGGAGGATTTGAGCTAAAGGGAGAGGTTGAACAGGCTGGAGCTGTTTTCCCTGGAGCGTCGGAGGCTGAGGGGTGACCTTATAGAGATTTATAAAATCACGAGGGGTATGGATAGTATAAATACACAAAGTCTCTTCCCTGGGGTCGGGGAGTCCAGAACTAAGAGGGCATAGGATTAGGATGAGAGGGGAAAGATATAAAAGATACCTAAGGAGCAACGTTTTTACACAGAGGGTGGTACCTGGAATGAGCTGCCAGAGGAAGTGGTGGAGGCTGGTATGATTGTAACATTTAAAAGGCATCTGGATGAGTATATGATTATGAAGGGTTTGGAGAGATATGGGCCGGATGTTGGGCAGGTGAGGCTAGATTGGGTTGAGATATCTGGTTGGCATGGACAGGTTGGACCAAAGGGTTTGTTTCCATGCTGCACATCTCAATGACTCTATTACTCTTTGAACACATTTTGCCCCCATCTAGGATGAGAATAGCATTGGGAAGGAAAATTCCAAAATAAACATCGCTCCCAGCTTCTCTTCAGGGGATTTATATATGATGTGAGCAGATACCCTCAGTTTGGGGAGCTTAAAAGTAGACAGACCCCATGGTCTAGAGGAGTTGTATCCAAGGAGACGAGAGAGGAATTTACAGGGACTCTAACCCAAATCTTTAGTTCCTCTCCGGTCACAGGGAAGGTGCCAGGAGATTTGAGGGCATTTGATGTGTTTCCACCTTTCAAGAACAGTGGTAGGGATTGACCAGGAATAACAGAGTAGTGAGTATTCATCAGTGTCAGGGCAACTATGAGAGAAAATTCTGAAACAAAGAATTGATCTCCATTCTGAGAGGCAAGGTTTGATCATGAAATAAAAACTGAACGAACTGCAGATGCTGTAAATTAGCAATTAAAACAGAAATTGCTGGAAAAGCTCAGCAGGTCTGCAGCATCTGTGGAGAGAAATCAGAGTTAATGTTTGGGGTCAAGTGGCCTTTCCTCAGACCTGATGGTAGTTGGAAACATGTCAGCTTTTTGTGCAGATCCAAAATGGCAGCAGAGTCAGATGCTCCAGCCAGAACTCCTCTGCTCCACCTGATCTTTTTTCCATTTCTTTCTTCTTTTTTTTTCTCCTTTTCCCCTTTTTTCTGATTTTTTTTCAACTTACCTGGAGCATGTCTGGTGGTGGCATCTCGCTGGAGATGGTGGCTAATGATCCTCTGGATATGGTTGCTGGTGGGATGGTAGGTAAGGACAATGGGAACCCTATCTCTTTTGGAGAGGGAAGAGAAGAGGTGAGGACTGAAGTACAGGAGATAGGTTGGACCCGCTGAGGGCCCTGTCAACAATGGAGCTGGGGAATTCTTTGTTAAGGAGGAACGTGGCAAAGTTGGCATCATTAGAACAGATGTGATGGAGATAGAGGAAGTTGGAGAATGGAATAGAGTCTTTGCAGGATACAGGATGTGGATGTATAGACTTGGTGTTTATGGTGGACATTGGTGGCCAGTCTATCCCATGAAATAGAAACAGAAATGTCAAGGAAGGGAAACGAGAAGTCAGAGACTCAGGATATTTGAGTGTGTGTTTATGTGTGTGTGTGTGTGTGTGTGTGTGTGTGTGTGTGTGTGTGTCTGTCTGTCTGTCTGTCTGTGTGAGACTATGTGTGTGTAAGTGTGTGTGTGTGTGTGAATACGTGTGTGTCTGTGTGGGTATGTCTGTATGTGTGAGTGTGTCTATGTGTGTGTCTGTATGTGTGAATGTCTGTGTGTCTGTGTGTCTGTCTGTGTGAGTGTGTGTGTGTGTCTACATATGTGTGTCTGTGTGCGTGAGTCGGTGTGGTTGTGATAATATGTGTGTCTGCATGTGTGTGTCTGTGTGTCTATGTGTGTGAATGTCTGTGAGTGTGTGTCTGTCTGTCTATATCTGTGTGTATGTGTCTGTGTGTGTGTCTGTCTGTGTAAGTGTGTGTGTGTGAGTGTGTATGTGTCTGTGTGTGTGTCTGTGTAAGTGTGTGTGTGTGTGTGTGTGTGTGTGTCTGTGTGTTTGTGTGTGTTTGTTGTGGGGGAGGGGTAGGGTAGGAGACACTTGGGAATGATGATTTGATAGACATCACAAATACTGATCAAGTCATTGACAGTGAGTAAGAAAGTCTCAGGTTATTGGTAGAAATGGAGAGATTGGTCCGATGGGCAGATCAATGACGGATGAAATGTAACTCTGATAAACGAGAGGTGATGGCTCGAGCAGAATTTACACGATAAGACAGGAGGCAATGAAGGGGAGGATACGAGGAAGCTAATAGGAGCAGAAAGATCTTGAGGCGATTGTTAACAGATCCCTGAAGGCAGCAGGACAGGCATCGAGCCCCAGTGTGGAGTTCAGTGTGGGGAATCGAGTCCCAGTGCGGAGGTCAGTGAGGGGAATCGAGTCCCAGTGCAGAGGCCAGTGAGGGGAATCGAGTCCCAGTGCGGAGGTCAATGTGGGGAATCAAGTGCAAGTGTGGAGGCCAGTGAGGGGAATTGAGTCCCAGTGCAGAAGCCAGTGAGGGGAATCAAGTTCCAGTGCAGAGGCCAGTGAGGGGAATCGAGTCCAAGTGCGGAGGTCAGTGAGGGGAATCGAGTCCCAGTGCAGAGGCCAGTGAGGGGAATCAAGTTCCAGTGCAGAGGCCAGTGAGGGGAATCGAGTTCCAGTGCAGAAGCCAGTGAGGGGAATCGAGTCCCAGTGCGGAGGTCAGTGAGGGGAATCGAGTCCCAGTGCAGAGGCCAGTGAGGGGAATCGAGTCCCACTGCGGAGGTCAATGTGGGGAATCAAGTCCAAGTGTGGAGGCCAGTGAGCGGAATTGAGTCCCAGTGCAGAAGCCAGTGAGGGGAATCGAGTCCAAGTGCGGAGGTCAGTGAGGGGAATCGAGTCCCAGTGCAGAGGCCAGTGAGGGGTATCGAGTCCCAGTGCAGAGGCCAGTGAGGAGAACCAAGTTCCAGAGCAGAGGCCAGTGAGGGGAATCGAGTTCCAGTGCAGAAGCCAGTGAGGGGAATCGAGTTACAGTGCAGAAGCCAGTGAGGGGAATCGAGTCCCAGTGCGGAGGTCAGTGAGGGGAATCGAGTCCCAGTGTGAAGGCCATTGAGGAGAATCGAGTCCCAGTGCAGAGGCCAGTTAGGGGAATTGGGTCCCAGTGCGGAGGCCAGTGAGGGGAAACAAGTCCTGGTGCAGAGGCCAGTGAGGGGAATCGAGTCCCAGTGCGGAGGCCATTGAGGGGAATCGAGTCCCAGTGCGGAGGTCAGTGTTGGGAATCGAGTCCCAGTGCGGAGGCCAGTGAGGGGAATTGAGTCCCACTGCGGAGGTCAGTTAGGGGAATCGAGTCCCAGTGTGAAGGCCATTGAGGGGAATCGAGTCCCAGTGCAGAGGCCAGTGAGGGGAATCGAGTCCCAGTGTGAAGGCCATTGAGGAGAATCGAGTCCCAGTGCAGAGGCCAGTGAGGGGAATTGGGTCCCAGTGCGGAGGCCAGTGAGGGGAAACAAGTCCTGGTGCAGAGGCCAGTGAGGGGAATCGAGTCCCAGTGCAGAGGCCATTGAGGGGAATCGAGTCCCAGTGCAGAGGTCAGTGAGGGGAATCGAGTCCCAGTGCAGAGGTCAGTGAGGGGAATTGAGTCCCAGTGCGGAGGCCAGTGAGCGGAATCGAGTCCAAGTGCAGAGGTCAGTGTGGGGAATCAAGTCCCAGTGCGGAGGCCAGTGAGGGGAATCGAGTCCCAGTGCAGAAGCCAGTGAGGGGAATCAAGTTCCAGTGCAGAGGCCAGTGAGGGGAATCGAATCCTGGTGCAGAGGCCAGTGAGGGGAATCAAGTTCCAGTGTGGACGTCAGTGTGGGGAATCAAGTCCCAGTGTGGAGGCCAGTGAGGGGAATCGAGTCCCAGTGTGAAGGCCATTGAGGGGAATTGAGTCCCAGTGCAGAGGCCAGTGAGGGGAATTGAGTCCCAGTGCAGAGGCCAGTGAGGGCAATCGAGTCCCAGTACGGAGGCCAGTGAGGGGAATTGTGTCCGAGTGCGGAGGCCAGTGAGGGGAATCGAGTCCCAGTGCAGAGGTCAGTGAGGGGAATCGAGTCCCAGTGCAGAGGCCAGTGAGGGAATCGAGTCCCAGTGCAGAGGCCAGTGAGGGGAATCGAGTCCCAGTGCAGAGGCCAGTGAGGGGAATCGAGTCCCAGTGCAGAGGCCAGTGAGGGGAATCGAGTCCTGGTGCAGAGGCCAGTGAGGGGAATCAAGTTCCAGTGTGGACGTCAGTGTGGGGAATCAAGTCCCAGTGTGGAGGCCAGTGAGGGGAATCGAGTCCCAGTGTGAAGGCCATTGAGGGGAATTGAGTCCCAGTGCAGAGGCCAGTGAGGGGAATCAAGTTCCATTGCAGAGGCCAGTGAGGGGAATCAAGTCCCAGTGCGGAGGCGAGTGAAGGGAATCGGGTCCCAGTGCGGAGGCCAGTGAGCGGAATCGAGTCCCAGTGCGGAGGCCAGTGAGGGGAATTGAGTCCCAGTGCGGAGGCTAGTGAGGGGAATCGAGTCCCAGTGCGGAGGCCAGTGAGCGGAATCGAGTCCAAGTGCGGAGGTCAGTGTGGGGAATCGAGTCCCAGTGCGGAGGTCAGTGAGGGGAATCGAGTCCCAGTGCAGAGGCCAGTGAGGGGAATCAAGTTCCAGTGCAGAGGCCAGTGAGGGGAATCGAGTCCAAGTGCGGAGGTCAGTGAGGGGAATCGAGTCCCAGTGCAGAGGCCAGTGAGGGGAATCAAGTTCCAGTGCAGAGGCCAGTGAGGGGAATCGAGTTCCAGTGCAGAAGCCAGTGAGGGGAATCGAGTCCCAGTGCGGAGGTCAGTGAGGGGAATCGAGTCCCAGTGCAGAGGCCAGTGAGGGGAATCGAGTCCCACTGCGGAGGTCAATGTGGGGAATCAAGTCCAAGTGTGGAGGCCAGTGAGCGGAATTGAGTCCCAGTGCAGAAGCCAGTGAGGGGAATCGAGTCCAAGTGCGGAGGTCAGTGAGGGGAATCGAGTCCCAGTGCAGAGGCCAGTGAGGGGAATCGAGTCCCAGTGCAGAGGCCAGTGAGGAGAACCAAGTTCCAGAGCAGAGGCCAGTGAGGGGAATCGAGTTCCAGTGCAGAAGCCAGTGAGGGGAATCGAGTTACAGTGCAGAAGCCAGTGAGGGGAATCGAGTCCCAGTGCGGAGGTCAGTGAGGGGAATCGAGTCCCAGTGTGAAGGCCATTGAGGAGAATCGAGTCCCAGTGCAGAGGCCAGTGAGGGGAATTGGGTCCCAGTGCGGAGGCCAGTGAGGGGAAACAAGTCCTGGTGCAGAGGCCAGTGAGGGGAATCGAGTCCCAGTGCGGAGACCAGTGAGGGGAATTGAGTCCCAGTGCGGAGGCCATTGAGGGGAATCGAGTCCCAGTGCAGAGGTCAGTGAGTGGAATTGAGTCCCAGTGCAGAGGCCAGTGAGGGCAATCGAGTCCCAGTGCGGAGGCCAGTGAGGGGAATCGAGTCCCAGTGCGGAGGCCAGTGAAGGGAATCGGGTCCCAGTGCGGAGGCCAGTGAGGGGAATCGAGTCCCAGTGCAGAAGCCAGTGAGGGGAATCGAGTCCCAGTGGGGAGGCCAGTGAGGGGATTCGAGACCCAGTGCAGAGGCCAGTGAGGGGAATCGAGTCCCAGTGCAGAGGCCATTGAGGGGAATCGAGTCCCAGTGGGGAGGCCAGTGAGGGGAATCGAGTACCAGTGCAGAGGCCAGTGAGGGGAATCGAGTCCCAGTGCAGAGGCCAGTGAGGGGAATCGAGTCCCAGTGCGGAGGCCAGTGAGGGGAATCGAGTCCCAGTGCGGAGGTCAGTGTTGGGAATCGAGTCCCAGTGCGGAGGCCAGTGAGGGGAATTGAGTCCCACTGCGGAGGTCAGTTAGGGGAATCGAGTCCCAGTGTGAAGGCCATTGAGGGGAATCGAGTCCCAGTGCAGAGGCCAGTGAGGGGAATCGAGTCCCAGTGTGAAGGCCATTGAGGAGAATCGAGTCCCAGTGCAGAGGCCAGTGAGGGGAATTGGGTCCCACTGCGGAGGCCAGTGAGGGGAAACAAGTCCTGGTGCAGAGGCCAGTGAGGGGAATCGAGTCCCAGTGCAGAGGCCATTGAGGGGAATCGAGTCCCAGTGCAGAGGTCAGTGAGGGGAATCGAGTCCCAGTGCAGAGGTCAGTGAGGGGAATTGAGTCCCAGTGCGGAGGCCAGTGAGCGGAATCGAGTCCAAGTGCAGAGGTCAGTGTGGGGAATCAAGTCCCAGTGCGGAGGCCAGTGAGGGGAATCGAGTCCCAGTGCAGAAGCCAGTGAGGGGAATCAAGTTCCAGTGCAGAGGCCAGTGAGGGGAATCGAATCCTGGTGCAGAGGCCAGTGAGGGGAATCAAGTTCCAGTGTGGACGTCAGTGTGGGGAATCAAGTCCCAGTGTGGAGGCCAGTGAGGGGAATCGAGTCCCAGTGTGAAGGCCATTGAGGGGAATTGAGTCCCAGTGCAGAGGCCAGTGAGGGGAATTGAGTCCCAGTGCAGAGGCCAGTGAGGGCAATCGAGTCCCAGTACGGAGGCCAGTGAGGGGAATTGTGTCCGAGTGCAGAGGTCAGTGAGGGGAATCGAGTCCCAGTGCAGAGGCCAGTGAGGGAATCGAGTCCCAGTGCAGAGGCCAGTGAGGGGAATCGAGTCCCAGTGCAGAGGCCAGTGAGGGGAATCGAGTCCCAGTGCAGAGGCCAGTGAGGGGAATCGAGTCCTGGTGCAGAGGCCAGTGAGGGGAATCAAGTTCCAGTGTGGACGTCAGTGTGGGGAATCAAGTCCCAGTGTGGAGGCCAGTGAGGGGAATCGAGTCCCAGTGTGAAGGCCATTGAGGGGAATTGAGTCCCAGTGCAGAGGCCAGTGAGGGGAATCAAGTTCCATTGCAGAGGCCAGTGAGGGGAATCAAGTCCCAGTGCGGAGGCGAGTGAAGGGAATCGGGTCCCAGTGCGGAGGCCAGTGAGCGGAATCGAGTCCCAGTGCGGAGGCCAGTGAGGGGAATTGAGTCCCAGTGCGGAGGCTAGTGAGGGGAATCGAGTCCCAGTGCGGAGGCCAGTGAGCGGAATCGAGTCCAAGTGCGGAGGTCAGTGTGGGGAATCGAGTCCCAGTGCGGAGGTCAGTGAGGGGAATCGAGTCCCAGTGCAGAGGCCAGTGAGGGGAATCGAGTCCCAGTGCGGAGGCCAGTGAGGGGAATCGAGTCCAAGTGCGGAGGCCAGTGAGGGGAATCGAATCCCAGTGCGGAGGTCAGTGAGGGGAATCGAGTCCCAGTGCGGAGGCCAGTGAGGGGAATTGTGTCCGAGTGCGGAGGCCAGTGAGGGGAATCGAGTCCCAGTGCAGAGGTCAGTGAGGGGAATCGAGTCCCAGTGCAGAGGCCAGTGAGGGAATCGAGTCCCAGTGCAGAGGCCAGTGAGGGGAATCGAGTCCCAGTGCAGAGGCCAGTGAGGGGAATCGAGTGCCTGTGCAGAGGCCAGTGAGGGGAATCGAGTCCCAGTGCGGAGGCCAGTGAGGGGAATCGAGTCCCAGTGCGGAGGCCAGTGAAGGGAATCGGGTCCCAGTGCGGAGGCCAGTGAGGGGAATCGAGTCCCAGTGCAGAAGCCAGTGAGGGGAATCGAGTCCCAGTGGGGAGGCCAGTGAGGGGAATCGAGTACCAGTGCAGAGGCCAGTGAGGGGAATCGAGTCCCAGTGCAGAAGCCAGTGAGGGGAATCGAGTCCCAGTGGGGAGGCCAGTGAGGGGAATCGAGTCCCTGTGCAGAGGCCAGTGAGGGGAATCGAGTCCCAGTGCAGAGGCCAGTGAGGGGAATCGAGTCCCAGTGCGGAGGCCAGTGAGGGGAATCGAGTCCCAGTTCGGAGGCCAGTGAAGGGAATCGGGTCCCAGTGCGGAGGCCAGTGAGGGGAATCGAGTCCCAGTGCAGAAGCCAGTGAGGGGAATCGAGTCCCAGTGGGGAGGCCAGTGAGGGGAATCGAGTACCAGTGCAGAGGCCAGTGAGGGGAATCGAGTCCCAGTGCAGAAGCCAGTGAGGGGAATCGAGTCCCAGTGGGGAGGCCAGTGAGGGGAATCGAGTCCCTGTGCAGAGGCCAGTGAGGGGAATCGAGTACCAGTGCAGAGGCCAGTGAGGGGAATCGAGTCCCAGTGCGGAGGCCAGTGAGGGGAATCGAGTCCCACTTCGGAGGCCAGTGAAGGGAATCGGGTCCCAGTGCGGAGGCCAGTGAGGGGAATCGAGTCCCAGTGCAGAAGCCAGTGAGGGGAATCGAGTCCCAGTGGGGAGGCCAGTGAGGGGAATCGAGTCCCAGTGCAGAGGCCAGTGAGGGGAATCGAGTCCCAGTACGGAGGCCAGTGAGGGGAATTGTGTCCGAGTGCGGAGGCCAGTGAGGGGAATCGAGTCCCAGTGCAGAGGTCAGTGAGGGGAATCGAGTCCCAGTGCAGAGGCCAGTGAGGGAATCGACTCCCAGTGCAGAGGCCAGTGAGGGGAATCGAGTCCCAGTGCAGAGGTCAGTGAGGGGAATCGAGTCCCTGTGCAGAGGCCAGTGAGAGGAATCGAGTCCCAGTGCAGAGGCCAGTGAGGGGAATCGAGTCCCAGTGTGGAGGCCAGTGAGGGGAATCGAGTCCCATTGCGGAGGCCAGTGAAGGGAATCGGGTCCCAGTGCGGAGGCCAGTGAGGGGAATTGAGTCCCAGTGCAGAAGCCAGTGAGGGCAATCGAGTCCCAGTGGGGAGGCCAGTGAGGGGAATCGAGTACCAGTGCAGAGGCCAGTGAGGGGAATCGAGTCCCAGTGGGGAGGCCAGTGAGGGGAATCGAGTACCAGTGCAGAGGCCAGTGAGGGGAATCGAGTACCAGTGCAGAGGCCAGGGAGGGGAAACGAGTCCCAGTGCAGAGGCCAGTGAGGGGAATCGAGTCCCAGTGCGGAGGCCAGTGAGGGGAATCGAGTCCCAGTGCGGAGGTCAGTGTGGGGAATCGAGTCCCAGTGCGGAGGTCAGTGAGGGGAATCGAGTCCCAGTGCAGAGGCCAGTGAGGGGAATCAAGTTCCAGTGCAGAGGCCAGTGAGGGGAATCGAGTTCCAGTGCAGAAGCCAGTGAGGGGAATCGAGTCCCAGTGCGGAGGTCAGTGAGGGGAATCGAGTCCAAGTGCGGAGGTCAGTGAGGGGAATCGAGTCCCAGTGCAGAGGCCAGTGAGGGGAATCAAGTTCCAGTGCAGAGGCCAGTGAGGGGAATCGAGTTCCAGTGCAGAAGCCAGTGAGGGGAATCGAGTCCCAGTGCGGAGGTCAGTGAGGGGAATCGAGTCCCAGTGCAGAGGCCAGTGAGGGGAATCGAGTCCCACTGCGGAGGTCAATGTGGGGAATCAAGTCCAAGTGTGGAGGCCAGTGAGCGGAATTGAGTCCCAGTGCAGAAGCCAGTGAGGGGAATCGAGTCCAAGTGCGGAGGTCAGTGAGGGGAATCGAGTCCAAGTGCGGAGGTCAGTGAGGGGAATCGAGTCCCAGTGCAGAGGCCAGTGAGGGGAATCAAGTTCCAGTGCAGAGGCCAGTGAGGGGAATCGAGTTCCAGTGCAGAAGCCAGTGAGGGGAATCGAGTCCCAGTGCGGAGGTCAGTGAGGGGAATCGAGTCCCAGTGCAGAGGCCAGTGAGGGGAATCGAGTCCCACTGCGGAGGTCAATGTGGGGAATCAAGTCCAAGTGTGGAGGCCAGTGAGCGGAATTGAGTCCCAGTGCAGAAGCCAGTGAGGGGAATCGAGTCCAAGTGCGGAGGTCAGTGAGGGGAATCGAGTCCCAGTGCAGAGGCCAGTGAGGGGTATCGAGTCCCAGTGCAGAGGCCAGTGAGGAGAACCAAGTTCCAGAGCAGAGGCCAGTGAGGGGAATCGAGTTCCAGTGCAGAAGCCAGTGAGGGGAATCGAGTTACAGTGCAGAAGCCAGTGAGGGGAATCGAGTCCCAGTGCGGAGGTCAGTGAGGGGAATCGAGTCCCAGTGTGAAGGCCATTGAGGAGAATCGAGTCCCAGTGCAGAGGCCAGTTAGGGGAATTGGGTCCCAGTGCGGAGGCCAGTGAGGGGAAACAAGTCCTGGTGCAGAGGCCAGTGAGGGGAATCGAGTCCCAGTGCGGAGGCCATTGAGGGGAATCGAGTCCCAGTGCGGAGGTCAGTGTTGGGAATCGAGTCCCAGTGCGGAGGCCAGTGAGGGGAATTGAGTCCCACTGCGGAGGTCAGTTAGGGGAATCGAGTCCCAGTGTGAAGGCCATTGAGGGGAATCGAGTCCCAGTGCAGAGGCCAGTGAGGGGAATCGAGTCCCAGTGTGAAGGCCATTGAGGAGAATCGAGTCCCAGTGCAGAGGCCAGTGAGGGGAATTGGGTCCCAGTGCGGAGGCCAGTGAGGGGAAACAAGTCCTGGTGCAGAGGCCAGTGAGGGGAATCGAGTCCCAGTGCAGAGGCCATTGAGGGGAATCGAGTCCCAGTGCAGAGGTCAGTGAGGGGAATCGAGTCCCAGTGCAGAGGTCAGTGAGGGGAATTGAGTCCCAGTGCGGAGGCCAGTGAGCGGAATCGAGTCCAAGTGCAGAGGTCAGTGTGGGGAATCAAGTCCCAGTGCGGAGGCCAGTGAGGGGAATCGAGTCCCAGTGCAGAAGCCAGTGAGGGGAATCAAGTTCCAGTGCAGAGGCCAGTGAGGGGAATCGAATCCTGGTGCAGAGGCCAGTGAGGGGAATCAAGTTCCAGTGTGGAGGCCAGTGAGGGGAATCGAGTCCCAGTGCAGAAGCCAGTGAGGGGAATCAAGTTCCAGTGCAGAGGCCAGTGAGGGGAATCGAATCCTGGTGCAGAGGCCAGTGAGGGGAATCAAGTTCCAGTGTGGACGTCAGTGTGGGGAATCAAGTCCCAGTGTGGAGGCCAGTGAGGGGAATCGAGTCCCAGTGTGAAGGCCATTGAGGGGAATTGAGTCCCAGTGCAGAGGCCAGTGAGGGGAATTGAGTCCCAGTGCAGAGGCCAGTGAGGGCAATCGAGTCCCAGTACGGAGGCCAGTGAGGGGAATTGTGTCCGAGTGCGGAGGCCAGTGAGGGGAATCGAGTCCCAGTGCAGAGGTCAGTGAGGGGAATCGAGTCCCAGTGCAGAGGCCAGTGAGGGAATCGAATCCCAGTGCAGAGGCCAGTGAGGGGAATTGTGTCCGAGTGCGGAGGCCAGTGAGGGGAATCGAGTCCCAGTGCAGAGGTCAGTGAGGGGAATCGAGTCCCAGTGCGGAGGCCAGTGAGCGGAATCGAGTCCAAGTGCAGAGGTCAGTGTGGGGAATCAAGTCCCAGTGCGGAGGCCAGTGAGGGGAATCGAGTCCCAGTGCAGAAGCCAGTGAGGGGAATCAAGTTCCAGTGCAGAGGCCAGTGAGGGGAATCGAATCCTGGTGCAGAGGCCAGTGAGGGGAATCAAGTTCCAGTGTGGAGGCCAGTGAGGGGAATCGAGTCCCAGTGCAGAAGCCAGTGAGGGGAATCAAGTTCCAGTGCAGAGGCCAGTGAGGGGAATCGAATCCTGGTGCAGAGGCCAGTGAGGGGAATCAAGTTCCAGTGTGGACGTCAGTGTGGGGAATCAAGTCCCAGTGTGGAGGCCAGTGAGGGGAATCGAGTCCCAGTGTGAAGGCCATTGAGGGGAATTGAGTCCCAGTGCAGAGGCCAGTGAGGGGAATTGAGTCCCAGTGCAGAGGCCAGTGAGGGCAATCGAGTCCCAGTACGGAGGCCAGTGAGGGGAATTGTGTCCGAGTGCGGAGGCCAGTGAGGGGAATCGAGTCCCAGTGCAGAGGCCAGTGAGGGGAATCGAGTCCCAGTGCAGAAGCCAGTGAGGGGAATCACGTTCCAGTGCAGAGGCCAGTGAGGGGAATCGAATCCTGGTGCAGAGGCCAGTGAGGGGAATTGTGTCCGAGTGCGGAGGCCAGTGAGGGGAATCGAGTCCCAGTGCAGAGGTCAGTGAGGGGAATTGAGTCCCAGTGCGGAGGCCAGTGAGCGGAATCGAGTCCAAGTGCAGAGGTCAGTGTGGGGAATCAAGTCCCAGTGCGGAGGCCAGTGAGGGGAATCGAGTCCCAGTGCAGAAGCCAGTGAGGGGAATCAAGTTCCAGTGCAGAGGCCAGTGAGGGGAATCGAATCCTGGTGCAGAGGCCAGTGAGGGGAATCGAATCCTGGTGCAGAGGCCAGTGAGGGGAATCAAGTTCCAGTGTGGAGGCCAGTGAGGGGAATCGAGTCCCAGTGCAGAAGCCAGTGAGGGGAATCAAGTTCCAGTGCAGAGGCCAGTGAGGGGAATTGAGTCCCAGTGCAGAGGCCAGTGAGGGCAATCGAGTCCCAGTACGGAGGCCAGTGAGGGGAATTGTGTCCGAGTGCGGAGGCCAGTGAGGGGAATCGAGTCCCAGTGCAGAGGTCAGTGAGGGGAATCGAGTCCCAGTGCAGAGGCCAGTGAGGGAATCGAATCCCAGTGCAGAGGCCAGTGAGGGGAATTGTGTCCGAGTGCGGAGGCCAGTGAGGGGAATCGAGTCCCAGTGCAGAGGTCAGTGAGGGGAATCGAGTCCCAGTGCAGAGGCCAGTGAGGGAATCGAATCCCAGTGCAGAGGCCAGTGAGGGGAATTGTGTCCGAGTGCGGAGGCCAGTGAGGGGAATCAAGTCCCAGTGCGGAGGCGAGTGAAGGGAATCGGGTCCCAGTGCGGAGGCCAGTGAGCGGAATCGAGTCCCAGTGCGGAGGCCAGTGAGGGGAATTGAGTCCCAGTGCGGAGGCTAGTGAGGGGAATCGAGTCCCAGTGCGGAGGCCAGTGAGCGGAATCGAGTCCAAGTGCGGAGGTCAGTGTGGGGAATCGAGTCCCAGTGCGGAGGTCAGTGAGGGGAATAGAGTCCCAGTGCAGAGGCCAGTGAGGGGAATCAAGTTCCAGTGCAGAGGCCAGTGAGGGGAATCGAGTCCAAGTGCGGAGGTCAGTGAGGGGAATCGAGTCCCAGTGCAGAGGCCAGTGAGGGGAATCAAGTTCCAGTGCAGAGGCCAGTGAGGGGAATCGAGTTCCAGTGCAGAAGCCAGTGAGGGGAATCGAGTCCCAGTGCGGAGGTCAGTGAGGGGAATCGAGTCCCAGTGCAGAGGCCAGTGAGGGGAATCGAGTCCCACTGCGGAGGTCAATGTGGGGAATCAAGTCCAAGTGTGGAGGCCAGTGAGCGGAATTGAGTCCCAGTGCAGAAGCCAGTGAGGGGAATCGAGTCCAAGTGCGGAGGTCAGTGAGGGGAATCGAGTCCCAGTGCAGAGGCCAGTGAGGGGAATCGAGTCCCAGTGCAGAGGCCAGTGAGGAGAACCAAGTTCCAGAGCAGAGGCCAGTGAGGGGAATCGAGTTCCAGTGCAGAAGCCAGTGAGGGGAATCGAGTTACAGTGCAGAAGCCAGTGAGGGGAATCGAGTCCCAGTGCGGAGGTCAGTGAGGGGAATCGAGTCCCAGTGTGAAGGCCATTGAGGAGAATCGAGTCCCAGTGCAGAGGCCAGTGAGGGGAATTGGGTCCCAGTGCGGAGGCCAGTGAGGGGAAACAAGTCCTGGTGCAGAGGCCAGTGAGGGGAATCGAGTCCCAGTGCGGAGACCAGTGAGGGGAATTGAGTCCCAGTGCGGAGGCCATTGAGGGGAATCGAGTCCCAGTGCAGAGGTCAGTGAGTGGAATTGAGTCCCAGTGCGGAGGCCAGTGAGCGGAATCGAGTCCAAGTGCAGAGGTCAGTGTGGGGAATCAAGTCCCAGTGCGGAGGCCAGTGTGGGGAATCAAGTCCCAGTGTGGAGGCCAGTGAGGGGAATCGAGTCCCAGTGTGAAGGCCATTGAGGGGAATTGAGTCCCAGTGCAGAGGCCAGTGAGGGGAATCAAGTCCCAGTGCGGAGGCCAGTGAGGGGAATCGAGTCCCAGTGCAGAAGCCAGTGAGGGGAATCGAGTCCCAGTGCAGAGGCCAGTGAGGGGAATCGAATCCTGGTGTGAAGGCCATTGAGGGGAATTGTGTCCTGGTGCAGAGGCCAGTGAGGGGAATCAAGTTCCAGTGTGGACGTCAGTGTGGGGAATCAAGTCCCAGTGTGGAGGCCAGTGAGGGGAATCGAGTCCCAGTGTGAAGGCCATTGAGGGGAATTGAGTCCCAGTGCAGAGGCCAGTGAGGGGAATCAAGTTCCAGTGCAGAGGCCAGTGAGGGGAATCAAGTCCCAGTGCGGAGGCGAGTGAAGGGAATCGGGTCCCAGTGCGGAGGCCATTGAGGGGAATTGAGTCCCAGTGCAGAGGCCAGTGAGGGGAATTGAGTCCCAGTGCAGAGGCCAGTGAGGGCAATCGAGTCCCAGTGCGGAGGCCAGTGAGGGGAATCGAGTCCCAGTGCGGAGGCCAGTGAAGGGAATCGGGTCCCAGTGCGGAGGCCAGTGAGGGGAATCGAGTCCCAGTGCAGAAGCCAGTGAGGGGAATCGAGTCCCAGTGGGGAGGCCAGTGAGGGGATTCGAGACCCAGTGCAGAGGCCAGTGAGGGGAATCGAGTCCCAGTGCAGAAGCCAGTGAGGGGAATCGAGTCCCAGTGGGGAGGCCAGTGAGGGGAATCGAGTACCAGTGCAGAGGCCAGTGAGGGGAATCGAGTCCCAGTGCAGAGGCCAGTGAGGGGAATCGAGTCCCAGTGCGGAGGCCAGTGAGGGGAATCGAGTCCCAGTGCGGAGGTCAGTGTTGGGAATCGAGTCCCAGTGCGGAGGCCAGTGAGGGGAATTGAGTCCCACTGCGGAGGTCAGTTAGGGGAATCGAGTCCCAGTGTGAAGGCCATTGAGGGGAATCGAGTCCCAGTGCAGAGGCCAGTGAGGAGAATCGAGTCCCAGTGCAGAGGCCAGTGAGGGGAATTGGGTCCCAGTGCGGAGGCCAGTGAGGGGAAACAAGTCCTGGTGCAGAGGCCAGTGAGGGGAATCGAGTCCCAGTGCAGAGGCCATTGAGGGGAATCGAGTCCCAGTGCAGAGGTCAGTGAGGGGAATCGAGTCCCAGTGCAGAGGTCAGTGAGGGGAATTGAGTCCCAGTGCGGAGGCCAGTGAGCGGAATCGAGTCCAAGTGCAGAGGTCAGTGTGGGGAATCAAGTCCCAGTGCGGAGGCCAGTGAGGGGAATCGAGTCCCAGTGCAGAAGCCAGTGAGGGGAATCAAGTTCCAGTGCAGAGGCCAGTGAGGGGAATCGAATCCTGGTGCAGAGGCCAGTGAGGGGAATCAAGTTCCAGTGTGGACGTCAGTGTGGGGAATCAAGTCCCAGTGTGGAGGCCAGTGAGGGGAATCGAGTCCCAGTGTGAAGGCCATTGAGGGGAATTGAGTCCCAGTGCAGAGGCCAGTGAGGGGAATTGAGTCCCAGTGCAGAGGCCAGTGAGGGCAATCGAGTCCCAGTACGGAGGCCAGTGAGGGGAATTGTGTCCGAGTGCGGAGGCCAGTGAGGGGAATCGAGTCCCAGTGCAGAGGTCAGTGAGGGGAATCGAGTCCCAGTGCAGAGGCCAGTGAGGGAATCGAGTCCCAGTGCAGAGGCCAGTGAGGGGAATCGAGTCCCAGTGCAGAGGCCAGTGAGGGGAATCGAGTCCCAGTGCAGAGGCCAGTGAGGGGAATCGAGTCCTGGTGCAGAGGCCAGTGAGGGGAATCAAGTTCCAGTGTGGACGTCAGTGTGGGGAATCAAGTCCCAGTGTGGAGGCCAGTGAGGGGAATCGAGTCCCAGTGTGAAGGCCATTGAGGGGAATTGAGTCCCAGTGCAGAGGCCAGTGAGGGGAATCAAGTTCCATTGCAGAGGCCAGTGAGGGGAATCAAGTCCCAGTGCGGAGGCGAGTGAAGGGAATCGGGTCCCAGTGCGGAGGCCAGTGAGCGGAATCGAGTCCCAGTGCGGAGGCCAGTGAGGGGAATTGAGTCCCAGTGCGGAGGCTAGTGAGGGGAATCGAGTCCCAGTGCGGAGGCCAGTGAGCGGAATCGAGTCCAAGTGCGGAGGTCAGTGTGGGGAATCGAGTCCCAGTGCGGAGGTCAGTGAGGGGAATCGAGTCCCAGTGCAGAGGCCAGTGAGGGGAATCGAGTCCCAGTGCGGAGGCCAGTGAGGGGAATCGAGTCCAAGTGCGGAGGCCAGTGAGGGGAATCGAGTCCCAGTGCGGAGGTCAGTGAGGGGAATCGAGTCCCAGTGCGGCGGTCAGTGAGGAGAATCGAGTCCCAGTGCGGAGGCCAGTGAGGGGAATCGAGTCACAGTGCAGAGGTCAGTGAGGGGAATCGAGTCCCAGTGCGGAGGCCAGTGAGCGGAATCGAGTCCCAGTGCGGAGGTCAGTTTGGGGAATCGAGTCCCAGTGCGGTGGCCAGTGAGGGGAATCGAGTCCCAGTGCAGAGCCAGTGAGGGGAATTGAGTCCCAGTGCGGAGGCCAGTGAGGGGAATCGAGTCCCAGTGCAGAGGCCAGTGAGGGGAATCGAGTCCCAGTACGGAGGCCAGTGAGGGGAATTGTGTCCGAGTGCGGAGGCCAGTGAGGGGAATCGAGTCCCAGTGCAGAGGTCAGTGAGGGGAATCGAGTCCCAGTGCAGAGGCCAGTGAGGGAATCGAGTCCCAGTGCAGAGGCCAGTGAGGGGAATCGAGTCCCAGTGCAGAGGCCAGTGAGGGGAATCGAGTCCCTGTGCAGAGGCCAGTGAGGGGAATCGAGTCCCAGTGCGGAGGCCAGTGAGTGGAATCGAGTCCCAGTGCGGAGGCCAGTGAAGGGAATCGGGTCCCAGTGCGGAGGCCAGTGAGGGGAATCGATTCCCAGTGCAGAAGCCAGTGAGGGGAATCGAATCCCAGTGGGGAGGCCAGTGAGGGGAATCGAGTACCAGTGCAGAGGCCAGTGAGGGGAATCGAGTCCCAGTGCAGAAGCCAGTGAGGGGAATCGAGTCCCAGTGGGGAGGCCAGTGAGGGGAATCGAGTCCCTGTGCAGAGGCCAGTGAGGGGAATCGAGTCCCAGTGCAGAGGCCAGTGAGGGGAATCGAGTCCAAGTGCGGAGGCCAGTGAGGGGAATCGAGTCCCAGTTCGGAGGCCAGTGAAGGGAATCGGGTCCCAGTGCGGAGGCCAGTGAGGGGAATCGAGTCCCAGTGCAGAAGCCAGTGAGGGGAATCGAGTCCCAGTGGGGAGGCCAGTGAGGGGAATCGAGTCCCAGTGCGGAGGCCAGTGAGGGGAATCGAGTCCCATTGCGGAGGCCAGTGAAGGGAATCGGGTCCCAGTGCGGAGGCCAGTGAGGGGAATTGAGTCCCAGTGCAGAAGCCAGTGAGGGCAATCGAGTCCCAGTGGGGAGGCCAGTGAGGGGAATCGAGTACCAGTGCAGAGGCCAGTGAGGGGAATCGAGTCCCAGTGGGGAGGCCAGTGAGGGGAATCGAGTACCAGTGCAGAGGCCAGTGAGGGGAATCGAGTACCAGTGCAGAGGCCAGGGAGGGGAAACGAGTCCCAGTGCAGAGGCCAGTGAGGGGAATCGAGTCCCCGTGCGGAGGCCAGTGAGGGGAATCGAGTCCCAGTGCGGAGGTCAGTGTGGGGAATCGAGTCCCAGTGCGGAGGCCAGTGAGGAGAACCAAGTTCCAGAGCAGAGGCCAGTGAGGGGAATCGAGTCCCTGTGCAGAGGCCAGTGAGGGGAATCGAGTCCCAGTGCAGAGGCCAGTGAGGGGAATCGAGTCCCAGTGCGGAGGCCAGTGAGGGGAATCGAGTCCCAGTTCGGAGGCCAGTGAAGGGAATCGGGTCCCAGTGCGGAGGCCAGTGAGGGGAATCGAGTCCCAGTGCAGAAGCCAGTGAGGGGAATCGAGTACCAGTGCAGAGGCCAGTGAGGGGAATCGAGTCCCAGTGCAGAAGCCAGTGAAGGGAATCGGGTCCCAGTGCGGAGGCCAGTGAGGGGAATCGAGTCCCAGTGCAGAAGCCAGTGAGGGGAATCGAGTCCCAGTGGGGAGGCCAGTGAGGGGAATCGAGTACCAGTGCAGAGGCCAGTGAGGGGAATCGAGTACCAGTGCAGAGGCCAGGGAGGGGAATCGAGTCCCAGTGCAGAGGCCAGTGAGGGGAATCGAGTCCCAGTGCGGAGGCCAGTGAGGGGAATCGAGTCCCAGTGCGGAGGCCAGTGAGGAGAACCAAGTTCCAGAGCAGAGGCCAGTGAGGGGAATCGAGTTCCAGTGCAGAAGCCAGTGAGGGGAATCGAGTTACAGTGCAGAAGCCAGTGAGGGGAATCGAGTCCCAGTGCGGAGGTCAGTGAGGGGAATCGAGTCCCAGTGTGAAGGCCATTGAGGAGAATCGAGTCCCAGTGCAGAGGCCAGTGAGGGGAATTGGGTCCCAGTGCGGAGGCCAGTGAGGGGAAACAAGTCCTGGTGCAGAGGCCAGTGAGGGGAATCGAGTCCCAGTGCGGAGACCAGTGAGGGGAATTGAGTCCCAGTGCGGAGGCCATTGAGGGGAATCGAGTCCCAGTGCAGAGGTCAGTGAGGGGAATTGAGTCCCAGTGCGGAGGCCAGTGAGCGGAATCGAGTCCAAGTGCAGAGGTCAGTGTGGGGAATCAAGTCCCAGTGCGGAGGCCAGTGAGGGGAATCGAGTCCCAGTGCAGAAGCCAGTGAGGGGAATCAAGTTCCAGTGCAGAGGCCAGTGAGGGGAATCGAATCCTGGTGCAGAGGCCAGTGAGGGGAATCAAGTTCCAGTGTGGACGTCAGTGTGGGGAATCAAGTCCCAGTGTGGAGGCCAGTGAGGGGAATCGAGTCCCAGTGTGAAGGCCATTGAGGGGAATCGAGTCCCAGTGTGAAGGCCATTGAGGGGAATTGAGTCCCAGTGCAGAGGCCAGTGAGGGGAATTGAGTCCCAGTGCAGAGGCCAGTGAGGGCAATCGAGTCCCAGTACGGAGGCCAGTGAGGGGAATTGTGTCCGAGTGCGGAGGCCAGTGAGGGGAATCGAGTCCCAGTGCAGAGGTCAGTGAGGGGAATCGAGTCCCAGTGCAGAGGCCAGTGAGGGAATCGAGTCCCAGTGCAGAGGCCAGTGAGGGGAATCGAGTCCCAGTGCAGAGGCCAGTGAGGGGAATCGAGTCCCAGTGCAGAGGCCAGTGAGGGGAATCGAGTCCTGGTGCAGGGGCCAGTGAGGGGAATCAAGATCCAGTGTGGACGTCAGTGTGGGGAATCAAGTCCCAGTGTGGAGGCCAGTGAGGGGAATCGAGTCCCAGTGTGAAGGCCATTGAGGGGAATTGAGTCCCAGTGCAGAGGCCAGTGAGGGGAATCAAGTTCCAGTGCAGAGGCCAGTGAGGGGAATCAAGTCCCAGTGCGGAGGCGAGTGAAGGGAATCGGGTCCCAGTGCGGAGGCCATTGAGGGGAATTGAGTCCCAGTGCAGAGGCCAGTGAGGGGAATTGAGTCCCAGTGCAGAGGCCAGTGAGGGCAATCGAGTCCCAGTGCGGAGGCCAGTGAGGGGAATCGAGTCCCAGTGCGGAGGCCAGTGAAGGGAATCGGGTCCCAGTGCGGAGGCCAGTGAGGGGAATCGAGTCCCAGTGCAGAAGCCAGTGAGGGGAATCGAGTCCCAGTGGGGAGGCCAGTGAGGGGATTCGAGACCCAGTGCAGAGGCCAGTGAGGGGAATCGAGTCCCAGTGCAGAAGCCAGTGAGGGGAATCGAGTCCCAGTGGGGAGGCCAGTGAGGGGAATCGAGTCCCAGTGCAGAGGCCAGTGAGGGGAATCGAGTCCCAGTGCAGAGGCCAGTGAGGGGAATCGAGTCCCAGTGCGGAGGCCAGTGAGGGGAATCGAGTCCCAGTGCGGAGGTCAGTGTTGGGAATCGAGTCCCAGTGCGGAGGCCAGTGAGGGGAATTGAGTCCCACTGCGGAGGTCAGTTAGGGGAATCGAGTCCCAGTGTGAAGGCCATTGAGGGGAATCGAGTCCCAGTGCAGAGGCCAGTGAGGGGAATCGAGTCCCAGTGTGAAGGCCATTGAGGAGAATCGAGTCCCAGTGCAGAGGCCAGTGAGGGGAATTGGGTCCCAGTGCGGAGGCCAGTGAGGGGAAACAAGTCCTGGTGCAGAGGCCAGTGAGGGGAATCGAGTCCCAGTGCAGAGGCCTTTGAGGGGAATCGAGTCCCAGTGCAGAGGTCAGTGAGGGGAATTGAGTCCCAGTGCGGAGGCCAGTGAGCGGAATCGAGTCCAAGTGCAGAGGTCAGTGTGGGGAATCAAGTCCCAGTGCGGAGGCCAGTGAGGGGAATCGAGTCCCAGTGCAGAAGCCAGTGAGGGGAATCAAGTTCCAGTGCAGAGGCCAGTGAGGGGAATCGAATCCTGGTGCAGAGGCCAGTGAGGGGAATCGAGTCCCAGTGCGGAGGCCAGTGAGGGGAATCGAGTCCAAGTGCGGAGGCCAGTGAGGGGAATCGAGTCCCAGTGCGGAGGTCAGTGAGGGGAATCGAGTCCCAGTGCGGAGGCCAGTGAGGGGAATTGTGTCCGAGTGCGGAGGCCAGTGAGGGGAATCGAGTCCCAGTGCAGAGGTCAGTGAGGGGAATCGAGTCCCAGTGCAGAGGCCAGTGAGGGAATCGAGTCCCAGTGCAGAGGCCAGTGAGGGGAATCGAGTCCCAGTGCAGAGGCCAGTGAGGGGAATCGAGTCCCTGTGCAGAGGCCAGTGAGGGGAATCGAGTCCCAGTGCGGAGGCCAGTGAGGGGAATCGAGTCCCAGTGCGGAGGCCAGTGAAGGGAATCGGGTCCCAGTGCGGAGGCCAGTGAGGGGAATCGAGTCCCAGTGCAGAAGCCAGTGAGGGGAATCGAGTCCCAGTGGGGAGGCCAGTGAGGGGAATCGAGTACCAGTGCAGAGGCCAGTGAGGGGAATCGAGTCCCAGTGCAGATGCCAGTGAGGGGAATCGAGTCCCAGTGGGGAGGCCAGTGAGGGGAATCGAGTCCCTGTGCAGAGGCCAGTGAGGGGAATCGAGTCCCAGTGCAGAGGCCAGTGAGGGGAATCGAGTCCCAGTGCGGAGGCCAGTGAGTGGAATCGAGTCCCAGTTCGGAGGCCAGTGAAGGGAATCTGGTCCCAGTGCGGAGTCCAGTGAGGGGAATCGAGTCCCAGTGCAGAAGCCAGTGAGGGGAATCGAGTCCCAGTGGGGAGGCCAGTGAGGGGAATCGAGTACCAGTGCAGAGGCCAGTGAGGGGAATCGAGTCCCAGTGCAGAAGCCAGTGAGGGGAATCGAGTCCCAGTGGGGAGGCCAGTGAGGGGAATCGAGTCCCAGTGCGGAGGTCAGTGTTGGGAATCGAGTCCCAGTGCGGAGGCCAGTGAGGGGAATCGAGTCCCAGTGCAGAGGCCAGTGAGGGGAATCGAGTCCCAGTACGGAGGCCAGTGAGGGGAATTGTGTCCGAGTGCGGAGGCCAGTGAGGGGAATCGAGTCCCAGTGCAGAGGTCAGTGAGGGGAATCGAGTCCCAGTGCAGAGGCCAGTGAGGGAATCGAGTCCCAGTGCAGAGGCCAGTGAGGGGAATCGAGTCCCAGTGCAGAGGCCAGTGAGGGGAATCGAGTCCCTGTGCAGAGGCCAGTGAGGGGAATCGAGTCCCAGTGCGGAGGCCAGTGAGTGGAATCGAGTCCCAGTGCGGAGGCCAGTGAAGGGAATCGGGTCCCAGTGCGGAGGCCAGTGAGGGGAATCGATTCCCAGTGCAGAAGCCAGTGAGGGGAATCGAGTCCCAGTGGGGAGGCCAGTGAGGGGAATCGAGTACCAGTGCAGAGGCCAGTGAGGGGAATCGAGTCCCAGTGCAGAAGCCAGTGAGGGGAATCGAGTCCCAGTGGGGAGGCCAGTGAGGGGAATCGAGTCCCTGTGCAGAGGCCAGTGAGGGGAATCGAGTCCCAGTGCAGAGGCCAGTGAGGGGAATCGAGTCCAAGTGCGGAGGCCAGTGAGGGGAATCGAGTCCCAGTTCGGAGGCCAGTGAAGGGAATCGGGTCCCAGTGCGGAGGCCAGTGAGGGGAATCGAGTCCCAGTGCAGAAGCCAGTGAGGGGAATCGAGTCCCAGTGGGGAGGCCAGTGAGGGGAATCGAGTCCCAGTGCGGAGGCCAGTGAGGGGAATCGAGTCCCATTGCGGAGGCCAGTGAAGGGAATCGGGTCCCAGTGCGGAGGCCAGTGAGGGGAATTGAGTCCCAGTGCAGAAGCCAGTGAGGGCAATCGAGTCCCAGTGGGGAGGCCAGTGAGGGGAATCGAGTACCAGTGCAGAGGCCAGTGAGGGGAATCGAGTCCCAGTGGGGAGGCCAGTGAGGGGAATCGAGTACCAGTGCAGAGGCCAGTGAGGGGAATCGAGTACCAGTGCAGAGGCCAGGGAGGGGAAACGAGTCCCAGTGCAGAGGCCAGTGAGGGGAATCGAGTCCCCGTGCGGAGGCCAGTGAGGGGAATCGAGTCCCAGTGCGGAGGTCAGTGTGGGGAATCGAGTCCCAGTGCGGAGGCCAGTGAGGAGAACCATGTTCCAGAGCAGAGGCCAGTGAGGGGAATCGAGTCCCTGTGCAGAGGCCAGTGAGGGGAATCGAGTCCCAGTGCAGAGGCCAGTGAGGGGAATCGAGTCCCAGTGCGGAGGCCAGTGAGGGGAATCGAGTCCCAGTTCGGAGGCCAGTGAAGGGAATCGGGTCCCAGTGCGGAGGCCAGTGAGGGGAATCGAGTCCCAGTGCAGAAGCCAGTGAGGGGAATCGAGTACCAGTGCAGAGGCCAGTGAGGGGAATCGAGTCCCAGTGCAGAAGCCAGTGAAGGGAATCGGGTCCCAGTGCGGAGGCCAGTGAGGGGAATCGAGTCCCAGTGCAGAAGCCAGTGAGGGGAATCGAGTCCCAGTGGGGAGGCCAGTGAGGGGAATCGAGTACCAGTGCAGAGGCCAGTGAGGGGAATCGAGTACCAGTGCAGAGGCCAGGGAGGGGAATCGAGTCCCAGTGCAGAGGCCAGTGAGGGGAATCGAGTCCCAGTGCGGAGGCCAGTGAGGGGAATCGAGTCCCAGTGCGGAGGCCAGTGAGGAGAACCAAGTTCCAGAGCAGAGGCCAGTGAGGGGAATCGAGTTCCAGTGCAGAAGCCAGTGAGGGGAATCGAGTTACAGTGCAGAAGCCAGTGAGGGGAATCGAGTCCCAGTGCGGAGGTCAGTGAGGGGAATCGAGTCCCAGTGTGAAGGCCATTGAGGAGAATCGAGTCCCAGTGCAGAGGCCAGTGAGGGGAATTGGGTCCCAGTGCGGAGGCCAGTGAGGGGAAACAAGTCCTGGTGCAGAGGCCAGTGAGGGGAATCGAGTCCCAGTGCGGAGACCAGTGAGGGGAATTGAGTCCCAGTGCGGAGGCCATTGAGGGGAATCGAGTCCCAGTGCAGAGGTCAGTGAGGGGAATTGAGTCCCAGTGCGGAGGCCAGTGAGCGGAATCGAGTCCAAGTGCAGAGGTCAGTGTGGGGAATCAAGTCCCAGTGCGGAGGCCAGTGAGGGGAATCGAGTCCCAGTGCAGAAGCCAGTGAGGGGAATCAAGTTCCAGTGCAGAGGCCAGTGAGGGGAATCGAATCCTGGTGCAGAGGCCAGTGAGGGGAATCAAGTTCCAGTGTGGACGTCAGTGTGGGGAATCAAGTCCCAGTGTGGAGGCCAGTGAGGGGAATCGAGTCCCAGTGTGAAGGCCATTGAGGGGAATCGAGTCCCAGTGTGAAGGCCATTGAGGGGAATTGAGTCCCAGTGCAGAGGCCAGTGAGGGGAATTGAGTCCCAGTGCAGAGGCCAGTGAGGGCAATCGAGTCCCAGTACGGAGGCCAGTGAGGGGAATTGTGTCCGAGTGCGGAGGCCAGTGAGGGGAATCGAGTCCCAGTGCAGAGGTCAGTGAGGGGAATCGAGTCCCAGTGCAGAGGCCAGTGAGGGAATCGAGTCCCAGTGCAGAGGCCAGTGAGGGGAATCGAGTCCCAGTGCAGAGGCCAGTGAGGGGAATCGAGTCCCAGTGCAGAGGCCAGTGAGGGGAATCGAGTCCTGGTGCAGGGGCCAGTGAGGGGAATCAAGATCCAGTGTGGACGTCAGTGTGGGGAATCAAGTCCCAGTGTGGAGGCCAGTGAGGGGAATCGAGTCCCAGTGTGAAGGCCATTGAGGGGAATTGAGTCCCAGTGCAGAGGCCAGTGAGGGGAATCAAGTTCCAGTGCAGAGGCCAGTGAGGGGAATCAAGTCCCAGTGCGGAGGCGAGTGAAGGGAATCGGGTCCCAGTGCGGAGGCCATTGAGGGGAATTGAGTCCCAGTGCAGAGGCCAGTGAGGGGAATTGAGTCCCAGTGCAGAGGCCAGTGAGGGCAATCGAGTCCCAGTGCGGAGGCCAGTGAGGGGAATCGAGTCCCAGTGCGGAGGCCAGTGAAGGGAATCGGGTCCCAGTGCGGAGGCCAGTGAGGGGAATCGAGTCCCAGTGCAGAAGCCAGTGAGGGGAATCGAGTCCCAGTGGGGAGGCCAGTGAGGGGATTCGAGACCCAGTGCAGAGGCCAGTGAGGGGAATCGAGTCCCAGTGCAGAAGCCAGTGAGGGGAATCGAGTCCCAGTGGGGAGGCCAGTGAGGGGAATCGAGTCCCAGTGCAGAGGCCAGTGAGGGGAATCGAGTCCCAGTGCAGAGGCCAGTGAGGGGAATCGAGTCCCAGTGCGGAGGCCAGTGAGGGGAATCGAGTCCCAGTGCGGAGGTCAGTGTTGGGAATCGAGTCCCAGTGCGGAGGCCAGTGAGGGGAATTGAGTCCCACTGCGGAGGTCAGTTAGGGGAATCGAGTCCCAGTGTGAAGGCCATTGAGGGGAATCGAGTCCCAGTGCAGAGGCCAGTGAGGGGAATCGAGTCCCAGTGTGAAGGCCATTGAGGAGAATCGAGTCCCAGTGCAGAGGCCAGTGAGGGGAATTGGGTCCCAGTGCGGAGGCCAGTGAGGGGAAACAAGTCCTGGTGCAGAGGCCAGTGAGGGGAATCGAGTCCCAGTGCAGAGGCCTTTGAGGGGAATCGAGTCCCAGTGCAGAGGTCAGTGAGGGGAATTGAGTCCCAGTGCGGAGGCCAGTGAGCGGAATCGAGTCCAAGTGCAGAGGTCAGTGTGGGGAATCAAGTCCCAGTGCGGAGGCCAGTGAGGGGAATCGAGTCCCAGTGCAGAAGCCAGTGAGGGGAATCAAGTTCCAGTGCAGAGGCCAGTGAGGGGAATCGAATCCTGGTGCAGAGGCCAGTGAGGGGAATCGAGTCCCAGTGCGGAGGCCAGTGAGGGGAATCGAGTCCAAGTGCGGAGGCCAGTGAGGGGAATCGAGTCCCAGTGCGGAGGTCAGTGAGGGGAATCGAGTCCCAGTGCGGAGGCCAGTGAGGGGAATTGTGTCCGAGTGCGGAGGCCAGTGAGGGGAATCGAGTCCCAGTGCAGAGGTCAGTGAGGGGAATCGAGTCCCAGTGCAGAGGCCAGTGAGGGAATCGAGTCCCAGTGCAGAGGCCAGTGAGGGGAATCGAGTCCCAGTGCAGAGGCCAGTGAGGGGAATCGAGTCCCTGTGCAGAGGCCAGTGAGGGGAATCGAGTCCCAGTACGGAGGCCAGTGAGGGGAATCGAGTCCCAGTGCGGAGGCCAGTGAAGGGAATCGGGTCCCAGTGCGGAGGCCAGTGAGGGGAATCGAGTCCCAGTGCAGAAGCCAGTGAGGGGAATCGAGTCCCAGTGGGGAGGCCAGTGAGGGGAATCGAGTACCAGTGCAGAGGCCAGTGAGGGGAATCGAGTCCCAGTGCAGATGCCAGTGAGGGGAATCGAGTCCCAGTGGGGAGGCCAGTGAGGGGAATCGAGTCCCTGTGCAGAGGCCAGTGAGGGGAATCGAGTCCCAGTGCAGAGGCCAGTGAGGGGAATCGAGTCCCAGTGCGGAGGCCAGTGAGGGGAATCGAGTCCCAGTTCGGAGGCCAGTGAAGGGAATCGGGTCCCAGTGCGGAGGCCAGTGAGGGGAATCGAGTCCCAGTGCAGAAGCCAGTGAGGGGAATCGAGTCCCAGTGGGGAGGCCAGTGAGGGGAATCGAGTACCAGTGCAGAGGCCAGTGAGGGGAATCGAGTCCCAGTGCAGAAGCCAGTGAGGGGAATCGAGTCCCAGTGGGGAGGCCAGTGAGGGGAATCGAGTCCCTGTGCAGAGGCCAGTGAGGGGAATCGAGTCCCAGTGCAGAGGCCAGTGAGGGGAATCGAGTCCCAGTGCGGAGGCCAGTGAGGGGAATCGAGTCCCAGTTCGGAGGCCAGTGAAGGGAATCGGGTCCCAGTGCGGAGGCCAGTGAGGGGAATCGAGTCCCAGTGCAGAAGCCAGTGAGGGGAATCGAGTCCCAGTGGGGAGGCCAGTGAGGGGAATCGAGTCCCAGTGCAGAGGCCAGTGAGGGGAATCGAGTCCCAGTACGGAGGCCAGTGAGGGGAATTGTGTCCGAGTGCGGAGGCCAGTGAGGGGAATCGAGTCCCAGTGCAGAGGTCAGTGAGGGGAATCGAGTCCCAGTGCAGAGGCCAGTGAGGGAATCGAGTCCCAGTGCAGAGGCCAGTGAGGGGAATCGAGTCCCAGTGCAGAGGTCAGTGAGGGGAATCGAGTCCCTGTGCAGAGGCCAGTGAGGGGAATCGAGTCCCAGTGCAGAGGCCAGTGAGGGGAATCGAGTCCCAGTGTGGAGGCCAGTGAGGGGAATCGAGTCCCATTGCGGAGGCCAGTGAAGGGAATCGGGTCCCAGTGCGGAGGCCAGTGAGGGGAATTGAGTCCCAGTGCAGAAGCCAGTGAGGGCAATCGAGTCCCAGTGGGGAGGCCAGTGAGGGGAATCGAGTACCAGTGCAGAGGCCAGTGAGGGGAATCGAGTCCCAGTGGGGAGGCCAGTGAGGGGAATCGAGTACCAGTGCAGAGGCCAGTGAGGGGAATCGAGTACCAGTGCAGAGGCCAGGGAGGGGAAACGAGTCCCAGTGCAGAGGCCAGTGAGGGGAATCGAGTCCCAGTGCGGAGGCCAGTGAGGGGAATCGAGTCCCAGTGCGGAGGTCAGTGTGGGGAATCGAGTCCCAGTGCGGAGGTCAGTGAGGGGAATCGAGTCCCAGTGCAGAGGCCAGTGAGGGGAATCAAGTTCCAGTGCAGAGGCCAGTGAGGGGAATCGAGTTCCAGTGCAGAAGCCAGTGAGGGGAATCGAGTCCCAGTGCGGAGGTCAGTGAGGGGAATCGAGTCCAAGTGCGGAGGTCAGTGAGGGGAATCGAGTCCCAGTGCAGAGGCCAGTGAGGGGAATCAAGTTCCAGTGCAGAGGCCAGTGAGGGGAATCGAGTTCCAGTGCAGAAGCCAGTGAGGGGAATCGAGTCCCAGTGCGGAGGTCAGTGAGGGGAATCGAGTCCCAGTGCAGAGGCCAGTGAGGGGAATCGAGTCCCACTGCGGAGGTCAATGTGGGGAATCAAGTCCAAGTGTGGAGGCCAGTGAGCGGAATTGAGTCCCAGTGCAGAAGCCAGTGAGGGGAATCGAGTCCAAGTGCGGAGGTCAGTGAGGGGAATCGAGTCCAAGTGCGGAGGTCAGTGAGGGGAATCGAGTCCCAGTGCAGAGGCCAGTGAGGGGAATCAAGTTCCAGTGCAGAGGCCAGTGAGGGGAATCGAGTTCCAGTGCAGAAGCCAGTGAGGGGAATCGAGTCCCAGTGCGGAGGTCAGTGAGGGGAATCGAGTCCCAGTGCAGAGGCCAGTGAGGGGAATCGAGTCCCACTGCGGAGGTCAATGTGGGGAATCAAGTCCAAGTGTGGAGGCCAGTGAGCGGAATTGAGTCCCAGTGCAGAAGCCAGTGAGGGGAATCGAGTCCAAGTGCGGAGGTCAGTGAGGGGAATCGAGTCCCAGTGCAGAGGCCAGTGAGGGGTATCGAGTCCCAGTGCAGAGGCCAGTGAGGAGAACCAAGTTCCAGAGCAGAGGCCAGTGAGGGGAATCGAGTTCCAGTGCAGAAGCCAGTGAGGGGAATCGAGTTACAGTGCAGAAGCCAGTGAGGGGAATCGAGTCCCAGTGCGGAGGTCAGTGAGGGGAATCGAGTCCCAGTGTGAAGGCCATTGAGGAGAATCGAGTCCCAGTGCAGAGGCCAGTTAGGGGAATTGGGTCCCAGTGCGGAGGCCAGTGAGGGGAAACAAGTCCTGGTGCAGAGGCCAGTGAGGGGAATCGAGTCCCAGTGCGGAGGCCATTGAGGGGAATCGAGTCCCAGTGCGGAGGTCAGTGTTGGGAATCGAGTCCCAGTGCGGAGGCCAGTGAGGGGAATTGAGTCCCACTGCGGAGGTCAGTTAGGGGAATCGAGTCCCAGTGTGAAGGCCATTGAGGGGAATCGAGTCCCAGTGCAGAGGCCAGTGAGGGGAATCGAGTCCCAGTGTGAAGGCCATTGAGGAGAATCGAGTCCCAGTGCAGAGGCCAGTGAGGGGAATTGGGTCCCAGTGCGGAGGCCAGTGAGGGGAAACAAGTCCTGGTGCAGAGGCCAGTGAGGGGAATCGAGTCCCAGTGCAGAGGCCATTGAGGGGAATCGAGTCCCAGTGCAGAGGTCAGTGAGGGGAATCGAGTCCCAGTGCAGAGGTCAGTGAGGGGAATTGAGTCCCAGTGCGGAGGCCAGTGAGCGGAATCGAGTCCCAGTGCAGAAGCCAGTGAGGGGAATCAAGTTCCAGTGCAGAGGCCAGTGAGGGGAATCGAATCCTGGTGCAGAGGCCAGTGAGGGGAATCAAGTTCCAGTGTGGACGTCAGTGTGGGGAATCAAGTCCCAGTGTGGAGGCCAGTGAGGGGAATCGAGTCCCAGTGTGAAGGCCATTGAGGGGAATTGAGTCCCAGTGCAGAGGCCAGTGAGGGGAATTGAGTCCCAGTGCAGAGGCCAGTGAGGGCAATCGAGTCCCAGTACGGAGGCCAGTGAGGGGAATTGTGTCCGAGTGCGGAGGCCAGTGAGGGGAATCGAGTCCCAGTGCAGAGGTCAGTGAGGGGAATCGAGTCCCAGTGCAGAGGCCAGTGAGGGAATCGAATCCCAGTGCAGAGGCCAGTGAGGGGAATCGAGTCCCAGTGCAGAGGCCAGTGAGGGGAATCGAGTCCCAGTGCAGAGGCCAGTGAGGGGAATCGAGTCCTGGTGCAGAGGCCAGTGAGGGGAATCAAGTTCCAGTGTGGACGTCAGTGTGGGGAATCAAGTCCCAGTGTGGAGGCCAGTGAGGGGAATCGAGTCCCAGTGTGAAGGCCATTGAGGGGAATTGAGTCCCAGTGCAGAGGCCAGTGAGGGGAATCAAGTTCCATTGCAGAGGCCAGTGAGGGGAATCAAGTCCCAGTGCGGAGGCGAGTGAAGGGAATCGGGTCCCAGTGCGGAGGCCAGTGAGCGGAATCGAGTCCCAGTGCGGAGGCCAGTGAGGGGAATTGAGTCCCAGTGCGGAGGCTAGTGAGGGGAATCGAGTCCCAGTGCGGAGGCCAGTGAGCGGAATCGAGTCCAAGTGCGGAGGTCAGTGTGGGGAATCGAGTCCCAGTGCGGAGGTCAGTGAGGGGAATCGAGTCCCAGTGCAGAGGCCAGTGAGGGGAATCAAGTTCCAGTGCAGAGGCCAGTGAGGGGAATCGAGTCCAAGTGCGGAGGTCAGTGAGGGGAATCGAGTCCCAGTGCAGAGGCCAGTGAGGGGAATCAAGTTCCAGTGCAGAGGCCAGTGAGGGGAATCGAGTTCCAGTGCAGAAGCCAGTGAGGGGAATCGAGTCCCAGTGCGGAGGTCAGTGAGGGGAATCGAGTCCCAGTGCAGAGGCCAGTGAGGGGAATCGAGTCCCACTGCGGAGGTCAATGTGGGGAATCAAGTCCAAGTGTGGAGGCCAGTGAGCGGAATTGAGTCCCAGTGCAGAAGCCAGTGAGGGGAATCGAGTCCAAGTGCGGAGGTCAGTGAGGGGAATCGAGTCCCAGTGCAGAGGCCAGTGAGGGGAATCGAGTCCCAGTGCAGAGGCCAGTGAGGAGAACCAAGTTCCAGAGCAGAGGCCAGTGAGGGGAATCGAGTTCCAGTGCAGAAGCCAGTGAGGGGAATCGAGTTACAGTGCAGAAGCCAGTGAGGGGAATCGAGTCCCAGTGCGGAGGTCAGTGAGGGGAATCGAGTCCCAGTGTGAAGGCCATTGAGGAGAATCGAGTCCCAGTGCAGAGGCCAGTGAGGGGAATTGGGTCCCAGTGCGGAGGCCAGTGAGGGGAAACAAGTCCTGGTGCAGAGGCCAGTGAGGGGAATCGAGTCCCAGTGCGGAGACCAGTGAGGGGAATTGAGTCCCAGTGCGGAGGCCATTGAGGGGAATCGAGTCCCAGTGCAGAGGTCAGTGAGTGGAATTGAGTCCCAGTGCGGAGGCCAGTGAGCGGAATCGAGTCCAAGTGCAGAGGTCAGTGTGGGGAATCAAGTCCCAGTGCGGAGGCCAGTGAGGGGAATCGAGTCCCAGTGCAGAAGCCAGTGAGGGGAATCAAGTTCCAGTGCAGAGGCCAGTGAGGGGAATCGAATCCTGGTGCAGAGGCCAGTGAGGGGAATCAAGTTCCAGTGTGGACGTCAGTGTGGGGAATCAAGTCCCAGTGTGGAGGCCAGTGAGGGGAATCGAGTCCCAGTGTGAAGGCCATTGAGGGGAATTGAGTCCCAGTGCAGAGGCCAGTGAGGGGAATTGAGTCCCAGTGCAGAGGCCAGTGAGGGCAATCGAGTCCCAGTGCAGAGGTCAGTGAGGGGAATCGAGTCCCAGTGCAGAGGCCAGTGAGGGAATCGAGTCCCAGTGCAGAGGCCAGTGAGGGGAATCGAGTCCCAGTGCAGAGGCCAGTGAGGGGAATCGAGTCCCAGTGCAGAGGCCAGTGAGGGCAATCGAGTCCCAGTGCAGAGGCCAGTGAGGGGAATCGAGTCCCAGTGCAGAGGCCAGTGAGGGAATCGAGTCCCAGTGCAGAGGTCAGTGAGGGGAATCGAGTCCCAGTGCAGAGGCCAGTGAGGGAATCGAGTCCCAGTGCAGAGGCCAGTGAGGGGAATCGAGTCCCAGTGCAGTGGCCAGTGAGGGGAATCGAGTCCCAGTGCAGAGGCCAGTGAGGGGAATCGAGTCCTGGTGCAGGGGCCAGTGAGGGGAATCAAGATCCAGTGTGGAGGCCAGTGAGGGGAATCGAGTCCCAGTGTGAAGGCCATTGAGGGGAATTGAGTCCCAGTGCAGAGGCCAGTGAGGGGAATCAAGTTCCAGTGCAGAGGCCAGTGAGGGGAATCAAGTCCCAGTGCGGAGGCGAGTGAAGGGAATCGGGTCCCAGTGCGGAGGCCATTGAGGGGAATTGAGTCCCAGTGCAGAGGCCAGTGAGGGGAATTGAGTCCCAGTGCAGAGGCCAGTGAGGGCAATCGAGTCCCAGTGCGGAGGCCAGTGAGGGGAATCGAGTCCCAGTGCGGAGGCCAGTGAAGGGAATCGGGTCCCAGTGCGGAGGCCAGTGAGGGGAATCGAGTCCCAGTGCAGAAGCCAGTGAGGGGAATCGAGTCCCAGTGGGGAGGCCAGTGAGGGGATTCGAGACCCAGTGCAGAGGCCAGTGAGGGGAATCGAGTCCCAGTGCAGAAGCCAGTGAGGGGAATCGAGTCCCAGTGGGGAGGCCAGTGAGGGGAATCGAGTACCAGTGCAGAGGCCAGTGAGGGGAATCGAGTCCCAGTGCAGAGGCCAGTGAGGGGAATCGAGTCCCAGTGCGGAGGCCAGTGAGGGGAATCGAGTCCCAGTGCGGAGGTCAGTGTTGGGAATCGAGTCCCAGTGCGGAGGCCAGTGAGGGGAATTGAGTCCCACTGCGGAGGTCAGTTAGGGGAATCGAGTCCCAGTGTGAAGGCCATTGAGGGGAATCGAGTCCCAGTGCAGAGGCCAGTGAGGAGAATCGAGTCCCAGTGCAGAGGCCAGTGAGGGGAATTGGGTCCCAGTGCGGAGGCCAGTGAGGGGAAACAAGTCCTGGTGCAGAGGCCAGTGAGGGGAATCGAGTCCCAGTGCAGAGGCCATTGAGGGGAATCGAGTCCCAGTGCAGAGGTCAGTGAGGGGAATCGAGTCCCAGTGCAGAGGTCAGTGAGGGGAATTGAGTCCCAGTGCGGAGGCCAGTGAGCGGAATCGAGTCCAAGTGCAGAGGTCAGTGTGGGGAATCAAGTCCCAGTGCGGAGGCCAGTGAGGGGAATCGAGTCCCAGTGCAGAAGCCAGTGAGGGGAATCAAGTTCCAGTGCAGAGGCCAGTGAGGGGAATCGAATCCTGGTGCAGAGGCCAGTGAGGGGAATCAAGTTCCAGTGTGGACGTCAGTGTGGGGAATCAAGTCCCAGTGTGGAGGCCAGTGAGGGGAATCGAGTCCCAGTGTGAAGGCCATTGAGGGGAATTGAGTCCCAGTGCAGAGGCCAGTGAGGGGAATTGAGTCCCAGTGCAGAGGCCAGTGAGGGCAATCGAGTCCCAGTACGGAGGCCAGTGAGGGGAATTGTGTCCGAGTGCGGAGGCCAGTGAGGGGAATCGAGTCCCAGTGCAGAGGTCAGTGAGGGGAATCGAGTCCCAGTGCAGAGGCCAGTGAGGGAATCGAGTCCCAGTGCAGAGGCCAGTGAGGGGAATCGAGTCCCAGTGCAGAGGCCAGTGAGGGGAATCGAGTCCCAGTGCAGAGGCCAGTGAGGGGAATCGAGTCCTGGTGCAGAGGCCAGTGAGGGGAATCAAGTTCCAGTGTGGACGTCAGTGTGGGGAATCAAGTCCCAGTGTGGAGGCCAGTGAGGGGAATCGAGTCCCAGTGTGAAGGCCATTGAGGGGAATTGAGTCCCAGTGCAGAGGCCAGTGAGGGGAATCAAGTTCCATTGCAGAGGCCAGTGAGGGGAATCAAGTCCCAGTGCGGAGGCGAGTGAAGGGAATCGGGTCCCAGTGCGGAGGCCAGTGAGCGGAATCGAGTCCCAGTGCGGAGGCCAGTGAGGGGAATTGAGTCCCAGTGCGGAGGCTAGTGAGGGGAATCGAGTCCCAGTGCGGAGGCCAGTGAGCGGAATCGAGTCCAAGTGCGGAGGTCAGTGTGGGGAATCGAGTCCCAGTGCGGAGGTCAGTGAGGGGAATCGAGTCCCAGTGCAGAGGCCAGTGAGGGGAATCGAGTCCCAGTGCGGAGGCCAGTGAGGGGAATCGAGTCCAAGTGCGGAGGCCAGTGAGGGGAATCGAGTCCCAGTGCGGAGGTCAGTGAGGGGAATCGAGTCCCAGTGCGGAGGTCAGTGAGGAGAATCGAGTCCCAGTGCGGAGGCCAGTGAGGGGAATCGAGTCACAGTGCAGAGGTCAGTGAGGGGAATCGAGTCCCAGTGCGGAGGCCAGTGAGCGGAATCGAGTCCCAGTGCGGAGGTCAGTTTGGGGAATCGAGTCCCAGTGCGGTGGCCAGTGAGGGGAATCGAGTCCCAGTGCAGAGCCAGTGAGGGGAATTGAGTCCCAGTGCGGAGGCCAGTGAGGGGAATCGAGTCCCAGTGCAGAGGCCAGTGAGGGGAATCGAGTCCCAGTACGGAGGCCAGTGAGGGGAATTGTGTCCGAGTGCGGAGGCCAGTGAGGGGAATCGAGTCCCAGTGCAGAGGTCAGTGAGGGGAATCGAGTCCCAGTGCAGAGGCCAGTGAGGGAATCGAGTCCCAGTGCAGAGGCCAGTGAGGGGAATCGAGTCCCAGTGCAGAGGCCAGTGAGGGGAATCGAGTCCCTGTGCAGAGGCCAGTGAGGGGAATCGAGTCCCAGTGCGGAGGCCAGTGAGGGGAATCGAGTCCCAGTGTGAAGGCCATTGAGGGGAATTGAGTCCCAGTGCAGAGGTCAGTGAGGGGAATCGAGTCCCAGTGCAGAGGCCAGTGAGGGAATCGAGTCCCAGTGCAGAGGCCAGTGAGGGGAATCGAGTCCCAGTGCAGAGGCCAGTGAGGGGAATCGAGTCCCTGTGCAGAGGCCAGTGAGGGGAATCGAGTCCCAGTGCGGAGGCCAGTGAAGGGAATCGGGTCCCAGTGCGGAGGCCAGTGAGGGGAATCGATTCCCAGTGCAGAAGCCAGTGAGGGGAATCGAGTCCCAGTGGGGAGGCCAGTGAGGGGAATCGAGTACCAGTGCAGAGGCCAGTGAGGGGAATCGAGTCCCAGTGCAGAAGCCAGTGAGGGGAATCGAGTCCCAGTGGGGAGGCCAGTGAGGGGAATCGAGTCCCTGTGCAGAGGCCAGTGAGGGGAATCGAGTCCCAGTGCAGAGGCCAGTGAGGGGAATCGAGTCCCAGTGCGGAGGCCAGTGAGGGGAATCGAGTCCCAGTTCGGAGGCCAGTGAAGGGAATCGGGTCCCAGTGCGGAGGCCAGTGAGGGGAATCGAGTCCCAGTGCAGAAGCCAGTGAGGGGAATCGAGTCCCAGTGGGGAGGCCAGTGAGGGGAATCGAGTCCCAGTGCAGAGGCCAGTGAGGGGAATCGAGTCCCAGTACGGAGGCCAGTGAGGGGAATTGTGTCCGAGTGCGGAGGCCAGTGAGGGGAATCGAGTCCCAGTGCAGAGGTCAGTGAGGGGAATCGAGTCCCAGTGCAGAGGCCAGTGAGGGAATCGAGTCCCAGTGCAGAGGCCAGTGAGGGGAATCGAGTCCCAGTGCAGAGGTCAGTGAGGGGAATCGAGTCCCTGTGCAGAGGCCAGTGAGGGGAATCGAGTCCCAGTGCAGAGGCCAGTGAGGGGAATCGAGTCCCAGTGCGGAGGCCAGTGAGGGGAATCGAGTCCCATTGCGGAGGCCAGTGAAGGGAATCGGGTCCCAGTGCGGAGGCCAGTGAGGGGAATTGAGTCCCAGTGCAGAAGCCAGTGAGGGCAATCGAGTCCCAGTGGGGAGGCCAGTGAGGGGAATCGAGTACCAGTGCAGAGGCCAGTGAGGGGAATCGAGTCCCAGTGGGGAGGCCAGTGAGGGGAATCGAGTACCAGTGCAGAGGCCAGTGAGGGGAATCGAGTACCAGTGCAGAGGCCAGGGAGGGGAAACGAGTCCCAGTGCAGAGGCCAGTGAGGGGAATCGAGTCCCCGTGCGGAGGCCAGTGAGGGGAATCGAGTCCCAGTGCGGAGGTCAGTGTGGGGAATCGAGTCCCAGTGCGGAGGCCAGTGAGGAGAACCAAGTTCCAGAGGAGAGGCCAGTGAGGGGAATCGAGTCCCTGTGCAGAGGCCAGTGAGGGGAATCGAGTCCCAGTGCAGAGGCCAGTGAGGGGAATCGAGTCCCAGTGCGGAGGCCAGTGAGGGGAATCGAGTCCCAGTTCGGAGGCCAGTGAAGGGAATCGGGTCCCAGTGCGGAGGCCAGTGAGGGGAATCGAGTCCCAGTGCAGAAGCCAGTGAGGGGAATCGAGTACCAGTGCAGAGGCCAGTGAGGGGAATCGAGTCCCAGTGCAGAAGCCAGTGAAGGGAATCGGGTCCCAGTGCGGAGGCCAGTGAGGGGAATCGAGTCCCAGTGCAGAAGCCAGTGAGGGGAATCGAGTCCCAGTGGGGAGGCCAGTGAGGGGAATCGAGTACCAGTGCAGAGGCCAGTGAGGGGAATCGAGTACCAGTGCAGAGGCCAGGGAGGGGAATCGAGTCCCAGTGCAGAGGCCAGTGAGGGGAATCGAGTCCCAGTGCGGAGGCCAGTGAGGGGAATCGAGTCCCAGTGCGGAGGCCAGTGAGGAGACCCAAGTTCCAGAGCAGAGGCCAGTGAGGGGAATCGAGTTCCAGTGCAGAAGCCAGTGAGGGGAATCGAGTTACAGTGCAGAAGCCAGTGAGGGGAATCGAGTCCCAGTGCGGAGGTCAGTGAGGGGAATCGAGTCCCAGTGTGAAGGCCATTGAGGAGAATCGAGTCCCAGTGCAGAGGCCAGTGAGGGGAATTGGGTCCCAGTGCGGAGGCCAGTGAGGGGAAACAAGTCCTGGTGCAGAGGCCAGTGAGGGGAATCGAGTCCCAGTGCGGAGACCAGTGAGGGGAATTGAGTCCCAGTGCGGAGGCCATTGAGGGGAATCGAGTCCCAGTGCAGAGGTCAGTGAGGGGAATTGAGTCCCAGTGCGGAGGCCAGTGAGCGGAATCGAGTCCAAGTGCAGAGGTCAGTGTGGGGAATCAAGTCCCAGTGCGGAGGCCAGTGAGGGGAATCGAGTCCCAGTGCAGAAGCCAGTGAGGGGAATCAAGTTCCAGTGCAGAGGCCAGTGAGGGGAATCGAATCCTGGTGCAGAGGCCAGTGAGGGGAATCAAGTTCCAGTGTGGACGTCAGTGTGGGGAATCAAGTCCCAGTGTGGAGGCCAGTGAGGGGAATCGAGTCCCAGTGTGAAGGCCATTGAGGGGAATCGAGTCCCAGTGTGAAGGCCATTGAGGGGAATTGAGTCCCAGTGCAGAGGCCAGTGAGGGGAATTGAGTCCCAGTGCAGAGGCCAGTGAGGGCAATCGAGTCCCAGTACGGAGGCCAGTGAGGGGAATTGTGTCCGAGTGCGGAGGCCAGTGAGGGGAATCGAGTCCCAGTGCAGAGGTCAGTGAGGGGAATCGAGTCCCAGTGCAGAGGCCAGTGAGGGAATCGAGTCCCAGTGCAGAGGCCAGTGAGGGGAATCGAGTCCCAGTGCAGAGGCCAGTGAGGGGAATCGAGTCCCAGTGCAGAGGCCAGTGAGGGGAATCGAGTCCTGGTGCAGGGGCCAGTGAGGGGAATCAAGATCCAGTGTGGACGTCAGTGTGGGGAATCAAGTCCCAGTGTGGAGGCCAGTGAGGGGAATCGAGTCCCAGTGTGAAGGCCATTGAGGGGAATTGAGTCCCAGTGCAGAGGCCAGTGAGGGGAATCAAGTTCCAGTGCAGAGGCCAGTGAGGGGAATCAAGTCCCAGTGCGGAGGCGAGTGAAGGGAATCGGGTCCCAGTGCGGAGGCCATTGAGGGGAATTGAGTCCCAGTGCAGAGGCCAGTGAGGGGAATTGAGTCCCAGTGCAGAGGCCAGTGAGGGCAATCGAGTCCCAGTGCGGAGGCCAGTGAGGGGAATCGAGTCCCAGTGCGGAGGCCAGTGAAGGGAATCGGGTCCCAGTGCGGAGGCCAGTGAGGGGAATCGAGTCCCAGTGCAGAAGCCAGTGAGGGGAATCGAGTCCCAGTGGGGAGGCCAGTGAGGGGATTCGAGACCCAGTGCAGAGGCCAGTGAGGGGAATCGAGTCCCAGTGCAGAAGCCAGTGAGGGGAATCGAGTCCCAGTGGGGAGGCCAGTGAGGGGAATCGAGTACCAGTGCAGAGGCCAGTGAGGGGAATCGAGTCCCAGTGCAGAGGCCAGTGAGGGGAATCGAGTCCCAGTGCGGAGGCCAGTGAGGGGAATCGAGTCCCAGTGCGGAGGTCAGTGTTGGGAATCGAGTCCCAGTGCGGAGGCCAGTGAGGGGAATTGAGTCCCACTGCGGAGGTCAGTTAGGGGAATCGAGTCCCAGTGTGAAGGCCATTGAGGGGAATCGAGTCCCAGTGCAGAGGCCAGTGAGGGGAATCGAGTCCCAGTGTGAAGGCCATTGAGGAGAATCGAGTCCCAGTGCAGAGGCCAGTGAGGGGAATTGGGTCCCAGTGCGGAGGCCAGTGAGGGGAAACAAGTCCTGGTGCAGAGGCCAGTGAGGGGAATCGAGTCCCAGTGCAGAGGCCTTTGAGGGGAATCGAGTCCCAGTGCAGAGGTCAGTGAGGGGAATTGAGTCCCAGTGCGGAGGCCAGTGAGCGGAATCGAGTCCAAGTGCAGAGGTCAGTGTGGGGAATCAAGTCCCAGTGCGGAGGCCAGTGAGGGGAATCGAGTCCCAGTGCAGAAGCCAGTGAGGGGAATCAAGTTCCAGTGCAGAGGCCAGTGAGGGGAATCGAATCCTGGTGCAGAGGCCAGTGAGGGGAATCAAGTTCCAGTGTGGACGTCAGTGTGGGGAATCAAGTCCCAGTGTGGAGGCCAGTGAGGGGAATCGAGTCCCAGTGTGAAGGCCATTGAGGGGAATTGAGTCCCAGTGCAGAGGCCAGTGAGGGGAATTGAGTCCCAGTGCAGAGGCCAGTGAGGGCAATCGAGTCCCAGTACGGAGGCCAGTGAGGGGAATTGTGTCCGAGTGCGGAGGCCAGTGAGGGGAATCGAGTCCCAGTGCAGAAGCCAGTGAGGGGAATCGAGTCCCAGTGGGGAGGCCAGTGAGGGGATTCGAGACCCAGTGCAGAGGCCAGTGAGGGGAATCGAGTCCCAGTGCAGAAGCCAGTGAGGGGAATCGAGTCCCAGTGGGGAGGCCAGTGAGGGGAATCGAGTACCAGTGCAGAGGCCAGTGAGGGGAATCGAGTCCCAGTGCAGAGGCCAGTGAGGGGAATCGAGTCCCAGTGCGGAGGCCAGTGAGGGGAATCGAGTCCCAGTGCGGAGGTCAGTGTTGGGAATCGAGTCCCAGTGCGGAGGCCAGTGAGGGGAATTGAGTCCCACTGCGGAGGTCACTTAGGGGAATCGAGTCCCAGTGTGAAGGCCATTGAGGGGAATCGAGTCCCAGTGCAGAGGCCAGTGAGGGGAATCGAGTCCCAGTGTGAAGGCCATTGAGGAGAATCGAGTCCCAGTGCAGAGGCCAGTGAGGGGAATTGGGTCCCAGTGCGGAGGCCAGTGAGGGGAAACAAGTCCTGGTGCAGAGGCCAGTGAGGGGAATCGAGTCCCAGTGCGGAGGTCAGTGAGGGGAATCGAGTCCCAGTGCAGAGGCCAGTGAGGGGAATCAAGTTCCAGTGCAGAGGCCAGTGAGGGGAATCGAGTCCCAGTGCAGAAGCCAGTGAGGGGAATCAAGTTCCAGTGCAGAGGCCAGTGAGGGGAATCGAATCCTGGTGCAGAGGCCAGTGAGGGGAATCAAGTTCCAGTGTGGACGTCAGTGTGGGGAATCAAGTCCCAGTGTGGAGGCCAGTGAGGGGAATCGAGTCCCAGTGTGAAGGCCATTGAGGGGAATTGAGTCCCAGTGCAGAGGCCAGTGAGGGGAATTGAGTCCCAGTGCAGAGGCCAGTGAGGGCAATCGAGTCCCAGTGCGGAGGCCAGTGAGGGGAATCGAGTCCCAGTGCGGAGGCCAGTGAAGGGAATCGGGTCCCAGTGCGGAGGCCAGTGAGGGGAATCGAGTCCCAGTGCAGAAGCCAGTGAGGGGAATCGAGTCCCAGTGGGGAGGCCAGTGAGGGGATTCGAGACCCAGTGCAGAGGCCAGTGAGGGGAATCGAGTCCCAGTGCAGAAGCCAGTGAGGGGAATCGAGTCCCAGTGGGGAGGCCAGTGAGGGGAATCGAGTACCAGTGCAGAGGCCAGTGAGGAGAATCGAGTCCCAGTGCAGAGGCCAGTGAGGGGAATCGAGTCCCAGTGGGGAGGCCAGTGAGGGGATTCGAGACCCAGTGCAGAGGCCAGTGAGGGGAATCGAGTCCCAGTGCAGAAGCCAGTGAGGGGAATCGAGTCCCAGTGGGGAGGCCAGTGAGGGGAATCGAGTACCAGTGCAGAGGCCAGTGAGGAGAATCGAGTCCCAGTGCAGAGGCCAGTGAGGGGAATTGGGTCCCAGTGCGGAGGCCAGTGAGGGGAAACAAGTCCTGGTGCAGAGGCCAGTGAGGGGAATCGAGTCCCAGTGCGGAGGTCAGTGAGGGGAATCGAGTCCCAGTGCAGAGGTCAGTGAGGGGAATCGAGTCCCAGTGCAGAGGCCAGTGAGGGAATCGAGTCCCAGTGCAGAGGCCAGTGAGGGGAATCGAGTCCCAGTGCAGAGGCCAGTGAGGGGAATCGAGTTCCAGTGCAGAAGCCAGTGAGGGGAATCGAGTTACAGTGCAGAAGCCAGTGAGGGGAATCGAGTCCCAGTGCGGAGGTCAGTGAGGGGAATCGAGTCCCAGTGTGAAGGCCATTGAGGAGAATCGAGTCCCAGTGCAGAGGCCAGTGAGGGGAATTGGGTCCCAGTGCGGAGGCCAGTGAGGGGAAACAAGTCCTGGTGCAGAGGCCAGTGAGGGGAATCGAGTCCCAGTGCGGAGACCAGTGAGGGGAATTGAGTCCCATTGCGGAGGCCAGTGAAGGGAATCGGGTCCCAGTGCGGAGGCCAGTGAGGGGAATTGAGTCCCAGTGCAGAAGCCAGTGAGGGCAATCGAGTCCCAGTGGGGAGGCCAGTGAGGGGAATCGAGTACCAGTGCAGAGGCCAGTGAGGGGAATCGAGTCCCAGTGGGGAGGCCAGTGAGGGGAATCGAGTACCAGTGCAGAGGCCAGTGAGTGGAATCGAGTACCAGTGCAGAGGCCAGGGAGGGGAAACGAGTCCCAGTGCAGAGGCCAGTGAGGGGAATCGAGTCCCAGTGCGGAGGCCAGTGAGGGGAATCGAGTCCCAGTGCGGAGGTCAGTGTGGGGAATCGAGTCCCAGTGCGGAGGTCAGTGAGGGGAATCGAGTCCCAGTGCAGAGGCCAGTGAGGGGAATCAAGTTCCAGTGCAGAGGCCAGTGAGGGGAATCGAGTTCCAGTGCAGAAGCCAGTGAGGGGAATCGAGTCCCAGTGCGGAGGTCAGTGAGGGGAATCGAGTCCAAGTGCGGAGGTCAGTGAGGGGAATCGAGTCCCAGTGCAGAGGCCAGTGAGGGGAATCAAGTTCCAGTGCAGAGGCCAGTGAGGGGAATCGAGTTCCAGTGCAGAAGCCAGTGAGGGGAATCGAGTCCCAGTGCGGAGGTCAGTGAGGGGAATCGAGTCCCAGTGCAGAGGCCAGTGAGGGGAATCGAGTCCCACTGCGGAGGTCAATGTGGGGAATCAAGTCCAAGTGTGGAGGCCAGTGAGCGGAATTGAGTCCCAGTGCAGAAGCCAGTGAGGGGAATCGAGTCCAAGTGCGGAGGTCAGTGAGGGGAATCGAGTCCAAGTGCGGAGGTCAGTGAGGGGAATCGAGTCCCAGTGCAGAGGCCAGTGAGGGGAATCAAGTTCCAGTGCATAGGCCAGTGAGGGGAATCGAGTTCCAGTGCAGAAGCCAGTGAGGGGAATCGAGTCCCAGTGCGGAGGTCAGTGAGGGGAATCGAGTCCCAGTGCAGAGGCCAGTGAGGGGAATCGAGTCCCACTGCGGAGGTCAATGTGGGGAATCAAGTCCAAGTGTGGAGGCCAGTGAGCGGAATTGAGTCCCAGTGCAGAAGCCAGTGAGGGGAATCGAGTCCAAGTGCGGAGGTCAGTGAGGGGAATCGAGTCCCAGTGCAGAGGCCAGTGAGGGGTATCGAGTCCCAGTGCAGAGGCCAGTGAGGAGAACCAAGTTCCAGAGCAGAGGCCAGTGAGGGGAATCGAGTTCCAGTGCAGAAGCCAGTGAGGGGAATCGAGTTACAGTGCAGAAGCCAGTGAGGGGAATCGAGTCCCAGTGCGGAGGTCAGTGAGGGGAATCGAGTCCCAGTGTGAAGGCCATTGAGGAGAATCGAGTCCCAGTGCAGAGGCCAGTTAGGGGAATTGGGTCCCAGTGCGGAGGCCAGTGAGGGGAAACAAGTCCTGGTGCAGAGGCCAGTGAGGGGAATCGAGTCCCAGTGCGGAGGCCATTGAGGGGAATCGAGTCCCAGTGCGGAGGTCAGTGTTGGGAATCGAGTCCCAGTGCGGAGGCCAGTGAGGGGAATTGAGTCCCACTGCGGAGGTCAGTTAGGGGAATCGAGTCCCAGTGTGAAGGCCATTGAGGGGAATCGAGTCCCAGTGCAGAGGCCAGTGAGGGGAATCGAGTCCCAGTGTGAAGGCCATTGAGGAGAATCGAGTCCCAGTGCAGAGGCCAGTGAGGGGAATTGGGTCCCAGTGCGGAGGCCAGTGAGGGGAAACAAGTCCTGGTGCAGAGGCCAGTGAGGGGAATCGAGTCCCAGTGCAGAGGCCATTGAGGGGAATCGAGTCCCAGTGCAGAGGTCAGTGAGGGGAATCGAGTCCCAGTGCAGAGGTCAGTGAGGGGAATTGAGTCCCAGTGCGGAGGCCAGTGAGCGGAATCGAGTCCAAGTGCAGAGGTCAGTGTGGGGAATCAAGTCCCAGTGCGGAGGCCAGTGAGGGGAATCGAGTCCCAGTGCAGAAGCCAGTGAGGGGAATCAAGTTCCAGTGCAGAGGCCAGTGAGGGGAATCGAATCCTGGTGCAGAGGCCAGTGAGGGGAATCAAGTTCCAGTGTGGACGTCAGTGTGGGGAATCAAGTCCCAGTGTGGAGGCCAGTGAGGGGAATCGAGTCCCAGTGTGAAGGCCATTGAGGGGAATTGAGTCCCAGTGCAGAGGCCAGTGAGGGGAATTGAGTCCCAGTGCAGAGGCCAGTGAGGGCAATCGAGTCCCAGTACGGAGGCCAGTGAGGGGAATTGTGTCCGAGTGCGGAGGCCAGTGAGGGGAATCGAGTCCCAGTGCAGAGGTCAGTGAGGGGAATCGAGTCCCAGTGCAGAGGCCAGTGAGGGAATCGAATCCCAGTGCAGAGGCCAGTGAGGGGAATCGAGTCCCAGTGCAGAGGCCAGTGAGGGGAATCGAGTCCCAGTGCAGAGGCCAGTGAGGGGAATCGAGTCCTGGTGCAGAGGCCAGTGAGGGGAATCAAGTTCCAGTGTGGACGTCAGTGTGGGGAATCAAGTCCCAGTGTGGAGGCCAGTGAGGGGAATCGAGTCCCAGTGTGAAGGCCATTGAGGGGAATTGAGTCCCAGTGCAGAGGCCAGTGAGGGGAATCAAGTTCCATTGCAGAGGCCAGTGAGGGGAATCAAGTCCCAGTGCGGAGGCGAGTGAAGGGAATCGGGTCCCAGTGCGGAGGCCAGTGAGCGGAATCGAGTCCCAGTGCGGAGGCCAGTGAGGGGAATTGAGTCCCAGTGCGGAGGCTAGTGAGGGGAATCGAGTCCCAGTGCGGAGGCCAGTGAGCGGAATCGAGTCCAAGTGCGGAGGTCAGTGTGGGGAATCGAGTCCCAGTGCGGAGGTCAGTGAGGGGAATCGAGTCCCAGTGCAGAGGCCAGTGAGGGGAATCAAGTTCCAGTGCAGAGGCCAGTGAGGGGAATCGAGTCCAAGTGCGGAGGTCAGTGAGGGGAATCGAGTCCCAGTGCAGAGGCCAGTGAGGGGAATCAAGTTCCAGTGCAGAGGCCAGTGAGGGGAATCGAGTTCCAGTGCAGAAGCCAGTGAGGGGAATCGAGTCCCAGTGCGGAGGTCAGTGAGGGGAATCGAGTCCCAGTGCAGAGGCCAGTGAGGGGAATCGAGTCCCACTGCGGAGGTCAATGTGGGGAATCAAGTCCAAGTGTGGAGGCCAGTGAGCGGAATTGAGTCCCAGTGCAGAAGCCAGTGAGGGGAATCGAGTCCAAGTGCGGAGGTCAGTGAGGGGAATCGAGTCCCAGTGCAGAGGCCAGTGAGGGGAATCGAGTCCCAGTGCAGAGGCCAGTGAGGAGAACCAAGTTCCAGAGCAGAGGCCAGTGAGGGGAATCGAGTTCCAGTGCAGAAGCCAGTGAGGGGAATCGAGTTACAGTGCAGAAGCCAGTGAGGGGAATCGAGTCCCAGTGCGGAGGTCAGTGAGGGGAATCGAGTCCCAGTGTGAAGGCCATTGAGGAGAATCGAGTCCCAGTGCAGAGGCCAGTGAGGGGAATTGGGTCCCAGTGCGGAGGCCAGTGAGGGGAAACAAGTCCTGGTGCAGAGGCCAGTGAGGGGAATCGAGTCCCAGTGCGGAGACCAGTGAGGGGAATTGAGTCCCAGTGCGGAGGCCATTGAGGGGAATCGAGTCCCAGTGCAGAGGTCAGTGAGTGGAATTGAGTCCCAGTGCGGAGGCCAGTGAGCGGAATCGAGTCCAAGTGCAGAGGTCAGTGTGGGGAATCAAGTCCCAGTGCGGAGGCCAGTGAGGGGAATCGAGTCCCAGTGCAGAAGCCAGTGAGGGGAATCAAGTTCCAGTGCAGAGGCCAGTGAGGGGAATCGAATCCTGGTGCAGAGGCCAGTGAGGGGAATCAGGTTCCAGTGTGGACGTCAGTGTGGGGAATCAAGTCCCAGTGTGGAGGCCAGTGAGGGGAATCGAGTCCCAGTGTGAAGGCCATTGAGGGGAATTGAGTCCCAGTGCAGAGGCCAGTGAGGGGAATTGAGTCCCAGTGCAGAGGCCAGTGAGGGCAATCGAGTCCCAGTACGGAGGCCAGTGAGGGGAATTGTGTCCGAGTGCGGAGGCCAGTGAGGGGAATCGAGTCCCAGTGCAGAGGTCAGTGAGGGGAATCGAGTCCCAGTGCAGAGGCCAGTGAGGGAATCGAGTCCCAGTGCAGAGGCCAGTGAGGGGAATCGAGTCCCAGTGCAGAGGCCAGTGAGGGGAATCGAGTCCCAGTGCAGAGGCCAGTGAGGGGAATCGAGTCCTGGTGCAGAGGCCAGTGAGGGGAATCAAGTTCCAGTGTGGACGTCAGTGTGGGGAATCAAGTCCCAGTGTGGAGGCCAGTGAGGGGAATCGAGTCCCAGTGTGAAGGCCATTGAGGGGAATTGAGTCCCAGTGCAGAGGCCAGTGAGGGGAATCAAGTTCCAGTGCAGAGGCCAGTGAGGGGAATCAAGTCCCAGTGCGGAGGCGAGTGAAGGGAATCGGGTCCCAGTGCGGAGGCCATTGAGGGGAATTGAGTCCCAGTGCAGAGGCCAGTGAGGGGAATTGAGTCCCAGTGCAGAGGCCAGTGAGGGCAATCGAGTCCCAGTGCGGAGGCCAGTGAGGGGAATCGAGTCCCAGTGCGGAGGCCAGTGAAGGGAATCGGGTCCCAGTGCGGAGGCCAGTGAGGGGAATCGAGTCCCAGTGCAGAAGCCAGTGAGGGGAATCGAGTCCCAGTGGGGAGGCCAGTGAGGGGATTCGAGACCCAGTGCAGAGGCCAGTGAGGGGAATCGAGTCCCAGTGCAGAAGCCAGTGAGGGGAATCGAGTCCCAGTGGGGAGGCCAGTGAGGGGAATCGAGTACCAGTGCAGAGGCCAGTGAGGGGAATCGAGTCCCAGTGCAGAGGCCAGTGAGGGGAATCGAGTCCCAGTGCGGAGGCCAGTGAGGGGAATCGAGTCCCAGTGCGGAGGTCAGTGTTGGGAATCGAGTCCCAGTGCGGAGGCCAGTGAGGGGAATTGAGTCCCACTGCGGAGGTCAGTTAGGGGAATCGAGTCCCAGTGTGAAGGCCATTGAGGGGAATCGAGTCCCAGTGCAGAGGCCAGTGAGGGGAATCGAGTCCCAGTGTGAAGGCCATTGAGGAGAATCGAGTCCCAGTGCAGAGGCCAGTGAGGGGAATTGGGTCCCAGTGCGGAGGCCAGTGAGGGGAAACAAGTCCTGGTGCAGAGGCCAGTGAGGGGAATCGTGTCCCAGTGCAGAGGCCATTGAGGGGAATCGAGTCCCAGTGCAGAGGTCAGTGAGGGGAATCGAGTCCCAGTGCAGAGGTCAGTGAGGGGAATTGAGTCCCAGTGCGGAGGCCAGTGAGCGGAATCGAGTCCAAGTGCAGAGGTCAGTGTGGGGAATCAAGTCCCAGTGCGGAGGCCAGTGAGGGGAATCGAGTCCCAGTGCAGAAGCCAGTGAGGGGAATCAAGTTCCAGTGCAGAGGCCAGTGAGGGGAATCGAATCCTGGTGCAGAGGCCAGTGAGGGGAATTGAGTCCCAGTGCAGAGGCCAGTGAGGGCAATCGAGTCCCAGTACGGAGGCCAGTGAGGGGAATTGTGTCCGAGTGCGGAGGCCAGTGAGGGGAATCGAGTCCCAGTGCAGAGGTCAGTGAGGGGAATCGAGTCCCAGTGCAGAGGCCAGTGAGGGAATCGAGTCCCAGTGCAGAGGCCAGTGAGGGGAATCGAGTCCCAGTGCAGAGGCCAGTGAGGGGAATCGAGTCCCAGTGCAGAGGCCAGTGAGGGGAATCGAGTCCTGGTGCAGAGGCCAGTGAGGGGAATCAAGTTCCAGTGTGGACGTCAGTGTGGGGAATCAAGTCCCAGTGTGGAGGCCAGTGAGGGGAATCGAGTCCCAGTGTGAAGGCCATTGAGGGGAATTGAGTCCCAGTGCAGAGGCCAGTGAGGGGAATCAAGTTCCAGTGCAGAGGCCAGTGAGGGGAATCAAGTCCCAGTGCGGAGGCGAGTGAAGGGAATCGGGTCCCAGTGCGGAGGCCAGTGAGCGGAATCGAGTCCCAGTGCGGAGGCCAGTGAGGGGAATTGAGTCCCAGTGCGGAGGCTAGTGAGGGGAATCGAGTCCCAGTGCGGAGGCCAGTGAGCGGAATCGAGTCCAAGTGCGGAGGTCAGTGTGGGGAATCGAGTCCCAGTGCGGAGGTCAGTGAGGGGAATCGAGTCCCAGTGCAGAGGCCAGTGAGGGGAATCGAGTCCCAGTGCGGAGGCCAGTGAGGGGAATCGAGTCCAAGTGCGGAGGCCAGTGAGGGGAATCGAGTCCCAGTGCGGAGGTCAGTGAGGGGAATCGAGTCCCAGTGCGGAGGTCAGTGAGGAGAATCGAGTCCCAGTGCGGAGGCCAGTGAGGGGAATCGAGTCACAGTGCAGAGGTCAGTGAGGGGAATCGAGTCCCAGTGCGGAGGCCAGTGAGCGGAATCGAGTCCCAGTGCGGAGGTCAGTTTGGGGAATCGAGTCCCAGTGCGGTGGCCAGTGAGGGGAATCGAGTCCCAGTGCAGAGCCAGTGAGGGGAATTGAGTCCCAGTGCGGAGGCCAGTGAGGGGAATCGAGTCCCAGTGCAGAGGCCAGTGAGGGGAATCGAGTCCCAGTACGGAGGCCAGTGAGGGGAATTGTGTCCGAGTGCGGAGGCCAGTGAGGGGAATCGAGTCCCAGTGCAGAGGTCAGTGAGGGGAATCGAGTCCCAGTGCAGAGGCCAGTGAGGGAATCGAGTCCCAGTGCAGAGGCCAGTGAGGGGAATCGAGTCCCAGTGCAGAGGCCAGTGAGGGGAATCGAGTCCCTGTGCAGAGGCCAGTGAGGGGAATCGAGTCCCAGTGCGGAGGCCAGTGAGGGGAATCGAGTCCCAGTGCGGAGGCCAGTGAAGGGAATCGGGTCCCAGTGCGGAGGCCAGTGAGGGGAATCGATTCCCAGTGCAGAAGCCAGTGAGGGGAATCGAGTCCCAGTGGGGAGGCCAGTGAGGGGAATCGAGTACCAGTGCAGAGGCCAGTGAGGGGAATCGAGTCCCAGTGCAGAAGCCAGTGAGGGGAATCGAGTCCCAGTGGGGAGGCCAGTGAGGGGAATCGAGTCCCTGTGCAGAGGCCAGTGAGGGGAATCGAGTCCCAGTGCAGAGGCCAGTGAGGGGAATCGAGTCCCAGTGCGGAGGCCAGTGAGGGGAATCGAGTCCCACTTCGGAGGCCAGTGAAGGGAATCGGGTCCCAGTGCGGAGGCCAGTGAGGGGAATCGAGTCCCAGTGCAGAAGCCAGTGAGGGGAATCGAGTCCCAGTGGGGAGGCCAGTGAGGGGAATCGAGTCCCAGTGCAGAGGCCAGTGAGGGGAATCGAGTCCCAGTACGGAGGCCAGTGAGGTGAATTGTGTCCGAGTGCGGAGGCCAGTGAGGGGAATCGAGTCCCAGTGCAGAGGTCAGTGAGGGGAATCGAGTCCCAGTGCAGAGGCCACTGAGGGAATCGAGTCCCAGTGCAGAGGCCAGTGAGGGGAATCGAGTCCCAGTGCAGAGGTCAGTGAGGGGAATCGAGTCCCTGTGCAGAGGCCAGTGAGGGGAATCGAGTCCCAGTGCAGAGGCCAGTGAGGGGAATCGAGTCCCAGTGCGGAGGCCAGTGAGGGGAATCGAGTCCCATTGCGGAGGCCAGTGAAGGGAATCGGGTCCCAGTGCGGAGGCCAGTGAGGGGAATTGAGTCCCAGTGCAGAAGCCAGTGAGGGCAATCGAGTCCCAGTGGGGAGGCCAGTGAGGGGAATCGAGTACCAGTGCAGAGGCCAGTGAGGGGAATCGAGTCCCAGTGGGGAGGCCAGTGAGGGGAATCGAGTACCAGTGCAGAGGCCAGTGAGGGGAATCGAGTACCAGTGCAGAGGCCAGGGAGGGGAAACGAGTCCCAGTGCAGAGGCCAGTGAGGGGAATCGAGTCCCAGTGCGGAGGCCAGTGAGGGGAATCGAGTCCCAGTGCGGAGGTCAGTGTTGGGAATCGAGTCCCAGTGCGGAGGCCAGTGAGGAGAACCAAGTTCCAGAGCAGAGGCCAGTGAGGGGAATCGAGTCCCTGTGCAGAGGCCAGTGAGGGGAATCGAGTCCCAGTGCAGAGGCCAGTGAGGGGAATCGAGTCCCAGTGCGGAAGCCAGTGAGGGGAATCGAGTCCCAGTTCGGAGGCCAGTGAAGGGAATCGGGTCCCAGTGCGGAGGCCAGTGAGGGGAATCGAGTCCCAGTGCAGAAGCCAGTGAGGGGAATCGAGTACCAGTGCAGAGGCCAGTGAGGGGAATCGAGTCCCAGTGCAGAAGCCAGTGAAGGGAATCGGGTCCCAGTGCGGAGGCCAGTGAGGGGAATCGAGTCCCAGTGCGGAGGCGAGTGAAGGGAATCGGGTCCCAGTGCGGAGGCCAGTGAGCGGAATCGAGTCCCAGTGCGGAGGCCAGTGAGGGGAATTGAGTCCCAGTGCGGAGGCTAGTGAGGGGAATCGAGTCCCAGTGCGGAGGCCAGTGAGCGGAATCGAGTCCAAGTGCGGAGGTCAGTGTGGGGAATCGAGTCCCAGTGCGGAGGTCAGTGAGGGGAATCGAGTCCCAGTGCAGAGGCCAGTGAGGGGAATCGAGTACCAGTGCAGAGGCCAGTGAGGGGAATCGAGTACCAGTGCAGAGGCCAGGGAGGGGAAACGAGTCCCAGTGCAGAGGCCAGTGAGGGGAATCGAGTCCCAGTGCGGAGGCCAGTGAGGGGAATCGAGTCCCAGTGCGGAGGTCAGTGTGGGGAATCGAGTCCCAGTGCGGAGGCCAGTGAGGAGAACCAAGTTCCAGAGCAGAGGCCAGTGAGGGGAATCGAGTCCCTGTGCAGAGGCCAGTGAGGGGAATCGAGTCCCAGTGCAGAGGCCAGTGAGGGGAATCGAGTCCCAGTGCGGAGGCCAGTGAGGGGAATCGAGTCCCAGTTCGGAGGCCAGTGAAGGGAATCGGGTCCCAGTGCGGAGGCCAGTGAGGGGAATCGAGTCCCAGTGCAGAAGCCAGTGAGGGGAATCGAGTACCAGTGCAGAGGCCAGTGAGGGGAATCGAGTCCCAGTGCAGAAGCCAGTGAAGGGAATCGGGTCCCAGTGCGGAGGCCAGTGAGGGGAATCGAGTCCCAGTGCAGAAGCCAGTGAGGGGAATCGAGTCCCAGTGGGGAGGCCAGTGAGGGGAATCGAGTACCAGTGCAGAGGCCAGTGAGGGGAATCGAGTACCAGTGCAGAGGCCAGGGAGGGGAATCGAGTCCCAGTGCAGAGGCCAGTGAGGGGAATCGAGTCCCAGTGCGGAGGTCAGTGAGGGGAATCGAGTCCCAGTGTGAAGGCCATTGAGGAGAATCGAGTCCCAGTGCAGAGGCCAGTGAGGGGAATTGGGTCCCAGTGCGGAGGCCAGTGAGGGGAAACAAGTCCTGGTGCAGAGGCCAGTGAGGGGAATCGAGTCCCAGTGCGGAGACCAGTGCGGGGAATTGAGTCCCAGTGCGGAGGCCATTGAGGGGAATCGAGTCCCAGTGCAGAGGTCAGTGAGGGGAATTGAGTCCCAGTGCGGAGGCCAGTGAGCGGAATCGAGTCCAAGTGCAGAGGTCAGTGTGGGGAATCAAGTCCCAGTGCGGAGGCCAGTGAGGGGAATCGAGTCCCAGTGCAGAAGCCAGTGAGGGGAATCAAGTTCCAGTGCAGAGGCCAGTGAGGGGAATCGAATCCTGGTGCAGAGGCCAGTGAGGGGAATCAAGTTCCAGTGTGGACGTCAGTGTGGGGAATCAAGTCCCAGTGTGGAGGCCAGTGAGGGGAATCGAGTCCCAGTGTGAAGGCCATTGAGGGGAATTGAGTCCCAGTGCAGAGGCCAGTGAGGGGAATTGAGTCCCAGTGCAGAGGCCAGTGAGGGCAATCGAGTCCCAGTACGGAGGCCAGTGAGGGGAATTGTGTCCGAGTGCGGAGGCCAGTGAGGGGAATCGAGTCCCAGTGCAGAGGTCAGTGAGGGGAATCGAGTCCCAGTGCAGAGGCCAGTGAGGGGAATTGAGTCCCAGTGCAGAGGCCAGTGAGGGCAATCGAGTCCCAGTACGGAGGCCAGTGAGGGGAATTGTGTCCGAGTGCGGAGGCCAGTGAGGGGAATCGAGTCCCAGTGCAGAGGTCAGTGAGGGGAATCGAGTCCCAGTGCAGAGGCCAGTGAGGGAATCGAGTCCCAGTGCAGAGGCCAGTGAGGGGAATCGAGTCCCAGTGCAGAGGCCAGTGAGGGGAATCGAGTCCCAGTGCAGAGGCCAGTGAGGGGAATCGAGTCCTGGTGCAGGGGCCAGTGAGGGGAATCAAGATCCAGTGTGGACGTCAGTGTGGGGAATCAAGTCCCAGTGTGGAGGCCAGTGAGGGGAATCGAGTCCCAGTGTGAAGGCCATTGAGGGGAATTGAGTCCCAGTGCAGAGGCCAGTGAGGGGAATCAAGTTCCAGTGCAGAGGCCAGTGAGGGGAATCAAGTCCCAGTGCGGAGGCGAGTGAAGGGAATCGGGTCCCAGTGCGGAGGCCATTGAGGGGAATCGAGTCCCAGTGCAGAGGCCAGTGAGGGGAATTGAGTCCCAGTGCAGAGGCCAGTGAGGGCAATCGAGTCCCAGTGCGGAGGCCAGTGAGGGGAATCGAGTCCCAGTGCGGAGGCCAGTGAAGGGAATCGGGTCCCAGTGCGGAGGCCAGTGAGGGGAATCGAGTCCCAGTGCAGAAGCCAGTGAGGGGAATCGAGTCCCAGTGGGGAGGCCAGTGAGGGGATTCGAGACCCAGTGCAGAGGCCAGTGAGGGGAATCGAGTCCCAGTGCAGAAGCCAGTGAGGGGAATCGAGTCCCAGTGGGGAGGCCAGTGAGGGGAATCGAGTACCAGTGCAGAGGCCAGTGAGGGGAATCGAGTCCCAGTGCAGAGGCCAGTGAGGGGAATCGAGTCCCAGTGCGGAGGCCAGTGTGGGGAATCGAGTCCCAGTGCGGAGGTCAGTGTTGGGAATCGAGTCCCAGTGCGGAGGCCAGTGAGGGGAATTGAGTCCCACTGCGGAGGTCAGTTAGGGGAATCGAGTCCCAGTGTGAAGGCCATTGAGGGGAATCGAGTCCCAGTGCAGAGGCCAGTGAGGGGAATCGAGTCCCAGTGTGAAGGCCATTGAGGAGAATCGAGTCCCAGTGCAGAGGCCAGTGAGGGGAATTGGGTCCCAGTGCGGAGGCCAGTGAGGGGAAACAAGTCCTGGTGCAGAGGCCAGTGAGGGGAATCGAGTCCCAGTGCAGAGGCCATTGAGGGGAATCGAGTCCCAGTGCAGAGGTCAGTGAGGGGAATTGAGTCCCAGTGCGGAGGCCAGTGAGCGGAATCGAGTCCAAGTGCAGAGGTCAGTGTGGGGAATCAAGTCCCAGTGCGGAGGCCAGTGAGGGGAATCGAGTCCCAGTGCAGAAGCCAGTGAGGGGAATCAAGTTCCAGTGCAGAGGCCAGTGAGGGGAATCGAATCCTGGTGCAGAGGCCAGTGAGGGGAATCAAGTTCCAGTGTGGACGTCAGTGTGGGGAATCAAGTCCCAGTGTGGAGGCCAGTGAGGGGAATCGAGTCCCAGTGTGAAGGCCATTGAGGGGAATTGAGTCCCAGTGCAGAGGCCAGTGAGGGGAATTGAGTCCCAGTGCAGAGGCCAGTGAGGGCAATCGAGTCCCAGTACGGAGGCCAGTGAGGGGAATTGTGTCCGAGTGCGGAGGCCAGTGAGGGGAATCGAGTCCCAGTGCAGAAGCCAGTGAGGGGAATCGAGTCCCAGTGGGGAGGCCAGTGAGGGGATTCGAGACCCAGTGCAGAGGCCAGTGAGGGGAATCGAGTCCCAGTGCAGAAGCCAGTGAGGGGAATCGAGTCCCAGTGGGGAGGCCAGTGAGGGGAATCGAGTACCAGTGCAGAGGCCAGTGAGGGGAATCGAGTCCCAGTGCAGAGGCCAGTGAGGGGAATCGAGTCCCAGTGCGGAGGCCAGTGAGGGGAATCGAGTCCCAGTGCGGAGGTCAGTGTTGGGAATCGAGTCCCAGTGCGGAGGCCAGTGAGGGGAATTGAGTCCCACTGCGGAGGTCACTTAGGGGAATCGAGTCCCAGTGTGAAGGCCATTGAGGGGAATCGAGTCCCAGTGCAGAGGCCAGTGAGGGGAATCGAGTCCCAGTGTGAAGGCCATTGAGGAGAATCGAGTCCCAGTGCAGAGGCCAGTGAGGGGAATTGGGTCCCAGTGCGGAGGCCAGTGAGGGGAAACAAGTCCTGGTGCAGAGGCCAGTGAGGGGAATCGAGTCCCAGTGCGGAGGTCAGTGAGGGGAATCGAGTCCCAGTGCAGAGGCCAGTGAGGGGAATCAAGTTCCAGTGCAGAGGCCAGTGAGGGGAATCGAGTCCCAGTGCAGAAGCCAGTGAGGGGAATCAAGTTCCAGTGCAGAGGCCAGTGAGGGGAATCGAATCCTGGTGCAGAGGCCAGTGAGGGGAATCAAGTTCCAGTGTGGACGTCAGTGTGGGGAATCAAGTCCCAGTGTGGAGGCCAGTGAGGGGAATCGAGTCCCAGTGTGAAGGCCATTGAGGGGAATTGAGTCCCAGTGCAGAGGCCAGTGAGGGGAATTGAGTCCCAGTGCAGAGGCCAGTGAGGGCAATCGAGTCCCAGTGCGGAGGCCAGTGAGGGGAATCGAGTCCCAGTGCGGAGGCCAGTGAAGGGAATCGGGTCCCAGTGCGGAGGCCAGTGAGGGGAATCGAGTCCCAGTGCAGAAGCCAGTGAGGGGAATCGAGTCCCAGTGGGGAGGCCAGTGAGGGGATTCGAGACCCAGTGCAGAGGCCAGTGAGGGGAATCGAGTCCCAGTGCAGAAGCCAGTGAGGGGAATCGAGTCCCAGTGGGGAGGCCAGTGAGGGGAATCGAGTACCAGTGCAGAGGCCAGTGAGGAGAATCGAGTCCCAGTGCAGAGGCCAGTGAGGGGAATCGAGTCCCAGTGGGGAGGCCAGTGAGGGGATTCGAGACCCAGTGCAGAGGCCAGTGAGGGGAATCGAGTCCCAGTGCAGAAGCCAGTGAGGGGAATCGAGTCCCAGTGGGGAGGCCAGTGAGGGGAATCGAGTACCAGTGCAGAGGCCAGTGAGGAGAATCGAGTCCCAGTGCAGAGGCCAGTGAGGGGAATTGGGTCCCAGTGCGGAGGCCAGTGAGGGGAAACAAGTCCTGGTGCAGAGGCCAGTGAGGGGAATCGAGTCCCAGTGCGGAGGTCAGTGAGGGGAATCGAGTCCCAGTGCAGAGATCAGTGAGGGGAATCGAGTCCCAGTGCAGAGGCCAGTGAGGGAATCGAGTCCCAGTGCAGAGGCCAGTGAGGGGAATCGAGTCCCAGTGCTGAGGCCAGTGAGGGGAATCGAGTTCCAGTGCAGAAGCCAGTGAGGGGAATCGAGTTACAGTGCAGAAGCCAGTGAGGGGAATCGAGTCCCAGTGCGGAGGTCAGTGAGGGGAATCGAGTCCCAGTGTGAAGGCCATTGAGGAGAATCGAGTCCCAGTGCAGAGGCCAGTGAGGGGAATTGGGTCCCAGTGCGGAGGCCAGTGAGGGGAAACAAGTCCTGGTGCAGAGGCCAGTGAGGGGAATCGAGTCCCAGTGCGGAGACCAGTGAGGGGAATTGAGTCCCATTGCGGAGGCCAGTGAAGGGAATCGGGTCCCAGTGCGGAGGCCAGTGAGGGGAATTGAGTCCCAGTGCAGAAGCCAGTGAGGGCAATCGAGTCCCAGTGGGGAGGCCAGTGAGGGGAATCGAGTACCAGTGCAGAGGCCAGTGAGGGGAATCGAGTCCCAGTGGGGAGGCCAGTGAGGGGAATCGAGTACCAGTGCAGAGGCCAGTGAGGGGAATCGAGTACCAGTGCAGAGGCCAGGGAGGGGAAACGAGTCCCAGTGCAGAGGCCAGTGAGGGGAATCGAGTCCCAGTGCGGAGGCCAGTGAGGGGAATCGAGTCCCAGTGCGGAGGTCAGTGTGGGGAATCGAGTCCCAGTGCGGAGGTCAGTGAGGGGAATCGAGTCCCAGTGCAGAGGCCAGTGAGGGGAATCAAGTTCCAGTGCAGAGGCCAGTGAGGGGAATCGAGTTCCAGTGCAGAAGCCAGTGAGGGGAATCGAGTCCCAGTGCGGAGGTCAGTGAGGGGAATCGAGTCCAAGTGCGGAGGTCAGTGAGGGGAATCGAGTCCCAGTGCAGAGGCCAGTGAGGGGAATCAAGTTCCAGTGCAGAGGCCAGTGAGGGGAATCGAGTTCCAGTGCAGAAGCCAGTGAGGGGAATCGAGTCCCAGTGCGGAGGTCAGTGAGGGGAATCGAGTCCCAGTGCAGAGGCCAGTGAGGGGAATCGAGTCCCACTGCGGAGGTCAATGTGGGGAATCAAGTCCAAGTGTGGAGGCCAGTGAGCGGAATTGAGTCCCAGTGCAGAAGCCAGTGAGGGGAATCGAGTCCAAGTGCGGAGGTCAGTGAGGGGAATCGAGTCCAAGTGCGGAGGTCAGTGAGGGGAATCGAGTCCCAGTGCAGAGGCCAGTGAGGGGAATCAAGTTCCAGTGCAGAGGCCAGTGAGGGGAATCGAGTTCCAGTGCAGAAGCCAGTGAGGGGAATCGAGTCCCAGTGCGGAGGTCAGTGAGGGGAATCGAGTCCCAGTGCAGAGGCCAGTGAGGGGAATCGAGTCCCACTGCGGAGGTCAATGTGGGGAATCAAGTCCAAGTGTGGAGGCCAGTGAGCGGAATTGAGTCCCAGTGCAGAAGCCAGTGAGGGGAATCGAGTCCAAGTGCGGAGGTCAGTGAGGGGAATCGAGTCCCAGTGCAGAGGCCAGTGAGGGGTATCGAGTCCCAGTGCAGAGGCCAGTGAGGAGAACCAAGTTCCAGAGCAGAGGCCAGTGAGGGGAATCGAGTTCCAGTGCAGAAGCCAGTGAGGGGAATCGAGTTACAGTGCAGAAGCCAGTGAGGGGAATCGAGTCCCAGTGCGGAGGTCAGTGAGGGGAATCGAGTCCCAGTGTGAAGGCCATTGAGGAGAATCGAGTCCCAGTGCAGAGGCCAGTTAGGGGAATTGGGTCCCAGTGCGGAGGCCAGTGAGGGGAAACAAGTCCTGGTGCAGAGGCCAGTGAGGGGAATCGAGTCCCAGTGCGGAGGCCATTGAGGGGAATCGAGTCCCAGTGCGGAGGTCAGTGTTGGGAATCGAGTCCCAGTGCGGAGGCCAGTGAGGGGAATTGAGTCCCACTGCGGAGGTCAGTTAGGGGAATCGAGTCCCAGTGTGAAGGCCATTGAGGGGAATCGAGCCCCAGTGCAGAGGCCAGTGAGGGGAATCGAGTCCCAGTGTGAAGGCCATTGAGGAGAATCGAGTCCCAGTGCAGAGGCCAGTGAGGGGAATTGGGTCCCAGTGCGGAGGCCAGTGAGGGGAATTGAGTCCCAGTGCAGAGGCCAGTGAGGGCAATCGAGTCCCAGTACGGAGGCCAGTGAGGGGAATTGTGTCCGAGTGCGGAGGCCAGTGAGGGGAATCGAGTCCCAGTGCAGAGGTCAGTGAGGGGAATCGAGTCCCAGTGCAGAGGCCAGTGAGGGAATCGAGTCCCAGTGCAGAGGCCAGTGAGGGGAATCGAGTCCCAGTGCAGAGGCCAGTGAGGGGAATCGAGTCCCAGTGCAGAGGCCAGTGAGGGGAATCGAGTCCTGGTGCAGGGGCCAGTGAGGGGAATCAAGATCCAGTGTGGACGTCAGTGTGGGGAATCAAGTCCCAGTGTGGAGGCCAGTGAGGGGAATCGAGTCCCAGTGTGAAGGCCATTGAGGGGAATTGAGTCCCAGTGCAGAGGCCAGTGAGGGGAATCAAGTTCCAGTGCAGAGGCCAGTGAGGGGAATCAAGTCCCAGTGCGGAGGCGAGTGAAGGGAATCGGGTCCCAGTGCGGAGGCCATTGAGGGGAATCGAGTCCCAGTGCAGAGGCCAGTGAGGGGAATTGAGTCCCAGTGCAGAGGCCAGTGAGGGCAATCGAGTCCCAGTGCGGAGGCCAGTGAGGGGAATCGAGTCCCAGTGCGGAGGCCAGTGAAGGGAATCGGGTCCCAGTGCGGAGGCCAGTGAGGGGAATCGAGTCCCAGTGCAGAAGCCAGTGAGGGGAATCGAGTCCCAGTGGGGAGGCCAGTGAGGGGATTCGAGACCCAGTGCAGAGGCCAGTGAGGGGAATCGAGTCCCAGTGCAGAAGCCAGTGAGGGGAATCGAGTCCCAGTGGGGAGGCCAGTGAGGGGAATCGAGTACCAGTGCAGAGGCCAGTGAGGGGAATCGAGTCCCAGTGCAGAGGCCAGTGAGGGGAATCGAGTCCCAGTGCGGAGGCCAGTGAGGGGAATCGAGTCCCAGTGCGGAGGTCAGTGTTGGGAATCGAGTCCCAGTGCGGAGGCCAGTGAGGGGAATTGAGTCCCACTGCGGAGGTCAGTTAGGGGAATCGAGTCCCAGTGTGAAGGCCATTGAGGGGAATCGAGTCCCAGTGCAGAGGCCAGTGAGGGGAATCGAGTCCCAGTGTGAAGGCCATTGAGGAGAATCGAGTCCCAGTGCAGAGGCCAGTGAGGGGAATTGGGTCCCAGTGCGGAGGCCAGTGAGGGGAAACAAGTCCCAGTGCAGAGGCCAGTGAGGGGAATCGAGTCCCAGTGCAGAGGCCATTGAGGGGAATCGAGTCCCAGTGCAGAGGTCAGTGAGGGGAATTGAGTCCCAGTGCGGAGGCCAGTGAGCGGAATCGAGTCCAAGTGCAGAGGTCAGTGTGGGGAATCAAGTCCCAGTGCGGAGGCCAGTGAGGGGAATCGAGTCCCAGTGCAGAAGCCAGTGAGGGGAATCAAGTTCCAGTGCAGAGGCCAGTGAGGGGAATCGAATCCTGGTGCAGAGGCCAGTGAGGGGAATCAAGTTCCAGTGTGGACGTCAGTGTGGGGAATCAAGTCCCAGTGTGGAGGCCAGTGAGGGGAATCGAGTCCCAGTGTGAAGGCCATTGAGGGGAATTGAGTCCCAGTGCAGAGGCCAGTGAGGGGAATTGAGTCCCAGTGCAGAGGCCAGTGAGGGCAATCGAGTCCCAGTACGGAGGCCAGTGAGGGGAATTGTGTCCGAGTGCGGAGGCCAGTGAGGGGAATCGAGTCCCAGTGCAGAAGCCAGTGAGGGGAATCGAGTCCCAGTGGGGAGGCCAGTGAGGGGATTCGAGACCCAGTGCAGAGGCCAGTGAGGGGAATCGAGTCCCAGTGCAGAAGCCAGTGAGGGGAATCGAGTCCCAGTGGGGAGGCCAGTGAGGGGAATCGAGTACCAGTGCAGAGGCCAGTGAGGGGAATCGAGTCCCAGTGCAGAGGCCAGTGAGGGGAATCGAGTCCCAGTGCGGAGGCCAGTGAGGGGAATCGAGTCCCAGTGCGGAGGTCAGTGTTGGGAATCGAGTCCCAGTGCGGAGGCCAGTGAGGGGAATTGAGTCCCCCTGCGGAGGTCACTTAGGGGAATCGAGTCCCAGTGTGAAGGCCATTGAGGGGAATCGAGTCCCAGTGCAGAGGCCAGTGAGGGGAATCGAGTCCCAGTGTGAAGGCCATTGAGGAGAATCGAGTCCCAGTGCAGAGGCCAGTGAGGGGAATTGGGTCCCAGTGCGGAGGCCAGTGAGGGGAAACAAGTCCTGGTGCAGAGGCCAGTGAGGGGAATCGAGTCCCAGTGCGGAGGTCAGTGAGGGGAATCGAGTCCCAGTGCAGAGGCCAGTGAGGGGAATCAAGTTCCAGTGCAGAGGCCAGTGAGGGGAATCGAGTCCCAGTGCAGAAGCCAGTGAGGGGAATCAAGTTCCAGTGCAGAGGCCAGTGAGGGGAATCGAATCCTGGTGCAGAGGCCAGTGAGGGGAATCAAGTTCCAGTGTGGACGTCAGTGTGGTGAATCAAGTCCCAGTGTGGAGGCCAGTGAGGGGAATCGAGTCCCAGTGTGAAGGCCATTGAGGGGAATTGAGTCCCAGTGCAGAGGCCAGTGAGGGGAATTGAGTCCCAGTGCAGAGGCCAGTGAGGGCAATCGAGTCCCAGTGCGGAGGCCAGTGAGGGGAATCGAGTCCCAGTGCGGAGGCCAGTGAAGGGAATCGGGTCCCAGTGCGGAGGCCAGTGAGGGGAATCGAGTCCCAGTGCAGAAGCCAGTGAGGGGAATCGAGTCCCAGTGGGGAGGCCAGTGAGGGGATTCGAGACCCAGTGCAGAGGCCAGTGAGGGGAATCGAGTCCCAGTGCAGAAGCCAGTGAGGGGAATCGAGTCCCAGTGGGGAGGCCAGTGAGGGGAATCGAGTACCAGTGCAGAGGCCAGTGAGGAGAATCGAGTCCCAGTGCAGAGGCCAGTGAGGGGAATCGAGTCCCAGTGGGGAGGCCAGTGAGGGGATTCGAGACCCAGTGCAGAGGCCAGTGAGGGGAATCGAGTCCCAGTGCAGAAGCCAGTGAGGGGAATCGAGTCCCAGTGGGGAGGCCAGTGAGGGGAATCGAGTACCAGTGCAGAGGCCAGTGAGGAGAATCGAGTCCCAGTGCAGAGGCCAGTGAGGGGAATTGGGTCCCAGTGCGGAGGCCAGTGAAGGGAAACAAGTCCTGGTGCAGAGGCCAGTGAGGGGAATCGAGTCCCAGTGCGGAGGTCAGTGAGGGGAATCGAGTCCCAGTGCAGAGGTCAGTGAGGGGAATCGAGTCCCAGTGCAGAGGCCAGTGAGGGAATCGAGTCCCAGTGCAGAGGCCAGTGAGGGGAATCGAGTCCCAGTGCAGAGGCCAGTGAGGGGAATCGAGTTCCAGTGCAGAAGCCAGTGAGGGGAATCGAGTTACAGTGCAGAAGCCAGTGAGGGGAATCGAGTCCCAGTGCGGAGGTCAGTGAGGGGAATCGAGTCCCAATGTGAAGGCCATTGAGGAGAATCGAGTCCCAGTGCAGAGGCCAGTGAGGGGAATTGGGTCCCAGTGCGGAGGCCAGTGAGGGGAAACAAGTCCTGGTGCAGAGGCCAGTGAGGGGAATCGAGTCCCAGTGCGGAGACCAGTGAGGGGAATTGAGTCCCATTGCGGAGGCCAGTGAAGGGAATCGGGTCCCAGTGCGGAGGCCAGTGAGGGGAATTGAGTCCCAGTGCAGAAGCCAGTGAGGGCAATCGAGTCCCAGTGGGGAGGCCAGTGAGGGGAATCGAGTACCAGTGCAGAGGCCAGTGAGGGGAATCGAGTCCCAGTGGGGAGGCCAGTGAGGGGAATCGAGTACCAGTGCAGAGGCCAGTGAGGGGAATCGAGTACCAGTGCAGAGGCCAGGGAGGGGAAACGAGTCCCAGTGCAGAGGCCAGTGAGGGGAATCGAGTCCCAGTGCGGAGGCCAGTGAGGGGAATCGAGTCCCAGTGCGGAGGTCAGTGTGGGGAATCGAGTCCCAGTGCGGAGGTCAGTGAGGGGAATCGAGTCCCAGTGCAGAGGCCAGTGAGGGGAATCAAGTTCCAGTGCAGAGGCCAGTGAGGGGAATCGAGTTCCAGTGCAGAAGCCAGTGAGGGGAATCGAGTCCCAGTGCGGAGGTCAGTGAGGGGAATCGAGTCCAAGTGCGGAGGTCAGTGAGGGGAATCGAGTCCCAGTGCAGAGGCCAGTGAGGGGAATCAAGTTCCAGTGCAGAGGCCAGTGAGGGGAATCGAGTTCCAGTGCAGAAGCCAGTGAGGGGAATCGAGTCCCAGTGCGGAGGTCAGTGAGGGGAATCGAGTCCCAGTGCAGAGGCCAGTGAGGGGAATCGAGTCCCACTGCGGAGGTCAATGTGGGGAATCAAGTCCAAGTGTGGAGGCCAGTGAGCGGAATTGAGTCCCAGTGCAGAAGCCAGTGAGGGGAATCGAGTCCAAGTGCGGAGGTCAGTGAGGGGAATCGAGTCCAAGTGCAGAGGCCAGTGAGGGGTATCGAGTCCCAGTGCAGAGGCCAGTGAGGAGAACCAAGTTCCAGAGCAGAGGCCAGTGAGGGGAATCGAGTTCCAGTGCAGAAGCCAGTGAGGGGAATCGAGTTACAGTGCAGAAGCCAGTGAGGGGAATCGAGTCCCAGTGCGGAGGTCAGTGAGGGGAATCGAGTCCCAGTGTGAAGGCCATTGAGGAGAATCGAGTCCCAGTGCAGAGGCCAGTTAGGGGAATTGGGTCCCAGTGCGGAGGCCAGTGAGGGGAAACAAGTCCTGGTGCAGAGGCCAGTGAGGGGAATCGAGTCCCAGTGCGGAGGCCATTGAGGGGAATCGAGTCCCAGTGCGGAGGTCAGTGTTGGGAATCGAGTCCCAGTGCGGAGGCCAGTGAGGGGAATTGAGTCCCACTGCGGAGGTCAGTTAGGGGAATCGAGTCCCAGTGTGAAGGCCATTGAGGGGAATCGAGTCCCAGTGCAGAGGCCAGTGAGGGGAATCGAGTCCCAGTGTGAAGGCCATTGAGGAGAATCGAGTCCCAGTGCAGAGGCCAGTGAGGGGAATTGGGTCCCAGTGCGGAGGCCAGTGAGGGCAATCGAGTCCCAGTGCAGAGGCCAGTGAGGGGAATCGAGTCCCAGTGCAGAGGCCAGTGAGGGGAATCGAGTCCCAGTGCAGAGGCCAGTGAGGGGAATCGAGTCCTGGTGCAGAGGCCAGTGAGGGGAATCAAGTTCCAGTGTGGACGTCAGTGTGGGGAATCAAGTCCCAGTGTGGAGGCCAGTGAGGGGAATCGAGTCCCAGTGTGAAGGCCATTGAGGGGAATTGAGTCCCAGTGCAGAGGCCAGTGAGGGGAATCAAGTTCCATTGCAGAGGCCAGTGAGGGGAATCAAGTCCCAGTGCGGAGGCGAGTGAAGGGAATCGGGTCCCAGTGCGGAGGCCAGTGAGCGGAATCGAGTCCCAGTGCGGAGGCCAGTGAGGGGAATTGAGTCCCAGTGCGGAGGCTAGTGAGGGGAATCGAGTCCCAGTGCGGAGGCCAGTGAGCGGAATCGAGTCCAAGTGCGGAGGTCAGTGTGGGGAATCGAGTCCCAGTGCGGAGGTCAGTGAGGGGAATCGAGTCCCAGTGCAGAGGCCAGTGAGGGGAATCAAGTTCCAGTGCAGAGGCCAGTGAGGGGAATCGAGTCCAAGTGCGGAGGTCAGTGAGGGGAATCGAGTCCCAGTGCAGAGGCCAGTGAGGGGAATCAAGTTCCAGTGCAGAGGCCAGTGAGGGGAATCGAGTTCCAGTGCAGAAGCCAGTGAGGGGAATCGAGTCCCAGTGCGGAGGTCAGTGAGGGGAATCGAGTCCCAGTGCAGAGGCCAGTGAGGGGAATCGAGTCCCACTGCGGAGGTCAATGTGGGGAATCAAGTCCAAGTGTGGAGGCCAGTGAGCGGAATTGAGTCCCAGTGCAGAAGCCAGTGAGGGGAATCGAGTCCAAGTGCGGAGGTCAGTGAGGGGAATCGAGTCCCAGTGCAGAGGCCAGTGAGGGGAATCGAGTCCCAGTGCAGAGGCCAGTGAGGAGAACCAAGTTCCAGAGCAGAGGCCAGTGAGGGGAATCGAGTTCCAGTGCAGAAGCCAGTGAGGGGAATCGAGTTACAGTGCAGAAGCCAGTGAGGGGAATCGAGTCCCAGTGCGGAGGTCAGTGAGGGGAATCGAGTCCCAGTGTGAAGGCCATTGAGGAGAATCGAGTCCCAGTGCAGAGGCCAGTGAGGGGAATTGGGTCCCAGTGCGGAGGCCAGTGAGGGGAAACAAGTCCTGGTGCAGAGGCCAGTGAGGGGAATCGAGTCCCAGTGCGGAGACCAGTGAGGGGAATTGAGTCCCAGTGCGGAGGCCATTGAGGGGAATCGAGTCCCAGTGCAGAGGTCAGTGAGTGGAATTGAGTCCCAGTGCGGAGGCCAGTGAGCGGAATCGAGTCCAAGTGCAGAGGTCAGTGTGGGGAATCAAGTCCCAGTGCGGAGGCCAGTGAGGGGAATCGAGTCCCAGTGCAGAAGCCAGTGAGGGGAATCAAGTTCCAGTGCAGAGGCCAGTGAGGGGAATCGAATCCTGGTGCAGAGGCCAGTGAGGGGAATCAAGTTCCAGTGTGGACGTCAGTGTGGGGAATCAAGTCCCAGTGTGGAGGCCAGTGAGGGGAATCGAGTCCCAGTGTGAAGGCCATTGAGGGGAATTGAGTCCCAGTGCAGAGGCCAGTGAGGGGAATTGAGTCCCAGTGCAGAGGCCAGTGAGGGCAATCGAGTCCCAGTACGGAGGCCAGTGAGGGGAATTGTGTCCGAGTGCGGAGGCCAGTGAGGGGAATCGAGTCCCAGTGCAGAGGTCAGTGAGGGGAATCGAGTCCCAGTGCAGAGGCCAGTGAGGGAATCGAGTCCCAGTGCAGAGGCCAGTGAGGGGAATCGAGTCCCAGTGCAGAGGCCAGTGAGGGGAATCGAGTCCCAGTGCAGAGGCCAGTGAGGGGAATCGAGTCCTGGTGCAGAGGCCAGTGAGGGGAATCAAGATCCAGTGTGGACGTCAGTGTGGGGAATCAAGTCCCAGTGTGGAGGCCAGTGAGGGGAATCGAGTCCCAGTGTGAAGGCCATTGAGGGGAATTGAGTCCCAGTGCAGAGGCCAGTGAGGGGAATCAAGTTCCAGTGCAGAGGCCAGTGAGGGGAATCAAGTCCCAGTGCGGAGGCGAGTGAAGGGAATCGGGTCCCAGTGCGGAGGCCATTGAGGGGAATTGAGTCCCAGTGCAGAGGCCAGTGAGGGGAATTGAGTCCCAGTGCAGAGGCCAGTGAGGGCAATCGAGTCCCAGTGCGGAGGTCAGTGAGGGGAATCGAGTCCCAGTGCGGAGGCCAGTGAAGGGAATCGGGTCCCAGTGCGGAGGCCAGTGAGGGGAATCGAGTCCCAGTGCAGAAGCCAGTGAGGGGAATCGAGTCCCAGTGGGGAGGCCAGTGAGGGGATTCGAGACCCAGTGCAGAGGCCAGTGAGGGGAATCGAGTCCCAGTGCAGAAGCCAGTGAGGGGAATCGAGTCCCAGTGGGGAGGCCAGTGAGGGGAATCGAGTACCAGTGCAGAGGCCAGTGAGGGGAATCGAGTCCCAGTGCAGAGGCCAGTGAGGGGAATCGAGTCCCAGTGGGGAGGCCAGTGAGGGGAATCGAGTCCCAGTGCGGAGGTCAGTGTTGGGAATCGAGTCCCAGTGCGGAGGCCAGTGAGGGGAATTGAGTCCCACTGCGGAGGTCAGTTAGGGGAATCGAGTCCCAGTGTGAAGGCCATTGAGGGGAATCGAGTCCCAGTGCAGAGGCCAGTGAGGGGAATCGAGTCCCAGTGTGAAGGCCATTGAGGAGAATCGAGTCCCAGTGCAGAGGCCAGTGAGGGGAATTGGGTCCCAGTGCGGAGGCGAGTGAAGGGAATCGGGTCCCAGTGCGGAGGCCATTGAGGGGAATTGAGTCCCAGTACGGAGGCCAGTGAGGGGAATTGTGTCCGAGTGCGGAGGCCAGTGAGGGGAATCGAGTTCCAGTGCAGAGGCCAGTGAGGGGAATCGAATCCTGGTGCAGAGGCCAGTGAGGGGAATCAAGTTCCAGTGTGGACGTCAGTGTGGGGAATCAAGTCCCAGTGTGGAGGCCAGTGAGGGGAATCGAGTCCCAGTGTGAAGGCCATTGAGGGGAATTGAGTCCCAGTGCAGAGGCCAGTGAGGGGAATCGAGTCCCAGTGCAGAAGCCAGTGAGGGGAATCGAGTCCCAGTGGGGAGGCCAGTGAGGGGATTCGAGACCCAGTGCAGAGGCCAGTGAGGGGAATCGAGTCCCAGTGCAGAAGCCAGTGAGGGGAATCGAGTCCCAGTGGGGAGGCCAGTGAGGGGAATCGAGTACCAGTGCAGAGGCCAGTGAGGAGAATCGAGTCCCAGTGCAGAGGCCAGTGAGGGGAATCAAGTTCCAGTGCAGAGGCCAGTGAGGGGAATCAAGTCCCAGTGCGGAGGCGAGTGAAGGGAATCGGGTCCCAGTGCGGAGGCCATTGAGGGGAATTGAGTCCCAGTGCAGAGGCCAGTGAGGGGAATTGAGTCCCAGTGCAGAGGCCAGTGAGGGCAATCGAGTCCCAGTGCGGAGGCCAGTGAGGGGAATCGAGTCCCAGTGCGGAGGCCAGTGAAGGGAATCGGGTCCCAGTGCGGAGGCCAGTGAGGGGAATCGAGTCCCAGTGCAGAAGCCAGTGAGGGGAATCGAGTCCCAGTGGGGAGGCCAGTGAGGGGATTCGAGACCCAGTGCAGAGGCCAGTGAGGGGAATCGAGTCCCAGTGCAGAAGCCAGTGAGGGGAATCGAGTCCCAGTGGGGAGGCCAGTGAGGGGAATCGAGTACCAGTGCAGAGGCCAGTGAGGGGAATCGAGTCCCAGTGCAGAGGCCAGTGAGGGGAATCGAGTCCCAGTGCGGAGGCCAGTGAGGGGAATCGAGTCCCAGTGCGGAGGTCAGTGTTGGGAATCGAGTCCCAGTGCGGAGGCCAGTGAGGGGAATTGAGTCCCACTGCGGAGGTCAGTTAGGGGAATCGAGTCCCAGTGTGAAGGCCATTGAGGGGAATCGAGTCCCAGTGCAGAGGCCAGTGAGGGGAATCGAGTCCCAGTGTGAAGGCCATTGAGGAGAATCGAGTCCCAGTGCAGAGGCCAGTGAGGGGAATTGGGTCCCAGTGCGGAGGCCAGTGAGGGGAAACAAGTCCTGGTGCAGAGGCCAGTGAGGGGAATCGTGTCCCAGTGCAGAGGCCATTGAGGGGAATCGAGTCCCAGTGCAGAGGTCAGTGAGGGGAATCGAGTCCCAGTGCAGAGGTCAGTGAGGGGAATTGAGTCCCAGTGCGGAGGCCAGTGAGCGGAATCGAGTCCAAGTGCAGAGGTCAGTGTGGGGAATCAAGTCCCAGTGCGGAGGCCAGTGAGGGGAATCGAGTCCCAGTGCAGAAGCCAGTGAGGGGAATCAAGTTCCAGTGCAGAGGCCAGTGAGGGGAATCGAATCCTGGTGCAGAGGCCAGTGAGGGGAATCAAGTTCCAGTGTGGACGTCAGTGTGGGGAATCAAGTCCCAGTGTGGAGGCCAGTGAGGGGAATCGAGTCCCAGTGTGAAGGCCATTGAGGGGAATTGAGTCCCAGTGCAGAGGCCAGTGAGGGGAATTGAGTCCCAGTGCAGAGGCCAGTGAGGGCAATCGAGTCCCAGTACGGAGGCCAGTGAGGGGAATTGTGTCCGAGTGCGGAGGCCAGTGAGGGGAATCGAGTCCCAGTGCAGAGGTCAGTGAGGGGAATCGAGTCCCAGTGCAGAGGCCAGTGAGGGAATCGAGTCCCAGTGCAGAGGCCAGTGAGGGGAATCGAGTCCCAGTGCAGAGGCCAGTGAGGGGAATCGAGTCCCAGTGCAGAGGCCAGTGAGGGGAATCGAGTCCTGGTGCAGAGGCCAGTGAGGGGAATCAAGTTCCAGTGTGGACGTCAGTGTGGGGAATCAAGTCCCAGTGTGGAGGCCAGTGAGGGGAATCGAGTCCCAGTGTGAAGGCCATTGAGGGGAATTGAGTCCCAGTGCAGAGGCCAGTGAGGGGAATCAAGTTCCAGTGCAGAGGCCAGTGAGGGGAATCAAGTCCCAGTGCGGAGGCGAGTGAAGGGAATCGGGTCCCAGTGCGGAGGCCAGTGAGCGGAATCGAGTCCCAGTGCGGAGGCCAGTGAGGGGAATTGAGTCCCAGTGCGGAGGCTAGTGAGGGGAATCGAGTCCCAGTGCGGAGGCCAGTGAGCGGAATCGAGTCCAAGTGCGGAGGTCAGTGTGGGGAATCGAGTCCCAGTGCGGAGGTCAGTGAGGGGAATCGAGTCCCAGTGCAGAGGCCAGTGAGGGGAATCGAGTCCCAGTGCGGAGGCCAGTGAGGGGAATCGAGTCCAAGTGCGGAGGCCAGTGAGGGGAATCGAGTCCCAGTGCGGAGGTCAGTGAGGGGAATCGAGTCCCAGTGCGGAGGTCAGTGAGGAGAATCGAGTCCCAGTGCGGAGGCCAGTGAGGGGAATCGAGTCACAGTGCAGAGGTCAGTGAGGGGAATCGAGTCCCAGTGCGGAGGCCAGTGAGCGGAATCGAGTCCCAGTGCGGAGGCCAGTGAGCGGAATCGAGTCCAAGTGCAGAGGTCAGTGTGGGGAATCAAGTCCCAGTGCGGAGGCCAGTGAGGGGAATCGAGTCCCAGTGCAGAAGCCAGTGAGGGGAATCAAGTTCCAGTGCAGAGGCCAGTGAGGGGAATCGAATCCTGGTGCAGAGGCCAGTGAGGGGAATCAAGTTCCAGTGTGGACGTCAGTGTGGGGAATCAAGTCCCAGTGTGGAGGCCAGTGAGGGGAATCGAGTCCCAGTGTGAAGGCCAGTGAGGGGAATCGAGTCCTGGTGCAGAGGCCAGTGAGGGGAATCAAGTTCCAGTGTGGACGTCAGTGTGGGGAATCAAGTCCCAGTGTGGAGGCCAGTGAGGGGAATCGAGTCCCAGTGTGAAGGCCATTGAGGGGAATTGAGTCCCAGTGCAGAGGCCAGTGAGGGGAATCAAGTTCCAGTGCAGAGGCCAGTGAGGGGAATCAAGTCCCAGTGCGGAGGCGAGTGAAGGGAATCGGGTCCCAGTGCGGAGGCCAGTGAGCGGAATCGAGTCCCAGTGCGGAGGCCAGTGAGGGGAATTGAGTCCCAGTGCGGAGGCTAGTGAGGGGAATCGAGTCCCAGTGCGGAGGCCAGTGAGCGGAATCGAGTCCAAGTGCGGAGGTCAGTGTGGGGAATCGAGTCCCAGTGCGGAGGTCAGTGAGGGGAATCGAGTCCCAGTGCAGAGGCCAGTGAGCGAAATCGAGTCCCAGTGCGGAGGTCAGTTTGGGGAATCGAGTCCCAGTGCGGTGGCCAGTGAGGGGAATCGAGTCCCAGTGCAGAGCCAGTGAGGGGAATTGAGTCCCAGTGCGGAGGCCAGTGAGGGGAATCGAGTCCCAGTGCAGAGGCCAGTGAGGGGAATCGAGTCCCAGTACGGAGGCCAGTGAGGGGAATTGTGTCCGAGTGCGGAGGCCAGTGAGGGGAATCGAGTCCCAGTGCAGAGGTCAGTGAGGGGAATCGAGTCCCAGTGCAGAGGCCAGTGAGGGAATCGAGTCCCAGTGCAGAGGCCAGTGAGGGGAATCGAGTCCCAGTGCAGAGGCCAGTGAGGGGAATCGAGTCCCTGTGCAGAGGCCAGTGAGGGGAATCGAGTCCCAGTGCGGAGGCCAGTGAGGGGAATCGAGTCCCAGTGCGGAGGCCAGTGAAGGGAATCGGGTCCCAGTGCGGAGGCCAGTGAGGGGAATCGATTCCCAGTGCAGAAGCCAGTGAGGGGAATCGAGTCCCAGTGGGGAGGCCAGTGAGGGGAATCGAGTACCAGTGCAGAGGCCAGTGAGGGGAATCGAGTCCCAGTGCAGAAGCCAGTGAGGGGAATCGAGTCCCAGTGGGGAGGCCAGTGAGTGGAATCGAGTCCCTGTGCAGAGGCCAGTGAGGGGAATCGAGTCCCAGTGCAGAGGCCAGTGAGGGGAATCGAGTCCCAGTGCGGAGGCCAGTGAGGGGAATCGAGTCCCAGTTCGGAGGCCAGTGAAGGGAATCGGGTCCCAGTGCGGAGGCCAGTGAGGGGAATCGAGTCCCAGTGCAGAAGCCAGTGAGGGGAATCGAGTCCCAGTGGGGAGGCCAGTGAGGGGAATCGAGTCCCAGTGCAGAGGCCAGTGAGGGGAATCGAGTCCCAGTACGGAGGCCAGTGAGGTGAATTGTGTCCGAGTGCGGAGGCCAGTGAGGGGAATCGAGTCCCAGTGCAGAGGTCAGTGAGGGGAATCGAGTCCCAGTGCAGAGGCCAGTGAGGGAATCGAGTCCCAGTGCAGAGGCCAGTGAGGGGAATCGAGTCCCAGTGCAGAGGTCAGTGAGGGGAATCGAGTCCCTGTGCAGAGGCCAGTGAGGGGAATCGAGTCCCAGTGCAGAGGCCAGTGAGGGGAATCGAGTCCCAGTGCGGAGGCCAGTGAGGGGAATCGAGTCCCATTGCGGAGGCCAGTGAAGGGAATCGGGTCCCAGTGCGGAGGCCAGTGAGGGGAATTGAGTCCCAGTGCAGAAGCCAGTGAGGGCAATCGAGTCCCAGTGGGGAGGCCAGTGAGGGGAATCGAGTACCAGTGCAGAGGCCAGTGAGGGGAATCGAGTCCCAGTGGGGAGGCCAGTGAGGGGAATCGAGTACCAGTGCAGAGGCCAGTGAGGGGAATCGAGTACCAGTGCAGAGGCCAGGGAGGGGAAACGAGTCCCAGTGCAGAGGCCAGTGAGGGGAATCGAGTCCCAGTGCGGAGGCCAGTGAGGGGAATCGAGTCCCAGTGCGGAGGTCAGTGTGGGGAATCGAGTCCCAGTGCGGAGGCCAGTGAGGAGAACCAAGTTCCAGAGCAGAGGCCAGTGAGGGGAATCGAGTCCCTGTGCAGAGGCCAGTGAGGGGAATCGAGTACCAGTGCAGAGGCCAGTGAAGGGAATCGAGTCCCAGTGCAGAGGCCAGTGAGGGGAATCGAGTCCCAGTGGGGAGGCCAGTGAGGGGAATCGAGTACCAGTGCAGAGGCCAGTGAGGGGAATCGAGTACCAGTGCAGAGGCCAGGGAGGGGAAACGAGTCCCAGTGCAGAGGCCAGTGAGGGGAATCGAGTCCCAGTGCGGAGGCCAGTGAGGGGAATCGAGTCCCAGTGCGGAGGTCAGTGTGGGGAATCGAGTCCCAGTGCGGAGGCCAGTGAGGAGAACCAAGTTCCAGAGCAGAGGCCAGTGAGGGGAATCGAGTCCCTGTGCAGAGGCCAGTGAGGGGAATCGAGTCCCAGTGCAGAGGCCAGTGAGGGGAATTGAGTCCCAGTGCGGAGGCCAGTGAGGGGAATCGAGTCCCAGTTCGGAGGCCAGTGAAGGGAATCGGGTCCCAGTGCGGAGGCCAGTGAGGGGAATCGAGTCCCAGTGCAGAAGCCAGTGAGGGGAATCGAGTACCAGTGCAGAGGCCAGTGAGGGGAATCGAGTCCCAGTGCAGAAGCCAGTGAAGGGAATCGGGTCCCAGTGCGGAGGCCAGTGAGGGGAATCGAGTCCCAGTGCAGAAGCCAGTGAGGGGAATCGAGTCCCAGTGGGGAGGCCAGTGAGGGGAATCGAGTACCAGTGCAGAGGCCAGTGAGGGGAATCGAGTACCAGTGCAGAGGCCAGGGAGGGGAATCGAGTCCCAGTGCAGAGGCCAGTGAGGGGAATCGAGTCCCAGTGCGGAGGCCAGTGAGGGGAATCGAGTCCCAGTGCGGAGGTCAGTGTGGGGAATCGAGTCCCAGTGCGGAGGCCAGTGAGGAGAACCAAGTTCCAGAGCAGAGGCCAGTGAGGGGAATCGAGTTCCAGTGCAGAAGCCAGTGAGGGGAATCGAGTTACAGTGCAGAAGCCAGTGAGGGGAATCGAGTCCCAGTGCGGAGGTCAGTGAGGGGAATCGAGTCCCAGTGTGAAGGCCATTGAGGAGAATCGAGTCCCAGTGCAGAGGCCAGTGAGGGGAATTGGGTCCCAGTGCGGAGGCCAGTGAGGGGAAACAAGTCCTGGTGCAGAGGCCAGTGAGGGGAATCGAGTCCCAGTGCGGAGACCAGTGAGGGGAATTGAGTCCCAGTGCGGAGGCCATTGAGGGGAATCGAGTCCCAGTGCAGAGGTCAGTGAGGGGAATTGAGTCCCAGTGCGGAGGCCAGTGAGCGGAATCGAGTCCAAGTGCAGAGGTCAGTGTGGGGAATCAAGTCCCAGTGCGGAGGCCAGTGAGGGGAATCGAGTCCCAGTGCAGAAGCCAGTGAGGGGAATCAAGTTCCAGTGCAGAGGCCAGTGAGGGGAATCGAATCCTGGTGCAGAGGCCAGTGAGGGGAATCAAGTTCCAGTGTGGACGTCAGTGTGGGGAATCAAGTCCCAGTGTGGAGGCCAGTGAGGGGAATCGAGTCCCAGTGTGAAGGCCATTGAGGGGAATTGAGTCCCAGTGCAGAGGCCAGTGAGGGGAATTGAGTCCCAGTGCAGAGGCCAGTGAGGGCAATCGAGTCCCAGTACGGAGGCCAGTGAGGGGAATTGTGTCCGAGTGCGGAGGCCAGTGAGGGGAATCGAGTCCCAGTGCAGAGGTCAGTGAGGGGAATCGAGTCCCAGTGCAGAGGCCAGTGAGGGAATCGAGTCCCAGTGCAGAGGCCAGTGAGGGGAATCGAGTCCCAGTGCAGAGGCCAGTGAGGGGAATCGAGTCCCAGTGCAGAGGCCAGTGAGGGGAATCGAGTCCCAGTGCAGAGGCCAGTGAGGGGAATCGAGTCCCAGTGCGGAGGCCAGTGAGGGGAATCGAGTCCCAGTTCGGAGGCCAGTGAAGGGAATCGGGTCCCAGTGCGGAGGCCAGTGAGGGGAATCGAGTACCAGTGCAGAGGCCAGTGAGGGGAATCGAGTACCAGTGCAGAGGCCAGGGAGGGGAATCGAGTCCCAGTGCAGAGGCCAGTGAGGGGAATCGAGTCCCAGTGCGGAGGTCAGTGAGGGGAATCGAGTCCCAGTGTGAAGGCCATTGAGGAGAATCGAGTCCCAGTGCAGAGGCCAGTGAGGGGAATTGGGTCCCAGTGCGGAGGCCAGTGAGGGGAAACAAGTCCTGGTGCAGAGGCCAGTGAGGGGAATCGAGTCCCAGTGCGGAGACCAGTGCGGGGAATTGAGTCCCAGTGCGGAGGCCATTGAGGGGAATCGAGTCCCAGTGCAGAGGTCAGTGAGGGGAATTGAGTCCCAGTGCGGAGGCCAGTGAGCGGAATCGAGTCCAAGTGCAGAGGTCAGTGTGGGGAATCAAGTCCCAGTGCGGAGGCCAGTGAGGGGAATCGAGTCCCAGTGCAGAAGCCAGTGAGGGGAATCAAGTTCCAGTGCAGAGGCCAGTGAGGGGAATCGAATCCTGGTGCAGAGGCCAGTGAGGGGAATCAAGTTCCAGTGTGGACGTCAGTGTGGGGAATCAAGTCCCAGTGTGGAGGCCAGTGAGGGGAATCGAGTCCCAGTGTGAAGGCCATTGAGGGGAATTGAGTCCCAGTGCAGAGGCCAGTGAGGGGAATTGAGTCCCAGTGCAGAGGCCAGTGAGGGCATTCGAGTCCCAGTACGGAGGCCAGTGAGGGGAATTGTGTCCGAGTGCGGAGGCCAGTGAGGGGAATCGAGTCCCAGTGCAGAGGTCAGTGAGGGGAATCGAGTCCCAGTGCAGAGGCCAGTGAGGGGAATTGAGTCCCAGTGCAGAGGCCAGTGAGGGCAATCGAGTCCCAGTACGGAGGCCAGTGAGGGGAATTGTGTCCGAGTGCGGAGGCCAGTGAGGGGAATCGAGTCCCAGTGCAGAGGTCAGTGAGGGGAATCGAGTCCCAGTGCAGAGGCCAGTGAGGGAATCGAGTCCCAGTGCAGAGGCCAGTGAGGGGAATCGAGTCCCAGTGCAGAGGCCAGTGAGGGGAATCGAGTCCCAGTGCAGAGGCCAGTGAGGGGAATCGAGTCCTGGTGCAGGGGCCAGTGAGGGGAATCAAGATCCAGTGTGGACGTCAGTGTGGGGAATCAAGTCCCAGTGTGGAGGCCAGTGAGGGGAATCGAGTCCCAGTGTGAAGGCCATTGAGGGGAATTGAGTCCCAGTGCAGAGGCCAGTGAGGGGAATCAAGTTCCAGTGCAGAGGCCAGTGAGGGGAATCAAGTCCCAGTGCGGAGGCGAGTGAAGGGAATCGGGTCCCAGTGCGGAGGCCATTGAGGGGAATCGAGTCCCAGTGCAGAGGCCAGTGAGGGGAATTGAGTCCCAGTGCAGAGGCCAGTGAGGGCAATCGAGTCCCAGTGCGGAGGCCAGTGAGGGGAATCGAGTCCCAGTGCGGAGGCCAGTGAAGGGAATCGGGTCCCAGTGCGGAGGCCAGTGAGGGGAATCGAGTCCCAGTGCAGAAGCCAGTGAGGGGAATCGAGTCCCAGTGGGGAGGCCAGTGAGGGGATTCGAGACCCAGTGCAGAGGCCAGTGAGGGGAATCGAGTCCCAGTGCAGAAGCCAGTGAGGGGAATCGAGTCCCAGTGGGGAGGCCAGTGAGGGGAATCGAGTACCAGTGCAGAGGCCAGTGAGGGGAATCGAGTCCCAGTGCAGAGGCCAGTGAGGGGAATCGAGTCCCAGTGCGGAGGCCAGTGAGGGGAATCGAGTCCCAGTGCGTTGGTCAGTGTTGGGAATCGAGTCCCAGTGCGGAGGCCAGTGAGGGGAATTGAGTCCCACTGCGGAGGTCAGTTAGGGGAATCGAGTCCCAGTGTGAAGGCCATTGAGGGGAATCGAGTCCCAGTGCAGAGGCCAGTGAGGGGAATCGAGTCCCAGTGTGAAGGCCATTGAGGAGAATCGAGTCCCAGTGCAGAGGCCAGTGAGGGGAATTGGGTCCCAGTGCGGAGGCCAGTGAGGGGAAACAAGTCCTGGTGCAGAGGCCAGTGAGGGGAATCGAGTCCCAGTGCAGAGGCCATTGAGGGGAATCGAGTCCCAGTGCAGAGGTCAGTGAGGGGAATTGAGTCCCAGTGCGGAGGCCAGTGAGCGGAATCGAGTCCAAGTGCAGAGGTCAGTGTGGGGAATCAAGTCCCAGTGCGGAGGCCAGTGAGGGGAATCGAGTCCCAGTGCAGAAGCCAGTGAGGGGAATCAAGTTCCAGTGCAGAGGCCAGTGAGGGGAATCGAATCCTGGTGCAGAGGCCAGTGAGGGGAATCAAGTTCCAGTGTGGACGTCAGTGTGGGGAATCAAGTCCCAGTGTGGAGGCCAGTGAGGGGAATCGAGTCCCAGTGTGAAGGCCATTGAGGGGAATTGAGTCCCAGTGCAGAGGCCAGTGAGGGGAATTGAGTCCCAGTGCAGAGGCCAGTGAGGGCAATCGAGTCCCAGTACGGAGGCCAGTGAGGGGAATTGTGTCCGAGTGCGGAGGCCAGTGAGGGGAATCGAGTCCCAGTGCAGAAGCCAGTGAGGGGAATCGAGTCCCAGTGGGGAGGCCAGTGAGGGGATTCGAGACCCAGTGCAGAGGCCAATGAGGGGAATCGAGTCCCAGTGCAGAAGCCAGTGAGGGGAATCGAGTCCCAGTGGGGAGGCCAGTGAGGGGAATCGAGTACCAGTGCAGAGGCCAGTGAGGGGAATCGAGTCCCAGTGCAGAGGCCAGTGAGGGGAATCGAGTCCCAGTGCGGAGGCCAGTGAGGGGAATCGAGTCCCAGTGCGGAGGTCAGTGTTGGGAATCGAGTCCCAGTGCGGAGGCCAGTGAAGGGAATCGGGTCCCAGTGCGGAGGCCAGTGAGGGGAATCGAGTACCAGTGCAGAGGCCAGTGAGGGGAATCGAGTACCAGTGCAGAGGCCAGGGAGGGGAATCGAGTCCCAGTGCAGAGGCCAGTGAGGGGAATCGAGTCCCAGTGCGGAGGTCAGTGAGGGGAATCGAGTCCCAGTGTGAAGGCCATTGAGGAGAATCGAGTCCCAGTGCAGAGGCCAGTGAGGGGAATTGGGTCCCAGTGCGGAGGCCAGTGAGGGGAAACAAGTCCTGGTGCAGAGGCCAGTGAGGGGAATCGAGTCCCAGTGCGGAGACCAGTGCGGGGAATTGAGTCCCAGTGCGGAGGCCATTGAGGGGAATCGAGTCCCAGTGCAGAGGTCAGTGAGGGGAATTGAGTCCCAGTGCGGAGGCCAGTGAGCGGAATCGAGTCCAAGTGCAGAGGTCAGTGTGGGGAATCAAGTCCCAGTGCGGAGGCCAGTGAGGGGAATCGAGTCCCAGTGCAGAAGCCAGTGAGGGGAATCAAGTTCCAGTGCAGAGGCCAGTGAGGGGAATCGAATCCTGGTGCAGAGGCCAGTGAGGGGAATCAAGTTCCAGTGTGGACGTCAGTGTGGGGAATCAAGTCCCAGTGTGGAGGCCAGTGAGGGGAATCGAGTCCCAGTGTGAAGGCCATTGAGGGGAATTGAGTCCCAGTGCAGAGGCCAGTGAGGGGAATTGAGTCCCAGTGCAGAGGCCAGTGAGGGCATTCGAGTCCCAGTACGGAGGCCAGTGAGGGGAATTGTGTCCGAGTGCGGAGGCCAGTGAGGGGAATCGAGTCCCAGTGCAGAGGTCAGTGAGGGGAATCGAGTCCCAGTGCAGAGGCCAGTGAGGGGAATTGAGTCCCAGTGCAGAGGCCAGTGAGGGCAATCGAGTCCCAGTACGGAGGCCAGTGAGGGGAATTGTGTCCGAGTGCGGAGGCCAGTGAGGGGAATCGAGTCCCAGTGCAGAGGTCAGTGAGGGGAATCGAGTCCCAGTGCAGAGGCCAGTTAGGGAATCGAGTCCCAGTGCAGAGGCCAGTGAGGGGAATCGAGTCCCAGTGCAGAGGCCAGTGAGGGGAATCGAGTCCCAGTGCAGAGGCCAGTGAGGGGAATCGAGTCCTGGTGCAGGGGCCAGTGAGGGGAATCAAGATCCAGTGTGGACGTCAGTGTGGGGAATCAAGTCCCAGTGTGGAGGCCAGTGAGGGGAATCGAGTCCCAGTGTGAAGGCCATTGAGGGGAATTGAGTCCCAGTGCAGAGGCCAGTGAGGGGAATCAAGTTCCAGTGCAGAGGCCAGTGAGGGGAATCAAGTCCCAGTGCGGAGGCGAGTGAAGGGAATCGGGTCCCAGTGCGGAGGCCATTGAGGGGAATCGAGTCCCAGTGCAGAGGCCAGTGAGGGGAATTGAGTCCCAGTGCAGAGGCCAGTGAGGGCAATCGAGTCCCAGTGCGGAGGCCAGTGAGGGGAATCGAGTCCCAGTGCGGAGGCCAGTGAAGGGAATCGGGTCCCAGTGCGGAGGCCAGTGAGGGGAATCGAGTCCCAGTGCAGAAGCCAGTGAGGGGAATCGAGTCCCAGTGGGGAGGCCAGTGAGGGGATTCGAGACCCAGTGCAGAGGCCAGTGAGGGGAATCGAGTCCCAGTGCAGAAGCCAGTGAGGGGAATCGAGTCCCAGTGGGGAGGCCAGTGAGGGGAATCGAGTACCAGTGCAGAGGCCAGTGAGGGGAATCGAGTCCCAGTGCAGAGGCCAGTGAGGGGAATCGAGTCCCAGTGCGGAGGCCAGTGAGGGGAATCGAGTCCCAGTGCGGAGGTCAGTGTTGGGAATCGAGTCCCAGTGCGGAGGCCAGTGAGGGGAATTGAGTCCCACTGCGGAGGTCAGTTAGGGGAATCGAGTCCCAGTGTGAAGGCCATTGAGGGGAATCGAGTCCCAGTGCAGAGGCCAGTGAGGGGAATCGAGTCCCAGTGTGAAGGCCATTGAGGAGAATCGAGTCCCAGTGCAGAGGCCAGTGAGGGGAATTGGGTCCCAGTGCGGAGGCCAGTGAGGGGAAACAAGTCCTGGTGCAGAGGCCAGTGAGGGGAATCGAGTCCCAGTGCAGAGGCCATTGAGGGGAATCGAGTCCCAGTGCAGAGGTCAGTGAGGGGAATTGAGTCCCAGTGCGGAGGCCAGTGAGCGGAATCGAGTCCAAGTGCAGAGGTCAGTGTGGGGAATCAAGTCCCAGTGCGGAGGCCAGTGAGGGGAATCGAGTCCCAGTGCAGAAGCCAGTGAGGGGAATCAAGTTCCAGTGCAGAGGCCAGTGAGGGGAATCGAATCCTGGTGCAGAGGCCAGTGAGGGGAATCAAGTTCCAGTGTGGACGTCAGTGTGGGGAATCAAGTCCCAGTGTGGAGGCCAGTGAGGGGAATCGAGTCCCAGTGTGAAGGCCATTGAGGGGAATTGAGTCCCAGTGCAGAGGCCAGTGAGGGGAATTGAGTCCCAGTGCAGAGGCCAGTGAGGGCAATCGAGTCCCAGTACGGAGGCCAGTGAGGGGAATTGTGTCCGAGTGCGGAGGCCAGTGAGGGGAATCGAGTCCCAGTGCAGAAGCCAGTGAGGGGAATCGAGTCCCAGTGGGGAGGCCAGTGAGGGGATTCGAGACCCAGTGCAGAGGCCAATGAGGGGAATCGAGTCCCAGTGCAGAAGCCAGTGAGGGGAATCGAGTCCCAGTGGGGAGGCCAGTGAGGGGAATCGAGTACCAGTGCAGAGGCCAGTGAGGGGAATCGAGTCCCAGTGCAGAGGCCAGTGAGGGGAATCGAGTCCCAGTGCGGAGGCCAGTGAGGGGAATCGAGTCCCAGTGCGGAGGTCAGTGTTGGGAATCGAGTCCCAGTGCGGAGGCCAGTGAGGGGAATTGAGTCCCACTGCGGAGGTCACTTAGGGGAATCGAGTCCCAGTGTGAAGGCCATTGAGGGGAATCGAGTCCCAGTGCAGAGGCCAGTGAGGGGAATCGAGTCCCAGTGTGAAGGCCATTGAGGAGAATCGAGTCCCAGTGCAGAGGCCAGTGAGGGGAATTGGGTCCCAGTGCGGAGGCCAGTGAGGGGAAACAAGTCCTGGTGCAGAGGCCAGTGAGGGGAATCGAGTCCCAGTGCGGAGGTCAGTGAGGGGAATCGAGTCCCAGTGCAGAGGCCAGTGAGGGGAATCAAGTTCCAGTGCAGAGGCCAGTGAGGGGAATCGAGTCCCAGTGCAGAAGCCAGTGAGGGGAATCAAGTTCCAGTGCAGAGGCCAGTGAGGGGAATCGAATCCTGGTGCAGAGGCCAGTGAGGGGAATCAAGTTCCAGTGTGGACGTCAGTGTGGGGAATCAAGTCCCAGTGTGGAGGCCAGTGAGGGGAATCGAGTCCCAGTGTGAAGGCCATTGAGGGGAATTGAGTCCCAGTGCAGAGGCCAGTGAGGGGAATTGAGTCCCAGTGCAGAGGCCAGTGAGGGCAATCGAGTCCCAGTGCGGAGGCCAGTGAGGGGAATCGAGTCCCAGTGCGGAGGCCAGTGAAGGGAATCGGGTCCCAGTGCGGAGGCCAGTGAGGGGAATCGAGTCCCAGTGCAGAAGCCAGTGAGGGGAATCGAGTCCCAGTGGGGAGGCCAGTGAGGGGATTCGAGACCCAGTGCAGAGGCCAGTGAGGGGAATCGAGTCCCAGTGCAGAAGCCAGTGAGGGGAATCGAGTCCCAGTGGGGAGGCCAGTGAGGGGAATCGAGTACCAGTGCAGAGGCCAGTGAGGAGAATCGAGTCCCAGTGCAGAGGCCAGTGAGGGGAATCGAGTCCCAGTGGGGAGGCCAGTGAGGGGATTCGAGACCCAGTGCAGAGGCCAGTGAGGGGAATCGAGTCCCAGTGCAGAAGCCAGTGAGGGGAATCGAGTCCCAGTGGGGAGGCCAGTGAGGGGAATCGAGTACCAGTGCAGAGGCCAGTGAGGAGAATCGAGTCCCAGTGCAGAGGCCAGTGAGGGGAATTGGGTCCCAGTGCGGAGGCCAGTGAGGGGAAACAAGTCCTGGTGCAGAGGCCAGTGAGGGGAATCGAGTCCCAGTGCGGAGGTCAGTGAGGGGAATCGAGTCCCAGTGCAGAGGTCAGTGAGGGGAATCGAGTCCCAGTGCAGAGGCCAGTGAGGGAATCGAGTCCCAGTGCAGAGGCCAGTGAGGGGAATCGAGTCCCAGTGCAGAGGCCAGTGAGGGAATCGAGTCCCAGTGCAGAGGCCAGTGAGGGGAATCGAGTCCCAGTGCAGAGGCCAGTGAGGGGAATCGAGTTCCAGTGCAGAAGCCAGTGAGGGGAATCGAGTTACAGTGCAGAAGCCAGTGAAGGGAATCGGGTCCCAGTGCGGAGGCCAGTGAGGGGAATTGAGTCCCAGTGCAGAAGCCAGTGAGGGCAATCGAGTCCCAGTGGGGAGGCCAGTGAGGGGAATCGAGTACCAGTGCAGAGGCCAGTGAGGGGAATCGAGTCCCAGTGGGGAGGCCAGTGAGGGGAATCGAGTACCAGTGCAGAGGCCAGTGAGGGGAATCGAGTACCAGTGCAGAGGCCAGGGAGGGGAAACGAGTCCCAGTGCAGAGGCCAGTGAGGGGAATCGAGTCCCAGTGCGGAGGCCAGTGAGGGGAATCGAGTCCCAGTGCGGAGGTCAGTGTGGGGAATCGAGTCCCAGTGCGGAGGTCAGTGAGGGGAATCGAGTCCCAGTGCAGAGGCCAGTGAGGGGAATCAAGTTCCAGTGCAGAGGCCAGTGAGGGGAATCGAGTTCCAGTGCAGAAGCCAGTGAGGGGAATCGAGTCCCAGTGCGGAGGTCAGTGAGGGGAATCGAGTCCAAGTGCGGAGGTCAGTGAGGGGAATCAAGTTCCAGTGCAGAGGCCAGTGAGGGGAATCGAGTTCCAGTGCAGAAGCCAGTGAGGGGAATCGAGTCCCAGTGCGGAGGTCAGTGAGGGGAATCGAGTCCCAGTGCAGAGGCCAGTGAGGGGAATCGAGTCCCACTGCGGAGGTCAATGTGGGGAATCAAGTCCAAGTGTGGAGGCCAGTGAGCGGAATTGAGTCCCAGTGCAGAAGCCAGTGAGGGGAATCGAGTCCAAGTGCGGAGGTCAGTGAGGGGAATCGAGTCCAAGTGCGGAGGTCAGTGAGGGGAATCGAGTCCCAGTGCAGAGGCCAGTGAGGGGAATCAAGTTCCAGTGCAGAGGCCAGTGAGGGGAATCGAGTTCCAGTGCAGAAGCCAGTGAGGGGAATCGAGTCCCAGTGCGGAGGTCAGTGAGGGGAATCGAGTCCCAGTGCAGAGGCCAGTGAGGGGAATCGAGTCCCACTGCGGAGGTCAATGTGGGGAATCAAGTCCAAGTGTGGAGGCCAGTGAGCGGAATTGAGTCCCAGTGCAGAAGCCAGTGAGGGGAATCGAGTCCAAGTGCGGACGTCAGTGAGGGGAATCGAGTCCCAGTGCAGAGGCCAGTGAGGGGTATCGAGTCCCAGTGCAGAGGCCAGTGAGGAGAACCAAGTTCCAGAGCAGAGGCCAGTGAGGGGAATCGAGTTCCAGTGCAGAAGCCAGTGAGGGGAATCGAGTTACAGTGCAGAAGCCAGTGAGGGGAATCGAGTCCCAGTGCGGAGGTCAGTGAGGGGAATCGAGTCCCAGTGTGAAGGCCATTGAGGAGAATCGAGTCCCAGTGCAGAGGCCAGTTAGGGGAATTGGGTCCCAGTGCGGAGGCCAGTGAGGGGAAACAAGTCCTGGTGCAGAGGCCAGTGAGGGGAATCGAGTCCCAGTGCGGAGGCCATTGAGGGGAATCGAGTCCCAGTGCGGAGGTCAGTGTTGGGAATCGAGTCCCAGTGCGGAGGCCAGTGAGGGGAATTGAGTCCCACTGCGGAGGTCAGTTAGGGGAATCGAGTCCCAGTGTGAAGGCCATTGAGGGGAATCGAGTCCCAGTGCAGAGGCCAGTGAGGGGAATCGAGTCCCAGTGTGAAGGCCATTGAGGAGAATCGAGTCCCAGTGCAGAGGCCAGTGAGGGGAATTGGGTCCCAGTGCGGAGGCCAGTGAGGGGAATTGAGTCCCAGTGCAGAGGCCAGTGAGGGCAATCGAGTCCCAGTACGGAGGCCAGTGAGGGGAATTGTGTCCGAGTGCGGAGGCCAGTGAGGGGAATCGAGTCCCAGTGCAGAGGTCAGTGAGGGGAATCGAGTCCCAGTGCAGAGGCCAGTGAGGGAATCGAGTCCCAGTGCAGAGGCCAGTGAGGGGAATCGAGTCCCAGTGCAGAGGCCAGTGAGGGGAATCGAGTCCCAGTGCAGAGGCCAGTGAGGGGAATCGAGTCCTGGTGCAGGGGCCAGTGAGGGGAATCAAGATCCAGTGTGGACGTCAGTGTGGGGAATCAAGTCCCAGTGTGGAGGCCAGTGAGGGGAATCGAGTCCCAGTGTGAAGGCCATTGAGGGGAATTGAGTCCCAGTGCAGAGGCCAGTGAGGGGAATCAAGTTCCAGTGCAGAGGCCAGTGAGGGGAATCAAGTCCCAGTGCGGAGGCGAGTGAAGGGAATCGGGTCCCAGTGCGGAGGCCATTGAGGGGAATCGAGTCCCAGTGCAGAGGCCAGTGAGGGGAATTGAGTCCCAGTGCAGAGGCCAGTGAGGGCAATCGAGTCCCAGTGCGGAGGCCAGTGAGGGGAATCGAGTCCCAGTGCGGAGGCCAGTGAAGGGAATCGGGTCCCAGTGCGGAGGCCAGTGAGGGGAATCGAGTCCCAGTGCAGAAGCCAGTGAGGGGAATCGAGTCCCAGTGGGGAGGCCAGTGAGGGGATTCGAGACCCAGTGCAGAGGCCAGTGAGGGGAATCGAGTCCCAGTGCAGAAGCCAGTGAGGGGAATCGAGTCCCAGTGGGGAGGCCAGTGAGGGGAATCGAGTACCAGTGCAGAGGCCAGTGAGGGGAATCGAGTCCCAGTGCAGAGGCCAGTGAGGGGAATCGAGTCCCAGTGCGGAGGCCAGTGAGGGGAATCGAGTCCCAGTGCGGAGGTCAGTGTTGGGAATCGAGTCCCAGTGCGGAGGCCAGTGAGGGGAATTGAGTCCCACTGCGGAGGTCAGTTAGGGGAATCGAGTCCCAGTGTGAAGGCCATTGAGGGGAATCGAGTCCCAGTGCAGAGGCCAGTGAGGGGAATCGAGTCCCAGTGTGAAGGCCATTGAGGAGAATCGAGTCCCAGTGCAGAGGCCAGTGAGGGGAATTGGGTCCCAGTGCGGAGGCCAGTGAGGGGAAACAAGTCCTGGTGCAGAGGCCAGTGAGGGGAATCGAGTCCCAGTGCAGAGGCCATTGAGGGGAATCGAGTCCCAGTGCAGAGGTCAGTGAGGGGAATTGAGTCCCAGTGCGGAGGCCAGTGAGCGGAATCGAGTCCAAGTGCAGAGGTCAGTGTGGGGAATCAAGTCCCAGTGCGGAGGCCAGTGAGGGGAATCGAGTCCCAGTGCAGAAGCCAGTGAGGGGAATCAAGTTCCAGTGCAGAGGCCAGTGAGGGGAATCGAATCCTGGTGCAGAGGCCAGTGAGGGGAATCAAGTTCCAGTGTGGACGTCAGTGTGGGGAATCAAGTCCCAGTGTGGAGGCCAGTGAGGGGAATCGAGTCCCAGTGTGAAGGCCATTGAGGGGAATTGAGTCCCAGTGCAGAGGCCAGTGAGGGGAATTGAGTCCCAGTGCAGAGGCCAGTGAGGGCAATCGAGTCCCAGTACGGAGGCCAGTGAGGGGAATTGTGTCCGAGTGCGGAGGCCAGTGAGGGGAATCGAGTCCCAGTGCAGAAGCCAGTGAGGGGAATCGAGTCCCAGTGGGGAGGCCAGTGAGGGGATTCGAGACCCAGTGCAGAGGCCAGTGAGGGGAATCGAGTCCCAGTGCAGAAGCCAGTGAGGGGAATCGAGTCCCAGTGGGGAGGCCAGTGAGGGGAATCGAGTACCAGTGCAGAGGCCAGTGAGGGGAATCGAGTCCCAGTGCAGAGGCCAGTGAGGGGAATCGAGTCCCAGTGCGGAGGCCAGTGAGGGGAATCGAGTCCCAGTGCGGAGGTCAGTGTTGGGAATCGAGTCCCAGTGCGGAGGCCAGTGAGGGGAATTGAGTCCCACTGCGGAGGTCACTTAGGGGAATCGAGTCCCAGTGTGAAGGCCATTGAGGGGAATCGAGTCCCAGTGCAGAGGCCAGTGAGGGGAATCGAGTCCCAGTGTGAAGGCCATTGAGGAGAATCGAGTCCCAGTGCAGAGGCCAGTGAGGGGAATTGGGTCCCAGTGCGGAGGCCAGTGAGGGGAAACAAGTCCTGGTGCAGAGGCCAGTGAGGGGAATCGAGTCCCAGTGCGGAGGTCAGTGAGGGGAATCGAGTCCCAGTGCAGAGGCCAGTGAGGGGAATCAAGTTCCAGTGCAGAGGCCAGTGAGGGGAATCGAGTCCCAGTGCAGAAGCCAGTGAGGGGAATCAAGTTCCAGTGCAGAGGCCAGTGAGGGGAATCGAATCCTGGTGCAGAGGCCAGTGAGGGGAATCAAGTTCCAGTGTGGACGTCAGTGTGGTGAATCAAGTCCCAGTGTGGAGGCCAGTGAGGGGAATCGAGTCCCAGTGTGAAGGCCATTGAGGGGAATTGAGTCCCAGTGCAGAGGCCAGTGAGGGGAATTGAGTCCCAGTGCAGAGGCCAGTGAGGGCAATCGAGTCCCAGTGCGGAGGCCAGTGAGGGGAATCGAGTCCCAGTGCGGAGGCCAGTGAAGGGAATCGGGTCCCAGTGCGGAGGCCAGTGAGGGGAATCGAGTCCCAGTGCAGAAGCCAGTGAGGGGAATCGAGTCCCAGTGGGGAGGCCAGTGAGGGGATTCGAGACCCAGTGCAGAGGCCAGTGAGGGGAATCGAGTCCCAGTGGGGAGGCCAGTGAGGGGATTCGAGACCCAGTGCAGAGGCCAGTGAGGGGAATCGAGTCCCAGTGCAGAAGCCAGTGAGGGGAATCGAGTCCCAGTGGGGAGGCCAGTGAGGGGAATCGAGTACCAGTGCAGAGGCCAGTGAGGAGAATCGAGTCCCAGTGCAGAGGCCAGTGAGGGGAATCGAGTCCCAGTGGGGAGGCCAGTGAGGGGATTCGAGACCCAGTGCAGAGGCCAGTGAGGGGAATCGAGTCCCAGTGCAGAAGCCAGTGAGGGGAATCGAGTCCCAGTGGGGAGGCCAGTGAGGGGAATCGAGTACCAGTGCAGAGGCCAGTGAGGAGAATCGAGTCCCAGTGCAGAGGCCAGTGAGGGGAATTGGGTCCCAGTGCGGAGGCCAGTGAGGGGAAACAAGTCCTGGTGCAGAGGCCAGTGAGGGGAATCGAGTCCCAGTGCGGAGGTCAGTGAGGGGAATCGAGTCCCAGTGCAGAGGTCAGTGAGGGGAATCGAGTCCCAGTGCAGAGGCCAGTGAGGGAATCGAGTCCCAGTGCAGAGGCCAGTGAGGGGAATCGAGTCCCAGTGCAGAGGCCAGTGAGGGGAATCGAGTTCCAGTGCAGAAGCCAGTGAGGGGAATCGAGTTACAGTGCAGAAGCCAGTGAGGGGAATCGAGTCCCAGTGCGGAGGTCAGTGAGGGGAATCGAGTCCCAGTGTGAAGGCCATTGAGGAGAATCGAGTCCCAGTGCAGAGGCCAGTGAGGGGAATTGGGTCCCAGTGCGGAGGCCAGTGAGGGGAAACAAGTCCTGGTGCAGAGGCCAGTGAGGGGAATCGAGTCCCAGTGCGGAGACCAGTGAGGGGAATTGAGTCCCATTGCGGAGGCCAGTGAAGGGAATCGGGTCCCAGTGCGGAGGCCAGTGAGGGGAATTGAGTCCCAGTGCAGAAGCCAGTGAGGGCAATCGAGTCCCAGTGGGGAGGCCAGTGAGGGGAATCGAGTACCAGTGCAGAGGCCAGTGAGGGGAATCGAGTCCCAGTGGGGAGGCCAGTGAGGGGAATCGAGTACCAGTGCAGAGGCCAGTGAGGGGAATCGAGTACCAGTGCAGAGGCCAGGGAGGGGAAACGAGTCCCAGTGCAGAGGCCAGTGAGGGGAATCGAGTCCCAGTGCGGAGGCCAGTGAGGGGAATCGAGTCCCAGTGCGGAGGTCAGTGTGGGGAATCGAGTCCCAGTGCGGAGGTCAGTGAGGGGAATCGAGTCCCAGTGCAGAGGCCAGTGAGGGGAATCAAGTTCCAGTGCAGAGGCCAGTGAGGGGAATCGAGTTCCAGTGCAGAAGCCAGTGAGGGGAATCGAGTCCCAGTGCGGAGGTCAGTGAGGGGAATCGAGTCCAAGTGCGGAGGTCAGTGAGGGGAATCGAGTCCCAGTGCAGAGGCCAGTGAGGGGAATCAAGTTCCAGTGCAGAGGCCAGTGAGGGGAATCGAGTTCCAGTGCAGAAGCCAGTGAGGGGAATCGAGTCCCAGTGCGGAGGTCAGTGAGGGGAATCGAGTCCCAGTGCAGAGGCCAGTGAGGGGAATCGAGTCCCACTGCGGAGGTCAATGTGGGGAATCAAGTCCAAGTGTGGAGGCCAGTGAGCGGAATTGAGTCCCAGTGCAGAAGCCAGTGAGGGGAATCGAGTCCAAGTGCGGAGGTCAGTGAGGGGAATCGAGTCCAAGTGCGGAGGTCAGTGAGGGGAATCGAGTCCCAGTGCAGAGGCCAGTGAGGGGAATCAAGTTCCAGTGCAGAGGCCAGTGAGGGGAATCGAGTTCCAGTGCAGAAGCCAGTGAGGGGAATCGAGTCCCAGTGCGGAGGTCAGTGAGGGGAATCGAGTCCCAGTGCAGAGGCCAGTGAGGGGAATCGAGTCCCACTGCGGAGGTCAATGTGGGGAATCAAGTCCAAGTGTGGAGGCCAGTGAGCGGAATTGAGTCCCAGTGCAGAAGCCAGTGAGGGGAATCGAGTCCAAGTGCGGAGGTCAGTGAGGGGAATCGAGTCCCAGTGCAGAGGCCAGTGAGGGGTATCGAGTCCCAGTGCAGAGGCCAGTGAGGAGAACCAAGTTCCAGAGCAGAGGCCAGTGAGGGGAATCGAGTTCCAGTGCAGAAGCCAGTGAGGGGAATCGAGTTACAGTGCAGAAGCCAGTGAGGGGAATCGAGTCCCAGTGCGGAGGTCAGTGAGGGGAATCGAGTCCCAGTGTGAAGGCCATTGAGGAGAATCGAGTCCCAGTGCAGAGGCCAGTTAGGGGAATTGGGTCCCAGTGCGGAGGCCAGTGAGGGGAAACAAGTCCTGGTGCAGAGGCCAGTGAGGGGAATCGAGTCCCAGTGCGGAGGCCATTGAGGGGAATCGAGTCCCAGTGCGGAGGTCAGTGTTGGGAATCGAGTCCCAGTGCGGAGGCCAGTGAGGGGAATTGAGTCCCACTGCGGAGGTCAGTTAGGGGAATCGAGTCCCAGTGTGAAGGCCATTGAGGGGAATCGAGTCCCAGTGCAGAGGCCAGTGAGGGGAATCGAGTCCCAGTGTGAAGGCCATTGAGGAGAATCGAGTCCCAGTGCAGAGGCCAGTGAGGGGAATTGGGTCCCAGTGCAGAGGCCAGTGAGGGCAATCGAGTCCCAGTGCGGAGGCCAGTGAGGGGAATCGAGTCCCAGTGCGGAGGCCAGTGAAGGGAATCGGGTCCCAGTGCGGAGGCCAGTGAGGGGAATCGAGTCCCAGTGCAGAAGCCAGTGAGGGGAATCGAGTCCCAGTGGGGAGGCCAGTGAGGGGATTCGAGACCCAGTGCAGAGGCCAGTGAGGGGAATCGAGTCCCAGTGCAGAAGCCAGTGAGGGGAATCGAGTCCCAGTGGGGAGGCCAGTGAGGGGAATCGAGTACCAGTGCAGAGGCCAGTGAGGGGAATCGAGTCCCAGTGCAGAGGCCAGTGAGGGGAATCGAGTCCCAGTGCGGAGGCCAGTGAGGGGAATCGAGTCCCAGTGCGGAGGTCAGTGTTGGGAATCGAGTCCCAGTGCGGAGGCCAGTGAGGGGAATTGAGTCCCACTGCGGAGGTCAGTTAGGGGAATCGAGTCCCAGTGTGAAGGCCATTGAGGGGAATCGAGTCCCAGTGCAGAGGCCAGTGAGGGGAATCGAGTCCCAGTGTGAAGGCCATTGAGGAGAATCGAGTCCCAGTGCAGAGGCCAGTGAGGGGAATTGGGTCCCAGTGCGGAGGCCAGTGAGGGGAAACAAGTCCTGGTGCAGAGGCCAGTGAGGGGAATCGAGTCCCAGTGCAGAGGCCATTGAGGGGAATCGAGTCCCAGTGCAGAGGTCAGTGAGGGGAATTGAGTCCCAGTGCGGAGGCCAGTGAGCGGAATCGAGTCCAAGTGCAGAGGTCAGTGTGGGGAATCAAGTCCCAGTGCGGAGGCCAGTGAGGGGAATCGAGTCCCAGTGCAGAAGCCAGTGAGGGGAATCAAGTTCCAGTGCAGAGGCCAGTGAGGGGAATCGAATCCTGGTGCAGAGGCCAGTGAGGGGAATCAAGTTCCAGTGTGGACGTCAGTGTGGGGAATCAAGTCCCAGTGTGGAGGCCAGTGAGGGGAATCGAGTCCCAGTGTGAAGGCCATTGAGGGGAATTGAGTCCCAGTGCAGAGGCCAGTGAGGGGAATTGAGTCCCAGTGCAGAGGCCAGTGAGGGCAATCGAGTCCCAGTACGGAGGCCAGTGAGGGGAATTGTGTCCGAGTGCGGAGGCCAGTGAGGGGAATCGAGTCCCAGTGCAGAAGCCAGTGAGGGGAATCGAGTCCCAGTGGGGAGGCCAGTGAGGGGATTCGAGACCCAGTGCAGAGGCCAGTGAGGGGAATCGAGTCCCAGTGCAGAAGCCAGTGAGGGGAATCGAGTCCCAGTGGGGAGGCCAGTGAGGGGAATCGAGTACCAGTGCAGAGGCCAGTGAGGGGAATCGAGTCCCAGTGCAGAGGCCAGTGAGGGGAATCGAGTCCCAGTGCGGAGGCCAGTGAGGGGAATCGAGTCCCAGTGCGGAGGTCAGTGTTGGGAATCGAGTCCCAGTGCGGAGGCCAGTGAGGGGAATTGAGTCCCACTGCGGAGGTCACTTAGGGGAATCGAGTCCCAGTGTGAAGGCCATTGAGGGGAATCGAGTCCCAGTGCAGAGGCCAGTGAGGGGAATCGAGTCCCAGTGTGAAGGCCATTGAGGAGAATCGAGTCCCAGTGCAGAGGCCAGTGAGGGGAATTGGGTCCCAGTGCGGAGGCCAGTGAGGGGAAACAAGTCCTGGTGCAGAGGCCAGTGAGGGGAATCGAGTCCCAGTGCGGAGGTCAGTGAGGGGAATCGAGTCCCAGTGCAGAGGCCAGTGAGGGGAATCAAGTTCCAGTGCAGAGGCCAGTGAGGGGAATCGAGTCCCAGTGCAGAAGCCAGTGAGGGGAATCAAGTTCCAGTGCAGAGGCCAGTGAGGGGAATCGAATCCTGGTGCAGAGGCCAGTGAGGGGAATCAAGTTCCAGTGTGGACGTCAGTGTGGTGAATCAAGTCCCAGTGTGGAGGCCAGTGAGGGGAATCGAGTCCCAGTGTGAAGGCCATTGAGGGGAATTGAGTCCCAGTGCAGAGGCCAGTGAGGGGAATTGAGTCCCAGTGCAGAGGCCAGTGAGGGCAATCGAGTCCCAGTGCGGAGGCCAGTGAGGGGAATCGAGTCCCAGTGCGGAGGCCAGTGAAGGGAATCGGGTCCCAGTGCGGAGGCCAGTGAGGGGAATCGAGTCCCAGTGCAGAAGCCAGTGAGGGGAATCGAGTCCCAGTGGGGAGGCCAGTGAGGGGATTCGAGACCCAGTGCAGAGGCCAGTGAGGGGAATCGAGTCCCAGTGGGGAGGCCAGTGAGGGGATTCGAGACCCAGTGCAGAGGCCAGTGAGGGGAATCGAGTCCCAGTGCAGAAGCCAGTGAGGGGAATCGAGTCCCAGTGGGGAGGCCAGTGAGGGGAATCGAGTACCAGTGCAGAGGCCAGTGAGGAGAATCGAGTCCCAGTGCAGAGGCCAGTGAGGGGAATCGAGTCCCAGTGGGGAGGCCAGTGAGGGGATTCGAGACCCAGTGCAGAGGCCAGTGAGGGGAATCGAGTCCCAGTGCAGAAGCCAGTGAGGGGAATCGAGTCCCAGTGGGGAGGCCAGTGAGGGGAATCGAGTACCAGTGCAGAGGCCAGTGAGGAGAATCGAGTCCCAGTGCAGAGGCCAGTGAGGGGAATTGGGTCCCAGTGCGGAGGCCAGTGAGGGGAAACAAGTCCTGGTGCAGAGGCCAGTGAGGGGAATCGAGTCCCAGTGCGGAGGTCAGTGAGGGGAATCGAGTCCCAGTGCAGAGGTCAGTGAGGGGAATCGAGTCCCAGTGCAGAGGCCAGTGAGGGAATCGAGTCCCAGTGCAGAGGCCAGTGAGGGGAATCGAGTCCCAGTGCAGAGGCCAGTGAGGGGAAACAAGTCCTGGTGCAGAGGCCAGTGAGGGGAATCGAGTCCCAGTGCGGAGACCAGTGAGGGGAATTGAGTCCCAGTGCGGAGGCCATTGAGGGGAATCGAGTCCCAGTGCAGAGGTCAGTGAGTGGAATTGAGTCCCAGTGCGGAGGCCAGTGAGCGGAATCGAGTCCAAGTGCAGAGGTCAGTGTGGGGAATCAAGTCCCAGTGCGGAGGCCAGTGAGGGGAATCGAGTCCCAGTGCAGAAGCCAGTGAGGGGAATCAAGTTCCAGTGCAGAGGCCAGTGAGGGGAATCGAATCCTGGTGCAGAGGCCAGTGAGGGGAATCAAGTTCCAGTGTGGACGTCAGTGTGGGGAATCAAGTCCCAGTGTGGAGGCCAGTGAGGGGAATCGAGTCCCAGTGTGAAGGCCATTGAGGGGAATTGAGTCCCAGTGCAGAGGCCAGTGAGGGGAATTGAGTCCCAGTGCAGAGGCCAGTGAGGGCAATCGAGTCCCAGTACGGAGGCCAGTGAGGGGAATTGTGTCCGAGTGCGGAGGCCAGTGAGGGGAATCGAGTCCCAGTGCAGAGGTCAGTGAGGGGAATCGAGTCCCAGTGCAGAGGCCAGTGAGGGAATCGAGTCCCAGTGCAGAGGCCAGTGAGGGGAATCGAGTCCCAGTGCAGAGGCCAGTGAGGGGAATCGAGTCCCAGTGCAGAGGCCAGTGAGGGGAATCGAGTCCTGGTGCAGAGGCCAGTGAGGGGAATCAAGTTCCAGTGTGGACGTCAGTGTGGGGAATCAAGTCCCAGTGTGGAGGCCAGTGAGGGGAATCGAGTCCCAGTGTGAAGGCCATTGAGGGGAATTGAGTCCAAGTGCAGAGGCCAGTGAGGGGAATCAAGTTCCAGTGCAGAGGCCAGTGAGGGGAATCAAGTCCCAGTGCGGAGGCGAGTGAAGGGAATCGGGTCCCAGTGCGGAGGCCATTGAGGGGAATTGAGTCCCAGTGCAGAGGCCAGTGAGGGGAATTGAGTCCCAGTGCAGAGGCCAGTGAGGGCAATCGAGTCCCAGTGCGGAGGTCAGTGAGGGGAATCGAGTCCCAGTGCGGAGGCCAGTGAAGGGAATCGGGTCCCAGTGCGGAGGCCAGTGAGGGGAATCGAGTCCCAGTGCAGAAGCCAGTGAGGGGAATCGAGTCCCAGTGGGGAGGCCAGTGAGGGGATTCGAGACCCAGTGCAGAGGCCAGTGAGGGGAATCGAGTCCCAGTGCAGAAGCCAGTGAGGGGAATCGAGTCCCAGTGGGGAGGCCAGTGAGGGGAATCGAGTACCAGTGCAGAGGCCAGTGAGGGGAATCGAGTCCCAGTGCAGAGGCCAGTGAGGGGAATCGAGTCCCAGTGGGGAGGCCAGTGAGGGGAATCGAGTCCCAGTGCGGAGGTCAGTGTTGGGAATCGAGTCCCAGTGCGGAGGCCAGTGAGGGGAATTGAGTCCCACTGCGGAGGTCAGTTAGGGGAATCGAGTCCCAGTGTGAAGGCCATTGAGGGGAATCGAGTCCCAGTGCAGAGGCCAGTGAGGGGAATCGAGTCCCAGTGTGAAGGCCATTGAGGAGAATCGAGTCCCAGTGCAGAGGCCAGTGAGGGGAATTGGGTCCCAGTGCGGAGGCGAGTGAAGGGAATCGGGTCCCAGTGCGGAGGCCATTGAGGGGAATTGAGTCCCAGTACGGAGGCCAGTGAGGGGAATTGTGTCCGAGTGCGGAGGCCAGTGAGGGGAATCGAGTTCCAGTGCAGAGGCCAGTGAGGGGAATCGAATCCTGGTGCAGAGGCCAGTGAGGGGAATCAAGTTCCAGTGTGGACGTCAGTGTGGGGAATCAAGTCCCAGTGTGGAGGCCAGTGAGGGGAATCGAGTCCCAGTGTGAAGGCCATTGAGGGGAATTGAGTCCCAGTGCAGAGGCCAGTGAGGGGAATCGAGTCCCAGTGCAGAAGCCAGTGAGGGGAATCGAGTCCCAGTGGGGAGGCCAGTGAGGGGATTCGAGACCCAGTGCAGAGGCCAGTGAGGGGAATCGAGTCCCAGTGCAGAAGCCAGTGAGGGGAATCGAGTCCCAGTGGGGAGGCCAGTGAGGGGAATCGAGTACCAGTGCAGAGGCCAGTGAGGAGAATCGAGTCCCAGTGCAGAGGCCAGTGAGGGGAATCAAGTTCCAGTGCAGAGGCCAGTGAGGGGAATCAAGTCCCAGTGCGGAGGCGAGTGAAGGGAATCGGGTCCCAGTGCGGAGGCCATTGAGGGGAATTGAGTCCCAGTGCAGAGGCCAGTGAGGGGAATTGAGTCCCAGTGCAGAGGCCAGTGAGGGCAATCGAGTCCCAGTGCGGAGGCCAGTGAGGGGAATCGAGTCCCAGTGCGGAGGCCAGTGAAGGGAATCGGGTCCCAGTGCGGAGGCCAGTGAGGGGAATCGAGTCCCAGTGCAGAAGCCAGTGAGGGGAATCGAGTCCCAGTGGGGAGGCCAGTGAGGGGATTCGAGACCCAGTGCAGAGGCCAGTGAGGGGAATCGAGTCCCAGTGCAGAAGCCAGTGAGGGGAATCGAGTCCCAGTGGGGAGGCCAGTGAGGGGAATCGAGTACCAGTGCAGAGGCCAGTGAGGGGAATCGAGTCCCAGTGCAGAGGCCAGTGAGGGGAATCGAGTCCCAGTGCGGAGGCCAGTGAGGGGAATCGAGTCCCAGTGCGGAGGTCAGTGTTGGGAATCGAGTCCCAGTGCGGAGGCCAGTGAGGGGAATTGAGTCCCACTGCGGAGGTCAGTTAGGGGAATCGAGTCCCAGTGTGAAGGCCATTGAGGGGAATCGAGTCCCAGTGCAGAGGCCAGTGAGGGGAATCGAGTCCCAGTGTGAAGGCCATTGAGGAGAATCGAGTCCCAGTGCAGAGGCCAGTGAGGGGAATTGGGTCCCAGTGCGGAGGCCAGTGAGGGGAAACAAGTCCTGGTGCAGAGGCCAGTGAGGGGAATCGTGTCCCAGTGCAGAGGCCATTGAGGGGAATCGAGTCCCAGTGCAGAGGTCAGTGAGGGGAATCGAGTCCCAGTGCAGAGGTCAGTGAGGGGAATTGAGTCCCAGTGCGGAGGCCAGTGAGCGGAATCGAGTCCAAGTGCAGAGGTCAGTGTGGGGAATCAAGTCCCAGTGCGGAGGCCAGTGAGGGGAATCGAGTCCCAGTGCAGAAGCCAGTGAGGGGAATCAAGTTCCAGTGCAGAGGCCAGTGAGGGGAATCGAATCCTGGTGCAGAGGCCAGTGAGGGGAATCAAGTTCCAGTGTGGACGTCAGTGTGGGGAATCAAGTCCCAGTGTGGAGGCCAGTGAGGGGAATCGAGTCCCAGTGTGAAGGCCATTGAGGGGAATTGAGTCCCAGTGCAGAGGCCAGTGAGGGGAATTGAGTCCCAGTGCAGAGGCCAGTGAGGGCAATCGAGTCCCAGTACGGAGGCCAGTGAGGGGAATTGTGTCCGAGTGCGGAGGCCAGTGAGGGGAATCGAGTCCCAGTGCAGAGGTCAGTGAGGGGAATCGAGTCCCAGTGCAGAGGCCAGTGAGGGAATCGAGTCCCAGTGCAGAGGCCAGTGAGGGGAATCGAGTCCCAGTGCAGAGGCCAGTGAGGGGAATCGAGTCCCAGTGCAGAGGCCAGTGAGGGGAATCGAGTCCTGGTGCAGAGGCCAGTGAGGGGAATCAAGTTCCAGTGTGGACGTCAGTGTGGGGAATCAAGTCCCAGTGTGGAGGCCAGTGAGGGGAATCGAGTCCCAGTGTGAAGGCCATTGAGGGGAATTGAGTCCCAGTGCAGAGGCCAGTGAGGGGAATCAAGTTCCAGTGCAGAGGCCAGTGAGGGGAATCAAGTCCCAGTGCGGAGGCGAGTGAAGGGAATCGGGTCCCAGTGCGGAGGCCAGTGAGCGGAATCGAGTCCCAGTGCGGAGGCCAGTGAGGGGAATTGAGTCCCAGTGCGGAGGCTAGTGAGGGGAATCGAGTCCCAGTGCGGAGGCCAGTGAGCGGAATCGAGTCCAAGTGCGGAGGTCAGTGTGGGGAATCGAGTCCCAGTGCGGAGGTCAGTGAGGGGAATCGAGTCCCAGTGCAGAGGCCAGTGAGGGGAATCGAGTCCCAGTGCGGAGGCCAGTGAGGGGAATCGAGTCCAAGTGCGGAGGCCAGTGAGGGGAATCGAGTCCCAGTGCGGAGGTCAGTGAGGGGAATCGAGTCCCAGTGCGGAGGTCAGTGAGGAGAATCGAGTCCCAGTGCGGAGGCCAGTGAGGGGAATCGAGTCACAGTGCAGAGGTCAGTGAGGGGAATCGAGTCCCAGTGCGGAGGCCAGTGAGCGGAATCGAGTCCCAGTGCGGAGGCCAGTGAGCGGAATCGAGTCCAAGTGCAGAGGTCAGTGTGGGGAATCAAGTCCCAGTGCGGAGGCCAGTGAGGGGAATCGAGTCCCAGTGCAGAAGCCAGTGAGGGGAATCAAGTTCCAGTGCAGAGGCCAGTGAGGGGAATCGAATCCTGGTGCAGAGGCCAGTGAGGGGAATCAAGTTCCAGTGTGGACGTCAGTGTGGGGAATCAAGTCCCAGTGTGGAGGCCAGTGAGGGGAATCGAGTCCCAGTGTGAAGGCCAGTGAGGGGAATCGAGTCCTGGTGCAGAGGCCAGTGAGGGGAATCAAGTTCCAGTGTGGACGTCAGTGTGGGGAATCAAGTCCCAGTGTGGAGGCCAGTGAGGGGAATCGAGTCCCAGTGTGAAGGCCATTGAGGGGAATTGAGTCCCAGTGCAGAGGCCAGTGAGGGGAATCAAGTTCCAGTGCAGAGGCCAGTGAGGGGAATCAAGTCCCAGTGCGGAGGCGAGTGAAGGGAATCGGGTCCCAGTGCGGAGGCCAGTGAGCGGAATCGAGTCCCAGTGCGGAGGCCAGTGAGGGGAATTGAGTCCCAGTGCGGAGGCTAGTGAGGGGAATCGAGTCCCAGTGCGGAGGCCAGTGAGCGGAATCGAGTCCAAGTGCGGAGGTCAGTGTGGGGAATCGAGTCCCAGTGCGGAGGTCAGTGAGGGGAATCGAGTCCCAGTGCAGAGGCCAGTGAGCGAAATCGAGTCCCAGTGCGGAGGTCAGTTTGGGGAATCGAGTCCCAGTGCGGTGGCCAGTGAGGGGAATCGAGTCCCAGTGCAGAGCCAGTGAGGGGAATTGAGTCCCAGTGCGGAGGCCAGTGAGGGGAATCGAGTCCCAGTGCAGAGGCCAGTGAGGGGAATCGAGTCCCAGTACGGAGGCCAGTGAGGGGAATTGTGTCCGAGTGCGGAGGCCAGTGAGGGGAATCGAGTCCCAGTGCAGAGGTCAGTGAGGGGAATCGAGTCCCAGTGCAGAGGCCAGTGAGGGAATCGAGTCCCAGTGCAGAGGCCAGTGAGGGGAATCGAGTCCCAGTGCAGAGGCCAGTGAGGGGAATCGAGTCCCTGTGCAGAGGCCAGTGAGGGGAATCGAGTCCCAGTGCGGAGGCCAGTGAGGGGAATCGAGTCCCAGTGCGGAGGCCAGTGAAGGGAATCGGGTCCCAGTGCGGAGGCCAGTGAGGGGAATCGATTCCCAGTGCAGAAGCCAGTGAGGGGAATCGAGTCCCAGTGGGGAGGCCAGTGAGGGGAATCGAGTACCAGTGCAGAGGCCAGTGAGGGGAATCGAGTCCCAGTGCAGAAGCCAGTGAGGGGAATCGAGTCCCAGTGGGGAGGCCAGTGAGTGGAATCGAGTCCCTGTGCAGAGGCCAGTGAGGGGAATCGAGTCCCAGTGCAGAGGCCAGTGAGGGGAATCGAGTCCCAGTGCGGAGGCCAGTGAGGGGAATCGAGTCCCAGTTCGGAGGCCAGTGAAGGGAATCGGGTCCCAGTGCGGAGGCCAGTGAGGGGAATCGAGTCCCAGTGCAGAAGCCAGTGAGGGGAATCGAGTCCCAGTGGGGAGGCCAGTGAGGGGAATCGAGTCCCAGTGCAGAGGCCAGTGAGGGGAATCGAGTCCCAGTACGGAGGCCAGTGAGGTGAATTGTGTCCGAGTGCGGAGGCCAGTGAGGGGAATCGAGTCCCAGTGCAGAGGTCAGTGAGGGGAATCGAGTCCCAGTGCAGAGGCCAGTGAGGGAATCGAGTCCCAGTGCAGAGGCCAGTGAGGGGAATCGAGTCCCAGTGCAGAGGTCAGTGAGGGGAATCGAGTCCCTGTGCAGAGGCCAGTGAGGGGAATCGAGTCCCAGTGCAGAGGCCAGTGAGGGGAATCGAGTCCCAGTGCGGAGGCCAGTGAGGGGAATCGAGTCCCATTGCGGAGGCCAGTGAAGGGAATCGGGTCCCAGTGCGGAGGCCAGTGAGGGGAATTGAGTCCCAGTGCAGAAGCCAGTGAGGGCAATCGAGTCCCAGTGGGGAGGCCAGTGAGGGGAATCGAGTACCAGTGCAGAGGCCAGTGAGGGGAATCGAGTCCCAGTGGGGAGGCCAGTGAGGGGAATCGAGTACCAGTGCAGAGGCCAGTGAGGGGAATCGAGTACCAGTGCAGAGGCCAGGGAGGGGAAACGAGTCCCAGTGCAGAGGCCAGTGAGGGGAATCGAGTCCCAGTGCGGAGGCCAGTGAGGGGAATCGAGTCCCAGTGCGGAGGTCAGTGTGGGGAATCGAGTCCCAGTGCGGAGGCCAGTGAGGAGAACCAAGTTCCAGAGCAGAGGCCAGTGAGGGGAATCGAGTCCCTGTGCAGAGGCCAGTGAGGGGAATCGAGTACCAGTGCAGAGGCCAGTGAAGGGAATCGAGTCCCAGTGCAGAGGCCAGTGAGGGGAATCGAGTCCCAGTGGGGAGGCCAGTGAGGGGAATCGAGTACCAGTGCAGAGGCCAGTGAGGGGAATCGAGTACCAGTGCAGAGGCCAGGGAGGGGAAACGAGTCCCAGTGCAGAGGCCAGTGAGGGGAATCGAGTCCCAGTGCGGAGGCCAGTGAGGGGAATCGAGTCCCAGTGCGGAGGTCAGTGTGGGGAATCGAGTCCCAGTGCGGAGGCCAGTGAGGAGAACCAAGTTCCAGAGCAGAGGCCAGTGAGGGGAATCGAGTCCCTGTGCAGAGGCCAGTGAGGGGAATCGAGTCCCAGTGCAGAGGCCAGTGAGGGGAATTGAGTCCCAGTGCGGAGGCCAGTGAGGGGAATCGAGTCCCAGTTCGGAGGCCAGTGAAGGGAATCGGGTCCCAGTGCGGAGGCCAGTGAGGGGAATCGAGTCCCAGTGCAGAAGCCAGTGAGGGGAATCGAGTACCAGTGCAGAGGCCAGTGAGGGGAATCGAGTCCCAGTGCAGAAGCCAGTGAAGGGAATCGGGTCCCAGTGCGGAGGCCAGTGAGGGGAATCGAGTCCCAGTGCAGAAGCCAGTGAGGGGAATCGAGTCCCAGTGGGGAGGCCAGTGAGGGGAATCGAGTACCAGTGCAGAGGCCAGTGAGGGGAATCGAGTACCAGTGCAGAGGCCAGGGAGGGGAATCGAGTCCCAGTGCAGAGGCCAGTGAGGGGAATCGAGTCCCAGTGCGGAGGCCAGTGAGGGGAATCGAGTCCCAGTGCGGAGGTCAGTGTGGGGAATCGAGTCCCAGTGCGGAGGCCAGTGAGGAGAACCAAGTTCCAGAGCAGAGGCCAGTGAGGGGAATCGAGTTCCAGTGCAGAAGCCAGTGAGGGGAATCGAGTTACAGTGCAGAAGCCAGTGAGGGGAATCGAGTCCCAGTGCGGAGGTCAGTGAGGGGAATCGAGTCCCAGTGTGAAGGCCATTGAGGAGAATCGAGTCCCAGTGCAGAGGCCAGTGAGGGGAATTGGGTCCCAGTGCGGAGGCCAGTGAGGGGAAACAAGTCCTGGTGCAGAGGCCAGTGAGGGGAATCGAGTCCCAGTGCGGAGACCAGTGAGGGGAATTGAGTCCCAGTGCGGAGGCCATTGAGGGGAATCGAGTCCCAGTGCAGAGGTCAGTGAGGGGAATTGAGTCCCAGTGCGGAGGCCAGTGAGCGGAATCGAGTCCAAGTGCAGAGGTCAGTGTGGGGAATCAAGTCCCAGTGCGGAGGCCAGTGAGGGGAATCGAGTCCCAGTGCAGAAGCCAGTGAGGGGAATCAAGTTCCAGTGCAGAGGCCAGTGAGGGGAATCGAATCCTGGTGCAGAGGCCAGTGAGGGGAATCAAGTTCCAGTGTGGACGTCAGTGTGGGGAATCAAGTCCCAGTGTGGAGGCCAGTGAGGGGAATCGAGTCCCAGTGTGAAGGCCATTGAGGGGAATTGAGTCCCAGTGCAGAGGCCAGTGAGGGGAATTGAGTCCCAGTGCAGAGGCCAGTGAGGGCAATCGAGTCCCAGTACGGAGGCCAGTGAGGGGAATTGTGTCCGAGTGCGGAGGCCAGTGAGGGGAATCGAGTCCCAGTGCAGAGGTCAGTGAGGGGAATCGAGTCCCAGTGCAGAGGCCAGTGAGGGAATCGAGTCCCAGTGCAGAGGCCAGTGAGGGGAATCGAGTCCCAGTGCAGAGGCCAGTGAGGGGAATCGAGTCCCAGTGCAGAGGCCAGTGAGGGGAATCGAGTCCCAGTGCAGAGGCCAGTGAGGGGAATCGAGTCCCAGTGCGGAGGCCAGTGAGGGGAATCGAGTCCCAGTTCGGAGGCCAGTGAAGGGAATCGGGTCCCAGTGCGGAGGCCAGTGAGGGGAATCGAGTACCAGTGCAGAGGCCAGTGAGGGGAATCGAGTACCAGTGCAGAGGCCAGGGAGGGGAATCGAGTCCCAGTGCAGAGGCCAGTGAGGGGAATCGAGTCCCAGTGCGGAGGTCAGTGAGGGGAATCGAGTCCCAGTGTGAAGGCCATTGAGGAGAATCGAGTCCCAGTGCAGAGGCCAGTGAGGGGAATTGGGTCCCAGTGCGGAGGCCAGTGAGGGGAAACAAGTCCTGGTGCAGAGGCCAGTGAGGGGAATCGAGTCCCAGTGCGGAGACCAGTGCGGGGAATTGAGTCCCAGTGCGGAGGCCATTGAGGGGAATCGAGTCCCAGTGCAGAGGTCAGTGAGGGGAATTGAGTCCCAGTGCGGAGGCCAGTGAGCGGAATCGAGTCCAAGTGCAGAGGTCAGTGTGGGGAATCAAGTCCCAGTGCGGAGGCCAGTGAGGGGAATCGAGTCCCAGTGCAGAAGCCAGTGAGGGGAATCAAGTTCCAGTGCAGAGGCCAGTGAGGGGAATCGAATCCTGGTGCAGAGGCCAGTGAGGGGAATCAAGTTCCAGTGTGGACGTCAGTGTGGGGAATCAAGTCCCAGTGTGGAGGCCAGTGAGGGGAATCGAGTCCCAGTGTGAAGGCCATTGAGGGGAATTGAGTCCCAGTGCAGAGGCCAGTGAGGGGAATTGAGTCCCAGTGCAGAGGCCAGTGAGGGCATTCGAGTCCCAGTACGGAGGCCAGTGAGGGGAATTGTGTCCGAGTGCGGAGGCCAGTGAGGGGAATCGAGTCCCAGTGCAGAGGTCAGTGAGGGGAATCGAGTCCCAGTGCAGAGGCCAGTGAGGGGAATTGAGTCCCAGTGCAGAGGCCAGTGAGGGCAATCGAGTCCCAGTACGGAGGCCAGTGAGGGGAATTGTGTCCGAGTGCGGAGGCCAGTGAGGGGAATCGAGTCCCAGTGCAGAGGTCAGTGAGGGGAATCGAGTCCCAGTGCAGAGGCCAGTGAGGGAATCGAGTCCCAGTGCAGAGGCCAGTGAGGGGAATCGAGTCCCAGTGCAGAGGCCAGTGAGGGGAATCGAGTCCCAGTGCAGAGGCCAGTGAGGGGAATCGAGTCCTGGTGCAGGGGCCAGTGAGGGGAATCAAGATCCAGTGTGGACGTCAGTGTGGGGAATCAAGTCCCAGTGTGGAGGCCAGTGAGGGGAATCGAGTCCCAGTGTGAAGGCCATTGAGGGGAATTGAGTCCCAGTGCAGAGGCCAGTGAGGGGAATCAAGTTCCAGTGCAGAGGCCAGTGAGGGGAATCAAGTCCCAGTGCGGAGGCGAGTGAAGGGAATCGGGTCCCAGTGCGGAGGCCATTGAGGGGAATCGAGTCCCAGTGCAGAGGCCAGTGAGGGGAATTGAGTCCCAGTGCAGAGGCCAGTGAGGGCAATCGAGTCCCAGTGCGGAGGCCAGTGAGGGGAATCGAGTCCCAGTGCGGAGGCCAGTGAAGGGAATCGGGTCCCAGTGCGGAGGCCAGTGAGGGGAATCGAGTCCCAGTGCAGAAGCCAGTGAGGGGAATCGAGTCCCAGTGGGGAGGCCAGTGAGGGGATTCGAGACCCAGTGCAGAGGCCAGTGAGGGGAATCGAGTCCCAGTGCAGAAGCCAGTGAGGGGAATCGAGTCCCAGTGGGGAGGCCAGTGAGGGGAATCGAGTACCAGTGCAGAGGCCAGTGAGGGGAATCGAGTCCCAGTGCAGAGGCCAGTGAGGGGAATCGAGTCCCAGTGCGGAGGCCAGTGAGGGGAATCGAGTCCCAGTGCGTTGGTCAGTGTTGGGAATCGAGTCCCAGTGCGGAGGCCAGTGAGGGGAATTGAGTCCCACTGCGGAGGTCAGTTAGGGGAATCGAGTCCCAGTGTGAAGGCCATTGAGGGGAATCGAGTCCCAGTGCAGAGGCCAGTGAGGGGAATCGAGTCCCAGTGTGAAGGCCATTGAGGAGAATCGAGTCCCAGTGCAGAGGCCAGTGAGGGGAATTGGGTCCCAGTGCGGAGGCCAGTGAGGGGAAACAAGTCCTGGTGCAGAGGCCAGTGAGGGGAATCGAGTCCCAGTGCAGAGGCCATTGAGGGGAATCGAGTCCCAGTGCAGAGGTCAGTGAGGGGAATTGAGTCCCAGTGCGGAGGCCAGTGAGCGGAATCGAGTCCAAGTGCAGAGGTCAGTGTGGGGAATCAAGTCCCAGTGCGGAGGCCAGTGAGGGGAATCGAGTCCCAGTGCAGAAGCCAGTGAGGGGAATCAAGTTCCAGTGCAGAGGCCAGTGAGGGGAATCGAATCCTGGTGCAGAGGCCAGTGAGGGGAATCAAGTTCCAGTGTGGACGTCAGTGTGGGGAATCAAGTCCCAGTGTGGAGGCCAGTGAGGGGAATCGAGTCCCAGTGTGAAGGCCATTGAGGGGAATTGAGTCCCAGTGCAGAGGCCAGTGAGGGGAATTGAGTCCCAGTGCAGAGGCCAGTGAGGGCAATCGAGTCCCAGTACGGAGGCCAGTGAGGGGAATTGTGTCCGAGTGCGGAGGCCAGTGAGGGGAATCGAGTCCCAGTGCAGAAGCCAGTGAGGGGAATCGAGTCCCAGTGGGGAGGCCAGTGAGGGGATTCGAGACCCAGTGCAGAGGCCAATGAGGGGAATCGAGTCCCAGTGCAGAAGCCAGTGAGGGGAATCGAGTCCCAGTGGGGAGGCCAGTGAGGGGAATCGAGTACCAGTGCAGAGGCCAGTGAGGGGAATCGAGTCCCAGTGCAGAGGCCAGTGAGGGGAATCGAGTCCCAGTGCGGAGGCCAGTGAGGGGAATCGAGTCCCAGTGCGGAGGTCAGTGTTGGGAATCGAGTCCCAGTGCGGAGGCCAGTGAAGGGAATCGGGTCCCAGTGCGGAGGCCAGTGAGGGGAATCGAGTACCAGTGCAGAGGCCAGTGAGGGGAATCGAGTACCAGTGCAGAGGCCAGGGAGGGGAATCGAGTCCCAGTGCAGAGGCCAGTGAGGGGAATCGAGTCCCAGTGCGGAGGTCAGTGAGGGGAATCGAGTCCCAGTGTGAAGGCCATTGAGGAGAATCGAGTCCCAGTGCAGAGGCCAGTGAGGGGAATTGGGTCCCAGTGCGGAGGCCAGTGAGGGGAAACAAGTCCTGGTGCAGAGGCCAGTGAGGGGAATCGAGTCCCAGTGCGGAGACCAGTGCGGGGAATTGAGTCCCAGTGCGGAGGCCATTGAGGGGAATCGAGTCCCAGTGCAGAGGTCAGTGAGGGGAATTGAGTCCCAGTGCGGAGGCCAGTGAGCGGAATCGAGTCCAAGTGCAGAGGTCAGTGTGGGGAATCAAGTCCCAGTGCGGAGGCCAGTGAGGGGAATCGAGTCCCAGTGCAGAAGCCAGTGAGGGGAATCAAGTTCCAGTGCAGAGGCCAGTGAGGGGAATCGAATCCTGGTGCAGAGGCCAGTGAGGGGAATCAAGTTCCAGTGTGGACGTCAGTGTGGGGAATCAAGTCCCAGTGTGGAGGCCAGTGAGGGGAATCGAGTCCCAGTGTGAAGGCCATTGAGGGGAATTGAGTCCCAGTGCAGAGGCCAGTGAGGGGAATTGAGTCCCAGTGCAGAGGCCAGTGAGGGCATTCGAGTCCCAGTACGGAGGCCAGTGAGGGGAATTGTGTCCGAGTGCGGAGGCCAGTGAGGGGAATCGAGTCCCAGTGCAGAGGTCAGTGAGGGGAATCGAGTCCCAGTGCAGAGGCCAGTGAGGGGAATTGAGTCCCAGTGCAGAGGCCAGTGAGGGCAATCGAGTCCCAGTACGGAGGCCAGTGAGGGGAATTGTGTCCGAGTGCGGAGGCCAGTGAGGGGAATCGAGTCCCAGTGCAGAGGTCAGTGAGGGGAATCGAGTCCCAGTGCAGAGGCCAGTTAGGGAATCGAGTCCCAGTGCAGAGGCCAGTGAGGGGAATCGAGTCCCAGTGCAGAGGCCAGTGAGGGGAATCGAGTCCCAGTGCAGAGGCCAGTGAGGGGAATCGAGTCCTGGTGCAGGGGCCAGTGAGGGGAATCAAGATCCAGTGTGGACGTCAGTGTGGGGAATCAAGTCCCAGTGTGGAGGCCAGTGAGGGGAATCGAGTCCCAGTGTGAAGGCCATTGAGGGGAATTGAGTCCCAGTGCAGAGGCCAGTGAGGGGAATCAAGTTCCAGTGCAGAGGCCAGTGAGGGGAATCAAGTCCCAGTGCGGAGGCGAGTGAAGGGAATCGGGTCCCAGTGCGGAGGCCATTGAGGGGAATCGAGTCCCAGTGCAGAGGCCAGTGAGGGGAATTGAGTCCCAGTGCAGAGGCCAGTGAGGGCAATCGAGTCCCAGTGCGGAGGCCAGTGAGGGGAATCGAGTCCCAGTGCGGAGGCCAGTGAAGGGAATCGGGTCCCAGTGCGGAGGCCAGTGAGGGGAATCGAGTCCCAGTGCAGAAGCCAGTGAGGGGAATCGAGTCCCAGTGGGGAGGCCAGTGAGGGGATTCGAGACCCAGTGCAGAGGCCAGTGAGGGGAATCGAGTCCCAGTGCAGAAGCCAGTGAGGGGAATCGAGTCCCAGTGGGGAGGCCAGTGAGGGGAATCGAGTACCAGTGCAGAGGCCAGTGAGGGGAATCGAGTCCCAGTGCAGAGGCCAGTGAGGGGAATCGAGTCCCAGTGCGGAGGCCAGTGAGGGGAATCGAGTCCCAGTGCGGAGGTCAGTGTTGGGAATCGAGTCCCAGTGCGGAGGCCAGTGAGGGGAATTGAGTCCCACTGCGGAGGTCAGTTAGGGGAATCGAGTCCCAGTGTGAAGGCCATTGAGGGGAATCGAGTCCCAGTGCAGAGGCCAGTGAGGGGAATCGAGTCCCAGTGTGAAGGCCATTGAGGAGAATCGAGTCCCAGTGCAGAGGCCAGTGAGGGGAATTGGGTCCCAGTGCGGAGGCCAGTGAGGGGAAACAAGTCCTGGTGCAGAGGCCAGTGAGGGGAATCGAGTCCCAGTGCAGAGGCCATTGAGGGGAATCGAGTCCCAGTGCAGAGGTCAGTGAGGGGAATTGAGTCCCAGTGCGGAGGCCAGTGAGCGGAATCGAGTCCAAGTGCAGAGGTCAGTGTGGGGAATCAAGTCCCAGTGCGGAGGCCAGTGAGGGGAATCGAGTCCCAGTGCAGAAGCCAGTGAGGGGAATCAAGTTCCAGTGCAGAGGCCAGTGAGGGGAATCGAATCCTGGTGCAGAGGCCAGTGAGGGGAATCAAGTTCCAGTGTGGACGTCAGTGTGGGGAATCAAGTCCCAGTGTGGAGGCCAGTGAGGGGAATCGAGTCCCAGTGTGAAGGCCATTGAGGGGAATTGAGTCCCAGTGCAGAGGCCAGTGAGGGGAATTGAGTCCCAGTGCAGAGGCCAGTGAGGGCAATCGAGTCCCAGTACGGAGGCCAGTGAGGGGAATTGTGTCCGAGTGCGGAGGCCAGTGAGGGGAATCGAGTCCCAGTGCAGAAGCCAGTGAGGGGAATCGAGTCCCAGTGGGGAGGCCAGTGAGGGGATTCGAGACCCAGTGCAGAGGCCAATGAGGGGAATCGAGTCCCAGTGCAGAAGCCAGTGAGGGGAATCGAGTCCCAGTGGGGAGGCCAGTGAGGGGAATCGAGTACCAGTGCAGAGGCCAGTGAGGGGAATCGAGTCCCAGTGCAGAGGCCAGTGAGGGGAATCGAGTCCCAGTGCGGAGGCCAGTGAGGGGAATCGAGTCCCAGTGCGGAGGTCAGTGTTGGGAATCGAGTCCCAGTGCGGAGGCCAGTGAGGGGAATTGAGTCCCACTGCGGAGGTCACTTAGGGGAATCGAGTCCCAGTGTGAAGGCCATTGAGGGGAATCGAGTCCCAGTGCAGAGGCCAGTGAGGGGAATCGAGTCCCAGTGTGAAGGCCATTGAGGAGAATCGAGTCCCAGTGCAGAGGCCAGTGAGGGGAATTGGGTCCCAGTGCGGAGGCCAGTGAGGGGAAACAAGTCCTGGTGCAGAGGCCAGTGAGGGGAATCGAGTCCCAGTGCGGAGGTCAGTGAGGGGAATCGAGTCCCAGTGCAGAGGCCAGTGAGGGGAATCAAGTTCCAGTGCAGAGGCCAGTGAGGGGAATCGAGTCCCAGTGCAGAAGCCAGTGAGGGGAATCAAGTTCCAGTGCAGAGGCCAGTGAGGGGAATCGAATCCTGGTGCAGAGGCCAGTGAGGGGAATCAAGTTCCAGTGTGGACGTCAGTGTGGGGAATCAAGTCCCAGTGTGGAGGCCAGTGAGGGGAATCGAGTCCCAGTGTGAAGGCCATTGAGGGGAATTGAGTCCCAGTGCAGAGGCCAGTGAGGGGAATTGAGTCCCAGTGCAGAGGCCAGTGAGGGCAATCGAGTCCCAGTGCGGAGGCCAGTGAGGGGAATCGAGTCCCAGTGCGGAGGCCAGTGAAGGGAATCGGGTCCCAGTGCGGAGGCCAGTGAGGGGAATCGAGTCCCAGTGCAGAAGCCAGTGAGGGGAATCGAGTCCCAGTGGGGAGGCCAGTGAGGGGATTCGAGACCCAGTGCAGAGGCCAGTGAGGGGAATCGAGTCCCAGTGCAGAAGCCAGTGAGGGGAATCGAGTCCCAGTGGGGAGGCCAGTGAGGGGAATCGAGTACCAGTGCAGAGGCCAGTGAGGAGAATCGAGTCCCAGTGCAGAGGCCAGTGAGGGGAATCGAGTCCCAGTGGGGAGGCCAGTGAGGGGATTCGAGACCCAGTGCAGAGGCCAGTGAGGGGAATCGAGTCCCAGTGCAGAAGCCAGTGAGGGGAATCGAGTCCCAGTGGGGAGGCCAGTGAGGGGAATCGAGTACCAGTGCAGAGGCCAGTGAGGAGAATCGAGTCCCAGTGCAGAGGCCAGTGAGTGGAATTGGGTCCCAGTGCGGAGGCCAGTGAGGGGAAACAAGTCCTGGTGCAGAGGCCAGTGAGGGGAATCGAGTCCCAGTGCGGAGGTCAGTGAGGGGAATCGAGTCCCAGTGCAGAGGTCAGTGAGGGGAATCGAGTCCCAGTGCAGAGGCCAGTGAGGGAATCGAGTCCCAGTGCAGAGGCCAGTGAGGGGAATCGAGTCCCAGTGCAGAGGCCAGTGAGGGAATCGAGTCCCAGTGCAGAGGCCAGTGAGGGGAATCGAGTCCCAGTGCAGAGGCCAGTGAGGGGAATCGAGTTCCAGTGCAGAAGCCAGTGAGGGGAATCGAGTTACAGTGCAGAAGCCAGTGAAGGGAATCGGGTCCCAGTGCGGAGGCCAGTGAGGGGAATTGAGTCCCAGTGCAGAAGCCAGTGAGGGCAATCGAGTCCCAGTGGGGAGGCCAGTGAGGGGAATCGAGTACCAGTGCAGAGGCCAGTGAGGGGAATCGAGTCCCAGTGGGGAGGCCAGTGAGGGGAATCGAGTACCAGTGCAGAGGCCAGTGAGGGGAATCGAGTACCAGTGCAGAGGCCAGGGAGGGGAAACGAGTCCCAGTGCAGAGGCCAGTGAGGGGAATCGAGTCCCAGTGCGGAGGCCAGTGAGGGGAATCGAGTCCCAGTGCGGAGGTCAGTGTGGGGAATCGAGTCCCAGTGCGGAGGTCAGTGAGGGGAATCGAGTCCCAGTGCAGAGGCCAGTGAGGGGAATCAAGTTCCAGTGCAGAGGCCAGTGAGGGGAATCGAGTTCCAGTGCAGAAGCCAGTGAGGGGAATCGAGTCCCAGTGCGGAGGTCAGTGAGGGGAATCGAGTCCAAGTGCGGAGGTCAGTGAGGGGAATCAAGTTCCAGTGCAGAGGCCAGTGAGGGGAATCGAGTTCCAGTGCAGAAGCCAGTGAGGGGAATCGAGTCCCAGTGCGGAGGTCAGTGAGGGGAATCGAGTCCCAGTGCAGAGGCCAGTGAGGGGAATCGAGTCCCACTGCGGAGGTCAATGTGGGGAATCAAGTCCAAGTGTGGAGGCCAGTGAGCGGAATTGAGTCCCAGTGCAGAAGCCAGTGAGGGGAATCGAGTCCAAGTGCGGAGGTCAGTGAGGGGAATCGAGTCCAAGTGCGGAGGTCAGTGAGGGGAATCGAGTCCCAGTGCAGAGGCCAGTGAGGGGAATCAAGTTCCAGTGCAGAGGCCAGTGAGGGGAATCGAGTTCCAGTGCAGAAGCCAGTGAGGGGAATCGAGTCCCAGTGCGGAGGTCAGTGAGGGGAATCGAGTCCCAGTGCAGAGGCCAGTGAGGGGAATCGAGTCCCACTGCGGAGGTCAATGTGGGGAATCAAGTCCAAGTGTGGAGGCCAGTGAGCGGAATTGAGTCCCAGTGCAGAAGCCAGTGAGGGGAATCGAGTCCAAGTGCGGACGTCAGTGAGGGGAATCGAGTCCCAGTGCAGAGGCCAGTGAGGGGTATCGAGTCCCAGTGCAGAGGCCAGTGAGGAGAACCAAGTTCCAGAGCAGAGGCCAGTGAGGGGAATCGAGTTCCAGTGCAGAAGCCAGTGAGGGGAATCGAGTTACAGTGCAGAAGCCAGTGAGGGGAATCGAGTCCCAGTGCGGAGGTCAGTGAGGGGAATCGAGTCCCAGTGTGAAGGCCATTGAGGAGAATCGAGTCCCAGTGCAGAGGCCAGTTAGGGGAATTGGGTCCCAGTGCGGAGGCCAGTGAGGGGAAACAAGTCCTGGTGCAGAGGCCAGTGAGGGGAATCGAGTCCCAGTGCGGAGGCCATTGAGGGGAATCGAGTCCCAGTGCGGAGGTCAGTGTTGGGAATCGAGTCCCAGTGCGGAGGCCAGTGAGGGGAATTGAGTCCCACTGCGGAGGTCAGTTAGGGGAATCGAGTCCCAGTGTGAAGGCCATTGAGGGGAATCGAGTCCCAGTGCAGAGGCCAGTGAGGGGAATCGAGTCCCAGTGTGAAGGCCATTGAGGAGAATCGAGTCCCAGTGCAGAGGCCAGTGAGGGGAATTGGGTCCCAGTGCGGAGGCCAGTGAGGGGAATTGAGTCCCAGTGCAGAGGCCAGTGAGGGCAATCGAGTCCCAGTACGGAGGCCAGTGAGGGGAATTGTGTCCGAGTGCGGAGGCCAGTGAGGGGAATCGAGTCCCAGTGCAGAGGTCAGTGAGGGGAATCGAGTCCCAGTGCAGAGGCCAGTGAGGGAATCGAGTCCCAGTGCAGAGGCCAGTGAGGGGAATCGAGTCCCAGTGCAGAGGCCAGTGAGGGGAATCGAGTCCCAGTGCAGAGGCCAGTGAGGGGAATCGAGTCCTGGTGCAGGGGCCAGTGAGGGGAATCAAGATCCAGTGTGGACGTCAGTGTGGGGAATCAAGTCCCAGTGTGGAGGCCAGTGAGGGGAATCGAGTCCCAGTGTGAAGGCCATTGAGGGGAATTGAGTCCCAGTGCAGAGGCCAGTGAGGGGAATCAAGTTCCAGTGCAGAGGCCAGTGAGGGGAATCAAGTCCCAGTGCGGAGGCGAGTGAAGGGAATCGGGTCCCAGTGCGGAGGCCATTGAGGGGAATCGAGTCCCAGTGCAGAGGCCAGTGAGGGGAATTGAGTCCCAGTGCAGAGGCCAGTGAGGGCAATCGAGTCCCAGTGCGGAGGCCAGTGAGGGGAATCGAGTCCCAGTGCGGAGGCCAGTGAAGGGAATCGGGTCCCAGTGCGGAGGCCAGTGAGGGGAATCGAGTCCCAGTGCAGAAGCCAGTGAGGGGAATCGAGTCCCAGTGGGGAGGCCAGTGAGGGGATTCGAGACCCAGTGCAGAGGCCAGTGAGGGGAATCGAGTCCCAGTGCAGAAGCCAGTGAGGGGAATCGAGTCCCAGTGGGGAGGCCAGTGAGGGGAATCGAGTACCAGTGCAGAGGCCAGTGAGGGGAATCGAGTCCCAGTGCAGAGGCCAGTGAGGGGAATCGAGTCCCAGTGCGGAGGCCAGTGAGGGGAATCGAGTCCCAGTGCGGAGGTCAGTGTTGGGAATCGAGTCCCAGTGCGGAGGCCAGTGAGGGGAATTGAGTCCCACTGCGGAGGTCAGTTAGGGGAATCGAGTCCCAGTGTGAAGGCCATTGAGGGGAATCGAGTCCCAGTGCAGAGGCCAGTGAGGGGAATCGAGTCCCAGTGTGAAGGCCATTGAGGAGAATCGAGTCCCAGTGCAGAGGCCAGTGAGGGGAATTGGGTCCCAGTGCGGAGGCCAGTGAGGGGAAACAAGTCCTGGTGCAGAGGCCAGTGAGGGGAATCGAGTCCCAGTGCAGAGGCCATTGAGGGGAATCGAGTCCCAGTGCAGAGGTCAGTGAGGGGAATTGAGTCCCAGTGCGGAGGCCAGTGAGCGGAATCGAGTCCAAGTGCAGAGGTCAGTGTGGGGAATCAAGTCCCAGTGCGGAGGCCAGTGAGGGGAATCGAGTCCCAGTGCAGAAGCCAGTGAGGGGAATCAAGTTCCAGTGCAGAGGCCAGTGAGGGGAATCGAATCCTGGTGCAGAGGCCAGTGAGGGGAATCAAGTTCCAGTGTGGACGTCAGTGTGGGGAATCAAGTCCCAGTGTGGAGGCCAGTGAGGGGAATCGAGTCCCAGTGTGAAGGCCATTGAGGGGAATTGAGTCCCAGTGCAGAGGCCAGTGAGGGGAATTGAGTCCCAGTGCAGAGGCCAGTGAGGGCAATCGAGTCCCAGTACGGAGGCCAGTGAGGGGAATTGTGTCCGAGTGCGGAGGCCAGTGAGGGGAATCGAGTCCCAGTGCAGAAGCCAGTGAGGGGAATCGAGTCCCAGTGGGGAGGCCAGTGAGGGGATTCGAGACCCAGTGCAGAGGCCAGTGAGGGGAATCGAGTCCCAGTGCAGAAGCCAGTGAGGGGAATCGAGTCCCAGTGGGGAGGCCAGTGAGGGGAATCGAGTACCAGTGCAGAGGCCAGTGAGGGGAATCGAGTCCCAGTGCAGAGGCCAGTGAGGGGAATCGAGTCCCAGTGCGGAGGCCAGTGAGGGGAATCGAGTCCCAGTGCGGAGGTCAGTGTTGGGAATCGAGTCCCAGTGCGGAGGCCAGTGAGGGGAATTGAGTCCCACTGCGGAGGTCACTTAGGGGAATCGAGTCCCAGTGTGAAGGCCATTGAGGGGAATCGAGTCCCAGTGCAGAGGCCAGTGAGGGGAATCGAGTCCCAGTGTGAAGGCCATTGAGGAGAATCGAGTCCCAGTGCAGAGGCCAGTGAGGGGAATTGGGTCCCAGTGCGGAGGCCAGTGAGGGGAAACAAGTCCTGGTGCAGAGGCCAGTGAGGGGAATCGAGTCCCAGTGCGGAGGTCAGTGAGGGGAATCGAGTCCCAGTGCAGAGGCCAGTGAGGGGAATCAAGTTCCAGTGCAGAGGCCAGTGAGGGGAATCGAGTCCCAGTGCAGAAGCCAGTGAGGGGAATCAAGTTCCAGTGCAGAGGCCAGTGAGGGGAATCGAATCCTGGTGCAGAGGCCAGTGAGGGGAATCAAGTTCCAGTGTGGACGTCAGTGTGGTGAATCAAGTCCCAGTGTGGAGGCCAGTGAGGGGAATCGAGTCCCAGTGTGAAGGCCATTGAGGGGAATTGAGTCCCAGTGCAGAGGCCAGTGAGGGGAATTGAGTCCCAGTGCAGAGGCCAGTGAGGGCAATCGAGTCCCAGTGCGGAGGCCAGTGAGGGGAATCGAGTCCCAGTGCGGAGGCCAGTGAAGGGAATCGGGTCCCAGTGCGGAGGCCAGTGAGGGGAATCGAGTCCCAGTGCAGAAGCCAGTGAGGGGAATCGAGTCCCAGTGGGGAGGCCAGTGAGGGGATTCGAGACCCAGTGCAGAGGCCAGTGAGGGGAATCGAGTCCCAGTGGGGAGGCCAGTGAGGGGATTCGAGACCCAGTGCAGAGGCCAGTGAGGGGAATCGAGTCCCAGTGCAGAAGCCAGTGAGGGGAATCGAGTCCCAGTGGGGAGGCCAGTGAGGGGAATCGAGTACCAGTGCAGAGGCCAGTGAGGAGAATCGAGTCCCAGTGCAGAGGCCAGTGAGGGGAATCGAGTCCCAGTGGGGAGGCCAGTGAGGGGATTCGAGACCCAGTGCAGAGGCCAGTGAGGGGAATCGAGTCCCAGTGCAGAAGCCAGTGAGGGGAATCGAGTCCCAGTGGGGAGGCCAGTGAGGGGAATCGAGTACCAGTGCAGAGGCCAGTGAGGAGAATCGAGTCCCAGTGCAGAGGCCAGTGAGGGGAATTGGGTCCCAGTGCGGAGGCCAGTGAGGGGAAACAAGTCCTGGTGCAGAGGCCAGTGAGGGGAATCGAGTCCCAGTGCGGAGGTCAGTGAGGGGAATCGAGTCCCAGTGCAGAGGTCAGTGAGGGGAATCGAGTCCCAGTGCAGAGGCCAGTGAGGGAATCGAGTCCCAGTGCAGAGGCCAGTGAGGGGAATCGAGTCCCAGTGCAGAGGCCAGTGAGGGGAATCGAGTTCCAGTGCAGAAGCCAGTGAGGGGAATCGAGTTACAGTGCAGAAGCCAGTGAGGGGAATCGAGTCCCAGTGCGGAGGTCAGTGAGGGGAATCGAGTCCCAGTGTGAAGGCCATTGAGGAGAATCGAGTCCCAGTGCAGAGGCCAGTGAGGGGAATTGGGTCCCAGTGCGGAGGCCAGTGAGGGGAAACAAGTCCTGGTGCAGAGGCCAGTGAGGGGAATCGAGTCCCAGTGCGGAGACCAGTGAGGGGAATTGAGTCCCATTGCGGAGGCCAGTGAAGGGAATCGGGTCCCAGTGCGGAGGCCAGTGAGGGGAATTGAGTCCCAGTGCAGAAGCCAGTGAGGGCAATCGAGTCCCAGTGGGGAGGCCAGTGAGGGGAATCGAGTACCAGTGCAGAGGCCAGTGAGGGGAATCGAGTCCCAGTGGGGAGGCCAGTGAGGGGAATCGAGTACCAGTGCAGAGGCCAGTGAGGGGAATCGAGTACCAGTGCAGAGGCCAGGGAGGGGAAACGAGTCCCAGTGCAGAGGCCAGTGAGGGGAATCGAGTCCCAGTGCGGAGGCCAGTGAGGGGAATCGAGTCCCAGTGCGGAGGTCAGTGTGGGGAATCGAGTCCCAGTGCGGAGGTCAGTGAGGGGAATCGAGTCCCAGTGCAGAGGCCAGTGAGGGGAATCAAGTTCCAGTGCAGAGGCCAGTGAGGGGAATCGAGTTCCAGTGCAGAAGCCAGTGAGGGGAATCGAGTCCCAGTGCGGAGGTCAGTGAGGGGAATCGAGTCCAAGTGCGGAGGTCAGTGAGGGGAATCGAGTCCCAGTGCAGAGGCCAGTGAGGGGAATCAAGTTCCAGTGCAGAGGCCAGTGAGGGGAATCGAGTTCCAGTGCAGAAGCCAGTGAGGGGAATCGAGTCCCAGTGCGGAGGTCAGTGAGGGGAATCGAGTCCCAGTGCAGAGGCCAGTGAGGGGAATCGAGTCCCACTGCGGAGGTCAATGTGGGGAATCAAGTCCAAGTGTGGAGGCCAGTGAGCGGAATTGAGTCCCAGTGCAGAAGCCAGTGAGGGGAATCGAGTCCAAGTGCGGAGGTCAGTGAGGGGAATCGAGTCCAAGTGCGGAGGTCAGTGAGGGGAATCGAGTCCCAGTGCAGAGGCCAGTGAGGGGAATCAAGTTCCAGTGCAGAGGCCAGTGAGGGGAATCGAGTTCCAGTGCAGAAGCCAGTGAGGGGAATCGAGTCCCAGTGCGGAGGTCAGTGAGGGGAATCGAGTCCCAGTGCAGAGGCCAGTGAGGGGAATCGAGTCCCACTGCGGAGGTCAATGTGGGGAATCAAGTCCAAGTGTGGAGGCCAGTGAGCGGAATTGAGTCCCAGTGCAGAAGCCAGTGAGGGGAATCGAGTCCAAGTGCGGAGGTCAGTGAGGGGAATCGAGTCCCAGTGCAGAGGCCAGTGAGGGGTATCGAGTCCCAGTGCAGAGGCCAGTGAGGAGAACCAAGTTCCAGAGCAGAGGCCAGTGAGGGGAATCGAGTTCCAGTGCAGAAGCCAGTGAGGGGAATCGAGTTACAGTGCAGAAGCCAGTGAGGGGAATCGAGTCCCAGTGCGGAGGTCAGTGAGGGGAATCGAGTCCCAGTGTGAAGGCCATTGAGGAGAATCGAGTCCCAGTGCAGAGGCCAGTTAGGGGAATTGGGTCCCAGTGCGGAGGCCAGTGAGGGGAAACAAGTCCTGGTGCAGAGGCCAGTGAGGGGAATCGAGTCCCAGTGCGGAGGCCATTGAGGGGAATCGAGTCCCAGTGCGGAGGTCAGTGTTGGGAATCGAGTCCCAGTGCGGAGGCCAGTGAGGGGAATTGAGTCCCACTGCGGAGGTCAGTTAGGGGAATCGAGTCCCAGTGTGAAGGCCATTGAGGGGAATCGAGTCCCAGTGCAGAGGCCAGTGAGGGGAATCGAGTCCCAGTGTGAAGGCCATTGAGGAGAATCGAGTCCCAGTGCAGAGGCCAGTGAGGGGAATTGGGTCCCAGTGCAGAGGCCAGTGAGGGCAATCGAGTCCCAGTGCGGAGGCCAGTGAGGGGAATCGAGTCCCAGTGCGGAGGCCAGTGAAGGGAATCGGGTCCCAGTGCGGAGGCCAGTGAGGGGAATCGAGTCCCAGTGCAGAAGCCAGTGAGGGGAATCGAGTCCCAGTGGGGAGGCCAGTGAGGGGATTCGAGACCCAGTGCAGAGGCCAGTGAGGGGAATCGAGTCCCAGTGCAGAAGCCAGTGAGGGGAATCGAGTCCCAGTGGGGAGGCCAGTGAGGGGAATCGAGTACCAGTGCAGAGGCCAGTGAGGGGAATCGAGTCCCAGTGCAGAGGCCAGTGAGGGGAATCGAGTCCCAGTGCGGAGGCCAGTGAGGGGAATCGAGTCCCAGTGCGGAGGTCAGTGTTGGGAATCGAGTCCCAGTGCGGAGGCCAGTGAGGGGAATTGAGTCCCACTGCGGAGGTCAGTTAGGGGAATCGAGTCCCAGTGTGAAGGCCATTGAGGGGAATCGAGTCCCAGTGCAGAGGCCAGTGAGGGGAATCGAGTCCCAGTGTGAAGGCCATTGAGGAGAATCGAGTCCCAGTGCAGAGGCCAGTGAGGGGAATTGGGTCCCAGTGCGGAGGCCAGTGAGGGGAAACAAGTCCTGGTGCAGAGGCCAGTGAGGGGAATCGAGTCCCAGTGCAGAGGCCATTGAGGGGAATCGAGTCCCAGTGCAGAGGTCAGTGAGGGGAATTGAGTCCCAGTGCGGAGGCCAGTGAGCGGAATCGAGTCCAAGTGCAGAGGTCAGTGTGGGGAATCAAGTCCCAGTGCGGAGGCCAGTGAGGGGAATCGAGTCCCAGTGCAGAAGCCAGTGAGGGGAATCAAGTTCCAGTGCAGAGGCCAGTGAGGGGAATCGAATCCTGGTGCAGAGGCCAGTGAGGGGAATCAAGTTCCAGTGTGGACGTCAGTGTGGGGAATCAAGTCCCAGTGTGGAGGCCAGTGAGGGGAATCGAGTCCCAGTGTGAAGGCCATTGAGGGGAATTGAGTCCCAGTGCAGAGGCCAGTGAGGGGAATTGAGTCCCAGTGCAGAGGCCAGTGAGGGCAATCGAGTCCCAGTACGGAGGCCAGTGAGGGGAATTGTGTCCGAGTGCGGAGGCCAGTGAGGGGAATCGAGTCCCAGTGCAGAAGCCAGTGAGGGGAATCGAGTCCCAGTGGGGAGGCCAGTGAGGGGATTCGAGACCCAGTGCAGAGGCCAGTGAGGGGAATCGAGTCCCAGTGCAGAAGCCAGTGAGGGGAATCGAGTCCCAGTGGGGAGGCCAGTGAGGGGAATCGAGTACCAGTGCAGAGGCCAGTGAGGGGAATCGAGTCCCAGTGCAGAGGCCAGTGAGGGGAATCGAGTCCCAGTGCGGAGGCCAGTGAGGGGAATCGAGTCCCAGTGCGGAGGTCAGTGTTGGGAATCGAGTCCCAGTGCGGAGGCCAGTGAGGGGAATTGAGTCCCACTGCGGAGGTCACTTAGGGGAATCGAGTCCCAGTGTGAAGGCCATTGAGGGGAATCGAGTCCCAGTGCAGAGGCCAGTGAGGGGAATCGAGTCCCAGTGTGAAGGCCATTGAGGAGAATCGAGTCCCAGTGCAGAGGCCAGTGAGGGGAATTGGGTCCCAGTGCGGAGGCCAGTGAGGGGAAACAAGTCCTGGTGCAGAGGCCAGTGAGGGGAATCGAGTCCCAGTGCGGAGGTCAGTGAGGGGAATCGAGTCCCAGTGCAGAGGCCAGTGAGGGGAATCAAGTTCCAGTGCAGAGGCCAGTGAGGGGAATCGAGTCCCAGTGCAGAAGCCAGTGAGGGGAATCAAGTTCCAGTGCAGAGGCCAGTGAGGGGAATCGAATCCTGGTGCAGAGGCCAGTGAGGGGAATCAAGTTCCAGTGTGGACGTCAGTGTGGTGAATCAAGTCCCAGTGTGGAGGCCAGTGAGGGGAATCGAGTCCCAGTGTGAAGGCCATTGAGGGGAATTGAGTCCCAGTGCAGAGGCCAGTGAGGGGAATTGAGTCCCAGTGCAGAGGCCAGTGAGGGCAATCGAGTCCCAGTGCGGAGGCCAGTGAGGGGAATCGAGTCCCAGTGCGGAGGCCAGTGAAGGGAATCGGGTCCCAGTGCGGAGGCCAGTGAGGGGAATCGAGTCCCAGTGCAGAAGCCAGTGAGGGGAATCGAGTCCCAGTGGGGAGGCCAGTGAGGGGATTCGAGACCCAGTGCAGAGGCCAGTGAGGGGAATCGAGTCCCAGTGGGGAGGCCAGTGAGGGGATTCGAGACCCAGTGCAGAGGCCAGTGAGGGGAATCGAGTCCCAGTGCAGAAGCCAGTGAGGGGAATCGAGTCCCAGTGGGGAGGCCAGTGAGGGGAATCGAGTACCAGTGCAGAGGCCAGTGAGGAGAATCGAGTCCCAGTGCAGAGGCCAGTGAGGGGAATCGAGTCCCAGTGGGGAGGCCAGTGAGGGGATTCGAGACCCAGTGCAGAGGCCAGTGAGGGGAATCGAGTCCCAGTGCAGAAGCCAGTGAGGGGAATCGAGTCCCAGTGGGGAGGCCAGTGAGGGGAATCGAGTACCAGTGCAGAGGCCAGTGAGGAGAATCGAGTCCCAGTGCAGAGGCCAGTGAGGGGAATTGGGTCCCAGTGCGGAGGCCAGTGAGGGGAAACAAGTCCTGGTGCAGAGGCCAGTGAGGGGAATCGAGTCCCAGTGCGGAGGTCAGTGAGGGGAATCGAGTCCCAGTGCAGAGGTCAGTGAGGGGAATCGAGTCCCAGTGCAGAGGCCAGTGAGGGAATCGAGTCCCAGTGCAGAGGCCAGTGAGGGGAATCGAGTCCCAGTGCAGAGGCCAGTGAGGGGAATCGAGTTCCAGTGCAGAAGCCAGTGAGGGGAATCGAGTTACAGTGCAGAAGCCAGTGAGGGGAATCGAGTCCCAGTGCGGAGGTCAGTGAGGGGAATCGAGTCCCAGTGTGAAGGCCATTGAGGAGAATCGAGTCCCAGTGCAGAGGCCAGTGAGGGGAATTGGGTCCCAGTGCGGAGGCCAGTGAGGGGAAACAAGTCCTGGTGCAGAGGCCAGTGAGGGGAATCGAGTCCCAGTGCGGAGACCAGTGAGGGGAATTGAGTCCCATTGCGGAGGCCAGTGAAGGGAATCGGGTCCCAGTGCGGAGGCCAGTGAGGGGAATTGAGTCCCAGTGCAGAAGCCAGTGAGGGCAATCGAGTCCCAGTGGGGAGGCCAGTGAGGGGAATCGAGTACCAGTGCAGAGGCCAGTGAGGGGAATCGAGTCCCAGTGGGGAGGCCAGTGAGGGGAATCGAGTACCAGTGCAGAGGCCAGTGAGGGGAATCGAGTACCAGTGCAGAGGCCAGGGAGGGGAAACGAGTCCCAGTGCAGAGGCCAGTGAGGGGAATCGAGTCCCAGTGCGGAGGCCAGTGAGGGGAATCGAGTCCCAGTGCGGAGGTCAGTGTGGGGAATCGAGTCCCAGTGCGGAGGTCAGTGAGGGGAATCGAGTCCCAGTGCAGAGGCCAGTGAGGGGAATCAAGTTCCAGTGCAGAGGCCAGTGAGGGGAATCGAGTTCCAGTGCAGAAGCCAGTGAGGGGAATCGAGTCCCAGTGCGGAGGTCAGTGAGGGGAATCGAGTCCAAGTGCGGAGGTCAGTGAGGGGAATCGAGTCCCAGTGCAGAGGCCAGTGAGGGGAATCAAGTTCCAGTGCAGAGGCCAGTGAGGGGAATCGAGTTCCAGTGCAGAAGCCAGTGAGGGGAATCGAGTCCCAGTGCGGAGGTCAGTGAGGGGAATCGAGTCCCAGTGCAGAGGCCAGTGAGGGGAATCGAGTCCCACTGCGGAGGTCAATGTGGGGAATCAAGTCCAAGTGTGGAGGCCAGTGAGCGGAATTGAGTCCCAGTGCAGAAGCCAGTGAGGGGAATCGAGTCCAAGTGCGGAGGTCAGTGAGGGGAATCGAGTCCAAGTGCGGAGGTCAGTGAGGGGAATCGAGTCCCAGTGCAGAGGCCAGTGAGGGGAATCAAGTTCCAGTGCAGAGGCCAGTGAGGGGAATCGAGTTCCAGTGCAGAAGCCAGTGAGGGGAATCGAGTCCCAGTGCGGAGGTCAGTGAGGGGAATCGAGTCCCAGTGCAGAGGCCAGTGAGGGGAATCGAGTCCCACTGCGGAGGTCAATGTGGGGAATCAAGTCCAAGTGTGGAGGCCAGTGAGCGGAATTGAGTCCCAGTGCAGAAGCCAGTGAGGGGAATCGAGTCCAAGTGCGGAGGTCAGTGAGGGGAATCGAGTCCCAGTGCAGAGGCCAGTGAGGGGTATCGAGTCCCAGTGCAGAGGCCAGTGAGGAGAACCAAGTTCCAGAGCAGAGGCCAGTGAGGGGAATCGAGTTCCAGTGCAGAAGCCAGTGAGGGGAATCGAGTTACAGTGCAGAAGCCAGTGAGGGGAATCGAGTCCCAGTGCGGAGGTCAGTGAGGGGAATCGAGTCCCAGTGTGAAGGCCATTGAGGAGAATCGAGTCCCAGTGCAGAGGCCAGTTAGGGGAATTGGGTCCCAGTGCGGAGGCCAGTGAGGGGAAACAAGTCCTGGTGCAGAGGCCAGTGAGGGGAATCGAGTCCCAGTGCGGAGGCCATTGAGGGGAATCGAGTCCCAGTGCGGAGGTCAGTGTTGGGAATCGAGTCCCAGTGCGGAGGCCAGTGAGGGGAATTGAGTCCCACTGCGGAGGTCAGTTAGGGGAATCGAGTCCCAGTGTGAAGGCCATTGAGGGGAATCGAGTCCCAGTGCAGAGGCCAGTGAGGGGAATCGAGTCCCAGTGTGAAGGCCATTGAGGAGAATCGAGTCCCAGTGCAGAGGCCAGTGAGGGGAATTGGGTCCCAGTGCAGAGGCCAGTGAGGGCAATCGAGTCCCAGTGCGGAGGCCAGTGAGGGGAATCGAGTCCCAGTGCGGAGGCCAGTGAAGGGAATCGGGTCCCAGTGCGGAGGCCAGTGAGGGGAATCGAGTCCCAGTGCAGAAGCCAGTGAGGGGAATCGAGTCCCAGTGGGGAGGCCAGTGAGGGGATTCGAGACCCAGTGCAGAGGCCAGTGAGGGGAATCGAGTCCCAGTGCAGAAGCCAGTGAGGGGAATCGAGTCCCAGTGGGGAGGCCAGTGAGGGGAATCGAGTACCAGTGCAGAGGCCAGTGAGGGGAATCGAGTCCCAGTGCAGAGGCCAGTGAGGGGAATCGAGTCCCAGTGCGGAGGCCAGTGAGGGGAATCGAGTCCCAGTGCGGAGGTCAGTGTTGGGAATCGAGTCCCAGTGCGGAGGCCAGTGAGGGGAATTGAGTCCCACTGCGGAGGTCAGTTAGGGGAATCGAGTCCCAGTGTGAAGGCCATTGAGGGGAATCGAGTCCCAGTGCAGAGGCCAGTGAGGGGAATCGAGTCCCAGTGTGAAGGCCATTGAGGAGAATCGAGTCCCAGTGCAGAGGCCAGTGAGGGGAATTGGGTCCCAGTGCGGAGGCCAGTGAGGGGAAACAAGTCCTGGTGCAGAGGCCAGTGAGGGGAATCGAGTCCCAGTGCAGAGGCCATTGAGGGGAATCGAGTCCCAGTGCAGAGGTCAGTGAGGGGAATTGAGTCCCAGTGCGGAGGCCAGTGAGCGGAATCGAGTCCAAGTGCAGAGGTCAGTGTGGGGAATCAAGTCCCAGTGCGGAGGCCAGTGAGGGGAATCGAGTCCCAGTGCAGAAGCCAGTGAGGGGAATCAAGTTCCAGTGCAGAGGCCAGTGAGGGGAATCGAATCCTGGTGCAGAGGCCAGTGAGGGGAATCAAGTTCCAGTGTGGACGTCAGTGTGGGGAATCAAGTCCCAGTGTGGAGGCCAGTGAGGGGAATCGAGTCCCAGTGTGAAGGCCATTGAGGGGAATTGAGTCCCAGTGCAGAGGCCAGTGAGGGGAATTGAGTCCCAGTGCAGAGGCCAGTGAGGGCAATCGAGTCCCAGTACGGAGGCCAGTGAGGGGAATTGTGTCCGAGTGCGGAGGCCAGTGAGGGGAATCGAGTCCCAGTGCAGAAGCCAGTGAGGGGAATCGAGTCCCAGTGGGGAGGCCAGTGAGGGGATTCGAGACCCAGTGCAGAGGCCAGTGAGGGGAATCGAGTCCCAGTGCAGAAGCCAGTGAGGGGAATCGAGTCCCAGTGGGGAGGCCAGTGAGGGGAATCGAGTACCAGTGCAGAGGCCAGTGAGGGGAATCGAGTCCCAGTGCAGAGGCCAGTGAGGGGAATCGAGTCCCAGTGCGGAGGCCAGTGAGGGGAATCGAGTCCCAGTGCGGAGGTCAGTGTTGGGAATCGAGTCCCAGTGCGGAGGCCAGTGAGGGGAATTGAGTCCCACTGCGGAGGTCACTTAGGGGAATCGAGTCCCAGTGTGAAGGCCATTGAGGGGAATCGAGTCCCAGTGCAGAGGCCAGTGAGGGGAATCGAGTCCCAGTGTGAAGGCCATTGAGGAGAATCGAGTCCCAGTGCAGAGGCCAGTGAGGGGAATTGGGTCCCAGTGCGGAGGCCAGTGAGGGGAAACAAGTCCTGGTGCAGAGGCCAGTGAGGGGAATCGAGTCCCAGTGCGGAGGTCAGTGAGGGGAATCGAGTCCCAGTGCAGAGGCCAGTGAGGGGAATCAAGTTCCAGTGCAGAGGCCAGTGAGGGGAATCGAGTCCCAGTGCAGAAGCCAGTGAGGGGAATCAAGTTCCAGTGCAGAGGCCAGTGAGGGGAATCGAATCCTGGTGCAGAGGCCAGTGAGGGGAATCAAGTTCCAGTGTGGACGTCAGTGTGGGGAATCAAGTCCCAGTGTGGAGGCCAGTGAGGGGAATCGAGTCCCAGTGTGAAGGCCATTGAGGGGAATTGAGTCCCAGTGCAGAGGCCAGTGAGGGGAATTGAGTCCCAGTGCAGAGGCCAGTGAGGGCAATCGAGTCCCAGTGCGGAGGCCAGTGAGGGGAATCGAGTCCCAGTGCGGAGGCCAGTGAAGGGAATCGGGTCCCAGTGCGGAGGCCAGTGAGGGGAATCGAGTCCCAGTGCAGAAGCCAGTGAGGGGAATCGAGTCCCAGTGGGGAGGCCAGTGAGGGGATTCGAGACCCAGTGCAGAGGCCAGTGAGGGGAATCGAGTCCCAGTGCAGAAGCCAGTGAGGGGAATCGAGTCCCAGTGGGGAGGCCAGTGAGGGGAATCGAGTACCAGTGCAGAGGCCAGTGAGGAGAATCGAGTCCCAGTGCAGAGGCCAGTGAGGGGAATCGAGTCCCAGTGGGGAGGCCAGTGAGGGGATTCGAGACCCAGTGCAGAGGCCAGTGAGGGGAATCGAGTCCCAGTGCAGAAGCCAGTGAGGGGAATCGAGTCCCAGTGGGGAGGCCAGTGAGGGGAATCGAGTACCAGTGCAGAGGCCAGTGAGGAGAATCGAGTCCCAGTGCAGAGGCCAGTGAGGGGAATTGGGTCCCAGTGCGGAGGCCAGTGAGGGGAAACAAGTCCTGGTGCAGAGGCCAGTGAGGGGAATCGAGTCCCAGTGCGGAGGTCAGTGAGGGGAATCGAGTCCCAGTGCAGAGGTCAGTGAGGGGAATCGAGTCCCAGTGCAGAGGCCAGTGAGGGAATCGAGTCCCAGTGCAGAGGCCAGTGAGGGGAATCGAGTCCCAGTGCAGAGGCCAGTGAGGGGAATCGAGTTCCAGTGCAGAAGCCAGTGAGGGGAATCGAGTTACAGTGCAGAAGCCAGTGAGGGGAATCGAGTCCCAGTGCGGAGGTCAGTGAGGGGAATCGAGTCCCAGTGTGAAGGCCATTGAGGAGAATCGAGTCCCAGTGCAGAGGCCAGTGAGGGGAATTGGGTCCCAGTGCGGAGGCCAGTGAGGGGAAACAAGTCCTGGTGCAGAGGCCAGTGAGGGGAATCGAGTCCCAGTGCGGAGACCAGTGAGGGGAATTGAGTCCCATTGCGGAGGCCAGTGAAGGGAATCGGGTCCCAGTGCGGAGGCCAGTGAGGGGAATTGAGTCCCAGTGCAGAAGCCAGTGAGGGCAATCGAGTCCCAGTGGGGAGGCCAGTGAGGGGAATCGAGTACCAGTGCAGAGGCCAGTGAGGGGAATCGAGTCCCAGTGGGGAGGCCAGTGAGGGGAATCGAGTACCAGTGCAGAGGCCAGTGAGGGGAATCGAGTACCAGTGCAGAGGCCAGGGAGGGGAAACGAGTCCCAGTGCAGAGGCCAGTGAGGGGAATCGAGTCCCAGTGCGGAGGCCAGTGAGGGGAATCGAGTCCCAGTGCGGAGGTCAGTGTGGGGAATCGAGTCCCAGTGCGGAGGTCAGTGAGGGGAATCGAGTCCCAGTGCAGAGGCCAGTGAGGGGAATCAAGTTCCAGTGCAGAGGCCAGTGAGGGGAATCGAGTTCCAGTGCAGAAGCCAGTGAGGGGAATCGAGTCCCAGTGCGGAGGTCAGTGAGGGGAATCGAGTCCAAGTGCGGAGGTCAGTGAGGGGAATCGAGTCCCAGTGCAGAGGCCAGTGAGGGGAATCAAGTTCCAGTGCAGAGGCCAGTGAGGGGAATCGAGTTCCAGTGCAGAAGCCAGTGAGGGGAATCGAGTCCCAGTGCGGAGGTCAGTGAGGGGAATCGAGTCCCAGTGCAGAGGCCAGTGAGGGGAATCGAGTCCCACTGCGGAGGTCAATGTGGGGAATCAAGTCCAAGTGTGGAGGCCAGTGAGCGGAATTGAGTCCCAGTGCAGAAGCCAGTGAGGGGAATCGAGTCCAAGTGCGGAGGTCAGTGAGGGGAATCGAGTCCAAGTGCGGAGGTCAGTGAGGGGAATCGAGTCCCAGTGCAGAGGCCAGTGAGGGGAATCAAGTTCCAGTGCAGAGGCCAGTGAGGGGAATCGAGTTCCAGTGCAGAAGCCAGTGAGGGGAATCGAGTCCCAGTGCGGAGGTCAGTGAGGGGAATCGAGTCCCAGTGCAGAGGCCAGTGAGGGGAATCGAGTCCCACTGCGGAGGTCAATGTGGGGAATCAAGTCCAAGTGTGGAGGCCAGTGAGCGGAATTGAGTCCCAGTGCAGAAGCCAGTGAGGGGAATCGAGTCCAAGTGCGGAGGTCAGTGAGGGGAATCGAGTCCCAGTGCAGAGGCCAGTGAGGGGTATCGAGTCCCAGTGCAGAGGCCAGTGAGGAGAACCAAGTTCCAGAGCAGAGGCCAGTGAGGGGAATCGAGTTCCAGTGCAGAAGCCAGTGAGGGGAATCGAGTTACAGTGCAGAAGCCAGTGAGGGGAATCGAGTCCCAGTGCGGAGGTCAGTGAGGGGAATCGAGTCCCAGTGTGAAGGCCATTGAGGAGAATCGAGTCCCAGTGCAGAGGCCAGTTAGGGGAATTGGGTCCCAGTGCGGAGGCCAGTGAGGTGAAACAAGTCCTGGTGCAGAGGCCAGTGAGGGGAATCGAGTCCCAGTGCGGAGGCCATTGAGGGGAATCGAGTCCCAGTGCGGAGGTCAGTGTTGGGAATCGAGTCCCAGTGCGGAGGCCAGTGAGGGGAATTGAGTCCCACTGCGGAGGTCAGTTAGGGGAATCGAGTCCCAGTGTGAAGGCCATTGAGGGGAATCGAGTCCCAGTGCAGAGGCCAGTGAGGGGAATCGAGTCCCAGTGTGAAGGCCATTGAGGAGAATCGAGTCCCAGTGCAGAGGCCAGTGAGGGGAATTGGGTCCCAGTGCGGAGGCCAGTGAGGGGAATTGAGTCCCAGTGCAGAGGCCAGTGAGGGCAATCGAGTCCCAGTACGGAGGCCAGTGAGGGGAATTGTGTCCGAGTGCGGAGGCCAGTGAGGGGAATCGAGTCCCAGTGCAGAGGTCAGTGAGGGGAATCGAGTCCCAGTGCAGAGGCCAGTGAGGGAATCGAGTCCCAGTGCAGAGGCCAGTGAGGGGAATCGAGTCCCAGTGCAGAGGCCAGTGAGGGGAATCGAGTCCCAGTGCAGAGGCCAGTGAGGGGAATCGAGTCCTGGTGCAGGGGCCAGTGAGGGGAATCAAGATCCAGTGTGGACGTCAGTGTGGGGAATCAAGTCCCAGTGTGGAGGCCAGTGAGGGGAATCGAGTCCCAGTGTGAAGGCCATTGAGGGGAATTGAGTCCCAGTGCAGAGGCCAGTGAGGGGAATCAAGTTCCAGTGCAGAGGCCAGTGAGGGGAATCAAGTCCCAGTGCGGAGGCGAGTGAAGGGAATCGGGTCCCAGTGCGGAGGCCATTGAGGGGAATCGAGTCCCAGTGCAGAGGCCAGTGAGGGGAATCGAGTCCCAGTGCGGAGGTCAGTGAGGGGAATCGAGTCCAAGTGCGGAGGTCAGTGAGGGGAATCGAGTCCCAGTGCGGAGGCCAGTGAGGGGAATCGAGTCCCAGTGCGGAGGTCAGTGTTGGGAATCGAGTCCCAGTGCGGAGGCCAGTGAGGGGAATTGAGTCCCACTGCGGAGGTCACTTAGGGGAATCGAGTCCCAGTGTGAAGGCCATTGAGGGGAATCGAGTCCCAGTGCAGAGGCCAGTGAGGGGAATCGAGTCCCAGTGTGAAGGCCATTGAGGAGAATCGAGTCCCAGTGCAGAGGCCAGTGAGGGGAATTGGGTCCCAGTGCGGAGGCCAGTGAGGGGAAACAAGTCCTGGTGCAGAGGCCAGTGAGGGGAATCGAGTCCCAGTGCGGAGGTCAGTGAGGGGAATCGAGTCCCAGTGCAGAGGCCAGTGAGGGGAATCAAGTTCCAGTGCAGAGGCCAGTGAGGGGAATCGAGTCCCAGTGCAGAAGCCAGTGAGGGGAATCAAGTTCCAGTGCAGAGGCCAGTGAGGGGAATCGAATCCTGGTGCAGAGGCCAGTGAGGGGAATCAAGTTCCAGTGTGGACGTCAGTGTGGTGAATCAAGTCCCAGTGTGGAGGCCAGTGAGGGGAATCGAGTCCCAGTGTGAAGGCCATTGAGGGGAATTGAGTCCCAGTGCAGAGGCCAGTGAGGGGAATTGAGTCCCAGTGCAGAGGCCAGTGAGGGCAATCGAGTCCCAGTGCGGAGGCCAGTGAGGGGAATCGAGTCCCAGTGCGGAGGCCAGCGAAGGGAATCGGGTCCCAGTGCGGAGGCCAGTGAGGGGAATCGAGTCCCAGTGCAGAAGCCAGTGAGGGGAATCGAGTCCCAGTGGGGAGGCCAGTGAGGGGATTCGAGACCCAGTGCAGAGGCCAGTGAGGGGAATCGAGTCCCAGTGCAGAAGCCAGTGAGGGGAATCGAGTCCCAGTGGGGAGGCCAGTGAGGGGAATTGAGTCCCAGTGCAGAGGCCAGTGAGGGGAATCGAGTCCCAGTGGGGAGGCCAGTGAGGGGAATCGAGTACCAGTGCAGAGGCCAGTGAGGGGAATCGAGTCCCAGTGCAGAGGCCAGTGAGGGAATCGAGTCCCAGTGCAGAGGCCAGTGAGGGGAATCGAGTCCCAGTGCAGAGGCCAGTGAGGGGAATCGAGTCCCAGTGCAGAGGCCAGTGAGGGGAATCGAGTCCTGGTGCAGGGGCCAGTGAGGGGAATCAAGATCCAGTGTGGACGTCAGTGTGGGGAATCAAGTCCCAGTGTGGAGGCCAGTGAGGGGAATCGAGTCCCAGTGTGAAGGCCATTGAGGGGAATTGAGTCCCAGTGCAGAGGCCAGTGAGGGGAATCAAGTTCCAGTGCAGAGGCCAGTGAGGGGAATCAAGTCCCAGTGCGGAGGCGAGTGAAGGGAATCGGGTCCCAGTGCGGAGGCCATTGAGGGGAATCGAGTCCCAGTGCAGAGGCCAGTGAGGGGAATTGAGTCCCAGTGCAGAGGCCAGTGAGGGCAATCGAGTCCCAGTGCGGAGGCCAGTGAGGGGAATCGAGTCCCAGTGCGGAGGCCAGTGAAGGGAATCGGGTCCCAGTGCGGAGGCCAGTGAGGGGAATCGAGTCCCAGTGCAGAAGCCAGTGAGGGGAATCGAGTCCCAGTGGGGAGGCCAGTGAGGGGATTCGAGACCCAGTGCAGAGGCCAGTGAGGGGAATCGAGTCCCAGTGCAGAAGCCAGTGAGGGGAATCGAGTCCCAGTGGGGAGGCCAGTGAGGGGAATCGAGTACCAGTGCAGAGGCCAGTGAGGGGAATCGAGTCCCAGTGCAGAGGCCAGTGAGGGGAATCGAGTCCCAGTGCGGAGGCCAGTGAGGGGAATCGAGTCCCAGTGCGGAGGTCAGTGTTGGGAATCGAGTCCCAGTGCGGAGGCCAGTGAGGGGAATTGAGTCCCACTGCGGAGGTCAGTTAGGGGAATCGAGTCCCAGTGTGAAGGCCATTGAGGGGAATCGAGTCCCAGTGCAGAGGCCAGTGAGGGGAATCGAGTCCCAGTGTGAAGGCCATTGAGGAGAATCGAGTCCCAGTGCAGAGGCCAGTGAGGGGAATTGAGTCCCAGTGCAGAGGCCAGTGAGGGCAATCGAGTCCCAGTACGGAGGCCAGTGAGGGGAATTGTGTCCGAGTGCGGAGGCCAGTGAGGGGAATCGAGTCCCAGTGCAGAAGCCAGTGAGGGGAATCGAGTCCCAGTGGGGAGGCCAGTGAGGGGATTCGAGACCCAGTGCAGAGGCCAGTGAGGGGAATCGAGTCCCAGTGCAGAAGCCAGTGAGGGGAATCGAGTCCCAGTGGGGAGGCCAGTGAGGGGAATCGAGTACCAGTGCAGAGGCCAGTGAGGGGAATCGAGTCCCAGTGCAGAGGCCAGTGAGGGGAATCGAGTCCCAGTGCGGAGGCCAGTGAGGGGAATCGAGTCCCAGTGCGGAGGTCAGTGTTGGGAATCGAGTCCCAGTGCGGAGGCCAGTGAGGGGAATTGAGTCCCACTGCGGAGGTCACTTAGGGGAATCGAGTCCCAGTGTGAAGGCCATTGAGGGGAATCGAGTCCCAGTGCAGAGGCCAGTGAGGAGAATCGAGTCCCAGTGCAGAGGCCAGTGAGGGGATTCGAGACCCAGTGCAGAGGCCAGTGAGGGGAATCGAGTCCCAGTGCAGAGGCCATTGAGGGGAATCGAGTCCCAGTGCAGAGGTCAGTGAGGGGAATTGAGTCCCAGTGCGGAGGCCAGTGAGCGGAATCGAGTCCAAGTGCAGAGGTCAGTGTGGGGAATCAAGTCCCAGTACGGAGGCCAGTGAGGGGAATCGAGTCCCAGTGCAGAAGCCAGTGAGGGGAATCAAGTTCCAGTGCAGAGGCCAGTGAGGGGAATCGAATCCTGGTGCAGAGGCCAGTGAGGGGAATCAAGTTCCAGTGTGGACGTCAGTGTGGGGAATCAAGTCCCAGTGTGGAGGCCAGTGAGGGGAATCGAGTCCCAGTGTGAAGGCCATTGAGGGGAATTGAGTCCCAGTGCAGAGGCCAGTGAGGGGAATTGAGTCCCAGTGCAGAGGCCAGTGAGGGGAATCGAGTCCCAGTGCAGAAGCCAGTGAGGGGAATCAAGTTCCAGTGCAGAGGCCAGTGAGGGGAATCGAATCCTGGTGCAGAGGCCAGTGAGGGGAATCAAGTTCCAGTGTGGACGTCAGTGTGGTGAATCAAGTCCCAGTGTGGAGGCCAGTGAGGGGAATCGAGTCCCAGTGTGAAGGCCATTGAGGGGAATTGAGTCCCAGTGCAGAGGCCAGTGAGGGGAATTGAGTCCCAGTGCAGAGGCCAGTGAGGGCAATCGAGTCCCAGTGCGGAGGCCAGTGAGGGGAATCGAGTCCCAGTGCGGAGGCCAGTGAAGGGAATCGGGTCCCAGTGCGGAGGCCAGTGAGGGGAATCGAGTCCCAGTGCAGAAGCCAGTGAGGGGAATCGAGTCCCAGTGGGGAGGCCAGTGAGGGGATTCGAGACCCAGTGCAGAGGCCAGTGAGGGGAATCGAGTCCCAGTGCAGAAGCCAGTGAGGGGAATCGAGTCCCAGTGGGGAGGCCAGTGAGGGGAATCGAGTACCAGTGCAGAGGCCAGTGAGGGGAATCGAGTCCCAGTGCAGAGGCCAGTGAGGGGAATCGAGTCCCAGTGCGGAGGCCAGTGAGGGGAATCGAGTCCCAGTGCGGAGGTCAGTGTTGGGAATCGAGTCCCAGTGCGGAGGCCAGTGAGGGGAATTGAGTCCCACTGCGGAGGTCAGTTAGGGGAATCGAGTCCCAGTGTGAAGGCCATTGAGGGGAATCGAGTCCCAGTGCAGAGGCCAGTGAGGGGAATCGAGTCCCAGTGTGAAGGCCATTGAGGAGAATCGAGTCCCAGTGCAGAGGCCAGTGAGGGGAATTGAGTCCCAGTGCAGAGGCCAGTGAGGGCAATCGAGTCCCAGTACGGAGGCCAGTGAGGGGAATTGTGTCCGAGTGCGGAGGCCAGTGAGGGGAATCGAGTCCCAGTGCAGAAGCCAGTGAGGGGAATCGAGTCCCAGTGGGGAGGCCAGTGAGGGGATTCGAGACCCAGTGCAGAGGCCAGTGAGGGGAATCGAGTCCCAGTGCAGAAGCCAGTGAGGGGAATCGAGTCCCAGTGGGGAGGCCAGTGAGGGGAATCGAGTACCAGTGCAGAGGCCAGTGAGGGGAATCGAGTCCCAGTGCAGAGGCCAGTGAGGGGAATCGAGTCCCAGTGCGGAGGCCAGTGAGGGGAATCGAGTCCCAGTGCGGAGGTCAGTGTTGGGAATCGAGTCCCAGTGCGGAGGCCAGTGAGGGGAATTGAGTCCCACTGCGGAGGTCACTTAGGGGAATCGAGTCCCAGTGTGAAGGCCATTGAGGGGAATCGAGTCCCAGTGCAGAGGCCAGTGAGGAGAATCGAGTCCCAGTGCAGAGGCCAGTGAGGGGATTCGAGACCCAGTGCAGAGGCCAGTGAGGGGAATCGAGTCCCAGTGCAGAGGCCATTGAGGGGAATCGAGTCCCAGTGCAGAGGTCAGTGAGGGGAATTGAGTCCCAGTGCGGAGGCCAGTGAGCGGAATCGAGTCCAAGTGCAGAGGTCAGTGTGGGGAATCAAGTCCCAGTGCGGAGGCCAGTGAGGGGAATCGAGTCCCAGTGCAGAAGCCAGTGAGGGGAATCAAGTTCCAGTGCAGAGGCCAGTGAGGGGAATCGAATCCTGGTGCAGAGGCCAGTGAGGGGAATCAAGTTCCAGTGTGGACGTCAGTGTGGGGAATCAAGTCCCAGTGTGGAGGCCAGTGAGGGGAATCGAGTCCCAGTGTGAAGGCCATTGAGGGGAATTGAGTCCCAGTGCAGAGGCCAGTGAGGGGAATTGAGTCCCAGTGCAGAGGCCAGTGAGGGCAATCGAGTCCCAGTACGGAGGCCAGTGAGGGGAATTGTGTCCGAGTGCGGAGGCCAGTGAGGGGAATCGAGTCCCAGTGCAGAAGCCAGTGAGGGGAATCGAGTCCCAGTGGGGAGGCCAGTGAGGGGATTCGAGACCCAGTGCAGAGGCCAGTGAGGGGAATCGAGTCCCAGTGCAGAAGCCAGTGAGGGGAATCGAGTCCCAGTGGGGAGGCCAGTGAGGGGAATCGAGTACCAGTGCAGAGGCCAGTGAGGGGAATCGAGTCCCAGTGCAGAGGCCAGTGAGGGGAATCGAGTCCCAGTGCGGAGGCCAGTGAGGGGAATCGAGTCCCAGTGCGGAGGTCAGTGTTGGGAATCGAGTCCCAGTGCGGAGGCCAGTGAGGGGAATTGAGTCCCACTGCGGAGGTCACTTAGGGGAATCGAGTCCCAGTGTGAAGGCCATTGAGGGGAATCGAGTCCCAGTGCAGAGGCCAGTGAGGGGAATCGAGTCCCAGTGTGAAGGCCATTGAGGAGAATCGAGTCCCAGTGCAGAGGCCAGTGAGGGGAATTGGGTCCCAGTGCGGAGGCCAGTGAGGGGAAACAAGTCCTGGTGCAGAGGCCAGTGAGGGGAATCGAGTCCCAGTGCGGAGGTCAGTGAGGGGAATCGAGTCCCAGTGCAGAGGCCAGTGAGGGGAATCAAGTTCCAGTGCAGAGGCCAGTGAGGGGAATCGAGTCCCAGTGCAGAAGCCAGTGAGGGGAATCAAGTTCCAGTGCAGAGGCCAGTGAGGGGAATCGAATCCTGGTGCAGAGGCCAGTGAGGGGAATCAAGTTCCAGTGTGGACGTCAGTGTGGTGAATCAAGTCCCAGTGTGGAGGCCAGTGAGGGGAATCGAGTCCCAGTGTGAAGGCCATTGAGGGGAATTGAGTCCCAGTGCAGAGGCCAGTGAGGGGAATTGAGTCCCAGTGCAGAGGCCAGTGAGGGCAATCGAGTCCCAGTGCGGAGGCCAGTGAGGGGAATCGAGTCCCAGTGCGGAGGCCAGTGAAGGGAATCGGGTCCCAGTGCGGAGGCCAGTGAGGGGAATCGAGTCCCAGTGCAGAAGCCAGTGAGGGGAATCGAGTCCCAGTGGGGAGGCCAGTGAGGGGATTCGAGACCCAGTGCAGAGGCCAGTGAGGGGAATCGAGTCCCAGTGCAGAAGCCAGTGAGGGGAATCGAGTCCCAGTGGGGAGGCCAGTGAGGGGAATCGAGTACCAGTGCAGAGGCCAGTGAGGAGAATCGAGTCCCAGTGCAGAGGCCAGTGAGGGGAATCGAGTCCCAGTGGGGAGGCCAGTGAGGGGATTCGAGACCCAGTGCAGAGGCCAGTGAGGGGAATCGAGTCCCAGTGCAGAAGCCAGTGAGGGGAATCGAGTCCCAGTGGGGAGGCCAGTGAGGGGAATCGAGTACCAGTGCAGAGGCCAGTGAGGAGAATCGAGTCCCAGTGCAGAGGCCAGTGAGGGGAATTGGGTCCCAGTGCGGAGGCCAGTGAGGGGAAACAAGTCCTGGTGCAGAGGCCAGTGAGGGGAATCGAGTCCCAGTGCGGAGGTCAGTGAGGGGAATCGAGTCCCAGTGCAGAGGTCAGTGAGGGGAATCGAGTCCCAGTGCAGAGGCCAGTGAGGGAATCGAGTCCCAGTGCAGAGGCCAGTGAGGGGAATCGAGTCCCAGTGCAGAGGCCAGTGAGGGGAATCGAGTTCCAGTGCAGAAGCCAGTGAGGGGAATCGAGTTACAGTGCAGAAGCCAGTGAGGGGAATCGAGTCCCAGTGCGGAGGTCAGTGAGGGGAATCGAGTCCCAGTGTGAAGGCCATTGAGGAGAATCGAGTCCCAGTGCAGAGGCCAGTGAGGGGAATTGGGTCCCAGTGCGGAGGCCAGTGAGGGGAAACAAGTCCTGGTGCAGAGGCCAGTGAGGGGAATCGAGTCCCAGTGCGGAGACCAGTGAGGGGAATTGAGTCCCATTGCGGAGGCCAGTGAAGGGAATCGGGTCCCAGTGCGGAGGCCAGTGAGGGGAATTGAGTCCCAGTGCAGAAGCCAGTGAGGGCAATCGAGTCCCAGTGGGGAGGCCAGTGAGGGGAATCGAGTACCAGTGCAGAGGCCAGTGAGGGGAATCGAGTCCCAGTGGGGAGGCCAGTGAGGGGAATCGAGTACCAGTGCAGAGGCCAGTGAGGGGAATCGAGTACCAGTGCAGAGGCCAGGGAGGGGAAACGAGTCCCAGTGCAGAGGCCAGTGAGGGGAATCGAGTCCCAGTGCGGAGGCCAGTGAGGGGAATCGAGTCCCAGTGCGGAGGTCAGTGTGGGGAATCGAGTCCCAGTGCGGAGGTCAGTGAGGGGAATCGAGTCCCAGTGCAGAGGCCAGTGAGGGGAATCAAGTTCCAGTGCAGAGGCCAGTGAGGGGAATCGAGTTCCAGTGCAGAAGCCAGTGAGGGGAATCGAGTCCCAGTGCGGAGGTCAGTGAGGGGAATCGAGTCCAAGTGCGGAGGTCAGTGAGGGGAATCGAGTCCCAGTGCAGAGGCCAGTGAGGGGAATCAAGTTCCAGTGCAGAGGCCAGTGAGGGGAATCGAGTTCCAGTGCAGAAGCCAGTGAGGGGAATCGAGTCCCAGTGCGGAGGTCAGTGAGGGGAATCGAGTCCCAGTGCAGAGGCCAGTGAGGGGAATCGAGTCCCACTGCGGAGGTCAATGTGGGGAATCAAGTCCAAGTGTGGAGGCCAGTGAGCGGAATTGAGTCCCAGTGCAGAAGCCAGTGAGGGGAATCGAGTCCAAGTGCGGAGGTCAGTGAGGGGAATCGAGTCCAAGTGCGGAGGTCAGTGAGGGGAATCGAGTCCCAGTGCAGAGGCCAGTGAGGGGAATCAAGTTCCAGTGCAGAGGCCAGTGAGGGGAATCGAGTTCCAGTGCAGAAGCCAGTGAGGGGAATCGAGTCCCAGTGCGGAGGTCAGTGAGGGGAATCGAGTCCCAGTGCAGAGGCCAGTGAGGGGAATCGAGTCCCACTGCGGAGGTCAATGTGGGGAATCAAGTCCAAGTGTGGAGGCCAGTGAGCGGAATTGAGTCCCAGTGCAGAAGCCAGTGAGGGGAATCGAGTCCAAGTGCGGAGGTCAGTGAGGGGAATCGAGTCCCAGTGCAGAGGCCAGTGAGGGGTATCGAGTCCCAGTGCAGAGGCCAGTGAGGAGAACCAAGTTCCAGAGCAGAGGCCAGTGAGGGGAATCGAGTTCCAGTGCAGAAGCCAGTGAGGGGAATCGAGTTACAGTGCAGAAGCCAGTGAGGGGAATCGAGTCCCAGTGCGGAGGTCAGTGAGGGGAATCGAGTCCCAGTGTGAAGGCCATTGAGGAGAATCGAGTCCCAGTGCAGAGGCCAGTTAGGGGAATTGGGTCCCAGTGCGGAGGCCAGTGAGGGGAAACAAGTCCTGGTGCAGAGGCCAGTGAGGGGAATCGAGTCCCAGTGCGGAGGCCATTGAGGGGAATCGAGTCCCAGTGCGGAGGTCAGTGTTGGGAATCGAGTCCCAGTGCGGAGGCCAGTGAGGGGAATTGAGTCCCACTGCGGAGGTCAGTTAGGGGAATCGAGTCCCAGTGTGAAGGCCATTGAGGGGAATCGAGTCCCAGTGCAGAGGCCAGTGAGGGGAATCGAGTCCCAGTGTGAAGGCCATTGAGGAGAATCGAGTCCCAGTGCAGAGGCCAGTGAGGGGAATTGGGTCCCAGTGCGGAGGCCAGTGAGGGGAAACAAGTCCTGGTGCAGAGGCCAGTGAGGGGAATCGAGTCCCAGTGCAGAGGCCATTGAGGGGAATCGAGTCCCAGTGCAGAGGTCAGTGAGGGGAATCGAGTCCCAGTGCAGAGGTCAGTGAGGGGAATTGAGTCCCAGTGCGGAGGCCAGTGAGCGGAATCGAGTCCAAGTGCAGAGGTCAGTGTGGGGAATCAAGTCCCAGTGCGGAGGCCAGTGAGGGGAATCGAGTCCCAGTGCAGAAGCCAGTGAGGGGAATCAAGTTCCAGTGCAGAGGCCAGTGAGGGGAATCGAATCCTGGTGCAGAGGCCAGTGAGGGGAATCAAGTTCCAGTGTGGACGTCAGTGTGGGGAATCAAGTCCCAGTGTGGAGGCCAGTGAGGGGAATCGAGTCCCAGTGTGAAGGCCATTGAGGGGAATTGAGTCCCAGTGCAGAGGCCAGTGAGGGGAATTGAGTCCCAGTGCAGAGGCCAGTGAGGGCAATCGAGTCCCAGTACGGAGGCCAGTGAGGGGAATTGTGTCCGAGTGCGGAGGCCAGTGAGGGGAATCGAGTCCCAGTGCAGAGGTCAGTGAGGGGAATCGAGTCCCAGTGCAGAGGCCAGTGAGGGAATCGAATCCCAGTGCAGAGGCCAGTGAGGGGAATCGAGTCCCAGTGCAGAGGCCAGTGAGGGGAATCGAGTCCCAGTGCAGAGGCCAGTGAGGGGAATCGAGTCCTGGTGCAGAGGCCAGTGAGGGGAATCAAGTTCCAGTGTGGACGTCAGTGTGGGGAATCAAGTCCCAGTGTGGAGGCCAGTGAGGGGAATCGAGTCCCAGTGTGAAGGCCATTGAGGGGAATTGAGTCCCAGTGCAGAGGCCAGTGAGGGGAATCAAGTTCCATTGCAGAGGCCAGTGAGGGGAATCAAGTCCCAGTGCGGAGGCGAGTGAAGGGAATCGGGTCCCAGTGCGGAGGCCAGTGAGCGGAATCGAGTCCCAGTGCGGAGGCCAGTGAGGGGAATTGAGTCCCAGTGCGGAGGCTAGTGAGGGGAATCGAGTCCCAGTGCGGAGGCCAGTGAGCGGAATCGAGTCCAAGTGCGGAGGTCAGTGTGGGGAATCGAGTCCCAGTGCGGAGGTCAGTGAGGGGAATCGAGTCCCAGTGCAGAGGCCAGTGAGGGGAATCAAGTTCCAGTGCAGAGGCCAGTGAGGGGAATCGAGTTCCAGTGCAGAAGCCAGTGAGGGGAATCGAGTCCCAGTGCGGAGGTCAGTGAGGGGAATCGAGTCCCAGTGCAGAGGCCAGTGAGGGGAATCGAGTCCCACTGCGGAGGTCAATGTGGGGAATCAAGTCCAAGTGTGGAGGCCAGTGAGCGGAATTGAGTCCCAGTGCAGAAGCCAGTGAGGGGAATCGAGTCCAAGTGCGGAGGTCAGTGAGGGGAATCGAGTCCCAGTGCAGAGGCCAGTGAGGGGAATCGAGTCCCAGTGCAGAGGCCAGTGAGGAGAACCAAGTTCCAGAGCAGAGGCCAGTGAGGGGAATCGAGTTCCAGTGCAGAAGCCAGTGAGGGGAATCGAGTTACAGTGCAGAAGCCAGTGAGGGGAATCGAGTCCCAGTGCGGAGGTCAGTGAGGGGAATCGAGTCCCAGTGTGAAGGCCATTGAGGAGAATCGAGTCCCAGTGCAGAGGCCAGTGAGGGGAATTGGGTCCCAGTGCGGAGGCCAGTGAGGGGAAACAAGTCCTGGTGCAGAGGCCAGTGAGGGGAATCGAGTCCCAGTGCGGAGACCAGTGAGGGGAATTGAGTCCCAGTGCGGAGGCCATTGAGGGGAATCGAGTCCCAGTGCAGAGGTCAGTGAGTGGAATTGAGTCCCAGTGCGGAGGCCAGTGAGCGGAATCGAGTCCAAGTGCAGAGGTCAGTGTGGGGAATCAAGTCCCAGTGCGGAGGCCAGTGAGGGGAATCGAGTCCCAGTGCAGAAGCCAGTGAGGGGAATCAAGTTCCAGTGCAGAGGCCAGTGAGGGGAATCGAATCCTGGTGCAGAGGCCAGTGAGGGGAATCAAGTTCCAGTGTGGACGTCAGTGTGGGGAATCAAGTCCCAGTGTGGAGGCCAGTGAGGGGAATCGAGTCCCAGTGTGAAGGCCATTGAGGGGAATTGAGTCCCAGTGCAGAGGCCAGTGAGGGGAATTGAGTCCCAGTGCAGAGGCCAGTGAGGGCAATCGAGTCCCAGTACGGAGGCCAGTGAGGGGAATTGTGTCCGAGTGCGGAGGCCAGTGAGGGGAATCGAGTCCCAGTGCAGAGGTCAGTGAGGGGAATCGAGTCCCAGTGCAGAGGCCAGTGAGGGAATCGAGTCCCAGTGCAGAGGCCAGTGAGGGGAATCGAGTCCCAGTGCAGAGGCCAGTGAGGGGAATCGAGTCCCAGTGCAGAGGCCAGTGAGGGGAATCGAGTCCTGGTGCAGAGGCCAGTGAGGGGAATCAAGTTCCAGTGTGGACGTCAGTGTGGGGAATCAAGTCCCAGTGTGGAGGCCAGTGAGGGGAATCGAGTCCCAGTGTGAAGGCCATTGAGGGGAATTGAGTCCCAGTGCAGAGGCCAGTGAGGGGAATCAAGTTCCAGTGCAGAGGCCAGTGAGGGGAATCAAGTCCCAGTGCGGAGGCGAGTGAAGGGAATCGGGTCCCAGTGCGGAGGCCATTGAGGGGAATTGAGTCCCAGTGCAGAGGCCAGTGAGGGGAATTGAGTCCCAGTGCAGAGGCCAGTGAGGGCAATCGAGTCCCAGTGCGGAGGCCAGTGAGGGGAATCGAGTCCCAGTGCGGAGGCCAGTGAAGGGAATCGGGTCCCAGTGCGGAGGCCAGTGAGGGGAATCGAGTCCCAGTGCAGAAGCCAGTGAGGGGAATCGAGTCCCAGTGGGGAGGCCAGTGAGGGGATTCGAGACCCAGTGCAGAGGCCAGTGAGGGGAATCGAGTCCCAGTGCAGAAGCCAGTGAGGGAAATCGAGTCCCAGTGCGGAGGCCAGTGAGGGGAATCGAGTCCCATTGCGGAGGCCAGTGAAGGGAATCGGGTCCCAGTGCGGAGGCCAGTGAGGGGAATCGAGTCCCAGTGCAGAAGCCAGTGAGGGCAATCGAGTCCCAGTGGGGAGGCCAGTGAGGGGAATCGAGTACCAGTGCAGAGGCCAGTGAGGGGAATCGAGTCCCAGTGCAGAAGCCAGTGAGGGGAATCGAGTCCCAGTGGGGAGGCCAGTGAGGGGAATCGAGTCCCTGTGCAGAGGCCAGTGAGGGGAATCGAGTCCCAGTGCAGAGGCCAGTGAGGGGAATCGAGTCCCAGTGCGGAGGCCAGTGAGGGGAATCGAGTCCCAGTTCGGAGGCCAGTGAAGGGAATCGGGTCCCAGTGCGGAGGCCAGTGAGGGGAATCGAGTCCCAGTGCAGAAGCCAGTGAGGGGAATCGAGTACCAGTGCAGAGGCCAGTGAGGGGAATCGAGTCCCAGTGCAGAAGCCAGTGAAGGGAATCGGGTCCCAGTGCGGAGGCCAGTGAGGGGAATCGAGTCCCAGTGCAGAAGCCAGTGAGGGGAATCGAGTCCCAGTGGGGAGGCCAGTGAGGGGAATCGAGTACCAGTGCAGAGGCCAGTGAGGGGAATCGAGTACCAGTGCAGAGGCCAGGGAGGGGAATCGAGTCCCAGTGCAGAGGCCAGTGAGGGGAATCGAGTCCCAGTGCGGAGGCCAGTGAGGGGAATCGAGTCCCAGTGCGGAGGTCAGTGTGGGGAATCGAGTCCCAGTGCGGAGGCCAGTGAGGAGAACCAAGTTCCAGAGCAGAGGCCAGTGAGGGGAATCGAGTTCCAGTGCAGAAGCCAGTGAGGGGAATCGAGTTACAGTGCAGAAGCCAGTGAGGGGAATCGAGTCCCAGTGTGGAGGCCAGTGAGGGGAATCGAGTCCCAGTGTGAAGGCCATTGAGGGGAATTGAGTCCCAGTGCAGAGGCCAGTGAGGGGAATCGAGTCCCAGTGCAGAAGCCAGTGAGGGGAATCAAGTTCCAGTGCAGAGGCCAGTGAGGGGAATCGAATCCTGGTGCAGAGGCCAGTGAGGGGAATTGAGTCCCAGTGCGGAGGCCAGTGAGGGGAATCGAGTCCCAGTGCAGAGCCAGTGAGGGGAATTGAGTCCCAGTGCGGAGGCCAGTGAGGGGAATCGAGTCCCAGTGCAGAGGCCAGTGAGGGGAATCGAGTCCCAGTACGGAGGCCAGTGAGGGGAATTGTGTCCGAGTGCGGAGGCCAGTGAGGGGAATCGAGTCCCAGTGCAGAGGTCAGTGAGGGGAATCGAGTCCCAGTGCAGAGGCCAGTGAGGGAATCGAGTCCCAGTGCAGAGGCCAGTGAGGGGAATCGAGTCCCAGTGCAGAGGCCAGTGAGGGGAATCGAGTCCCTGTGCAGAGGCCAGTGAGGGGAATCGAGTCCCAGTGCGGAGGCCAGTGAGGGGAATCGAATCCTGGTGAAGAGGCCAGTGAGGGGAATCAAGTTCCAGTGTGGACGTCAGTGAAGGGAATCGGGTCCCAGTGCGGAGGCCAGTGAGGGGAATCGAGTCCCAGTGCGGAGGCCAGTGAGGGGAATCGAGTCCCAGTGGGGAGGCCAGTGAGGGGAATCGAGTCCCAGTGCGGAGGCCAGTGAGGGGAATCGAGTCCCAGTTCGGAGGCCAGTGAAGGGAATCGGGTCCCAGTGCGGAGCCAAGTGAGGGGAATCGAGTCCCAGTGCAGAAGCCAGTGAGGGGAATCGAGTCCCAGTGGGGAGGCCAGTGAGGGGAATCGAGTCCCAGTGCAGAGGCCAGTGAGGGGAATCGAGTCCCAGTACGGAGGCCAGTGAGGGGAATTGTGTCCGAGTGCGGAGGCCAGTGAGGGGAATCGAGTCCCAGTGCAGAGGTCAGTGAGGGGAATCGAGTCCCAGTGCAGAGGCCAGTGAGGGGAATTGAGTCCCAGTGCAGAGGCCAGTGAGGGCAATCGAGTCCCAGTACGGAGGCCAGTGAGGGGAATCGAGTTCCATTGCAGAGGCCAGTGAGGGGAATCAAGTCCCAGTGCGGAGGCGAGTGAAGGGAATCGAGTCCCAGTGCGGAGACCAGTGAGGGGAATCGAGTCACAGTGCAGAGGTCAGTGAGGGGAATCGAGTCCCAGTGCGGAGGCCAGTGAGCGGAATCGAGTCCCAGTGCGGAGGTCAGTTTGGGGAATCGAGTCCCAGTGCGGTGGCCAGTGAGGGGAATCGAGTCCCAGTGCAGAGCCAGTGAGGGGAATTGAGTCCCAGTGCGGAGGCCAGTGAGGGGAATCGAGTCCCAGTGCAGAGGCCAGTGAGGGGAATCGAGTCCCAGTACGGAGGCCAGTGAGGGGAATTGTGTCCGAGTGCGGAGGCCAGTGAGGGGAATCGAGTCCCAGTGCAGAAGCCAGTGAGGGGAATCGAGTCCCAGTCGGGAGGCCAGTGAGGGGAATCGAGTACCAGTGCAGAGGCCAGTGAGGGGAATCGAGTTCCATTGCAGAGGCCAGTGAGGGGAATCAAGTCCCAGTGCGGAGGCGAGTGAAGGGAATCGGGTCCCAGTGCGGAGGCCAGTGAGCGGAATCGAGTCCCAGTGCGGAGGCCAGTGAGGGGAATTGAGTCCCAGTGCAGAAGCCAGTGAGGGGAATCGAGTACCAGTGCAGAGGCCAGTGAGGGGAATCGAGTCCCAGTGCAGAAGCCAGTGAAGGGAATCGGGTCCCAGTGCGGAGGCCAGTGAGGGGAATCGAGTCCCAGTGCAGAAGCCAGTGAGGGGAATCGAGTCCCAGTGGGGAGGCCAGTGAGGGGAATCGAGTACCAGTGCAGAGGCCAGTGAGGGGAATCGAGTACCAGTGCAGAGGCCAGTGAGGGGAATCGAGTCCCAGTGCAGAAGCCAGTGAGGGGAATCGAGTCCCAGTGGGGAGGCCAGTGAGGGGATTCGAGACCCAGTGCAGAGGCCAGTGAGGGGAATCGAGTCCCAGTGCAGAGGCCAGTGAGGGGAATCGAGTCCCAGTGTGAAGGCCATTGAGGAGAATCGAGTCCCAGTGCAGAGGCCAGTGAGGGGAATTGGGTCCCAGTGCGGAGGCCAGTGAGGGGAAACAAGTCCTGGTGCAGAGGCCAGTGAGGGGAATCGAGTCCCAGTGCAGAGGCCATTGAGGGGAATCGAGTCCCAGTGCAGAGGTCAGTGAGGGGAATCGAGTCCCAGTGCAGAGGTCAGTGAGGGGAATTGAGTCCCAGTGCGGAGGCCAGTGAGCGGAATCGAGTCCCAGTGCAGAAGCCAGTGAGGGGAATCAAGTTCCAGTGCAGAGGCCAGTGAGGGGAATCGAATCCTGGTGCAGAGGCCAGTGAGGGGAATCAAGTTCAAGTGTGGACGTCAGTGTGGGGAATCAAGTCCCAGTGTGGAGGCCAGTGAGGGGAATCGAGTCCCAGTGTGAAGGCCATTGAGGGGAATTGAGTCCCAGTGCAGAGGCCAGTTAGGGGAATTGAGTCCCAGTGCAGAGGCCAGTGAGGGCAATCGAGTCCCAGTACGGAGGCCAGTGAGGGGAATTGTGTCCGAGTGCGGAGGCCAGTGAGGGGAATCGAGTCCCAGTGCAGAGGTCAGTGAGGGGAATCGAGTCCCAGTGGAGAGGCCAGTGAGGGAATCGAGTCCCAGTGCAGAGGCCAGTGAGGGGAATCGAGTCCCAGTGCAGATGCCAGTGAGGGGAATCGAGTCCCAGTGCAGAGGCCAGTGAGGGGAATCGAGTCCTGGTACAGAGGCCAGTGACACAATTCCCCTCACTGGCCTCTGCACTGGGACTCAATTCCCCTCACTGGCCTCTGCACTGGGACTCGATTCCCCTCACTGACCTCTGCACTGGGACTCGATTCCCCTCACTGGCCTCCGCACTCGGACACAATTCCCCTCACTGGCCTCCGTACTGGGACTCGATTGCCCTCACTGGCCTCTGCACTGGGACTCAATTCCCCTCACTGGCCTCTGCACTGGGACTCAATTCCCCTCAATGGCCTTCACACTGGGACTCGATTCCCCTCACTGGCCTCCACACTGGGACTTGATTCCCCACACTGACGTCCACACTGGAACTTGATTCCCCTCACTGGCCTCTGCACCAGGATTCGATTCCCCTCACTGGCCTCTGCACTGGAACTTGATTCCCCTCACTGGCTTCTGCACTGGGACTCGATTCCCCTCACTGGCCTCCGCACTGGGACTTGATTCCCCACACTGACCTCTGCACTTGGACTCGATTCCGCTCACTGGCCTCCGCACTGGGACTCAATTCCCCTCACTGACCTCTGCACTGGGACTCGATTCCCCTCAATGGCCTCCGCACTGGGACTCAATTCCCCGCACTGGTCTCCGCACTGGGACTCGATTCCCCTCACTGGCCTCTGCACCAGGACTTGTTTCCCCTCACTGGCCTCCGCACTGGGACCCAATTCCCCTCACTGGCCTCTGCACTGGGACTCGATTCTCCTCAATGGCCTTCACACTGGGACTCGATTCCCCTCACTGACCTCCGCACTGGGACTCGATTCCCCTCACTGGCCTCTGCACTGGGACTCGATTCCCCTCCCTGGCCTCTGCACTGGTACTCGATTCCCCTCACTGGCCTCTGCACTGGTACTCGATTCCCCTCACTGGCCTCCCCACTGGGACTCGATTCCCCTCACTGGCTTCTGCACTGGGACTCGATTCCCCTCACTGGCCTCCGCACTGGGACCCGATTCCCTTCACTGGCTTCTGCACTGGGACTCGATTCCCCTCACTGGCCTCTGCACTGGTACTCGATTCCCCTCACTGGCTTCTGCACTGGGACTCGATTCCCCTCACTGGCCTCCGCACTGGGACCCGATTCCCTTCACTGGCCTCCGAACTGGGACTCGATTCCCCTCACTGGCCTCCGCACTGGGACTCGATTCCCCTCACTGGCCTCTGCACTGGGACTCGATTCCCCTCACTGGCCTCTGCACTGGGACTCGATTCCCCTCACTGGCCTCTGCACTGGGACTCGATTCCCCTCACTGGCCTCTGCACTGGGACTCGATTCCCTCACTGGCCTCTGCACTGGGACTCGATTCCCCTCACTGACCTCTGCACTGGGACTCGATTCCCCTCACTGGCCTCCGCACTCGGACACAATTCCCCTCACTGGCCTCCGTACTGGGACTCGATTGCCCTCACTGGCCTCTGCACTGGGACTCAATTCCCCTCACTGGCCTCTGCACTGGGACTCAATTCCCCTCAATGGCCTTCACACTGGGACTCGATTCCCCTCACTGGCCTCCACACTGGGACTTGATTCCCCACACTGACGTCCACACTGGAACTTGATTCCCCTCACTGGCCTCTGCACCAGGATTCGATTCCCCTCACTGGCCTCTGCACTGGAACTTGATTCCCCTCACTGGCTTCTGCACTGGGACTCGATTCCCCTCACTGGCCTCCGCACTGGGACTTGATTCCCCACACTGACCTCTGCACTTGGACTCGATTCCGCTCACTGGCCTCCGCACTGGGACTCAATTCCCCTCACTGACCTCTGCACTGGGACTCGATTCCCCTCAATGGCCTCCGCACTGGGACTCAATTCCCCTCACTGGTCTCCGCACTGGGACTCGATTCCCCTCACTGGCCTCTGCACCAGGACTTGTTTCCCCTCACTGGCCTCCGCACTGGGACCCAATTCCCCTCACTGGCCTCTGCACTGGGACTCGATTCTCCTCAATGGCCTTCACACTGGGACTCGATTCCCCTCACTGACCTCCGCACTGGGACTCGATTCCCCTCACTGGCTTCTGCACTGTAACTCGATTCCCCTCACTGGCTTCTGCACTGGAACTCGATTCCCCTCACTGGCCTCTGCTCTGGAACTTGGTTCTCCTCACTGGCCTCCGCACTGGGACTCGATTCCCCACACTGACCTCCGCACTGGGACTCGATTCCCCTCACTGGCCTCCGCACTGGGACTCGATTCCCCTCACTGGCCTCTGCACTGGGACTCGATTCCCCTCCCTGGCCTCTGCACTGGTACTCGATTCCCCTCACTGGCCTCTGCACTGGTACTCGATTCCCCTCACTGGCCTCCCCACTGGGACTCGATTCCCCTCACTGGCTTCTGCACTGGGACTCGATTCCCCTCACTGGCCTCCGCACTGGGACCCGATTCCCTTCACTGGCTTCTGCACTGGGACTCGATTCCCCTCACTGGCCTCTGCACTGGTACTCGATTCCCCTCACTGGCTTCTGCACTGGGACTCGATTCCCCTCACTGGCCTCCGCACTGGGACCCGATTCCCTTCACTGGCCTCCGAACTGGGACTCGATTCCCCTCACTGGCCTCCGCACTGGGACTCAATTCCCCTCACTGGCCTCTGCACTGGGACTCGATTCCCCTCACTGGCCTCTGCACAGGGACTCGATTCCCCTCACTGGCCTCTGCTCTGGAACTTGGTTCTCCTCACTGGCCTCCGCACTGGGACTCGATTCCCCACACTGACCTCCGCACTGGGACTCGATTCCCCTCACTGGCCTCCGCACTGGGACTCGATTCCCCTCACTGGCCTCTGCACTGGGACTCGTTTCCCCTCCCTGGCCTCTGCACTGGTACTCGATTCCCCTCACTGGCCTCTGCACTGGTACTCGATTCCCCTCACTGGCCTCCCCACTGGGACTCGATTCCCCTCACTGGCCTCTGCACTGGGACTCGATTCCCCTCACTGGCCTCTGCACTGGTACTCGATTCCCCTCACTGGCCTCTGCACAGGGACTCGATTCCCCTCACTGGCCTCTGCTCTGGAACTTGGTTCTCCTCACTGGCCTCCGCACTGGGACTCGATTCCCCACACTGACCTCCGCACTGGGACTCGATTCCCCTCACTGGCCTCCGCACTGGGACTCGATTCCCCTCACTGGCCTCTGCACTGGGACTCGTTTCCCCTCCCTGGCCTCTGCACTGGTACTCGATTCCCCTCACTGGCCTCTGCACTGGTACTCGATTCCCCTCACTGGCCTCCCCACTGGGACTCGATTCCCCTCACTGGCCTCTGCACTGGTACTCGATTCCCCTCACTGGCCTCCCCACTGGGACTCGATTGCCCTCACTGGCTTCTGCACTGGGACTCAATTCCCCTCACTGGCCTCCGCACTGGGACCCGATTCCCTTCACTGGCCTCCGCAATGGGACTCGATTCCCCTCACTGGCCTCCGCACTGGGACTCGATTCCCCTCACTGGCCTCTGCACTGGGACTCGATTCCCCTCACTGGCCTCTGCACAGGGACTCGATTCCCCTCACTGACCTCTGCACTGGGACTCGATTCCCCTCACTGGCCTCTGCACTGGGACTCGATTCCCTCACTGGCCTCTGCACTGGGACTCGATTCCCCTCACTGACCTCTGCACTGGGACTCGATTCCCCTCACTGGCCTCCGCACTCGGACACAATTCACCTCACTGGCCTCCGTACTGGGACTCGATTCCCCTCACTGGCCTCTGCACTGGGACTCGATTCCCCTCACTGGCCTCCCCACTGGGACTCGATTCCCCTCACTGGCTTCTGCACTGGGACTCGATTCCCCTCACTGGCCTCCGCACTGGGACCCGATTCCCTTCACTGGCCTCCGAACTGGGACTCGATTCCCCTCACTGGCCTCCGCACTGGGACTCGATTCCCCTCACTGGCCTCTGCACTGGGACTCGATTCCCCTCACTGGCCTCTGCACAGGGACTCGATTCCCCTCACTGGCCTCCCCACTGGGACTCGATTCCCCTCACTGGCTTCTGCACTGGGACTCGATTCCCCTCACTGGCCTCTGCACTGGTACTCGATTCCCCTCACTGGCCTCCCCACTGGGACTCGATTCCCCTCACTGGCTTCTGCACTGGGAATCGATTCCCCTCACTGGCCTCCGCACTGGGACCCGATTCCCTTCACTGGCCTCCGCACTGGGACTCGATTCCCCTCACTGGCCTCCGCACTGGGACTCGATTCCCCTCACTGGCCTCTGCACAGGGACTCGATTCCCCTCACTGGCCTCTGCACTGGGACTCGATTCCCCTCACTGGCCTCTGCACTGGGACTCGATTCCCTCACTGGCCTCTGCACTGGGACTCGATTCCCCTCACTGACCTCTGCACTGGGACTCGATTCCCCTCACTGGCCTCCGCACTCGGACACAATTCCCCTCACTGGCCTCCGTACTGGGACTCGATTCCCCTCACTGGCCTCTGCACTGGGACTCGATTCCCCTCACTGGCCTCCGCACTGGGACTCAATTCCCCTCACTGGCTCTGCACTGGGACTCGATTCCCCTCACTGGCCACCGCACTGGGACTCGATTCCCCAAACTGACCTCCGCACTGGGACTCGATTTCGCTCACTGGCCTCCGCACTGGGACTCGATTCCCCTCACTGACCTCTGCACTGTGACTCGATTCCCCTCACTGGCCTCCGCACTGGGACTCGATTCTCCTCACTGACCTCCGCACTGGGACTCGATTCCCCTCACTGACCTCCGCACTGGGACTCGATTCCCCTCACTGGCCTCCGCACTTGGACTCGATTCCCCTCACTGGCCTCCGCACTGGGACTCGATTCCCCTCACTGGCCTCTGCACTGGGACTCGATTCCCCTCACTGACCTCCGCACTGGGACTCGATTCCCCACACTGACCTCCGCACTTGGACTCGATTCCGCTCACTGGCCTCCGCACTGGGACTCGATTCCCCTCACTAGCCTCCGCACTGGGACTCAATTCCCCTCACTGGCCTCCGCACTGGGACTCGATTCCGCTCACTGGCCTCCGCACTGGGACCCGATTCCCTTCACTCGCCTCCGCACTGGGACTTGATTCCCCTCACTGGCCTCTGCACTGGAACTTGATTCCCCTCACTGGCCTCTGCACTGGGACTCAATTCCCCTCAATGGCCTTCACACTGGGACTCGATTCCCCTCACTGGCCTCCACACTGGGACTTGATTCCCCACACTGACGTCCACACTGGAACTTGATTCCCCTCACTGGCCTCTGCACCAGGACTCGATTCCCCTCACTGGCCTCTGCACTGGGACTCGATTCCCCTCACTGGCCTCTGCACTGGGACTCGATTCCCCTCACTGGCCTCTGCACTGGGACTCGATTCCCTCACTGGCCTCTGCACTGGGACTCGATTCCCCTCACTGACCTCTGCACTGGGACTCGATTCCCCTCACTGGCCTCCGCACTCGGACACAATTCCCCTCACTGGCCTCCGTACTGGGACTCGATTGCCCTCACTGGCCTCTGCACTGGGACTCAATTCCCCTCACTGGCCTCTGCACTGGGACTCAATTCCCCTCAATGGCCTTCACACTGGGACTCGATTCCCCTCACTGGCCTCCACACTGGGACTTGATTCCCCACACTGACGTCCACACTGGAACTTGATTCCCCTCACTGGCCTCTGCACCAGGATTCGATTCCCCTCACTGGCCTCTGCACTGGAACTTGATTCCCCTCACTGGCTTCTGCACTGGGACTCGATTCCCCTCACTGGCCTCCGCACTGGGACTTGATTCCCCACACTGACCTCTGCACTTGGACTCGATTCCGCTCACTGGCCTCCGCACTGGGACTCAATTCCCCTCACTGACCTCTGCACTGGGACTCGATTCCCCTCACTGACCTCTGCACTGGGACTCGATTCCCCTCAATGGCCTCTGCACTGGGACACGATTCCCCTCACTGGCCTCTGCACCAGGACTTGTTTCCCCTCACTGGCCTCCGCACTGGGACCCAATTCCCCTCACTGGCCTCTGCACTGGGACTCGATTCTCCTCAATGGCCTTCACACTGGGACTCGATTCCCCTCACTGGCCTCTGCACTGGGACTCGATTCCCCTCAATGGCCTTCACACTGGGACTCGATTCCCCTAACTGACCTCCGCAGTGGGACTCAATTCCCCTCACTGGCCTCCGCACTGGGACTCGATTCCCAACACTGACCTCCGCACTGGGACTCGATTCCCCTCACTGGCCTCCGCACTGGGACTCGATTCCCCTCACTGGCCTCTGCACTGGGACTCGATTCCCCTCACTGGCCTCTGCACTGGTACTCGATTCCCCTCACTGGCCTCCCCACTGGGACTCGATTCCCCTCACTGGCTTCTGCACTGGGACTCGATTCCCCTCACTGGCCTCTGCACTGGGTCTCGAATCCCCTCACTGGCCTCCCCACTGGGACTCGATTCCCCTCACTGGCTTCTGCACTGGGACTCGATTCCCCTCACTGGCCTCCGCACTGGGACCCGATTCCCTTCACTGGCCTCCGCACTGGGACTCGATTCCCCTCACTGGCCTCCGCACTGGGACTCGATTGCCCTCACTGGCCTCTGCACTGGGACTCAATTCCCCTCACTGGCCTCTGCACTGGGACTCAATTCCCCTCAATGGCCTCCGCACTGGGACCCGATTCCCTTCACTCGCCTCCGCACTGGGACTTGATTCCCCTCACTGGCCTCTGCACTGGAACTTGATTCCCCTCACTGGCCTCTGCACTGGGACTCAATTCCCCTCAATGGCCTTCACACTGGGACTCGATTCCCCTCACTGGCCTCCACACTGGGACTTGATTCCCCACACTGACGTCCACACTGGAACTTGATTCCCCTCACTGGCCTCTGCACCAGGACTCGATTCCCCTCACTGGCCTCTGCACTGGGACTCGATTCCCCTCACTGGCCTCTGCACTGGGACTCGATTCCCCTCACTGGCCTCTGCACTGGGACTCGATTCCCTCACTGGCCTCTGCACTGGGACTCGATTCCCCTCACTGACCTCTGCACTGGGACTCGATTCCCCTCACTGGCCTCCGCACTCGGACACAATTCCCCTCACTGGCCTCCGTACTGGGACTCGATTGCCCTCACTGGCCTCTGCACTGGGACTCAATTCCCCTCACTGGCCTCTGCACTGGGACTCAATTCCCCTCAATGGCCTTCACACTGGGACTCGATTCCCCTCACTGGCCTCCACACTGGGACTTGATTCCCCACACTGACGTCCACACTGGAACTTGATTCCCCTCACTGGCCTCTGCACCAGGATTCGATTCCCCTCACTGGCCTCTGCACTGGAACTTGATTCCCCTCACTGGCTTCTGCACTGGGACTCGATTCCCCTCACTGGCCTCCGCACTGGGACTTGATTCCCCACACTGACCTCTGCACTTGGACTCGATTCCGCTCACTGGCCTCCGCACTGGGACTCAATTCCACTCACTGACCTCTGCACTGGGACTCGATTCCCCTCAATGGCCTCCGCACTGGGACTCAATTCCCCTCACTGGTCTCCGCACTGGGACTCGATTCCCCTCACTGGCCTCTGCACCAGGACTTGTTTCCCCTCACTGGCCTCCGCACTGGGACCCAATTCCCCTCACTGGCCTCTGCACTGGGACTCGATTCTCCTCAATGGCCTTCACACTGGGACTCGATTCCCCTCACTGACCTCCGCACTGGGACTCGATTCCCCTCACTGGCTTCTGCACTGTAACTCGATTCCCCTCACTGGCTTCTGCACTGGAACTCGATTCCCCTCACTGGCCTCTGCTCTGGAACTTGGTTCTCCTCACTGGCCTCTGCACTGGGACTCGATTCCCCTCACTGGCCTCTGCACTGGGACTCGATTCCCCTCACTGACCTCCGCACTTGGACTCGATTCCCCTCACTGGCTTCTGCACTGGGACTCAATTCCGCTCACTGGCCTCCACACTTGGACTTGATTCCCCACATTGACCTCCGCAGTGGGACTCGATTCCCCTCACTGGCCTCTGCACTGGGACTCGATTCCCCTCACTGACCTCCGCACTGGGACTCGATTCCCCTCACTGGCTTCTGCACTGGAACTCGATTCCCCTCACTGGCCTCTGCACTGGAACTTGATTCCCCTCACTGGCCTCTGCACTGGGACTCGATTCCCCTCACTGACCTCCGCACTTGGACTCGATTCCCCTCACTGGCCTCTGCACTGGAACTTGATTCCCCTCACTGGCCTCTGCACTGGGACTCGATTCCCCTCACTGACCTCCGCACTGGGACTCGATTCCCCACACTGACCTCCGCACTTGGACTCGATTCCGCTCACTGGCCTCCGCACTGGGACTCGATTCCCCTCACTAGCCTCCGCACTGGGACTCAATTCCCCTCACTGGCCTCCGCACTGGGACTCGATTCCGCTCACTGGCCTCCGCACTGGGACCCGATTCCCTTCACTCGCCTCCGCACTGGGACTTGATTCCCCTCACTGGCCTCTGCAATGGAACTTGATTCCCCTCACTGGCCTCTGCACTGGGACTCAATTCCCCTCAATGGCCTTCACACTGGGACTCGATTCCCCTCACTGGCCTCCACACTGGGACTTGATTCCCCACACTGACGTCCACACTGGAACTTGATTCCCCTCACTGGCCTCTGCACCAGGACTCGATTCCCCTCACTGGCCTCTGCACTGGGACTCGATTCCCCTCACTGGCCTCTGCACTGGGACTCGATTCCCCTCACTGGCCTCTGCACTGGGATTCGATTCCCTCACTGGCCTCTGCACTGGGACTCGATTCCCCTCACTGACCTCTGCACTGGGACTCGATTCCCCTCACTGGCCTCCGCACTCGGACACAATTCCCCTCACTGGCCTCCGTACTGGGACTCGATTGCCCTCACTGGCCTCTGCACTGGGACTCAATTCCCCTCACTGGCCTCTGCACTGGGACTCAATTCCCCTCAATGGCCTTCACACTGGGACTCGATTCCCCTCACTGGCCTCCACACTGGGACTTGATTCCCCACACTGACGTCCACACTGGAACTTGATTCCCCTCACTGGCCTCTGCACCAGGATTCGATTCCCCTCACTGGCCTCTGCACTGGAACTTGATTCCCCTCACTGGCTTCTGCACTGGGACTCGATTCCCCTCACTGGCCTCCGCACTGGGACTTGATTCCCCACACTGACCTCTGCACTTGGACTCGATTCCGCTCACTGGCCTCCGCACTGGGACTCAATTCCCCTCACTGACCTCTGCACTGGGACTCGATTCCCCTCACTGACCTCTGCACTGGGACTCGATTCCCCTCAATGGCCTCTGCACTGGGACTCGATTCCCCTCACTGGCCTCTGCACCAGGACTTGTTTCCCCTCACTGGCCTCCGCACTGGGACCCAATTCCCCTCACTGGCCTCTGCACTGGGACTCGATTCTCCTCAATGGCCTTCACACTGGGACTCGATTCCCCTCACTGGCCTCTGCACTGGGACTCGATTCCCCTCAATGGCCTTCACACTGGGACTCGATTCCCCTAACTGACCTCCGCAGTGGGACTCAATTCCCCTCACTGGCCTCCGCACTGGGACTCGATTCCCAACACTGACCTCCGCACTGGGACTCGATTCCCCTCAATGGCCTCCGCACTGGGACTCGATTCCCCTCACTGGCCTCTGCACCAGGACTTGTTTCCCCTCACTGGCCTCCGCACTGGGACCCAATTCCCCTAACTGGCCTCTGCACTGGGACTCGATTCTCCTCAATGGCCTTCACACTGGGACTCGATTCCCCTCACTGACCTCCGCACTGGGACTCGATTCCCCTCACTGGCTTCTGCACTGTAACTCGATTCCCCTCACTGGCTTCTGCACTGGAACTCGATTCCCCTCACTGGCCTCTGCTCTGGAACTTGGTTCTCCTCACTGGCCTCTGCACTGGGACTCGATACCCCTCACTGGCCTCTGCACTGGGACTCGATTCCCCTCACTGACCTCCGCACTTGGACTCGATTCCCCTCACTGGCTTCTGCACTGGGACTCAATTCCGCTCACTGGCCTCCACACTTGGACTTGATTCCCCACATTGACCTCCGCAGTGGGACTCGATTCCCCTCACTGGCCTCTGCACTGGGACTCGATTCCCCTCACTGACCTCCGCACTGGGACTCGATTCCCCTCACTGGCTTCTGCACTGGAACTCGATTCCCCTCACTGGCCTCTGCACTGGAACTTGATTCCCCTCACTGGCCTCTGCACTGGGACTCGATTCCCCTCACTGACCTCCGCACTTGGACTCGATTCCCCTCACTGACCTCCGCACTTGGACTCGATTCCCCTCACTGGCTTCTGCACTGGGACTCAATTCCGCTCACTGGCCTCCACACTTGGACTTGATTCCCCACATTGACCTCCGCAGTGGGACTCGATTCCCCTCACTGGCCTCTGCACTGGGACTCGATTCCCCTCACTGACCTCCGCACTGGGACTCGATTCCCCTCACTGGCTTCTGCACTGGAACTCGATTCCCCTCACTGGCCTCTGCACTGGAACTTGATTCCCCTCACTGGCCTCTGCACTGGGACTCGATTCCCCTCACTGACCTCCGCACTTGGACTCGATTCCCCTCACTGACCTCCGCACTGGGACTCGATTCCCCTCACTGGCTTCTGCACTGGAACTCGATTCCCCTCACTGGCCTCTGCACTGGAACTTGATTCCCCTCACTGGCCTCTGCACTGGGACTCGATTCCCCTCACTGACCTCCGCACTGGGACTCGATTCCCCACACTGACCTCCGCACTGGGACTCGATTCCCCTCACTGGCCTCCGCACTGGGACTCGATTCCCCTCACTGGCCTCTGCACTGGGACTCGTTTCCCCTCCCTGGCCTCTGCACTGGTACTCGATTCCCCTCACTGGCCTCTGCACTGGTACTCGATTCCCCTCACTGGCCTCCCCACTGGGACTCGATTCCCCTCACTGGCCTCTGCACTGGTACTCGATTCCCCTCACTGGCCTCCCCACTGGGACTCGATTGCCCTCACTGGCTTCTGCACTGGGACTCAATTCCCCTCACTGGCCTCCGCACTGGGACCCGATTCCCTTCACTGGCCTCCGCAATGGGACTCAATTCCCCTCACTGGTCTCCGCACTGGGACTCGATTCCCCTCACTGGCCTCTGCACCAGGACTTGTTTCCCCTCACTGGCCTCCGCACTGGGACCCAATTCCCCTCACTGGCCTCTGCACTGGGACTCGATTCTCCTCAATGGCCTTCACACTGGGACTCGATTCCCCTCACTGACCTCCGCACTGGGACTCGATTCCCCTCACTGGCTTCTGCACTGTAACTCGATTCCCCTCACTGGCTTCTGCACTGGAACTCGATTCCCCTCACTGGCCTCTGCACTGGGACTCGATTCCCCTCACTGGCCTCTGCACTGGGACTCGATTCCCTCACTGGCCTCTGCACTGGGACTCGATTCCCCTCACTGACCTCTGCACTGGGACTCGATTCCCCTCACTGACCTCCGCACTGGGACTCGATTCCCCTCACTGGCCTCTGCACCAGGACTTGTTTCCCCTCACTGGCCTCCGCACTGGGACCCAATTCCCCTCACTGGCCTCTGCACTGGGACTCGATTCTCCTCACTGGCCTCTGCACTGGTACTCGATTCCCCTCACTGGCCTCCCCACTGGGACTCGATTCCCCTCACTGGCTTCTGCACTGGGACTCGATTCCCCTCACTGGCCTCTGCACTGGGTCTCGAATCCCCTCACTGGCCTCCCCACTGGGACTCGATTCCCCTCACTGGCCTCTGCACTGGGACTCGATTCTCCTCACTGGCCTCTGCACTGGTACTCGATTCCCCTCACTGGCCTCCCCACTGGGACTCGATTCCCCTCACTGGCTTCTGCACTGGGACTCGATTCCCCTCACTGGCCTCTGCACTGGGTCTCGAATCCCCTCACTGGCCTCCCCACTGGGACTCGATTCCCCTCACTGGCTTCTGCACTGGGACTCGATTCCCCTCACTGGCTTCTGCACTGGGACTCGATTCCCCTCACTGGCCTCCGCACTGGGACTCGATTCCCCTCACTGGCCTCCGCACTGGGACTCGATTGCCCTCACTGGCCTCTGCACTGGGACTCAATTCCCCTCACTGGCCTCTGCACTGGGACTCAATTCCCCTCAATGGCCTTCACACTGGGACTCGATTCCCCTCACTGGCCTCCACACTGGGACTTGATTCACCACACTGACGTCCACACTGGAACTTGATTCCCCTCACTGGCCTCTGCACCAGGATTCGATTCCCCTCACTGGCCTCTGCACTGGAACTTGATTCCCCTCACTGGCTTCTGCACTGGGACTCGATTCCCCTCACTGGCCTCTGCACTGGAACTTGATTCCCCTCACTGGCCTCTGCACTGGGACTCGATTCCCCTCACTGACCTCCGCACTGGGACTCGATTCCCCTCACTGGCCTCTGCACCAGGACTTGTTTCCCCTCACTGGCCTCCGCACTGGGACCCAATTCCCCTCACTGGCCTCTGCACTGGGACTCGATTCTCCTCAATGGCCTTCACACTGGGACTCGATTCCCCTCACTGGCCTCTGCACTGGGACTCGATTCCCCTCAATGGCCTTCACACTGGGACTCGATTCCCCTAAGTGACCTCCGCAGTGGGACTCAATTCCCCTCACTGGCCTCCGCACTGGGACTCGATTCCCAACACTGACCTCCGCACTGGGACTCGATTCCCCTCACTGGCCTCCGCACTGGGACTCGATTCCCCTCACTGGCCTCTGCACTGGGACTCGATTCCCCTCACTGGCCTCTGCACTGGTACTCGATTCCCCTCACTGGCCTCCCCACTGGGACTCGATTCCCCTCACTGGCTTCTGCACTGGGACTCGATTCCCCTCACTGGCCTCTGCACTGGGTCTCGAATCCCCTCACTGGCCTCCCCACTGGGACTCGATTCCCCTCACTGGCTTCTGCACTGGGACTCGATTCCCCTCACTGGCCTCCGCACTCGGACACAATTCCCCTCACTGGCCTCCGTACTGGGACTCGATTGCCCTCACTGGCCTCTGCACTGGGACTCAATTCCCCTCACTGGCCTCTGCACTGGGACTCAATTCCCCTCAATGGCCTTCACACTGGGACTCGATTCCCCTCACTGGCCTCCACACTGGGACTTGATTCCCCACACTGACGTCCACACTGGAACTTGATTCCCCTCACTGGCCTCTGCACCAGGATTCGATTCCCCTCACTGGCCTCTGCACTGGAACTTGATTCCCCTCACTGGCTTCTGCACTGGGACTCGATTCCCCTCACTGGCCTCCGCACTGGGACTTGATTCCCCACACTGACCTCTGCACTTGGACTCGATTCCGCTCACTGGCCTCCGCACTGGGACTCAATTCCCCTCACTGACCTCTGCACTGGGACTCGATTCCCCTCAATGGCCTCTGCACTGGGACTCGATTCCCCTCACTGGCCTCTGCACCAGGACTTGTTTCCCCTCACTGGCCTCCGCACTGGGACCCAATTCCCCTCACTGGCCTCTGCACTGGGACTCGATTCTCCTCAATGGCCTTCACACTGGGACTCGATTCCCCTCACTGGCCTCTGCACTGGGACTCGATTCCCCTCAATGGCCTTCACACTGGGACTCGATTCCCCTAACTGACCTCCGCAGTGGGACTCAATTCCCCTCACTGGCCTCCGCACTGGGACTCGATTCCCAACACTGACCTCCGCACTGGGACTCGATTCCCCTCACTGGCCTCCGCACTGGGACTCGATTCCCCTCACTGGCCTCTGCACTGGGACTCGATTCCCCTCACTGGCCTCTGCACTGGTACTCGATTCCCCTCACTGGCCTCCCCACTGGGACTCGATTCCCCTCACTGGCTTCTGCACTGGGACTCGATTCCCCTCACTGGCCTCTGCACTGGGTCTCGAATCCCCTCACTGGCCTCCCCACTGGGACTCGATTCCCCTCACTGGCTTCTGCACTGGGACTCGATTCCCCTCACTGGCCTCCGCACTGGGACCCGATTCCCTTCACTGGCCTCCGCACTGGGACTCGATTCCCCTCACTGGCCTCCGCACTGGGACTCGATTGCCCTCACTGGCCTCTGCACTGGGACTCAATTCCCCTCACTGGCCTCTGCACTGGGACTCGATTCCCCTCAATGGCCTCCGCACTGGGACCCGATTCCCTTCACTCGCCTCCGCACTGGGACTTGATTCCCCTCACTGGCCTCTGCACTGGAACTTGATTCCCCTCACTGGCCTCTGCACTGGGACTCAATTCCCCTCAATGGCCTTCACACTGGGACTCGATTCCCCTCACTGGCCTCCACACTGGGACTTGATTCCCCACACTGACGTCCACACTGGATCTTGATTCCCCTCACTGGCCCCTGCACCAGGACTCGATTCCCCTCACTGGCCTCTGCACTGGGACTCGATTCCCCTCACTGGCCTCTGCACTGGGACTCGATTCCCCTCACTGGCCTCTGCACTGGGACTCGATTCCCTCACTGGCCTCTGCACTGGGACTCGATTCCCCTCACTGACCTCTGCACTGGGACTCGATTCCCCTCACTGGCCTCCGCACTCGGACACAATTCCCCTCACTGGCCTCCGTACTGGGACTCGATTGCCCTCACTGGCCTCTGCACTGGGACTCAATTCCCCTCACTGGCCTCCGCACTGGGACCCAATTCCCCTCACTGGCCTCTGCACTGGGACTCGATTCTCCTCAATGGCCTTCACACTGGGACTCGATTCCCCTCACTGGCCTCTGCACTGGGACTCGATTCCCCTCAATGGCCTTCACACTGGGACTCGATTCCCCTAACTGACCTCCGCAGTGGGACTCAATTCCCCTCACTGGCCTCCGCACTGGGACTCGATTCCCAACACTGACCTCCGCACTGGGACTCGATTCCCCTCAATGGCCTCCGCACTGGGACTCGATTCCCCTCACTGGCCTCTGCACCAGGACTTGTTTCACCTCACTGGCCTCCGCACTGGGACCCAATTCCCCTAACTGGCCTCTGCACTGGGACTCGATTCTCCTCAATGGCCTTCACACTGGGACTCGATTCCCCTCACTGACCTCCGCACTGGGACTCGATTCCCCTCACTGGCTTCTGCACTGTAACTCGATTCCCCTCACTGGCTTCTGCACTGGAACTCGATTCCCCTCACTGGCCTCTGCTCTGGAACTTGGTTCTCCTCACTGGCCTCTGCACTGGGACTCGATACCCCTCACTGGCCTCTGCACTGGGACTCGATTCCCCTCACTGACCTCCGCACTTGGACTCGATTCCCCTCACTGGCTTCTGCACTGGGACTCAATTCCGCTCACTGGCCTCCACACTTGGACTTGATTCCCCACATTGACCTCCGCAGTGGGACTCGATTCCCCTCACTGGCCTCTGCACTGGGACTCGATTCCCCTCACTGACCTCCGCACTGGGACTCGATTCCCCTCACTGGCTTCTGCACTGGAACTCGATTCCCCTCACTGGCCTCTGCACTGGAACTTGATTCCCCTCACTGGCCTCTGCACTGGGACTCGATTCCCCTCACTGACCTCCGCACTTGGACTCGATTCCCCTCACTGACCTCCGCACTTGGACTCGATTCCCCTCACTGGCTTCTGCACTGGGACTCAATTCCGCTCACTGGCCTCCACACTTGGACTTGATTCCCCACATTGACCTCCGCAGTGGGACTCGATTCCCCTCACTGGCCTCTGCACTGGGACTCGATTCCCCTCACTGACCTCCGCACTGGGACTCGATTCCCCTCACTGGCTTCTGCACTGGAACTCGATTCCCCTCACTGGCCTCTGCACTGGAACTTGATTCCCCTCACTGGCCTCTGCACTGGGACTCGATTCCCCTCACTGACCTCCGCACTTGGACTCGATTCCCCTCACTGACCTCCGCACTGGGACTCGATTCCCCTCACTGGCTTCTGCACTGGAACTCGATTCCCCTCACTGGCCTCTGCACTGGAACTTGATTCCCCTCACTGGCCTCTGCACTGGGACTCGATTCCCCTCACTGACCTCCGCACTGGGACTCGATTCCCCACACTGACCTCCGCACTGGGACTCGATTCCCCTCACTGGCCTCCGCACTGGGACTCGATTCCCCTCACTGGCCTCTGCACTGGGACTCGTTTCCCCTCCCTGGCCTCTGCACTGGTACTCGATTCCCCTCACTGGCCTCTGCACTGGTACTCGATTCCCCTCACTGGCCTCCCCACTGGGACTCGATTCCCCTCACTGGCCTCTGCACTGGTACTCGATTCCCCTCACTGGCCTCCCCACTGGGACTCGATTGCCCTCACTGGCTTCTGCACTGGGACTCAATTCCCCTCACTGGCCTCCGCACTGGGACCCGATTCCCTTCACTGGCCTCCGCAATGGGACTCAATTCCCCTCACTGGTCTCCGCACTGGGACTCGATTCCCCTCACTGGCCTCTGCACCAGGACTTGTTTCCCCTCACTGGCCTCCGCACTGGGACCCAATTCCCCTCACTGGCCTCTGCACTGGGACTCGATTCTCCTCAATGGCCTTCACACTGGGACTCGATTCCCCTCACTGACCTCCGCACTGGGACTCGATTCCCCTCACTGGCTTCTGCACTGTAACTCGATTCCCCTCACTGGCTTCTGCACTGGAACTCGATTCCCCTCACTGGCCTCTGCACTGGGACTCGATTCCCCTCACTGGCCTCTGCACTGGGACTCGATTCCCTCACTGGCCTCTGCACTGGGACTCGATTCCCCTCACTGACCTCTGCACTGGGACTCGATTCCCCTCACTGACCTCCGCACTGGGACTCGATTCCCCTCACTGGCCTCTGCACCAGGACTTGTTTCCCCTCACTGGCCTCCGCACTGGGACCCAATTCCCCTCACTGGCCTCTGCACTGGGACTCGATTCTCCTCACTGGCCTCTGCACTGGTACTCGATTCCCCTCACTGGCCTCCCCACTGGGACTCGATTCCCCTCACTGGCTTCTGCACTGGGACTCGATTCCCCTCACTGGCCTCTGCACTGGGTCTCGAATCCCCTCACTGGCCTCCCCACTGGGACTCGATTCCCCTCACTGGCCTCTGCACTGGGACTCGATTCTCCTCACTGGCCTCTGCACTGGTACTCGATTCCCCTCACTGGCCTCCCCACTGGGACTCGATTCCCCTCACTGGCTTCTGCACTGGGACTCGATTCCCCTCACTGGCCTCTGCACTGGGTCTCGAATCCCCTCACTGGCCTCCCCACTGGGACTCGATTCCCCTCACTGGCTTCTGCACTGGGACTCGATTCCCCTCACTGGCCTCCGCACTGGGACCCGATTCCCTTCACTGGCCTCCGCACTGGGACTCGATTCCCCTCACTGGCCTCCGCACTGGGACTCGATTGCCCTCACTGGCCTCTGCACTGGGACCCAATTCCCCTCACTGGCCTCTGCACTGGGACTCGATTCTCCTCAATGGCCTTCACACTGGGACTCGATTCCCCTCACTGGCCTCTGCACTGGGACTCGATTCCCCTCAATGGCCTTCACACTGGGACTCGATTCCCCTAACTGACCTCCGCAGTGGGACTCAATTCCCCTCACTGGCCTCCGCACTGGGACTCGATTCCCAACACTGACCTCCGCACTGGGACTCGATTCCCCTCAATGGCCTCCGCACTGGGACTCGATTCCCCTCACTGGCCTCTGCACCAGGACTTGTTTCCCCTCACTGGCCTCCGCACTGGGACCCAATTCCCCTAACTGGCCTCTGCACTGGGACTCGATTCTCCTCAATGGCCTTCACACTGGGACTCGATTCCCCTCACTGACCTCCGCACTGGGACTCGATTCCCCTCACTGGCTTCTGCACTGTAACTCGATTCCCCTCACTGGCTTCTGCACTGGAACTCGATTCCCCTCACTGGCCTCTGCTCTGGAACTTGGTTCTCCTCACTGGCCTCTGCACTGGGACTCGATTCCCTCACTGGCCTCTGCACTGGGACTCGATTCCCCTCACTGACCTCTGCACTGGGACTCGATTCCCCTCACTGACCTCCGCACTGGGACTCGATTCCCCTCACTGGCCTCTGCACCAGGACTTGTTTCCCCTCACTGGCCTCCGCACTGGGACCCAATTCCCCTCACTGGCCTCTGCACTGGGACTCGATTCTCCTCACTGGCCTCTGCACTGGTACTCGATTCCCCTCACTGGCCTCCCCACTGGGACTCGATTCCCCTCACTGGCTTCTGCACTGGGACTCGATTCCCCTCACTGGCCTCTGCACTGGGTCTCGAATCCCCTCACTGGCCTCCCCACTGGGACTCGATTCCCCTCACTGGCCTCTGCACTGGGACTCGATTCTCCTCACTGGCCTCTGCACTGGTACTCGATTCCCCTCACTGGCCTCCCCACTGGGACTCGATTCCCCTCACTGGCTTCTGCACTGGGACTCGATTCCCCTCACTGGCCTCTGCACTGGGTCTCGAATCCCCTCACTGGCCTCCCCACTGGGACTCGATTCCCCTCACTGGCTTCTGCACTGGGACTCGATTCCCCTCACTGGCTTCTGCACTGGGACTCGATTCCCCTCACTGGCCTCCGCACTGGGACTCGATTCCCCTCACTGGCCTCCGCACTGGGACTCGATTGCCCTCACTGGCCTCTGCACTGGGACTCAATTCCCCTCACTGGCCTCTGCACTGGGACTCAATTCCCCTCAATGGCCTTCACACTGGGACTCGATTCCCCTCACTGGCCTCCACACTGGGACTTGATTCACCACACTGACGTCCACACTGGAACTTGATTCCCCTCACTGGCCTCTGCACCAGGATTCGATTCCCCTCACTGGCCTCTGCACTGGAACTTGATTCCCCTCACTGGCTTCTGCACTGGGACTCGATTCCCCTCACTGGCCTCTGCACTGGAACTTGATTCCCCTCACTGGCCTCTGCACTGGGACTCGATTCCCCTCACTGACCTCCGCACTGGGACTCGATTCCCCTCACTGGCCTCTGCACCAGGACTTGTTTCCCCTCACTGGCCTCCGCACTGGGACCCAATTCCCCTCACTGGCCTCTGCACTGGGACTCGATTCTCCTCAATGGCCTTCACACTGGGACTCGATTCCCCTCACTGGCCTCTGCACTGGGACTCGATTCCCGTCAATGGCCTTCACACTGGGACTCGATTCCCCTAAGTGACCTCCGCAGTGGGACTCAATTCCCCTCACTGGCCTCCGCACTGGGACTCGATTCCCAACACTGACCTCCGCACTGGGACTCGATTCCCCTCACTGGCCTCCGCACTGGGACTCGATTCCCCTCACTGGCCTCTGCACTGGGACTCGATTCCCCTCACTGGCCTCTGCACTGGTACTCGATTCCCCTCACTGGCCTCCCCACTGGGACTCGATTCCCCTCACTGGCTTCTGCACTGGGACTCGATTCCCCTCACTGGCCTCTGCACTGGGTCTCGAATCCCCTCACTGGCCTCCCCACTGGGACTCGATTCCCCTCACTGGCTTCTGCACTGGGACTCGATTCCCCTCACTGGCCTCCGCACTCGGACACAATTCCCCTCACTGGCCTCCGTACTGGGACTCGATTGCCCTCACTGGCCTCTGCACTGGGACTCAATTCCCCTCACTGGCCTCTGCACTGGGACTCAATTCCCCTCAATGGCCTTCACACTGGGACTCGATTCCCCTCACTGGCCTCCACACTGGGACTTGATTCCCCACACTGACGTCCACACTGGAACTTGATTCCCCTCACTGGCCTCTGCACCAGGATTCGATTCCCCTCACTGGCCTCTGCACTGGAACTTGATTCCCCTCACTGGCTTCTGCACTGGGACTCGATTCCCCTCACTGGCCTCCGCACTGGGACTTGATTCCCCACACTGACCTCTGCACTTGGACTCGATTCCGCTCACTGGCCTCCGCACTGGGACTCAATTCCCCTCACTGACCTCTGCACTGGGACTCGATTCCCCTCAATGGCCTCTGCACTGGGACTCGATTCCCCTCACTGGCCTCTGCACCAGGACTTGTTTCCCCTCACTGGCCTCCGCACTGGGACCCAATTCCCCTCACTGGCCTCTGCACTGGGACTCGATTCTCCTCAATGGCCTTCACACTGGGACTCGATTCCCCTCACTGGCCTCTGCACTGGGACTCGATTCCCCTCAATGGCCTTCACACTGGGACTCGATTCCCCTAACTGACCTCCGCAGTGGGACTCAATTCCCCTCACTGGCCTCCGCACTGGGACTCGATTCCCAACACTGACCTCCGCACTGGGACTCGATTCCCCTCACTGGCCTCCGCACTGGGACTCGATTCCCCTCACTGGCCTCTGCACTGGGACTCGATTCCCCTCACTGGCCTCTGCACTGGTACTCGATTCCCCTCACTGGCCTCCCCACTGGGACTCGATTCCCCTCACTGGCTTCTGCACTGGGACTCGATTCCCCTCACTGGCCTCTGCACTGGGTCTCGAATCCCCTCACTGGCCTCCCCACTGGGACTCGATTCCCCTCACTGGCTTCTGCACTGGGACTCGATTCCCCTCACTGGCCTCCGCACTGGGACCCGATTCCCTTCACTGGCCTCCGCACTGGGACTCGATTCCCCTCACTGGCCTCCGCACTGGGACTCGATTGCCCTCACTGGCCTCTGCACTGGGACTCAATTCCCCTCACTGGCCTCTGCACTGGGACTCGATTCCCCTCAATGGCCTCCGCACTGGGACCCGATTCCCTTCACTCGCCTCCGCACTGGGACTTGATTCCCCTCACTGGCCTCTGCACTGGAACTTGATTCCCCTCACTGGCCTCTGCACTGGGACTCAATTCCCCTCAATGGCCTTCACACTGGGACTCGATTCCCCTCACTGGCCTCCACACTGGGACTTGATTCCCCACACTGACGTCCACACTGGATCTTGATTCCCCTCACTGGCCCCTGCACCAGGACTCGATTCCCCTCACTGGCCTCTGCACTGGGACTCGATTCCCCTCACTGGCCTCTGCACTGGGACTCGATTCCCCTCACTGGCCTCTGCACTGGGACTCGATTCCCTCACTGGCCTCTGCACTGGGACTCGATTCCCCTCACTGACCTCTGCACTGGGACTCGATTCCCCTCACTGGCCTCCGCACTCGGACACAATTCCCCTCACTGGCCTCCGTACTGGGACTCGATTGCCCTCACTGGCCTCTGCACTGGGACTCAATTCCCCTCACTGGCCTCCGCACTGGGACCCAATTCCCCTCACTGGCCTCTGCACTGGGACTCGATTCTCCTCAATGGCCTTCACACTGGGACTCGATTCCCCTCACTGGCCTCTGCACTGGGACTCGATTCCCCTCAATGGCCTTCACACTGGGACTCGATTCCCCTAACTGACCTCCGCAGTGGGACTCAATTCCCCTCACTGGCCTCCGCACTGGGACTCGATTCCCAACACTGACCTCCGCACTGGGACTCGATTCCCCTCAATGGCCTCCGCACTGGGACTCGATTCCCCTCACTGGCCTCTGCACCAGGACTTGTTTCACCTCACTGGCCTCCGCACTGGGACCCAATTCCCCTAACTGGCCTCTGCACTGGGACTCGATTCTCCTCAATGGCCTTCACACTGGGACTCGATTCCCCTCACTGACCTCCGCACTGGGACTCGATTCCCCTCACTGGCTTCTGCACTGTAACTCGATTCCCCTCACTGGCTTCTGCACTGGAACTCGATTCCCCTCACTGGCCTCTGCTCTGGAACTTGGTTCTCCTCACTGGCCTCTGCACTGGGACTCGATACCCCTCACTGGCCTCTGCACTGGGACTCGATTCCCCTCACTGACCTCCGCACTTGGACTCGATTCCCCTCACTGGCTTCTGCACTGGGACTCAATTCCGCTCACTGGCCTCCACACTTGGACTTGATTCCCCACATTGACCTCCGCAGTGGGACTCGATTCCCCTCACTGGCCTCTGCACTGGGACTCGATTCCCCTCACTGACCTCCGCACTGGGACTCGATTCCCCTCACTGGCTTCTGCACTGGAACTCGATTCCCCTCACTGGCCTCTGCACTGGAACTTGATTCCCCTCACTGGCCTCTGCACTGGGACTCGATTCCCCTCACTGACCTCCGCACTTGGACTCGATTCCCCTCACTGACCTCCGCACTTGGACTCGATTCCCCTCACTGGCTTCTGCACTGGGACTCAATTCCGCTCACTGGCCTCCACACTTGGACTTGATTCCCCACATTGACCTCCGCAGTGGGACTCGATTCCCCTCACTGGCCTCTGCACTGGGACTCGATTCCCCTCACTGACCTCCGCACTGGGACTCGATTCCCCTCACTGGCTTCTGCACTGGAACTCGATTCCCCTCACTGGCCTCTGCACTGGAACTTGATTCCCCTCACTGGCCTCTGCACTGGGACTCGATTCCCCTCACTGACCTCCGCACTTGGACTCGATTCCCCTCACTGACCTCCGCACTGGGACTCGATTCCCCTCACTGGCTTCTGCACTGGAACTCGATTCCCCTCACTGGCCTCTGCACTGGAACTTGATTCCCCTCACTGGCCTCTGCACTGGGACTCGATTCCCCTCACTGACCTCCGCACTGGGACCCGATTCCCTTCACTGGCCTCCGCACTGGGACTCGATTCCCCTCACTGGCCTCCGCACTGGGACTCGATTCCCCTCACTGGCCTCTGCACTGGGACTCGTTTCCCCTCCCTGGCCTCTGCACTGGTACTCGATTCCCCTCACTGGCCTCTGCACTGGTACTCGATTCCCCTCACTGGCCTCCCCACTGGGACTCGATTCCCCTCACTGGCCTCTGCACTGGTACTCGATTCCCCTCACTGGCCTCCCCACTGGGACTCGATTGCCCTCACTGGCTTCTGCACTGGGACTCAATTCCCCTCACTGGCCTCCGCACTGGGACCCGATTCCCTTCACTGGCCTCCGCAATGGGACTCAATTCCCCTCACTGGTCTCCGCACTGGGACTCGATTCCCCTCACTGGCCTCTGCACCAGGACTTGTTTCCCCTCACTGGCCTCCGCACTGGGACCCAATTCCCCTCACTGGCCTCTGCACTGGGACTCGATTCTCCTCAATGGCCTTCACACTGGGACTCGATTCCCCTCACTGACCTCCGCACTGGGACTCGATTCCCCTCACTGGCTTCTGCACTGTAACTCGATTCCCCTCACTGGCTTCTGCACTGGAACTCGATTCCCCTCACTGGCCTCTGCACTGGGACTCGATTCCCCTCACTGGCCTCTGCACTGGGACTCGATTCCCTCACTGGCCTCTGCACTGGGACTCGATTCCCCTCACTGACCTCTGCACTGGGACTCGATTCCCCTCACTGACCTCCGCACTGGGACTCGATTCCCCTCACTGGCCTCTGCACCAGGACTTGTTTCCCCTCACTGGCCTCCGCACTGGGACCCAATTCCCCTCACTGGCCTCTGCACTGGGACTCGATTCTCCTCACTGGCCTCTGCACTGGTACTCGATTCCCCTCACTGGCCTCCCCACTGGGACTCGATTCCCCTCACTGGCTTCTGCACTGGGACTCGATTCCCCTCACTGGCCTCTGCACTGGGTCTCGAATCCCCTCACTGGCCTCCCCACTGGGACTCGATTCCCCTCACTGGCCTCTGCACTGGGACTCGATTCTCCTCACTGGCCTCTGCACTGGTACTCGATTCCCCTCACTGGCCTCCCCACTGGGACTCGATTCCCCTCACTGGCTTCTGCACTGGGACTCGATTCCCCTCACTGGCCTCTGCACTGGGTCTCGAATCCCCTCACTGGCCTCCCCACTGGGACTCGATTCCCCTCACTGGCTTCTGCACTGGGACTCGATTCCCCTCACTGGCCTCCGCACTGGGACCCGATTCCCTTCACTGGCCTCCGCACTGGGACTCGATTCCCCTCACTGGCCTCCGCACTGGGACTCGATTGCCCTCACTGGCCTCTGCACTGGGACTCAATTCCCCTCACTGGCCTCTGCACTGGGACTCAATTCCCCTCAATGGCCTTCACACTGGGACTCGATTCCCCTCACTGGCCTCCACACTGGGACTTGATTCCCCACACTGACGTCCACACTGGAACTTGATTCCCCTCACTGGCCTCTGCACCAGGATTCGATTCCCCTCACTGGCCTCTGCACTGGAACTTGATTCCCCTCACTGGCTTCTGCACTGGGACTCGATTCCCCTCACTGGCCTCTGCACTGGAACTTGATTCCCCTCACTGGCCTCTGCACTGGGACTCGATTCCCCTCACTGACCTCCGCACTGGGACTCGATTCCCCTCACTGGCCTCTGCACCAGGACTTGTTTCCCCTCACTGGCCTCCGCACTGGGACCCAATTCCCCTCACTGGCCTCTGCACTGGGACTCGATTCTCCTCAATGGCCTTCACACTGGGACTCGATTCCCCTCACTGGCCTCTGCACTGGGACTCGATTCCCCTCAATGGCCTTCACACTGGGACTCGATTCCCCTAAGTGACCTCCGCAGTGGGACTCAATTCCCCTCACTGGCCTCCGCACTGGGACTCGATTCCCAACACTGACCTCCGCACTGGGACTCGATTCCCCTCACTGGCCTCCGCACTGGGACTCGATTCCCCTCACTGGCCTCTGCACTGGGACTCGATTCCCCTCACTGGCCTCTGCACTGGTACTCGATTCCCCTCACTGGCCTCCCCACTGGGACTCGATTCCCCTCACTGGCTTCTGCACTGGGACTCGATTCCCCTCACTGGCCTCTGCACTGGGTCTCGAATCCCCTCACTGGCCTCCCCACTGGGACTCGATTCCCCTCACTGGCTTCTGCACTGGGACTCGATTCCCCTCACTGGCCTCCGCACTCGGACACAATTCCCCTCACTGGCCTCCGTACTGGGACTCGATTGCCCTCACTGGCCTCTGCACTGGGACTCAATTCCCCTCACTGGCCTCTGCACTGGGACTCAATTCCCCTCAATGGCCTTCACACTGGGACTCGATTCCCCTCACTGGCCTCCACACTGGGACTTGATTCCCCACACTGACGTCCACACTGGAACTTGATTCCCCTCACTGGCCTCTGCACCAGGATTCGATTCCCCTCACTGGCCTCTGCACTGGAACTTGATTCCCCTCACTGGCTTCTGCACTGGGACTCGATTCCCCTCACTGGCCTCCGCACTGGGACTTGATTCCCCACACTGACCTCTGCACTTGGACTCGATTCCGCTCACTGGCCTCCGCACTGGGACTCAATTCCCCTCACTGACCTCTGCACTGGGACTCGATTCCCCTCAATGGCCTCTGCACTGGGACTCGATTCCCCTCACTGGCCTCTGCACCAGGACTTGTTTCCCCTCACTGGCCTCCGCACTGGGACCCAATTCCCCTCACTGGCCTCTGCACTGGGACTCGATTCTCCTCAATGGCCTTCACACTGGGACTCGATTCCCCTCACTGGCCTCTGCACTGGGACTCGATTCCCCTCAATGGCCTTCACACTGGGACTCGATTCCCCTAACTGACCTCCGCAGTGGGACTCAATTCCCCTCACTGGCCTCCGCACTGGGACTCGATTCCCAACACTGACCTCCGCACTGGGACTCGATTCCCCTCACTGGCCTCCGCACTGGGACTCGATTCCCCTCACTGGCCTCTGCACTGGGACTCGATTCCCCTCACTGGCCTCTGCACTGGTACTCGATTCCCCTCACTGGCCTCCCCACTGGGACTCGATTCCCCTCACTGGCTTCTGCACTGGGACTCGATTCCCCTCACTGGCCTCTGCACTGGGTCTCGAATCCCCTCACTGGCCTCCCCACTGGGACTCGATTCCCCTCACTGGCTTCTGCACTGGGACTCGATTCCCCTCACTGGCCTCCGCACTGGGACCCGATTCCCTTCACTGGCCTCCGCACTGGGACTCGATTCCCCTCACTGGCCTCCGCACTGGGACTCGATTGCCCTCACTGGCCTCTGCACTGGGACCCAATTCCCCTCACTGGCCTCTGCACTGGGACTCGATTCTCCTCAATGGCCTTCACACTGGGACTCGATTCCCCTCACTGGCCTCTGCACTGGGACTCGATTCCCCTCAATGGCCTTCACACTGGGACTCGATTCCCCTAACTGACCTCCGCAGTGGGACTCAATTCCCCTCACTGGCCTCCGCACTGGGACTCGATTCCCAACACTGACCTCCGCACTGGGACTCGATTCCCCTCAATGGCCTCCGCACTGGGACTCGATTCCCCTCACTGGCCTCTGCACCAGGACTTGTTTCCCCTCACTGGCCTCCGCACTGGGACCCAATTCCCCTAACTGGCCTCTGCACTGGGACTCGATTCTCCTCAATGGCCTTCACACTGGGACTCGATTCCCCTCACTGACCTCCGCACTGGGACTCGATTCCCCTCACTGGCTTCTGCACTGTAACTCGATTCCCCTCACTGGCTTCTGCACTGGAACTCGATTCCCCTCACTGGCCTCTGCTCTGGAACTTGGTTCTCCTCACTGGCCTCTGCACTGGGACTCGATACCCCTCACTGGCCTCTGCACTGGGACTCGATTCCCCTCACTGACCTCCGCACTTGGACTCGATTCCCCTCACTGGCTTCTGCACTGGGACTCAATTCCGCTCACTGGCCTCCACACTTGGACTTGATTCCCCACATTGACCTCCGCAGTGGGACTCGATTCCCCTCACTGGCCTCTGCACTGGGACTCGATTCCCCTCACTGACCTCCGCACTGGGACTCGATTCCCCTCACTGGCTTCTGCACTGGAACTCGATTCCCCTCACTGGCCTCTGCACTGGAACTTGATTCCCCTCACTGGCCTCTGCACTGGGACTCGATTCCCCTCACTGACCTCCGCACTTGGACTCGATTCCCCTCACTGACCTCCGCACTTGGACTCGATTCCCCTCACTGGCTTCTGCACTGGGACTCAATTCCGCTCACTGGCCTCCACACTTGGACTTGATTCCCCACATTGACCTCCGCAGTGGGACTCGATTCCCCTCACTGGCCTCTGCACTGGGACTCGATTCCCCTCACTGACCTCCGCACTGGGACTCGATTCCCCTCACTGGCTTCTGCACTGGAACTCGATTCCCCTCACTGGCCTCTGCACTGGAACTTGATTCCCCTCACTGGCCTCTGCACTGGGACTCGATTCCCCTCACTGACCTCCGCACTTGGACTCGATTCCCCTCACTGACCTCCGCACTGGGACTCGATTCCCCTCACTGGCTTCTGCACTGGAACTCGATTCCCCTCACTGGCCTCTGCACTGGAACTTGATTCCCCTCACTGGCCTCTGCACTGGGACTCGATTCCCCTCACTGACCTCCGCACTGGGACTCGATTCCCCACACTGACCTCCGCACTGGGACTCGATTCCCCTCACTGGCCTCCGCACTGGGACTCGATTCCCCTCACTGGCCTCTGCACTGGGACTCGTTTCCCCTCCCTGGCCTCTGCACTGGTACTCGATTCCCCTCACTGGCCTCTGCACTGGTACTCGATTCCCCTCACTGGCCTCCCCACTGGGACTCGATTCCCCTCACTGGCCTCTGCACTGGTACTCGATTCCCCTCACTGGCCTCCCCACTGGGACTCGATTGCCCTCACTGGCTTCTGCACTGGGACTCAATTCCCCTCACTGGCCTCCGCACTGGGACCCGATTCCCTTCACTGGCCTCCGCAATGGGACTCAATTCCCCTCACTGGTCTCCGCACTGGGACTCGATTCCCCTCACTGGCCTCTGCACCAGGACTTGTTTCCCCTCACTGGCCTCCGCACTGGGACCCAATTCCCCTCACTGGCCTCTGCACTGGGACTCGATTCTCCTCAATGGCCTTCACACTGGGACTCGATTCCCCTCACTGACCTCCGCACTGGGACTCGATTCCCCTCACTGGCTTCTGCACTGTAACTCGATTCCCCTCACTGGCTTCTGCACTGGAACTCGATTCCCCTCACTGGCCTCTGCACTGGGACTCGATTCCCCTCACTGGCCTCTGCACTGGGACTCGATTCCCTCACTGGCCTCTGCACTGGGACTCGATTCCCCTCACTGACCTCTGCACTGGGACTCGATTCCCCTCACTGACCTCCGCACTGGGACTCGATTCCCCTCACTGGCCTCTGCACCAGGACTTGTTTCCCCTCACTGGCCTCCGCACTGGGACCCAATTCCCCTCACTGGCCTCTGCACTGGGACTCGATTCTCCTCACTGGCCTCTGCACTGGTACTCGATTCCCCTCACTGGCCTCCCCACTGGGACTCGATTCCCCTCACTGGCTTCTGCACTGGAACTCGATTCCCCTCACTGGCCTCTGCACTGGGTCTCGAATCCCCTCACTGGCCTCCCCACTGGGACTCGATTCCCCTCACTGGCCTCTGCACTGGGACTCGATTCTCCTCACTGGCCTCTGCACTGGTACTCGATTCCCCTCACTGGCCTCCCCACTGGGACTCGATTCCCCTCACTGGCTTCTGCACTGGGACTCGATTCCCCTCACTGGCCTCTGCACTGGGTCTCGAATCCCCTCACTGGCCTCCCCACTGGGACTCGATTCCCCTCACTGGCCTCTGCACTGGGTCTCGAATCCCCTCACTGGCCTCCCCACTGGGACTCGATTCCCCTCACTGGCTTCTGCACTGGGACTCGATTCCCCTCACTGGCCTCCGCACTGGGACCCGATTCCCTTCACTGGCCTCCGCACTGGGACTCGATTCCCCTCACTGGCCTCCGCACTGGGACTCGATTGCCCTCACTGGCCTCTGCACTGGGACTCAATTCCCCTCACTGGCCTCTGCACTGGGACTCAATTCCCCTCAATGGCCTTCACACTGGGACTCGATTCCCCTCACTGGCCTCCACACTGGGACTTGATTCACCACACTGACGTCCACACTGGAACTTGATTCCCCTCACTGGCCTCTGCACCAGGATTCGATTCCCCTCACTGGCCTCTGCACTGGAACTTGATTCCCCTCACTGGCTTCTGCACTGGGACTCGATTCCCCTCACTGGCCTCTGCACTGGAACTTGATTCCCCTCACTGGCCTCTGCACTGGGACTCGATTCCCCTCACTGACCTCCGCACTGGGACTCGATTCCCCTCACTGGCCTCTGCACCAGGACTTGTTTCCCCTCACTGGCCTCCGCACTGGGACCCAATTCCCCTCACTGGCCTCTGCACTGGGACTCGATTCTCCTCAATGGCCTTCACACTGGGACTCGATTCCCCTCACTGGCCTCTGCACTGGGACTCGATTCCCCTCAATGGCCTTCACACTGGGACTCGATTCCCCTAAGTGACCTCCGCAGTGGGACTCAATTCCCCTCACTGGCCTCCGCACTGGGACTCGATTCCCAACACTGACCTCCGCACTGGGACTCGATTCCCCTCACTGGCCTCCGCACTGGGACTCGATTCCCCTCACTGGCCTCTGCACTGGGACTCGATTCCCCTCACTGGCCTCTGCACTGGTACTCGATTCCCCTCACTGGCCTCCCCACTGGGACTCGATTCCCCTCACTGGCTTCTGCACTGGGACTCGATTCCCCTCACTGGCCTCTGCACTGGGTCTCGAATCCCCTCACTGGCCTCCCCACTGGGACTCGATTCCCCTCACTGGCTTCTGCACTGGGACTCGATTCCCCTCACTGGCCTCCGCACTCGGACACAATTCCCCTCACTGGCCTCCGTACTGGGACTCGATTGCCCTCACTGGCCTCTGCACTGGGACTCAATTCCCCTCACTGGCCTCTGCACTGGGACTCAATTCCCCTCAATGGCCTTCACACTGGGACTCGATTCCCCTCACTGGCCTCCACACTGGGACTTGATTCCCCACACTGACGTCCACACTGGAACTTGATTCCCCTCACTGGCCTCTGCACCAGGATTCGATTCCCCTCACTGGCCTCTGCACTGGAACTTGATTCCCCTCACTGGCTTCTGCACTGGGACTCGATTCCCCTCACTGGCCTCCGCACTGGGACTTGATTCCCCACACTGACCTCTGCACTTGGACTCGATTCCGCTCACTGGCCTCCGCACTGGGACTCAATTCCCCTCACTGACCTCTGCACTGGGACTCGATTCCCCTCAATGGCCTCTGCACTGGGACTCGATTCCCCTCACTGGCCTCTGCACCAGGACTTGTTTCCCCTCACTGGCCTCCGCACTGGGACCCAATTCCCCTCACTGGCCTCTGCACTGGGACTCGATTCTCCTCAATGGCCTTCACACTGGGACTCGATTCCCCTCACTGGCCTCTGCACTGGGACTCGATTCCCCTCAATGGCCTTCACACTGGGACTCGATTCCCCTAACTGACCTCCGCAGTGGGACTCAATTCCCCTCACTGGCCTCCGCACTGGGACTCGATTCCCAACACTGACCTCCGCACTGGGACTCGATTCCCCTCACTGGCCTCCGCACTGGGACTCGATTCCCCTCACTGGCCTCTGCACTGGGACTCGATTCCCCTCACTGGCCTCTGCACTGGTACTCGATTCCCCTCACTGGCCTCCCCACTGGGACTCGATTCCCCTCACTGGCTTCTGCACTGGGACTCGATTCCCCTCACTGGCCTCTGCACTGGGTCTCGAATCCCCTCACTGGCCTCCCCACTGGGACTCGATTCCCCTCACTGGCTTCTGCACTGGGACTCGATTCCCCTCACTGGCCTCCGCACTGGGACCCGATTCCCTTCACTGGCCTCCGCACTGGGACTCGATTCCCCTCACTGGCCTCCGCACTGGGACTCGATTGCCCTCACTGGCCTCTGCACTGGGACTCAATTCCCCTCACTGGCCTCTGCACTGGGACTCGATTCCCCTCAATGGCCTCCGCACTGGGACCCGATTCCCTTCACTCGCCTCCGCACTGGGACTTGATTCCCCTCACTGGCCTCTGCACTGGAACTTGATTCCCCTCACTGGCCTCTGCACTGGGACTCAATTCCCCTCAATGGCCTTCACACTGGGACTCGATTCCCCTCACTGGCCTCCACACTGGGACTTGATTCCCCACACTGACGTCCACACTGGATCTTGATTCCCCTCACTGGCCCCTGCACCAGGACTCGATTCCCCTCACTGGCCTCTGCACTGGGACTCGATTCCCCTCACTGGCCTCTGCACTGGGACTCGATTCCCCTCACTGGCCTCTGCACTGGGACTCGATTCCCTCACTGGCCTCTGCACTGGGACTCGATTCCCCTCACTGACCTCTGCACTGGGACTCGATTCCCCTCACTGGCCTCCGCACTCGGACACAATTCCCCTCACTGGCCTCCGTACTGGGACTCGATTGCCCTCACTGGCCTCTGCACTGGGACTCAATTCCCCTCACTGGCCTCCGCACTGGGACCCAATTCCCCTCACTGGCCTCTGCACTGGGACTCGATTCTCCTCAATGGCCTTCACACTGGGACTCGATTCCCCTCACTGGCCTCTGCACTGGGACTCGATTCCCCTCAATGGCCTTCACACTGGGACTCGATTCCCCTAACTGACCTCCGCAGTGGGACTCAATTCCCCTCACTGGCCTCCGCACTGGGACTCGATTCCCAACACTGACCTCCGCACTGGGACTCGATTCCCCTCAATGGCCTCCGCACTGGGACTCGATTCCCCTCACTGGCCTCTGCACCAGGACTTGTTTCCCCTCACTGGCCTCCGCACTGGGACCCAATTCCCCTAACTGGCCTCTGCACTGGGACTCGATTCCCCTCAATGGCTTCTGCACTGGAACTCGATTCCCCTCACTGGCCTCTGCACTGGAACTTGATTCCCCTCACTGGCCTCTGCACTGGGACTCGATTCCCCTCACTGACCTCCGCACTGGGACTCGATTCCCCACACTGACCTCCGCACTGGGACTCGATTCCCCTCACTGGCCTCCGCACTGGGACTCGATTCCCCTCACTGGCCTCTGCACTGGGACTCGTTTCCCCTCCCTGGCCTCTGCACTGGTACTCGATTCCCCTCACTGGCCTCTGCACTGGTACTCGATTCCCCTCACTGGCCTCCCCACTGGGACTCGATTCCCCTCACTGGCCTCTGCACTGGTACTCGATTCCCCTCACTGGCCTCCCCACTGGGATTCGATTGCCCTCACTGGCTTCTGCACTGGGACTCAATTCCCCTCACTGGCCTCCGCACTGGGACCCGATTCCCTTCACTGGCCTCCGCAATGGGACTCAATTCCCCTCACTGGTCTCCGCACTGGGACTCGATTCCCCTCACTGGCCTCTGCACCAGGACTTGTTTCCCCTCACTGGCCTCCGCACTGGGACCCAATTCCCCTCACTGGCCTCTGCACTGGGACTCGATTCTCCTCAATGGCCTTCACACTGGGACTCGATTCCCCTCACTGACCTCCGCACTGGGACTCGATTCCCCTCACTGGCTTCTGCACTGTAACTCGATTCCCCTCACTGGCTTCTGCACTGGAACTCGATTCCCCTCACTGGCCTCTGCACTGGGACTCGATTCCCCTCACTGGCCTCTGCACTGGGACTCGATTCCCTCACTGGCCTCTGCACTGGGACTCGATTCCCCTCACTGACCTCTGCACTGGGACTCGATTCCCCTCACTGACCTCCGCACTGGGACTCGATTCCCCTCACTGGCCTCTGCACCAGGACTTGTTTCCCCTCACTGGCCTCCGCACTGGGACCCAATTCCCCTCACTGGCCTCTGCACTGGGACTCGATTCTCCTCACTGGCCTCTGCACTGGTACTCGATTCCCCTCACTGGCCTCCCCACTGGGACTCGATTCCCCTCACTGGCTTCTGCACTGGGACTCGATTCCCCTCACTGGCCTCTGCACTGGGTCTCGAATCCCCTCACTGGCCTCCCCACTGGGACTCGATTCCCCTCACTGGCCTCTGCACTGGGACTCGATTCTCCTCACTGGCCTCTGCACTGGTACTCGATTCCCCTCACTGGCCTCCCCACTGGGACTCGATTCCCCTCACTGGCTTCTGCACTGGGACTCGATTCCCCTCACTGGCCTCTGCACTGGGTCTCGAATCCCCTCACTGGCCTCCCCACTGGGACTCGATTCCCCTCACTGGCTTCTGCACTGGGACTCGATTCCCCTCACTGGCCTCCGCACTGGGACCCGATTCCCTTCACTGGCCTCCGCACTGGGACTCGATTCCCCTCACTGGCCTCCGCACTGGGACTCGATTGCCCTCACTGGCCTCTGCACTGGGACTCAATTCCCCTCACTGGCCTCTGCACTGGGACTCAATTCCCCTCAATGGCCTTCACACTGGGACTCGATTCCCCTCACTGGCCTCCACACTGGGACTTGATTCCCCACACTGACGTCCACACTGGAACTTGATTCCCCTCACTGGCCTCTGCACCAGGATTCGATTCCCCTCACTGGCCTCTGCACTGGAACTTGATTCCCCTCACTGGCTTCTGCACTGGGACTCGATTCCCCTCACTGGCCTCTGCACTGGAACTTGATTCCCCTCACTGGCCTCTGCACTGGGACTCGATTCCCCTCACTGACCTCCGCACTGGGACTCGATTCCCCTCACTGGCCTCTGCACCAGGACTTGTTTCCCCTCACTGGCCTCCGCACTGGGACCCAATTCCCCTCACTGGCCTCTGCACTGGGACTCGATTCTCCTCAATGGCCTTCACACTGGGACTCGATTCCCCTCACTGGCCTCTGCACTGGGACTCGATTCCCCTCAATGGCCTTCACACTGGGACTCGATTCCCCTAAGTGACCTCCGCAGTGGGACTCAATTCCCCTCACTGGCCTCCGCACTGGGACTCGATTCCCAACACTGACCTCCGCACTGGGACTCGATTCCCCTCACTGGCCTCCGCACTGGGACTCGATTCCCCTCACTGGCCTCTGCACTGGGACTCGATTCCCCTCACTGGCCTCTGCACTGGTACTCGATTCCCCTCACTGGCCTCCCCACTGGGACTCGATTCCCCTCACTGGCTTCTGCACTGGGACTCGATTCCCCTCACTGGCCTCTGCACTGGGTCTCGAATCCCCTCACTGGCCTCCCCACTGGGACTCGATTCCCCTCACTGGCTTCTGCACTGGGACTCGATTCCCCTCACTGGCCTCCGCACTCGGACACAATTCCCCTCACTGGCCTCCGTACTGGGACTCGATTGCCCTCACTGGCCTCTGCACTGGGACTCAATTCCCCTCACTGGCCTCTGCACTGGGACTCAATTCCCCTCAATGGCCTTCACACTGGGACTCGATTCCCCTCACTGGCCTCCACACTGGGACTTGATTCCCCACACTGACGTCCACACTGGAACTTGATTCCCCTCACTGGCCTCTGCACCAGGATTCGATTCCCCTCACTGGCCTCTGCACTGGAACTTGATTCCCCTCACTGGCTTCTGCACTGGGACTCGATTCCCCTCACTGGCCTCCGCACTGGGACTTGATTCCCCACACTGACCTCTGCACTTGGACTCGATTCCGCTCACTGGCCTCCGCACTGGGACTCAATTCCCCTCACTGACCTCTGCACTGGGACTCGATTCCCCTCAATGGCCTCTGCACTGGGACTCGATTCCCCTCACTGGCCTCTGCACCAGGACTTGTTTCCCCTCACTGGCCTCCGCACTGGGACCCAATTCCCCTCACTGGCCTCTGCACTGGGACTCGATTCTCCTCAATGGCCTTCACACTGGGACTCGATTCCCCTCACTGGCCTCTGCACTGGGACTCGATTCCCCTCAATGGCCTTCACACTGGGACTCGATTCCCCTAACTGACCTCCGCAGTGGGACTCAATTCCCCTCACTGGCCTCCGCACTGGGACTCGATTCCCAACACTGACCTCCGCACTGGGACTCGATTCCCCTCACTGGCCTCCGCACTGGGACTCGATTCCCCTCACTGGCCTCTGCACTGGGACTCGATTCCCCTCACTGGCCTCTGCACTGGTACTCGATTCCCCTCACTGGCCTCCCCACTGGGACTCGATTCCCCTCACTGGCTTCTGCACTGGGACTCGATTCCCCTCACTGGCCTCTGCACTGGGTCTCGAATCCCCTCACTGGCCTCCCCACTGGGACTCGATTCCCCTCACTGGCTTCTGCACTGGGACTCGATTCCCCTCACTGGCCTCCGCACTGGGACCCGATTCCCTTCACTGGCCTCCGCACTGGGACTCGATTCCCCTCACTGGCCTCCGCACTGGGACTCGATTGCCCTCACTGGCCTCTGCACTGGGACCCAATTCCCCTCACTGGCCTCTGCACTGGGACTCGATTCTCCTCAATGGCCTTCACACTGGGACTCGATTCCCCTCACTGGCCTCTGCACTGGGACTCGATTCCCCTCAATGGCCTTCACACTGGGACTCGATTCCCCTAACTGACCTCCGCAGTGGGACTCAATTCCCCTCACTGGCCTCCGCACTGGGACTCGATTCCCAACACTGACCTCCGCACTGGGACTCGATTCCCCTCAATGGCCTCCGCACTGGGACTCGATTCCCCTCACTGGCCTCTGCACCAGGACTTGTTTCCCCTCACTGGCCTCCGCACTGGGACCCAATTCCCCTAACTGGCCTCTGCACTGGGACTCGATTCTCCTCAATGGCCTTCACACTGGGACTCGATTCCCCTCACTGACCTCCGCACTGGGACTCGATTCCCCTCACTGGCTTCTGCACTGTAACTCGATTCCCCTCACTGGCTTCTGCACTGGAACTCGATTCCCCTCACTGGCCTCTGCTCTGGAACTTGGTTCTCCTCACTGGCCTCTGCACTGGGACTCGATACCCCTCACTGGCCTCTGCACTGGGACTCGATTCCCCTCACTGACCTCCGCACTTGGACTCGATTCCCCTCACTGGCTTCTGCACTGGGACTCAATTCCGCTCACTGGCCTCCACACTTGGACTTGATTCCCCACATTGACCTCCGCAGTGGGACTCGATTCCCCTCACTGGCCTCTGCACTGGGACTCGATTCCCCTCACTGACCTCCGCACTGGGACTCGATTCCCCTCACTGGCTTCTGCACTGGAACTCGATTCCCCTCACTGGCCTCTGCACTGGAACTTGATTCCCCTCACTGGCCTCTGCACTGGGACTCGATTCCCCTCACTGACCTCCGCACTTGGACTCGATTCCCCTCACTGACCTCCGCACTTGGACTCGATTCCCCTCACTGGCTTCTGCACTGGGACTCAATTCCGCTCACTGGCCTCCACACTTGGACTTGATTCCCCACATTGACCTCCGCAGTGGGACTCGATTCCCCTCACTGGCCTCTGCACTGGGACTCGATTCCCCTCACTGACCTCCGCACTGGGACTCGATTCCCCTCACTGGCTTCTGCACTGGAACTCGATTCCCCTCACTGGCCTCTGCACTGGAACTTGATTCCCCTCACTGGCCTCTGCACTGGGACTCGATTCACCTCACTGACCTCCGCACTTGGACTCGATTCCCCTCACTGACCTCCGCACTGGGACTCGATTCCCCTCACTGGCTTCTGCACTGGAACTCGATTCCCCTCACTGGCCTCTGCACTGGAACTTGATTCCCCTCACTGGCCTCTGCACTGGGACTCGATTCCCCTCACTGACCTCCGCACTGGGACTCGATTCCCCACACTGACCTCCGCACTGGGACTCGATTCCCCTCACTGGCCTCCGCACTGGGACTCGATTCCCCTCACTGGCCTCTGCACTGGGACTCGTTTCCCCTCCCTGGCCTCTGCACTGGTACTCGATTCCCCTCACTGGCCTCTGCACTGGTACTCGATTCCCCTCACTGGCCTCCCCACTGGGACTCGATTCCCCCCACTGGCCTCTGCACTGGTACTCGATTCCCCTCACTGGCCTCCCCACTGGGACTCGATTGCCCTCACTGGCTTCTGCACTGGGACTCAATTCCCCTCACTGGCCTCCGCACTGGGACCCGATTCCCTTCACTGGCCTCCGCAATGGGACTCAATTCCCCTCACTGGTCTCCGCACTGGGACTCGATTCCCCTCACTGGCCTCTGCACCAGGACTTGTTTCCCCTCACTGGCCTCCGCACTGGGACCCAATTCCCCTCACTGGCCTCTGCACTGGGACTCGATTCTCCTCAATGGCCTTCACACTGGGACTCGATTCCCCTCACTGACCTCCGCACTGGGACTCGATTCCCCTCACTGGCTTCTGCACTGTAACTCGATTCCCCTCACTGGCTTCTGCACTGGAACTCGATTCCCCTCACTGGCCTCTGCACTGGGACTCGATTCCCCTCACTGGCCTCTGCACTGGGACTCGATTCCCTCACTGGCCTCTGCACTGGGACTCGATTCCCCTCACTGACCTCTGCACTGGGACTCGATTCCCCTCACTGACCTCCGCACTGGGACTCGATTCCCCTCACTGGCCTCTGCACCAGGACTTGTTTCCCCTCACTGGCCTCCGCACTGGGACCCAATTCCCCTCACTGGCCTCTGCACTGGGACTCGATTCTCCTCACTGGCCTCTGCACTGGTACTCGATTCCCCTCACTGGCCTCCCCACTGGGACTCGATTCCCCTCACTGGCTTCTGCACTGGGACTCGATTCCCCTCACTGGCCTCTGCACTGGGTCTCGAATCCCCTCACTGGCCTCCCCACTGGGACTCGATTCCCCTCACTGGCCTCTGCACTGGGACTCGATTCTCCTCACTGGCCTCTGCACTGGTACTCGATTCCCCTCACTGGCCTCCCCACTGGGACTCGATTCCCCTCACTGGCTTCTGCACTGGGACTCGATTCCCCTCACTGGCCTCTGCACTGGGTCTCGAATCCCCTCACTGGCCTCCCCACTGGGACTCGATTCCCCTCACTGGCCTCTGCACTGGGTCTCGAATCCCCTCACTGGCCTCCCCACTGGGACTCGATTCCCCTCACTGGCTTCTGCACTGGGACTCGATTCCCCTCACTGGCCTCCGCACTGGGACTCGATTCCCCTCACTGGCCTCTGCTCTGGAACTTGGTTCTCCTCACTGGCCTCCGCACTGGGACTCGATTCCCCACACTGACCTCCGCACTGGGACTCGATTCCCCTCACTGGCCTCCGCACTGGGACTCGATTCCCCTCACTGGCCTCTGCACTGGGACTCGTTTCCCCTCCCTGGCCTCTGCACTGGTACTCGATTCCCCTCACTGGCCTCTGCACTGGTACTCGATTCCCCTCACTGGCCTCCCCACTGGGACTCGATTCCCCTCACTGGCCTCTGCACTGGTACTCGATTCCCCTCACTGGCCTCCCCACTGGGACTCGATTGCCCTCACTGGCTTCTGCACTGGGACTCAATTCCCCTCACTGGCCTCCGCACTGGGACCCGATTCCCTTCACTGGCCTCCGCAATGGGACTCGATTCCCCTCACTGGCCTCCGCACTGGGACTCGATTCCCCTCACTGGCCTCTGCACTGGGACTCGATTCCCCTCACTGGCCTCTGCACAGGGACTCGATTCCCCTCACTGACCTCTGCACTGGGACTCGATTCCCCTCACTGGCCTCTGCACTGGGACTCGATTCCCTCACTGGCCTCTGCACTGGGACTCGATTCCCCTCACTGACCTCTGCACTGGGACTCGATTCCCCTCACTGGCCTCCGCACTCGGACACAATTCACCTCACTGGCCTCCGTACTGGGACTCGATTCCCCTCACTGGCCTCTGCACTGGGACTCGATTCCCCTCACTGGCCTCCCCACTGGGACTCGATTCCCCTCACTGGCTTCTGCACTGGGACTCGATTCCCCTCACTGGCCTCCGCACTGGGACCCGATTCCCTTCACTGGCCTCCGAACTGGGACTCGATTCCCCTCACTGGCCTCCGCACTGGGACTCGATTCCCCTCACTGGCCTCTGCACTGGGACTCGATTCCCCTCACTGGCCTCTGCACAGGGACTCGATTCCCCTCACTGGCCTCCCCACTGGGACTCGATTCCCCTCACTGGCTTCTGCACTGGGACTCGATTCCCCTCACTGGCCTCTGCACTGGTACTCGATTCCCCTCACTGGCCTCCCCACTGGGACTCGATTCCCCTCACTGGCTTCTGCACTGGGAATCGATTCCCCTCACTGGCCTCCGCACTGGGACCCGATTCCCTTCACTGGCCTCCGCACTGGGACTCGATTCCCCTCACTGGCCTCCGCACTGGGACTCGATTCCCCTCACTGGCCTCTGCACAGGGACTCGATTCCCCTCACTGGCCTCTGCACTGGGACTCGATTCCCCTCACTGGCCTCTGCACTGGGACTCGATTCCCTCACTGGCCTCTGCACTGGGACTCGATTCCCCTCACTGACCTCTGCACTGGGACTCGATTCCCCTCACTGGCCTCCGCACTCGGACACAATTCCCCTCACTGGCCTCCGTACTGGGACTCGATTCCCCTCACTGGCCTCTGCACTGGGACTCGATTCCCCTCACTGGCCTCCGCACTGGGACTCAATTCCCCTCACTGGCTCTGCACTGGGACTCGATTCCCCTCACTGGCCACCGCACTGGGACTCGATTCCCCAAACTGACCTCCGCACTGGGACTCGATTTCGCTCACTGGCCTCCGCACTGGGACTCGATTCCCCTCACTGACCTCTGCACTGTGACTCGATTCCCCTCACTGGCCTCCGCACTGGGACTCGATTCTCCTCACTGACCTCCGCACTGGGACTCGATTCCCCTCACTGACCTCCGCACTGGGACTCGATTCCCCTCACTGGCCTCCGCACTTGGACTCGATTCCCCTCACTGGCCTCCGCACTGGGACTCGATTCCCCTCACTGGCCTCTGCACTGGGACTCGATTCCCCTCACTGACCTCCGCACTGGGACTCGATTCCCCACACTGACCTCCGCACTTGGACTCGATTCCGCTCACTGGCCTCCGCACTGGGACTCGATTCCCCTCACTAGCCTCCGCACTGGGACTCAATTCCCCTCACTGGCCTCCGCACTGGGACTCGATTCCGCTCACTGGCCTCCGCACTGGGACCCGATTCCCTTCACTCGCCTCCGCACTGGGACTTGATTCCCCTCACTGGCCTCTGCACTGGAACTTGATTCCCCTCACTGGCCTCTGCACTGGGACTCAATTCCCCTCAATGGCCTTCACACTGGGACTCGATTCCCCTCACTGGCCTCCACACTGGGACTTGATTCCCCACACTGACGTCCACACTGGAACTTGATTCCCCTCACTGGCCTCTGCACCAGGACTCGATTCCCCTCACTGGCCTCTGCACTGGGACTCGATTCCCCTCACTGGCCTCTGCACTGGGACTCGATTCCCCTCACTGGCCTCTGCACTGGGACTCGATTCCCTCACTGGCCTCTGCACTGGGACTCGATTCCCCTCACTGACCTCTGCACTGGGACTCGATTCCCCTCACTGGCCTCCGCACTCGGACACAATTCCCCTCACTGGCCTCCGTACTGGGACTCGATTGCCCTCACTGGCCTCTGCACTGGGACTCAATTCCCCTCACTGGCCTCTGCACTGGGACTCAATTCCCCTCAATGGCCTTCACACTGGGACTCGATTCCCCTCACTGGCCTCCACACTGGGACTTGATTCCCCACACTGACGTCCACACTGGAACTTGATTCCCCTCACTGGCCTCTGCACCAGGATTCGATTCCCCTCACTGGCCTCTGCACTGGAACTTGATTCCCCTCACTGGCTTCTGCACTGGGACTCGATTCCCCTCACTGGCCTCCGCACTGGGACTTGATTCCCCACACTGACCTCTGCACTTGGACTCGATTCCGCTCACTGGCCTCCGCACTGGGACTCAATTCCCCTCACTGACCTCTGCACTGGGACTCGATTCCCCTCACTGACCTCTGCACTGGGACTCGATTCCCCTCAATGGCCTCTGCACTGGGACACGATTCCCCTCACTGGCCTCTGCACCAGGACTTGTTTCCCCTCACTGGCCTCCGCACTGGGACCCAATTCCCCTCACTGGCCTCTGCACTGGGACTCGATTCTCCTCAATGGCCTTCACACTGGGACTCGATTCCCCTCACTGGCCTCTGCACTGGGACTCGATTCCCCTCAATGGCCTTCACACTGGGACTCGATTCCCCTAACTGACCTCCGCAGTGGGACTCAATTCCCCTCACTGGCCTCCGCACTGGGACTCGATTCCCAACACTGACCTCCGCACTGGGACTCGATTCCCCTCACTGGCCTCCGCACTGGGACTCGATTCCCCTCACTGGCCTCTGCACTGGGACTCGATTCCCCTCACTGGCCTCTGCACTGGTACTCGATTCCCCTCACTGGCCTCCCCACTGGGACTCGATTCCCCTCACTGGCTTCTGCACTGGGACTCGATTCCCCTCACTGGCCTCTGCACTGGGTCTCGAATCCCCTCACTGGCCTCCCCACTGGGACTCGATTCCCCTCACTGGCTTCTGCACTGGGACTCGATTCCCCTCACTGGCCTCCGCACTGGGACCCGATTCCCTTCACTGGCCTCCGCACTGGGACTCGATTCCCCTCACTGGCCTCCGCACTGGGACTCGATTGCCCTCACTGGCCTCTGCACTGGGACTCAATTCCCCTCACTGGCCTCTGCACTGGGACTCAATTCCCCTCAATGGCCTCCGCACTGGGACCCGATTCCCTTCACTCGCCTCCGCACTGGGACTTGATTCCCCTCACTGGCCTCTGCACTGGAACTTGATTCCCCTCACTGGCCTCTGCACTGGGACTCAATTCCCCTCAATGGCCTTCACACTGGGACTCGATTCCCCTCACTGGCCTCCACACTGGGACTTGATTCCCCACACTGACGTCCACACTGGAACTTGATTCCCCTCACTGGCCTCTGCACCAGGACTCGATTCCCCTCACTGGCCTCTGCACTGGGACTCGATTCCCCTCACTGGCCTCTGCACTGGGACTCGATTCCCCTCACTGGCCTCTGCACTGGGACTCGATTCCCTCACTGGCCTCTGCACTGGGACTCGATTCCCCTCACTGACCTCTGCACTGGGACTCGATTCCCCTCACTGGCCTCCGCACTCGGACACAATTCCCCTCACTGGCCTCCGTACTGGGACTCGATTGCCCTCACTGGCCTCTGCACTGGGACTCAATTCCCCTCACTGGCCTCTGCACTGGGACTCAATTCCCCTCAATGGCCTTCACACTGGGACTCGATTCCCCTCACTGGCCTCCACACTGGGACTTGATTCCCCACACTGACGTCCACACTGGAACTTGATTCCCCTCACTGGCCTCTGCACCAGGATTCGATTCCCCTCACTGGCCTCTGCACTGGAACTTGATTCCCCTCACTGGCTTCTGCACTGGGACTCGATTCCCCTCACTGGCCTCCGCACTGGGACTTGATTCCCCACACTGACCTCTGCACTTGGACTCGATTCCGCTCACTGGCCTCCGCACTGGGACTCAATTCCACTCACTGACCTCTGCACTGGGACTCGATTCCCCTCAATGGCCTCCGCACTGGGACTCAATTCCCCTCACTGGTCTCCGCACTGGGACTCGATTCCCCTCACTGGCCTCTGCACCAGGACTTGTTTCCCCTCACTGGCCTCCGCACTGGGACCCAATTCCCCTCACTGGCCTCTGCACTGGGACTCGATTCTCCTCAATGGCCTTCACACTGGGACTCGATTCCCCTCACTGACCTCCGCACTGGGACTCGATTCCCCTCACTGGCTTCTGCACTGTAACTCGATTCCCCTCACTGGCTTCTGCACTGGAACTCGATTCCCCTCACTGGCCTCTGCTCTGGAACTTGGTTCTCCTCACTGGCCTCTGCACTGGGACTCGATTCCCCTCACTGGCCTCTGCACTGGGACTCGATTCCCCTCACTGACCTCCGCACTTGGACTCGATTCCCCTCACTGGCTTCTGCACTGGGACTCAATTCCGCTCACTGGCCTCCACACTTGGACTTGATTCCCCACATTGACCTCCGCAGTGGGACTCGATTCCCCTCACTGGCCTCTGCACTGGGACTCGATTCCCCTCACTGACCTCCGCACTGGGACTCGATTCCCCTCACTGGCTTCTGCACTGGAACTCGATTCCCCTCACTGGCCTCTGCACTGGAACTTGATTCCCCTCACTGGCCTCTGCACTGGGACTCGATTCCCCTCACTGACCTCCGCACTTGGACTCGATTCCCCTCACTGGCCTCTGCACTGGAACTTGATTCCCCTCACTGGCCTCTGCACTGGGACTCGATTCCCCTCACTGACCTCCGCACTGGGACTCGATTCCCCACACTGACCTCCGCACTTGGACTCGATTCCGCTCACTGGCCTCCGCACTGGGACTCGATTCCCCTCACTAGCCTCCGCACTGGGACTCAATTCCCCTCACTGGCCTCCGCACTGGGACTCGATTCCGCTCACTGGCCTCCGCACTGGGACCCGATTCCCTTCACTCGCCTCCGCACTGGGACTTGATTCCCCTCACTGGCCTCTGCAATGGAACTTGATTCCCCTCACTGGCCTCTGCACTGGGACTCAATTCCCCTCAATGGCCTTCACACTGGGACTCGATTCCCCTCACTGGCCTCCACACTGGGACTTGATTCCCCACACTGACGTCCACACTGGAACTTGATTCCCCTCACTGGCCTCTGCACCAGGACTCGATTCCCCTCACTGGCCTCTGCACTGGGACTCGATTCCCCTCACTGGCCTCTGCACTGGGACTCGATTCCCCTCACTGGCCTCTGCACTGGGATTCGATTCCCTCACTGGCCTCTGCACTGGGACTCGATTCCCCTCACTGACCTCTGCACTGGGACTCGATTCCCCTCACTGGCCTCCGCACTCGGACACAATTCCCCTCACTGGCCTCCGTACTGGGACTCGATTGCCCTCACTGGCCTCTGCACTGGGACTCAATTCCCCTCACTGGCCTCTGCACTGGGACTCAATTCCCCTCAATGGCCTTCACACTGGGACTCGATTCCCCTCACTGGCCTCCACACTGGGACTTGATTCCCCACACTGACGTCCACACTGGAACTTGATTCCCCTCACTGGCCTCTGCACCAGGATTCGATTCCCCTCACTGGCCTCTGCACTGGAACTTGATTCCCCTCACTGGCTTCTGCACTGGGACTCGATTCCCCTCACTGGCCTCCGCACTGGGACTTGATTCCCCACACTGACCTCTGCACTTGGACTCGATTCCGCTCACTGGCCTCCGCACTGGGACTCAATTCCCCTCACTGACCTCTGCACTGGGACTCGATTCCCCTCACTGACCTCTGCACTGGGACTCGATTCCCCTCAATGGCCTCTGCACTGGGACTCGATTCCCCTCACTGGCCTCTGCACCAGGACTTGTTTCCCCTCACTGGCCTCCGCACTGGGACCCAATTCCCCTCACTGGCCTCTGCACTGGGACTCGATTCTCCTCAATGGCCTTCACACTGGGACTCGATTCCCCTCACTGGCCTCTGCACTGGGACTCGATTCCCCTCAATGGCCTTCACACTGGGACTCGATTCCCCTAACTGACCTCCGCAGTGGGACTCAATTCCCCTCACTGGCCTCCGCACTGGGACTCGATTCCCAACACTGACCTCCGCACTGGGACTCGATTCCCCTCAATGGCCTCCGCACTGGGACTCGATTCCCCTCACTGGCCTCTGCACCAGGACTTGTTTCCCCTCACTGGCCTCCGCACTGGGACCCAATTCCCCTAACTGGCCTCTGCACTGGGACTCGATTCTCCTCAATGGCCTTCACACTGGGACTCGATTCCCCTCACTGACCTCCGCACTGGGACTCGATTCCCCTCACTGGCTTCTGCACTGTAACTCGATTCCCCTCACTGGCTTCTGCACTGGAACTCGATTCCCCTCACTGGCCTCTGCTCTGGAACTTGGTTCTCCTCACTGGCCTCTGCACTGGGACTCGATACCCCTCACTGGCCTCTGCACTGGGACTCGATTCCCCTCACTGACCTCCGCACTTGGACTCGATTCCCCTCACTGGCTTCTGCACTGGGACTCAATTCCGCTCACTGGCCTCCACACTTGGACTTGATTCCCCACATTGACCTCCGCAGTGGGACTCGATTCCCCTCACTGGCCTCTGCACTGGGACTCGATTCCCCTCACTGACCTCCGCACTGGGACTCGATTCCCCTCACTGGCTTCTGCACTGGAACTCGATTCCCCTCACTGGCCTCTGCACTGGAACTTGATTCCCCTCACTGGCCTCTGCACTGGGACTCGATTCCCCTCACTGACCTCCGCACTTGGACTCGATTCCCCTCACTGACCTCCGCACTTGGACTCGATTCCCCTCACTGGCTTCTGCACTGGGACTCAATTCCGCTCACTGGCCTCCACACTTGGACTTGATTCCCCACATTGACCTCCGCAGTGGGACTCGATTCCCCTCACTGGCCTCTGCACTGGGACTCGATTCCCCTCACTGACCTCCGCACTGGGACTCGATTCCCCTCACTGGCTTCTGCACTGGAACTCGATTCCCCTCACTGGCCTCTGCACTGGAACTTGATTCCCCTCACTGGCCTCTGCACTGGGACTCGATTCCCCTCACTGACCTCCGCACTTGGACTCGATTCCCCTCACTGACCTCCGCACTGGGACTCGATTCCCCTCACTGGCTTCTGCACTGGAACTCGATTCCCCTCACTGGCCTCTGCACTGGAACTTGATTCCCCTCACTGGCCTCTGCACTGGGACTCGATTCCCCTCACTGACCTCCGCACTGGGACTCGATTCCCCACACTGACCTCCGCACTGGGACTCGATTCCCCTCACTGGCCTCCGCACTGGGACTCGATTCCCCTCACTGGCCTCTGCACTGGGACTCGTTTCCCCTCCCTGGCCTCTGCACTGGTACTCGATTCCCCTCACTGGCCTCTGCACTGGTACTCGATTCCCCTCACTGGCCTCCCCACTGGGACTCGATTCCCCTCACTGGCCTCTGCACTGGTACTCGATTCCCCTCACTGGCCTCCCCACTGGGACTCGATTGCCCTCACTGGCTTCTGCACTGGGACTCAATTCCCCTCACTGGCCTCCGCACTGGGACCCGATTCCCTTCACTGGCCTCCGCAATGGGACTCAATTCCCCTCACTGGTCTCCGCACTGGGACTCGATTCCCCTCACTGGCCTCTGCACCAGGACTTGTTTCCCCTCACTGGCCTCCGCACTGGGACCCAATTCCCCTCACTGGCCTCTGCACTGGGACTCGATTCTCCTCAATGGCCTTCACACTGGGACTCGATTCCCCTCACTGACCTCCGCACTGGGACTCGATTCCCCTCACTGGCTTCTGCACTGTAACTCGATTCCCCTCACTGGCTTCTGCACTGGAACTCGATTCCCCTCACTGGCCTCTGCACTGGGACTCGATTCCCCTCACTGGCCTCTGCACTGGGACTCGATTCCCTCACTGGCCTCTGCACTGGGACTCGATTCCCCTCACTGACCTCTGCACTGGGACTCGATTCCCCTCACTGACCTCCGCACTGGGACTCGATTCCCCTCACTGGCCTCTGCACCAGGACTTGTTTCCCCTCACTGGCCTCCGCACTGGGACCCAATTCCCCTCACTGGCCTCTGCACTGGGACTCGATTCTCCTCACTGGCCTCTGCACTGGTACTCGATTCCCCTCACTGGCCTCCCCACTGGGACTCGATTCCCCTCACTGGCTTCTGCACTGGGACTCGATTCCCCTCACTGGCCTCTGCACTGGGTCTCGAATCCCCTCACTGGCCTCCCCACTGGGACTCGATTCCCCTCACTGGCCTCTGCACTGGGACTCGATTCTCCTCACTGGCCTCTGCACTGGTACTCGATTCCCCTCACTGGCCTCCCCACTGGGACTCGATTCCCCTCACTGGCTTCTGCACTGGGACTCGATTCCCCTCACTGGCCTCTGCACTGGGTCTCGAATCCCCTCACTGGCCTCCCCACTGGGACTCGATTCCCCTCACTGGCTTCTGCACTGGGACTCGATTCCCCTCACTGGCTTCTGCACTGGGACTCGATTCCCCTCACTGGCCTCCGCACTGGGACTCGATTCCCCTCACTGGCCTCCGCACTGGGACTCGATTGCCCTCACTGGCCTCTGCACTGGGACTCAATTCCCCTCACTGGCCTCCACACTGGGACTTGATTCACCACACTGACGTCCACACTGGAACTTGATTCCCCTCACTGGCCTCTGCACCAGGATTCGATTCCCCTCACTGGCCTCTGCACTGGAACTTGATTCCCCTCACTGGCTTCTGCACTGGGACTCGATTCCCCTCACTGGCCTCTGCACTGGAACTTGATTCCCCTCACTGGCCTCTGCACTGGGACTCGATTCCCCTCACTGACCTCCGCACTGGGACTCGATTCCCCTCACTGGCCTCTGCACCAGGACTTGTTTCCCCTCACTGGCCTCCGCACTGGGACCCAATTCCCCTCACTGGCCTCTGCACTGGGACTCGATTCTCCTCAATGGCCTTCACACTGGGACTCGATTCCCCTCACTGGCCTCTGCACTGGGACTCGATTCCCCTCAATGGCCTTCACACTGGGACTCGATTCCCCTAACTGACCTCCGCAGTGGGACTCAATTCCCCTCACTGGCCTCCGCACTGGGACTCGATTCCCAACACTGACCTCCGCACTGGGACTCGATTCCCCTCAATGGCCTCCGCACTGGGACTCGATTCCCCTCACTGGCCTCTGCACCAGGACTTGTTTCCCCTCACTGGCCTCCGCACTGGGACCCAATTCCCCTAACTGGCCTCTGCACTGGGACTCGATTCTCCTCAATGGCCTTCACACTGGGACTCGATTCCCCTCACTGACCTCCGCACTGGGACTCGATTCCCCTCACTGGCTTCTGCACTGTAACTCGATTCCCCTCACTGGCTTCTGCACTGGAACTCGATTCCCCTCACTGGCCTCTGCTCTGGAACTTGGTTCTCCTCACTGGCCTCTGCACTGGGACTCGATACCCCTCACTGGCCTCTGCACTGGGACTCGATTCCCCTCACTGACCTCCGCACTTGGACTCGATTCCCCTCACTGGCTTCTGCACTGGGACTCAATTCCGCTCACTGGCCTCCACACTTGGACTTGATTCCCCACATTGACCTCCGCAGTGGGACTCGATTCCCCTCACTGGCCTCTGCACTGGGACTCGATTCCCCTCACTGACCTCCGCACTGGGACTCGATTCCCCTCACTGGCTTCTGCACTGGAACTCGATTCCCCTCACTGGCCTCTGCACTGGAACTTGATTCCCCTCACTGGCCTCTGCACTGGGACTCGATTCCCCTCACTGACCTCCGCACTTGGACTCGATTCCCCTCACTGACCTCCGCACTTGGACTCGATTCCCCTCACTGGCTTCTGCACTGGGACTCAATTCCGCTCACTGGCCTCCACACTTGGACTTGATTCCCCACATTGACCTCCGCAGTGGGACTCGATTCCCCTCACTGGCCTCTGCACTGGGACTCGATTCCCCTCACTGACCTCCGCACTGGGACTCGATTCCCCTCACTGGCTTCTGCACTGGAACTCGATTCCCCTCACTGGCCTCTGCACTGGAACTTGATTCCCCTCACTGGCCTCTGCACTGGGACTCGATTCCCCTCACTGACCTCCGCACTTGGACTCGATTCCCCTCACTGACCTCCGCACTGGGACTCGATTCCCCTCACTGGCTTCTGCACTGGAACTCGATTCCCCTCACTGGCCTCTGCACTGGAACTTGATTCCCCTCACTGGCCTCTGCACTGGGACTCGATTCCCCTCACTGACCTCCGCACTGGGACTCGATTCCCCACACTGACCTCCGCACTGGGACTCGATTCCCCTCACTGGCCTCCGCACTGGGACTCGATTCCCCTCACTGGCCTCTGCACTGGGACTCGTTTCCCCTCCCTGGCCTCTGCACTGGTACTCGATTCCCCTCACTGGCCTCTGCACTGGTACTCGATTCCCCTCACTGGCCTCCCCACTGGGACTCGATTCCCCTCACTGGCCTCTGCACTGGTACTCGATTCCCCTCACTGGCCTCCCCACTGGGACTCGATTGCCCTCACTGGCTTCTGCACTGGGACTCAATTCCCCTCACTGGCCTCCGCACTGGGACCCGATTCCCTTCACTGGCCTCCGCAATGGGACTCAATTCCCCTCACTGGTCTCCGCACTGGGACTCGATTCCCCTCACTGGCCTCTGCACCAGGACTTGTTTCCCCTCACTGGCCTCCGCACTGGGACCCAATTCCCCTCACTGGCCTCTGCACTGGGACTCGATTCTCCTCAATGGCCTTCACACTGGGACTCGATTCCCCTCACTGACCTCCGCACTGGGACTCGATTCCCCTCACTGGCTTCTGCACTGTAACTCGATTCCCCTCACTGGCTTCTGCACTGGAACTCGATTCCCCTCACTGGCCTCTGCACTGGGACTCGATTCCCCTCACTGGCCTCTGCACTGGGACTCGATTCCCTCACTGGCCTCTGCACTGGGACTCGATTCCCCTCACTGACCTCTGCACTGGGACTCGATTCCCCTCACTGACCTCCGCACTGGGACTCGATTCCCCTCACTGGCCTCTGCACCAGGACTTGTTTCCCCTCACTGGCCTCCGCACTGGGACCCAATTCCCCTCACTGGCCTCTGCACTGGGACTCGATTCTCCTCACTGGCCTCTGCACTGGTACTCGATTCCCCTCACTGGCCTCCCCACTGGGACTCGATTCCCCTCACTGGCTTCTGCACTGGGACTCGATTCCCCTCACTGGCCTCTGCACTGGGTCTCGAATCCCCTCACTGGCCTCCCCACTGGGACTCGATTCCCCTCACTGGCCTCTGCACTGGGACTCGATTCTCCTCACTGGCCTCTGCACTGGTACTCGATTCCCCTCACTGGCCTCCCCACTGGGACTCGATTCCCCTCACTGGCTTCTGCACTGGGACTCGATTCCCCTCACTGGCCTCTGCACTGGGTCTCGAATCCCCTCACTGGCCTCCCCACTGGGACTCGATTCCCCTCACTGGCTTCTGCACTGGGACTCGATTCCCCTCACTGGCTTCTGCACTGGGACTCGATTCCCCTCACTGGCCTCCGCACTGGGACTCGATTCCCCTCACTGGCCTCCGCACTGGGACTCGATTGCCCTCACTGGCCTCTGCACTGGGACTCAATTCCCCTCACTGGCCTCTGCACTGGGACTCAATTCCCCTCAATGGCCTTCACACTGGGACTCGATTCCCCTCACTGGCCTCCACACTGGGACTTGATTCACCACACTGACGTCCACACTGGAACTTGATTCCCCTCACTGGCCTCTGCACCAGGATTCGATTCCCCTCACTGGCCTCTGCACTGGAACTTGATTCCCCTCACTGGCTTCTGCACTGGGACTCGATTCCCCTCACTGGCCTCTGCACTGGAACTTGATTCCCCTCACTGGCCTCTGCACTGGGACTCGATTCCCCTCACTGACCTCCGCACTGGGACTCGATTCCCCTCACTGGCCTCTGCACCAGGACTTGTTTCCCCTCACTGGCCTCCGCACTGGGACCCAATTCCCCTCACTGGCCTCTGCACTGGGACTCGATTCTCCTCAATGGCCTTCACACTGGGACTCGATTCCCCTCACTGGCCTCTGCACTGGGACTCGATTCCCCTCAATGGCCTTCACACTGGGACTCGATTCCCCTAAGTGACCTCCGCAGTGGGACTCAATTCCCCTCACTGGCCTCCGCACTGGGACTCGATTCCCAACACTGACCTCCGCACTGGGACTCGATTCCCCTCACTGGCCTCCGCACTGGGACTCGATTCCCCTCACTGGCCTCTGCACTGGGACTCGATTCCCCTCACTGGCCTCTGCACTGGTACTCGATTCCCCTCACTGGCCTCCCCACTGGGACTCGATTCCCCTCACTGGCTTCTGCACTGGGACTCGATTCCCCTCACTGGCCTCTGCACTGGGTCTCGAATCCCCTCACTGGCCTCCCCACTGGGACTCGATTCCCCTCACTGGCTTCTGCACTGGGACTCGATTCCCCTCACTGGCCTCCGCACTCGGACACAATTCCCCTCACTGGCCTCCGTACTGGGACTCGATTGCCCTCACTGGCCTCTGCACTGGGACTCAATTCCCCTCACTGGCCTCTGCACTGGGACTCAATTCCCCTCAATGGCCTTCACACTGGGACTCGATTCCCCTCACTGGCCTCCACACTGGGACTTGATTCCCCACACTGACGTCCACACTGGAACTTGATTCCCCTCACTGGCCTCTGCACCAGGATTCGATTCCCCTCACTGGCCTCTGCACTGGAACTTGATTCCCCTCACTGGCTTCTGCACTGGGACTCGATTCCCCTCACTGGCCTCCGCACTGGGACTTGATTCCCCACACTGACCTCTGCACTTGGACTCGATTCCGCTCACTGGCCTCCGCACTGGGACTCAATTCCCCTCACTGACCTCTGCACTGGGACTCGATTCCCCTCAATGGCCTCTGCACTGGGACTCGATTCCCCTCACTGGCCTCTGCACCAGGACTTGTTTCCCCTCACTGGCCTCCGCACTGGGACCCAATTCCCCTCACTGGCCTCTGCACTGGGACTCGATTCTCCTCAATGGCCTTCACACTGGGACTCGATTCCCCTCACTGGCCTCTGCACTGGGACTCGATTCCCCTCAATGGCCTTCACACTGGGACTCGATTCCCCTAACTGACCTCCGCAGTGGGACTCAATTCCCCTCACTGGCCTCCGCACTGGGACTCGATTCCCAACACTGACCTCCGCACTGGGACTCGATTCCCCTCACTGGCCTCCGCACTGGGACTCGATTCCCCTCACTGGCCTCTGCACTGGGACTCGATTCCCCTCACTGGCCTCTGCACTGGTACTCGATTCCCCTCACTGGCCTCCCCACTGGGACTCGATTCCCCTCACTGGCTTCTGCACTGGGACTCGATTCCCCTCACTGGCCTCTGCACTGGGTCTCGAATCCCCTCACTGGCCTCCCCACTGGGACTCGATTCCCCTCACTGGCTTCTGCACTGGGACTCGATTCCCCTCACTGGCCTCCGCACTGGGACCCGATTCCCTTCACTGGCCTCCGCACTGGGACTCGATTCCCCTCACTGGCCTCCGCACTGGGACTCGATTGCCCTCACTGGCCTCTGCACTGGGACTCAATTCCCCTCACTGGCCTCTGCACTGGGACTCGATTCCCCTCAATGGCCTCCGCACTGGGACCCGATTCCCTTCACTCGCCTCCGCACTGGGACTTGATTCCCCTCACTGGCCTCTGCACTGGAACTTGATTCCCCTCACTGGCCTCTGCACTGGGACTCAATTCCCCTCAATGGCCTTCACACTGGGACTCGATTCCCCTCACTGGCCTCCACACTGGGACTTGATTCCCCACACTGACGTCCACACTGGATCTTGATTCCCCTCACTGGCCCCTGCACCAGGACTCGATTCCCCTCACTGGCCTCTGCACTGGGACTCGATTCCCCTCACTGGCCTCTGCACTGGGACTCGATTCCCCTCACTGGCCTCTGCACTGGGACTCGATTCCCTCACTGGCCTCTGCACTGGGACTCGATTCCCCTCACTGACCTCTGCACTGGGACTCGATTCCCCTCACTGGCCTCCGCACTCGGACACAATTCCCCTCACTGGCCTCCGTACTGGGACTCGATTGCCCTCACTGGCCTCTGCACTGGGACTCAATTCCCCTCACTGGCCTCCGCACTGGGACCCAATTCCCCTCACTGGCCTCTGCACTGGGACTCGATTCTCCTCAATGGCCTTCACACTGGGACTCGATTCCCCTCACTGGCCTCTGCACTGGGACTCGATTCCCCTCAATGGCCTTCACACTGGGACTCGATTCCCCTAACTGACCTCCGCAGTGGGACTCAATTCCCCTCACTGGCCTCCGCACTGGGACTCGATTCCCAACACTGACCTCCGCACTGGGACTCGATTCCCCTCAATGGCCTCCGCACTGGGACTCGATTCCCCTCACTGGCCTCTGCACCAGGACTTGTTTCACCTCACTGGCCTCCGCACTGGGACCCAATTCCCCTAACTGGCCTCTGCACTGGGACTCGATTCTCCTCAATGGCCTTCACACTGGGACTCGATTCCCCTCACTGACCTCCGCACTGGGACTCGATTCCCCTCACTGGCTTCTGCACTGTAACTCGATTCCCCTCACTGGCTTCTGCACTGGAACTCGATTCCCCTCACTGGCCTCTGCTCTGGAACTTGGTTCTCCTCACTGGCCTCTGCACTGGGACTCGATACCCCTCACTGGCCTCTGCACTGGGACTCGATTCCCCTCACTGACCTCCGCACTTGGACTCGATTCCCCTCACTGGCTTCTGCACTGGGACTCAATTCCGCTCACTGGCCTCCACACTTGGACTTGATTCCCCACATTGACCTCCGCAGTGGGACTCGATTCCCCTCACTGGCCTCTGCACTGGGACTCGATTCCCCTCACTGACCTCCGCACTGGGACTCGATTCCCCTCACTGGCTTCTGCACTGGAACTCGATTCCCCTCACTGGCCTCTGCACTGGAACTTGATTCCCCTCACTGGCCTCTGCACTGGGACTCGATTCCCCTCACTGACCTCCGCACTTGGACTCGATTCCCCTCACTGACCTCCGCACTTGGACTCGATTCCCCTCACTGGCTTCTGCACTGGGACTCAATTCCGCTCACTGGCCTCCACACTTGGACTTGATTCCCCACATTGACCTCCGCAGTGGGACTCGATTCCCCTCACTGGCCTCTGCACTGGGACTCGATTCCCCTCACTGACCTCCGCACTGGGACTCGATTCCCCTCACTGGCTTCTGCACTGGAACTCGATTCCCCTCACTGGCCTCTGCACTGGAACTTGATTCCCCTCACTGGCCTCTGCACTGGGACTCGATTCCCCTCACTGACCTCCGCACTTGGACTCGATTCCCCTCACTGACCTCCGCACTGGGACTCGATTCCCCTCACTGGCTTCTGCACTGGAACTCGATTCCCCTCACTGGCCTCTGCACTGGAACTTGATTCCCCTCACTGGCCTCTGCACTGGGACTCGATTCCCCTCACTGACCTCCGCACTGGGACTCGATTCCCCACACTGACCTCCGCACTGGGACTCGATTCCCCTCACTGGCCTCCGCACTGGGACTCGATTCCCCTCACTGGCCTCTGCACTGGGACTCGTTTCCCCTCCCTGGCCTCTGCACTGGTACTCGATTCCCCTCACTGGCCTCTGCACTGGTACTCGATTCCCCTCACTGGCCTCCCCACTGGGACTCGATTCCCCTCACTGGCCTCTGCACTGGTACTCGATTCCCCTCACTGGCCTCCCCACTGGGACTCGATTGCCCTCACTGGCTTCTGCACTGGGACTCAATTCCCCTCACTGGCCTCCGCACTGGGACCCGATTCCCTTCACTGGCCTCCGCAATGGGACTCAATTCCCCTCACTGGTCTCCGCACTGGGACTCGATTCCCCTCACTGGCCTCTGCACCAGGACTTGTTTCCCCTCACTGGCCTCCGCACTGGGACCCAATTCCCCTCACTGGCCTCTGCACTGGGACTCGATTCTCCTCAATGGCCTTCACACTGGGACTCGATTCCCCTCACTGACCTCCGCACTGGGACTCGATTCCCCTCACTGGCTTCTGCACTGTAACTCGATTCCCCTCACTGGCTTCTGCACTGGAACTCGATTCCCCTCACTGGCCTCTGCACTGGGACTCGATTCCCCTCACTGGCCTCTGCACTGGGACTCGATTCCCTCACTGGCCTCTGCACTGGGACTCGATTCCCCTCACTGACCTCTGCACTGGGACTCGATTCCCCTCACTGACCTCCGCACTGGGACTCGATTCCCCTCACTGGCCTCTGCACCAGGACTTGTTTCCCCTCACTGGCCTCCGCACTGGGACCCAATTCCCCTCACTGGCCTCTGCACTGGGACTCGATTCTCCTCACTGGCCTCTGCACTGGTACTCGATTCCCCTCACTGGCCTACCCACTGGGACTCGATTCCCCTCACTGGCTTCTGCACTGGGACTCGATTCCCCTCACTGGCCTCTGCACTGGGTCTCGAATCCCCTCACTGGCCTCCCCACTGGGACTCGATTCCCCTCACTGGCCTCTGCACTGGGACTCGATTCTCCTCACTGGCCTCTGCACTGGTACTCGATTCCCCTCACTGGCCTCCCCACTGGGACTCGATTCCCCTCACTGGCTTCTGCACTGGGACTCGATTCCCCTCACTGGCCTCTGCACTGGGTCTCGAATCCCCTCACTGGCCTCCCCACTGGGACTCGATTCCCCTCACTGGCTTCTGCACTGGGACTCGATTCCCCTCACTGGCCTCCGCACTGGGACCCGATTCCCTTCACTGGCCTCCGCACTGGGACTCGATTCCCCTCACTGGCCTCCGCACTGGGACTCGATTGCCCTCACTGGCCTCTGCACTGGGACCCAATTCCCCTCACTGGCCTCTGCACTGGGACTCGATTCTCCTCAATGGCCTTCACACTGGGACTCGATTCCCCTCACTGGCCTCTGCACTGGGACTCGATTCCCCTCAATGGCCTTCACACTGGGACTCGATTCCCCTAACTGACCTCCGCAGTGGGACTCAATTCCCCTCACTGGCCTCCGCACTGGGACTCGATTCCCAACACTGACCTCCGCACTGGGACTCGATTCCCCTCAATGGCCTCCGCACTGGGACTCGATTCCCCTCACTGGCCTCTGCACCAGGACTTGTTTCCCCTCACTGGCCTCCGCACTGGGACCCAATTCCCCTAACTGGCCTCTGCACTGGGACTCGATTCTCCTCAATGGCCTTCACACTGGGACTCGATTCCCCTCACTGACCTCCGCACTGGGACTCGATTCCCCTCACTGGCTTCTGCACTGTAACTCGATTCCCCTCACTGGCTTCTGCACTGGAACTCGATTCCCCTCACTGGCCTCTGCTCTGGAACTTGGTTCTCCTCACTGGCCTCTGCACTGGGACTCGATTCCCTCACTGGCCTCTGCACTGGGACTCGATTCCCCTCACTGACCTCTGCACTGGGACTCGATTCCCCTCACTGACCTCCGCACTGGGACTCGATTCCCCTCACTGGCCTCTGCACCAGGACTTGTTTCCCCTCACTGGCCTCCGCACTGGGACCCAATTCCCCTCACTGGCCTCTGCACTGGGACTCGATTCTCCTCACTGGCCTCTGCACTGGTACTCGATTCCCCTCACTGGCCTCCCCACTGGGACTCGATTCCCCTCACTGGCTTCTGCACTGGGACTCGATTCCCCTCACTGGCCTCTGCACTGGGTCTCGAATCCCCTCACTGGCCTCCCCACTGGGACTCGATTCCCCTCACTGGCCTCTGCACTGGGACTCGATTCTCCTCACTGGCCTCTGCACTGGTACTCGATTCCCCTCACTGGCCTCCCCACTGGGACTCGATTCCCCTCACTGGCTTCTGCACTGGGACTCGATTCCCCTCACTGGCCTCTGCACTGGGTCTCGAATCCCCTCACTGGCCTCCCCACTGGGACTCGATTCCCCTCACTGGCTTCTGCACTGGGACTCGATTCCCCTCACTGGCTTCTGCACTGGGACTCGATTCCCCTCACTGGCCTCCGCACTGGGACTCGATTCCCCTCACTGGCCTCCGCACTGGGACTCGATTGCCCTCACTGGCCTCTGCACTGGGACTCAATTCCCCTCACTGGCCTCTGCACTGGGACTCAATTCCCCTCAATGGCCTTCACACTGGGACTCGATTCCCCTCACTGGCCTCCACACTGGGACTTGATTCACCACACTGACGTCCACACTGGAACTTGATTCCCCTCACTGGCCTCTGCACCAGGATTCGATTCCCCTCACTGGCCTCTGCACTGGAACTTGATTCCCCTCACTGGCTTCTGCACTGGGACTCGATTCCCCTCACTGGCCTCTGCACTGGAACTTGATTCCCCTCACTGGCCTCTGCACTGGGACTCGATTCCCCTCACTGACCTCCGCACTGGGACTCGATTCCCCTCACTGGCCTCTGCACCAGGACTTGTTTCCCCTCACTGGCCTCCGCACTGGGACCCAATTCCCCTCACTGGCCTCTGCACTGGGACTCGATTCTCCTCAATGGCCTTCACACTGGGACTCGATTCCCCTCACTGGCCTCTGCACTGGGACTCGATTCCCGTCAATGGCCTTCACACTGGGACTCGATTCCCCTAAGTGACCTCCGCAGTGGGACTCAATTCCCCTCACTGGCCTCCGCACTGGGACTCGATTCCCAACACTGACCTCCGCACTGGGACTCGATTCCCCTCACTGGCCTCCGCACTGGGACTCGATTCCCCTCACTGGCCTCTGCACTGGGACTCGATTCCCCTCACTGGCCTCTGCACTGGTACTCGATTCCCCTCACTGGCCTCCCCACTGGGACTCGATTCCCCTCACTGGCTTCTGCACTGGGACTCGATTCCCCTCACTGGCCTCTGCACTGGGTCTCGAATCCCCTCACTGGCCTCCCCACTGGGACTCGATTCCCCTCACTGGCTTCTGCACTGGGACTCGATTCCCCTCACTGGCCTCCGCACTCGGACACAATTCCCCTCACTGGCCTCCGTACTGGGACTCGATTGCCCTCACTGGCCTCTGCACTGGGACTCAATTCCCCTCACTGGCCTCTGCACTGGGACTCAATTCCCCTCAATGGCCTTCACACTGGGACTCGATTCCCCTCACTGGCCTCCACACTGGGACTTGATTCCCCACACTGACGTCCACACTGGAACTTGATTCCCCTCACTGGCCTCTGCACCAGGATTCGATTCCCCTCACTGGCCTCTGCACTGGAACTTGATTCCCCTCACTGGCTTCTGCACTGGGACTCGATTCCCCTCACTGGCCTCCGCACTGGGACTTGATTCCCCACACTGACCTCTGCACTTGGACTCGATTCCGCTCACTGGCCTCCGCACTGGGACTCAATTCCCCTCACTGACCTCTGCACTGGGACTCGATTCCCCTCAATGGCCTCTGCACTGGGACTCGATTCCCCTCACTGGCCTCTGCACCAGGACTTGTTTCCCCTCACTGGCCTCCGCACTGGGACCCAATTCCCCTCACTGGCCTCTGCACTGGGACTCGATTCTCCTCAATGGCCTTCACACTGGGACTCGATTCCCCTCACTGGCCTCTGCACTGGGACTCGATTCCCCTCAATGGCCTTCACACTGGGACTCGATTCCCCTAACTGACCTCCGCAGTGGGACTCAATTCCCCTCACTGGCCTCCGCACTGGGACTCGATTCCCAACACTGACCTCCGCACTGGGACTCGATTCCCCTCACTGGCCTCCGCACTGGGACTCGATTCCCCTCACTGGCCTCTGCACTGGGACTCGATTCCCCTCACTGGCCTCTGCACTGGTACTCGATTCCCCTCACTGGCCTCCCCACTGGGACTCGATTCCCCTCACTGGCTTCTGCACTGGGACTCGATTCCCCTCACTGGCCTCTGCACTGGGTCTCGAATCCCCTCACTGGCCTCCCCACTGGGACTCGATTCCCCTCACTGGCTTCTGCACTGGGACTCGATTCCCCTCACTGGCCTCCGCACTGGGACCCGATTCCCTTCACTGGCCTCCGCACTGGGACTCGATTCCCCTCACTGGCCTCCGCACTGGGACTCGATTGCCCTCACTGGCCTCTGCACTGGGACTCAATTCCCCTCACTGGCCTCTGCACTGGGACTCGATTCCCCTCAATGGCCTCCGCACTGGGACCCGATTCCCTTCACTCGCCTCCGCACTGGGACTTGATTCCCCTCACTGGCCTCTGCACTGGAACTTGATTCCCCTCACTGGCCTCTGCACTGGGACTCAATTCCCCTCAATGGCCTTCACACTGGGACTCGATTCCCCTCACTGGCCTCCACACTGGGACTTGATTCCCCACACTGACGTCCACACTGGATCTTGATTCCCCTCACTGGCCCCTGCACCAGGACTCGATTCCCCTCACTGGCCTCTGCACTGGGACTCGATTCCCCTCACTGGCCTCTGCACTGGGACTCGATTCCCCTCACTGGCCTCTGCACTGGGACTCGATTCCCTCACTGGCCTCTGCACTGGGACTCGATTCCCCTCACTGACCTCTGCACTGGGACTCGATTCCCCTCACTGGCCTCCGCACTCGGACACAATTCCCCTCACTGGCCTCCGTACTGGGACTCGATTGCCCTCACTGGCCTCTGCACTGGGACTCAATTCCCCTCACTGGCCTCCGCACTGGGACCCAATTCCCCTCACTGGCCTCTGCACTGGGACTCGATTCTCCTCAATGGCCTTCACACTGGGACTCGATTCCCCTCACTGGCCTCTGCACTGGGACTCGATTCCCCTCAATGGCCTTCACACTGGGACTCGATTCCCCTAACTGACCTCCGCAGTGGGACTCAATTCCCCTCACTGGCCTCCGCACTGGGACTCGATTCCCAACACTGACCTCCGCACTGGGACTCGATTCCCCTCAATGGCCTCCGCACTGGGACTCGATTCCCCTCACTGGCCTCTGCACCAGGACTTGTTTCACCTCACTGGCCTCCGCACTGGGACCCAATTCCCCTAACTGGCCTCTGCACTGGGACTCGATTCTCCTCAATGGCCTTCACACTGGGACTCGATTCCCCTCACTGACCTCCGCACTGGGACTCGATTCCCCTCACTGGCTTCTGCACTGTAACTCGATTCCCCTCACTGGCTTCTGCACTGGAACTCGATTCCCCTCACTGGCCTCTGCTCTGGAACTTGGTTCTCCTCACTGGCCTCTGCACTGGGACTCGATACCCCTCACTGGCCTCTGCACTGGGACTCGATTCCCCTCACTGACCTCCGCACTTGGACTCGATTCCCCTCACTGGCTTCTGCACTGGGACTCAATTCCGCTCACTGGCCTCCACACTTGGACTTGATTCCCCACATTGACCTCCGCAGTGGGACTCGATTCCCCTCACTGGCCTCTGCACTGGGACTCGATTCCCCTCACTGACCTCCGCACTGGGACTCGATTCCCCTCACTGGCTTCTGCACTGGAACTCGATTCCCCTCACTGGCCTCTGCACTGGAACTTGATTCCCCTCACTGGCCTCTGCACTGGGACTCGATTCCCCTCACTGACCTCCGCACTTGGACTCGATTCCCCTCACTGACCTCCGCACTTGGACTCGATTCCCCTCACTGGCTTCTGCACTGGGACTCAATTCCGCTCACTGGCCTCCACACTTGGACTTGATTCCCCACATTGACCTCCGCAGTGGGACTCGATTCCCCTCACTGGCCTCTGCACTGGGACTCGATTCCCCTCACTGACCTCCGCACTGGGACTCGATTCCCCTCACTGGCTTCTGCACTGGAACTCGATTCCCCTCACTGGCCTCTGCACTGGAACTTGATTCCCCTCACTGGCCTCTGCACTGGGACTCGATTCCCCTCACTGACCTCCGCACTTGGACTCGATTCCCCTCACTGACCTCCGCACTGGGACTCGATTCCCCTCACTGGCTTCTGCACTGGAACTCGATTCCCCTCACTGGCCTCTGCACTGGAACTTGATTCCCCTCACTGGCCTCTGCACTGGGACTCGATTCCCCTCACTGACCTCCGCACTGGGACCCGATTCCCTTCACTGGCCTCCGCACTGGGACTCGATTCCCCTCACTGGCCTCCGCACTGGGACTCGATTCCCCTCACTGGCCTCTGCACTGGGACTCGTTTCCCCTCCCTGGCCTCTGCACTGGTACTCGATTCCCCTCACTGGCCTCTGCACTGGTACTCGATTCCCCTCACTGGCCTCCCCACTGGGACTCGATTCCCCTCACTGGCCTCTGCACTGGTACTCGATTCCCCTCACTGGCCTCCCCACTGGGACTCGATTGCCCTCACTGGCTTCTGCACTGGGACTCAATTCCCCTCACTGGCCTCCGCACTGGGACCCGATTCCCTTCACTGGCCTCCGCAATGGGACTCAATTCCCCTCACTGGTCTCCGCACTGGGACTCGATTCCCCTCACTGGCCTCTGCACCAGGACTTGTTTCCCCTCACTGGCCTCCGCACTGGGACCCAATTCCCCTCACTGGCCTCTGCACTGGGACTCGATTCTCCTCAATGGCCTTCACACTGGGACTCGATTCCCCTCACTGACCTCCGCACTGGGACTCGATTCCCCTCACTGGCTTCTGCACTGTAACTCGATTCCCCTCACTGGCTTCTGCACTGGAACTCGATTCCCCTCACTGGCCTCTGCACTGGGACTCGATTCCCCTCACTGGCCTCTGCACTGGGACTCGATTCCCTCACTGGCCTCTGCACTGGGACTCGATTCCCCTCACTGACCTCTGCACTGGGACTCGATTCCCCTCACTGACCTCCGCACTGGGACTCGATTCCCCTCACTGGCCTCTGCACCAGGACTTGTTTCCCCTCACTGGCCTCCGCACTGGGACCCAATTCCCCTCACTGGCCTCTGCACTGGGACTCGATTCTCCTCACTGGCCTCTGCACTGGTACTCGATTCCCCTCACTGGCCTCCCCACTGGGACTCGATTCCCCTCACTGGCTTCTGCACTGGGACTCGATTCCCCTCACTGGCCTCTGCACTGGGTCTCGAATCCCCTCACTGGCCTCCCCACTGGGACTCGATTCCCCTCACTGGCCTCTGCACTGGGACTCGATTCTCCTCACTGGCCTCTGCACTGGTACTCGATTCCCCTCACTGGCCTCCCCACTGGGACTCGATTCCCCTCACTGGCTTCTGCACTGGGACTCGATTCCCCTCACTGGCCTCTGCACTGGGTCTCGAATCCCCTCACTGGCCTCCCCACTGGGACTCGATTCCCCTCACTGGCTTCTGCACTGGGACTCGATTCCCCTCACTGGCCTCCGCACTGGGACCCGATTCCCTTCACTGGCCTCCGCACTGGGACTCGATTCCCCTCACTGGCCTCCGCACTGGGACTCGATTGCCCTCACTGGCCTCTGCACTGGGACTCAATTCCCCTCACTGGCCTCTGCACTGGGACTCAATTCCCCTCAATGGCCTTCACACTGGGACTCGATTCCCCTCACTGGCCTCCACACTGGGACTTGATTCCCCACACTGACGTCCACACTGGAACTTGATTCCCCTCACTGGCCTCTGCACCAGGATTCGATTCCCCTCACTGGCCTCTGCACTGGAACTTGATTCCCCTCACTGGCTTCTGCACTGGGACTCGATTCCCCTCACTGGCCTCTGCACTGGAACTTGATTCCCCTCACTGGCCTCTGCACTGGGACTCGATTCCCCTCACTGACCTCCGCACTGGGACTCGATTCCCCTCACTGGCCTCTGCACCAGGACTTGTTTCCCCTCACTGGCCTCCGCACTGGGACCCAATTCCCCTCACTGGCCTCTGCACTGGGACTCGATTCTCCTCAATGGCCTTCACACTGGGACTCGATTCCCCTCACTGGCCTCTGCACTGGGACTCGATTCCCCTCAATGGCCTTCACACTGGGACTCGATTCCCCTAAGTGACCTCCGCAGTGGGACTCAATTCCCCTCACTGGCCTCCGCACTGGGACTCGATTCCCAACACTGACCTCCGCACTGGGACTCGATTCCCCTCACTGGCCTCCGCACTGGGACTCGATTCCCCTCACTGGCCTCTGCACTGGGACTCGATTCCCCTCACTGGCCTCTGCACTGGTACTCGATTCCCCTCACTGGCCTCCCCACTGGGACTCGATTCCCCTCACTGGCTTCTGCACTGGGACTCGATTCCCCTCACTGGCCTCTGCACTGGGTCTCGAATCCCCTCACTGGCCTCCCCACTGGGACTCGATTCCCCTCACTGGCTTCTGCACTGGGACTCGATTCCCCTCACTGGCCTCCGCACTCGGACACAATTCCCCTCACTGGCCTCCGTACTGGGACTCGATTGCCCTCACTGGCCTCTGCACTGGGACTCAATTCCCCTCACTGGCCTCTGCACTGGGACTCAATTCCCCTCAATGGCCTTCACACTGGGACTCGATTCCCCTCACTGGCCTCCACACTGGGACTTGATTCCCCACACTGACGTCCACACTGGAACTTGATTCCCCTCACTGGCCTCTGCACCAGGATTCGATTCCCCTCACTGGCCTCTGCACTGGAACTTGATTCCCCTCACTGGCTTCTGCACTGGGACTCGATTCCCCTCACTGGCCTCCGCACTGGGACTTGATTCCCCACACTGACCTCTGCACTTGGACTCGATTCCGCTCACTGGCCTCCGCACTGGGACTCAATTCCCCTCACTGACCTCTGCACTGGGACTCGATTCCCCTCAATGGCCTCTGCACTGGGACTCGATTCCCCTCACTGGCCTCTGCACCAGGACTTGTTTCCCCTCACTGGCCTCCGCACTGGGACCCAATTCCCCTCACTGGCCTCTGCACTGGGACTCGATTCTCCTCAATGGCCTTCACACTGGGACTCGATTCCCCTCACTGGCCTCTGCACTGGGACTCGATTCCCCTCAATGGCCTTCACACTGGGACTCGATTCCCCTAACTGACCTCCGCAGTGGGACTCAATTCCCCTCACTGGCCTCCGCACTGGGACTCGATTCCCAACACTGACCTCCGCACTGGGACTCGATTCCCCTCACTGGCCTCCGCACTGGGACTCGATTCCCCTCACTGGCCTCTGCACTGGGACTCGATTCCCCTCACTGGCCTCTGCACTGGTACTCGATTCCCCTCACTGGCCTCCCCACTGGGACTCGATTCCCCTCACTGGCTTCTGCACTGGGACTCGATTCCCCTCACTGGCCTCTGCACTGGGTCTCGAATCCCCTCACTGGCCTCCCCACTGGGACTCGATTCCCCTCACTGGCTTCTGCACTGGGACTCGATTCCCCTCACTGGCCTCCGCACTGGGACCCGATTCCCTTCACTGGCCTCCGCACTGGGACTCGATTCCCCTCACTGGCCTCCGCACTGGGACTCGATTGCCCTCACTGGCCTCTGCACTGGGACCCAATTCCCCTCACTGGCCTCTGCACTGGGACTCGATTCTCCTCAATGGCCTTCACACTGGGACTCGATTCCCCTCACTGGCCTCTGCACTGGGACTCGATTCCCCTCAATGGCCTTCACACTGGGACTCGATTCCCCTAACTGACCTCCGCAGTGGGACTCAATTCCCCTCACTGGCCTCCGCACTGGGACTCGATTCCCAACACTGACCTCCGCACTGGGACTCGATTCCCCTCAATGGCCTCCGCACTGGGACTCGATTCCCCTCACTGGCCTCTGCACCAGGACTTGTTTCCCCTCACTGGCCTCCGCACTGGGACCCAATTCCCCTAACTGGCCTCTGCACTGGGACTCGATTCTCCTCAATGGCCTTCACACTGGGACTCGATTCCCCTCACTGACCTCCGCACTGGGACTCGATTCCCCTCACTGGCTTCTGCACTGTAACTCGATTCCCCTCACTGGCTTCTGCACTGGAACTCGATTCCCCTCACTGGCCTCTGCTCTGGAACTTGGTTCTCCTCACTGGCCTCTGCACTGGGACTCGATACCCCTCACTGGCCTCTGCACTGGGACTCGATTCCCCTCACTGACCTCCGCACTTGGACTCGATTCCCCTCACTGGCTTCTGCACTGGGACTCAATTCCGCTCACTGGCCTCCACACTTGGACTTGATTCCCCACATTGACCTCCGCAGTGGGACTCGATTCCCCTCACTGGCCTCTGCACTGGGACTCGATTCCCCTCACTGACCTCCGCACTGGGACTCGATTCCCCTCACTGGCTTCTGCACTGGAACTCGATTCCCCTCACTGGCCTCTGCACTGGAACTTGATTCCCCTCACTGGCCTCTGCACTGGGACTCGATTCCCCTCACTGACCTCCGCACTTGGACTCGATTCCCCTCACTGACCTCCGCACTTGGACTCGATTCCCCTCACTGGCTTCTGCACTGGGACTCAATTCCGCTCACTGGCCTCCACACTTGGACTTGATTCCCCACATTGACCTCCGCAGTGGGACTCGATTCCCCTCACTGGCCTCTGCACTGGGACTCGATTCCCCTCACTGACCTCCGCACTGGGACTCGATTCCCCTCACTGGCTTCTGCACTGGAACTCGATTCCCCTCACTGGCCTCTGCACTGGAACTTGATTCCCCTCACTGGCCTCTGCACTGGGACTCGATTCCCCTCACTGACCTCCGCACTTGGACTCGATTCCCCTCACTGACCTCCGCACTGGGACTCGATTCCCCTCACTGGCTTCTGCACTGGAACTCGATTCCCCTCACTGGCCTCTGCACTGGAACTTGATTCCCCTCACTGGCCTCTGCACTGGGACTCGATTCCCCTCACTGACCTCCGCACTGGGACTCGATTCCCCACACTGACCTCCGCACTGGGACTCGATTCCCCTCACTGGCCTCCGCACTGGGACTCGATTCCCCTCACTGGCCTCTGCACTGGGACTCGTTTCCCCTCCCTGGCCTCTGCACTGGTACTCGATTCCCCTCACTGGCCTCTGCACTGGTACTCGATTCCCCTCACTGGCCTCCCCACTGGGACTCGATTCCCCTCACTGGCCTCTGCACTGGTACTCGATTCCCCTCACTGGCCTCCCCACTGGGACTCGATTGCCCTCACTGGCTTCTGCACTGGGACTCAATTCCCCTCACTGGCCTCCGCACTGGGACCCGATTCCCTTCACTGGCCTCCGCAATGGGACTCAATTCCCCTCACTGGTCTCCGCACTGGGACTCGATTCCCCTCACTGGCCTCTGCACCAGGACTTGTTTCCCCTCACTGGCCTCCGCACTGGGACCCAATTCCCCTCACTGGCCTCTGCACTGGGACTCGATTCTCCTCAATGGCCTTCACACTGGGACTCGATTCCCCTCACTGACCTCCGCACTGGGACTCGATTCCCCTCACTGGCTTCTGCACTGTAACTCGATTCCCCTCACTGGCTTCTGCACTGGAACTCGATTCCCCTCACTGGCCTCTGCACTGGGACTCGATTCCCCTCACTGGCCTCTGCACTGGGACTCGATTCCCTCACTGGCCTCTGCACTGGGACTCGATTCCCCTCACTGACCTCTGCACTGGGACTCGATTCCCCTCACTGACCTCCGCACTGGGACTCGATTCCCCTCACTGGCCTCTGCACCAGGACTTGTTTCCCCTCACTGGCCTCCGCACTGGGACCCAATTCCCCTCACTGGCCTCTGCACTGGGACTCGATTCTCCTCACTGGCCTCTGCACTGGTACTCGATTCCCCTCACTGGCCTCCCCACTGGGACTCGATTCCCCTCACTGGCTTCTGCACTGGAACTCGATTCCCCTCACTGGCCTCTGCACTGGGTCTCGAATCCCCTCACTGGCCTCCCCACTGGGACTCGATTCCCCTCACTGGCCTCTGCACTGGGACTCGATTCTCCTCACTGGCCTCTGCACTGGTACTCGATTCCCCTCACTGGCCTCCCCACTGGGACTCGATTCCCCTCACTGGCTTCTGCACTGGGACTCGATTCCCCTCACTGGCCTCTGCACTGGGTCTCGAATCCCCTCACTGGCCTCCCCACTGGGACTCGATTCCCCTCACTGGCCTCTGCACTGGGTCTCGAATCCCCTCACTGGCCTCCCCACTGGGACTCGATTCCCCTCACTGGCTTCTGCACTGGGACTCGATTCCCCTCACTGGCCTCCGCACTGGGACCCGATTCCCTTCACTGGCCTCCGCACTGGGACTCGATTCCCCTCACTGGCCTCCGCACTGGGACTCGATTGCCCTCACTGGCCTCTGCACTGGGACTCAATTCCCCTCACTGGCCTCTGCACTGGGACTCAATTCCCCTCAATGGCCTTCACACTGGGACTCGATTCCCCTCACTGGCCTCCACACTGGGACTTGATTCACCACACTGACGTCCACACTGGAACTTGATTCCCCTCACTGGCCTCTGCACCAGGATTCGATTCCCCTCACTGGCCTCTGCACTGGAACTTGATTCCCCTCACTGGCTTCTGCACTGGGACTCGATTCCCCTCACTGGCCTCTGCACTGGAACTTGATTCCCCTCACTGGCCTCTGCACTGGGACTCGATTCCCCTCACTGACCTCCGCACTGGGACTCGATTCCCCTCACTGGCCTCTGCACCAGGACTTGTTTCCCCTCACTGGCCTCCGCACTGGGACCCAATTCCCCTCACTGGCCTCTGCACTGGGACTCGATTCTCCTCAATGGCCTTCACACTGGGACTCGATTCCCCTCACTGGCCTCTGCACTGGGACTCGATTCCCCTCAATGGCCTTCACACTGGGACTCGATTCCCCTAAGTGACCTCCGCAGTGGGACTCAATTCCCCTCACTGGCCTCCGCACTGGGACTCGATTCCCAACACTGACCTCCGCACTGGGACTCGATTCCCCTCACTGGCCTCCGCACTGGGACTCGATTCCCCTCACTGGCCTCTGCACTGGGACTCGATTCCCCTCACTGGCCTCTGCACTGGTACTCGATTCCCCTCACTGGCCTCCCCACTGGGACTCGATTCCCCTCACTGGCTTCTGCACTGGGACTCGATTCCCCTCACTGGCCTCTGCACTGGGTCTCGAATCCCCTCACTGGCCTCCCCACTGGGACTCGATTCCCCTCACTGGCTTCTGCACTGGGACTCGATTCCCCTCACTGGCCTCCGCACTCGGACACAATTCCCCTCACTGGCCTCCGTACTGGGACTCGATTGCCCTCACTGGCCTCTGCACTGGGACTCAATTCCCCTCACTGGCCTCTGCACTGGGACTCAATTCCCCTCAATGGCCTTCACACTGGGACTCGATTCCCCTCACTGGCCTCCACACTGGGACTTGATTCCCCACACTGACGTCCACACTGGAACTTGATTCCCCTCACTGGCCTCTGCACCAGGATTCGATTCCCCTCACTGGCCTCTGCACTGGAACTTGATTCCCCTCACTGGCTTCTGCACTGGGACTCGATTCCCCTCACTGGCCTCCGCACTGGGACTTGATTCCCCACACTGACCTCTGCACTTGGACTCGATTCCGCTCACTGGCCTCCGCACTGGGACTCAATTCCCCTCACTGACCTCTGCACTGGGACTCGATTCCCCTCAATGGCCTCTGCACTGGGACTCGATTCCCCTCACTGGCCTCTGCACCAGGACTTGTTTCCCCTCACTGGCCTCCGCACTGGGACCCAATTCCCCTCACTGGCCTCTGCACTGGGACTCGATTCTCCTCAATGGCCTTCACACTGGGACTCGATTCCCCTCACTGGCCTCTGCACTGGGACTCGATTCCCCTCAATGGCCTTCACACTGGGACTCGATTCCCCTAACTGACCTCCGCAGTGGGACTCAATTCCCCTCACTGGCCTCCGCACTGGGACTCGATTCCCAACACTGACCTCCGCACTGGGACTCGATTCCCCTCACTGGCCTCCGCACTGGGACTCGATTCCCCTCACTGGCCTCTGCACTGGGACTCGATTCCCCTCACTGGCCTCTGCACTGGTACTCGATTCCCCTCACTGGCCTCCCCACTGGGACTCGATTCCCCTCACTGGCTTCTGCACTGGGACTCGATTCCCCTCACTGGCCTCTGCACTGGGTCTCGAATCCCCTCACTGGCCTCCCCACTGGGACTCGATTCCCCTCACTGGCTTCTGCACTGGGACTCGATTCCCCTCACTGGCCTCCGCACTGGGACCCGATTCCCTTCACTGGCCTCCGCACTGGGACTCGATTCCCCTCACTGGCCTCCGCACTGGGACTCGATTGCCCTCACTGGCCTCTGCACTGGGACTCAATTCCCCTCACTGGCCTCTGCACTGGGACTCGATTCCCCTCAATGGCCTCCGCACTGGGACCCGATTCCCTTCACTCGCCTCCGCACTGGGACTTGATTCCCCTCACTGGCCTCTGCACTGGAACTTGATTCCCCTCACTGGCCTCTGCACTGGGACTCAATTCCCCTCAATGGCCTTCACACTGGGACTCGATTCCCCTCACTGGCCTCCACACTGGGACTTGATTCCCCACACTGACGTCCACACTGGATCTTGATTCCCCTCACTGGCCCCTGCACCAGGACTCGATTCCCCTCACTGGCCTCTGCACTGGGACTCGATTCCCCTCACTGGCCTCTGCACTGGGACTCGATTCCCCTCACTGGCCTCTGCACTGGGACTCGATTCCCTCACTGGCCTCTGCACTGGGACTCGATTCCCCTCACTGACCTCTGCACTGGGACTCGATTCCCCTCACTGGCCTCCGCACTCGGACACAATTCCCCTCACTGGCCTCCGTACTGGGACTCGATTGCCCTCACTGGCCTCTGCACTGGGACTCAATTCCCCTCACTGGCCTCCGCACTGGGACCCAATTCCCCTCACTGGCCTCTGCACTGGGACTCGATTCTCCTCAATGGCCTTCACACTGGGACTCGATTCCCCTCACTGGCCTCTGCACTGGGACTCGATTCCCCTCAATGGCCTTCACACTGGGACTCGATTCCCCTAACTGACCTCCGCAGTGGGACTCAATTCCCCTCACTGGCCTCCGCACTGGGACTCGATTCCCAACACTGACCTCCGCACTGGGACTCGATTCCCCTCAATGGCCTCCGCACTGGGACTCGATTCCCCTCACTGGCCTCTGCACCAGGACTTGTTTCCCCTCACTGGCCTCCGCACTGGGACCCAATTCCCCTAACTGGCCTCTGCACTGGGACTCGATTCCCCTCAATGGCTTCTGCACTGGAACTCGATTCCCCTCACTGGCCTCTGCACTGGAACTTGATTCCCCTCACTGGCCTCTGCACTGGGACTCGATTCCCCTCACTGACCTCCGCACTGGGACTCGATTCCCCACACTGACCTCCGCACTGGGACTCGATTCCCCTCACTGGCCTCCGCACTGGGACTCGATTCCCCTCACTGGCCTCTGCACTGGGACTCGTTTCCCCTCCCTGGCCTCTGCACTGGTACTCGATTCCCCTCACTGGCCTCTGCACTGGTACTCGATTCCCCTCACTGGCCTCCCCACTGGGACTCGATTCCCCTCACTGGCCTCTGCACTGGTACTCGATTCCCCTCACTGGCCTCCCCACTGGGATTCGATTGCCCTCACTGGCTTCTGCACTGGGACTCAATTCCCCTCACTGGCCTCCGCACTGGGACCCGATTCCCTTCACTGGCCTCCGCAATGGGACTCAATTCCCCTCACTGGTCTCCGCACTGGGACTCGATTCCCCTCACTGGCCTCTGCACCAGGACTTGTTTCCCCTCACTGGCCTCCGCACTGGGACCCAATTCCCCTCACTGGCCTCTGCACTGGGACTCGATTCTCCTCAATGGCCTTCACACTGGGACTCGATTCCCCTCACTGACCTCCGCACTGGGACTCGATTCCCCTCACTGGCTTCTGCACTGTAACTCGATTCCCCTCACTGGCTTCTGCACTGGAACTCGATTCCCCTCACTGGCCTCTGCACTGGGACTCGATTCCCCTCACTGGCCTCTGCACTGGGACTCGATTCCCTCACTGGCCTCTGCACTGGGACTCGATTCCCCTCACTGACCTCTGCACTGGGACTCGATTCCCCTCACTGACCTCCGCACTGGGACTCGATTCCCCTCACTGGCCTCTGCACCAGGACTTGTTTCCCCTCACTGGCCTCCGCACTGGGACCCAATTCCCCTCACTGGCCTCTGCACTGGGACTCGATTCTCCTCACTGGCCTCTGCACTGGTACTCGATTCCCCTCACTGGCCTCCCCACTGGGACTCGATTCCCCTCACTGGCTTCTGCACTGGGACTCGATTCCCCTCACTGGCCTCTGCACTGGGTCTCGAATCCCCTCACTGGCCTCCCCACTGGGACTCGATTCCCCTCACTGGCCTCTGCACTGGGACTCGATTCTCCTCACTGGCCTCTGCACTGGTACTCGATTCCCCTCACTGGCCTCCCCACTGGGACTCGATTCCCCTCACTGGCTTCTGCACTGGGACTCGATTCCCCTCACTGGCCTCTGCACTGGGTCTCGAATCCCCTCACTGGCCTCCCCACTGGGACTCGATTCCCCTCACTGGCTTCTGCACTGGGACTCGATTCCCCTCACTGGCCTCCGCACTGGGACCCGATTCCCTTCACTGGCCTCCGCACTGGGACTCGATTCCCCTCACTGGCCTCCGCACTGGGACTCGATTGCCCTCACTGGCCTCTGCACTGGGACTCAATTCCCCTCACTGGCCTCTGCACTGGGACTCAATTCCCCTCAATGGCCTTCACACTGGGACTCGATTCCCCTCACTGGCCTCCACACTGGGACTTGATTCCCCACACTGACGTCCACACTGGAACTTGATTCCCCTCACTGGCCTCTGCACCAGGATTCGATTCCCCTCACTGGCCTCTGCACTGGAACTTGATTCCCCTCACTGGCTTCTGCACTGGGACTCGATTCCCCTCACTGGCCTCTGCACTGGAACTTGATTCCCCTCACTGGCCTCTGCACTGGGACTCGATTCCCCTCACTGACCTCCGCACTGGGACTCGATTCCCCTCACTGGCCTCTGCACCAGGACTTGTTTCCCCTCACTGGCCTCCGCACTGGGACCCAATTCCCCTCACTGGCCTCTGCACTGGGACTCGATTCTCCTCAATGGCCTTCACACTGGGACTCGATTCCCCTCACTGGCCTCTGCACTGGGACTCGATTCCCCTCAATGGCCTTCACACTGGGACTCGATTCCCCTAAGTGACCTCCGCAGTGGGACTCAATTCCCCTCACTGGCCTCCGCACTGGGACTCGATTCCCAACACTGACCTCCGCACTGGGACTCGATTCCCCTCACTGGCCTCCGCACTGGGACTCGATTCCCCTCACTGGCCTCTGCACTGGGACTCGATTCCCCTCACTGGCCTCTGCACTGGTACTCGATTCCCCTCACTGGCCTCCCCACTGGGACTCGATTCCCCTCACTGGCTTCTGCACTGGGACTCGATTCCCCTCACTGGCCTCTGCACTGGGTCTCGAATCCCCTCACTGGCCTCCCCACTGGGACTCGATTCCCCTCACTGGCTTCTGCACTGGGACTCGATTCCCCTCACTGGCCTCCGCACTCGGACACAATTCCCCTCACTGGCCTCCGTACTGGGACTCGATTGCCCTCACTGGCCTCTGCACTGGGACTCAATTCCCCTCACTGGCCTCTGCACTGGGACTCAATTCCCCTCAATGGCCTTCACACTGGGACTCGATTCCCCTCACTGGCCTCCACACTGGGACTTGATTCCCCACACTGACGTCCACACTGGAACTTGATTCCCCTCACTGGCCTCTGCACCAGGATTCGATTCCCCTCACTGGCCTCTGCACTGGAACTTGATTCCCCTCACTGGCTTCTGCACTGGGACTCGATTCCCCTCACTGGCCTCCGCACTGGGACTTGATTCCCCACACTGACCTCTGCACTTGGACTCGATTCCGCTCACTGGCCTCCGCACTGGGACTCAATTCCCCTCACTGACCTCTGCACTGGGACTCGATTCCCCTCAATGGCCTCTGCACTGGGACTCGATTCCCCTCACTGGCCTCTGCACCAGGACTTGTTTCCCCTCACTGGCCTCCGCACTGGGACCCAATTCCCCTCACTGGCCTCTGCACTGGGACTCGATTCTCCTCAATGGCCTTCACACTGGGACTCGATTCCCCTCACTGGCCTCTGCACTGGGACTCGATTCCCCTCAATGGCCTTCACACTGGGACTCGATTCCCCTAACTGACCTCCGCAGTGGGACTCAATTCCCCTCACTGGCCTCCGCACTGGGACTCGATTCCCAACACTGACCTCCGCACTGGGACTCGATTCCCCTCACTGGCCTCCGCACTGGGACTCGATTCCCCTCACTGGCCTCTGCACTGGGACTCGATTCCCCTCACTGGCCTCTGCACTGGTACTCGATTCCCCTCACTGGCCTCCCCACTGGGACTCGATTCCCCTCACTGGCTTCTGCACTGGGACTCGATTCCCCTCACTGGCCTCTGCACTGGGTCTCGAATCCCCTCACTGGCCTCCCCACTGGGACTCGATTCCCCTCACTGGCTTCTGCACTGGGACTCGATTCCCCTCACTGGCCTCCGCACTGGGACCCGATTCCCTTCACTGGCCTCCGCACTGGGACTCGATTCCCCTCACTGGCCTCCGCACTGGGACTCGATTGCCCTCACTGGCCTCTGCACTGGGACCCAATTCCCCTCACTGGCCTCTGCACTGGGACTCGATTCTCCTCAATGGCCTTCACACTGGGACTCGATTCCCCTCACTGGCCTCTGCACTGGGACTCGATTCCCCTCAATGGCCTTCACACTGGGACTCGATTCCCCTAACTGACCTCCGCAGTGGGACTCAATTCCCCTCACTGGCCTCCGCACTGGGACTCGATTCCCAACACTGACCTCCGCACTGGGACTCGATTCCCCTCAATGGCCTCCGCACTGGGACTCGATTCCCCTCACTGGCCTCTGCACCAGGACTTGTTTCCCCTCACTGGCCTCCGCACTGGGACCCAATTCCCCTAACTGGCCTCTGCACTGGGACTCGATTCTCCTCAATGGCCTTCACACTGGGACTCGATTCCCCTCACTGACCTCCGCACTGGGACTCGATTCCCCTCACTGGCTTCTGCACTGTAACTCGATTCCCCTCACTGGCTTCTGCACTGGAACTCGATTCCCCTCACTGGCCTCTGCTCTGGAACTTGGTTCTCCTCACTGGCCTCTGCACTGGGACTCGATACCCCTCACTGGCCTCTGCACTGGGACTCGATTCCCCTCACTGACCTCCGCACTTGGACTCGATTCCCCTCACTGGCTTCTGCACTGGGACTCAATTCCGCTCACTGGCCTCCACACTTGGACTTGATTCCCCACATTGACCTCCGCAGTGGGACTCGATTCCCCTCACTGGCCTCTGCACTGGGACTCGATTCCCCTCACTGACCTCCGCACTGGGACTCGATTCCCCTCACTGGCTTCTGCACTGGAACTCGATTCCCCTCACTGGCCTCTGCACTGGAACTTGATTCCCCTCACTGGCCTCTGCACTGGGACTCGATTCCCCTCACTGACCTCCGCACTTGGACTCGATTCCCCTCACTGACCTCCGCACTTGGACTCGATTCCCCTCACTGGCTTCTGCACTGGGACTCAATTCCGCTCACTGGCCTCCACACTTGGACTTGATTCCCCACATTGACCTCCGCAGTGGGACTCGATTCCCCTCACTGGCCTCTGCACTGGGACTCGATTCCCCTCACTGACCTCCGCACTGGGACTCGATTCCCCTCACTGGCTTCTGCACTGGAACTCGATTCCCCTCACTGGCCTCTGCACTGGAACTTGATTCCCCTCACTGGCCTCTGCACTGGGACTCGATTCACCTCACTGACCTCCGCACTTGGACTCGATTCCCCTCACTGACCTCCGCACTGGGACTCGATTCCCCTCACTGGCTTCTGCACTGGAACTCGATTCCCCTCACTGGCCTCTGCACTGGAACTTGATTCCCCTCACTGGCCTCTGCACTGGGACTCGATTCCCCTCACTGACCTCCGCACTGGGACTCGATTCCCCACACTGACCTCCGCACTGGGACTCGATTCCCCTCACTGGCCTCCGCACTGGGACTCGATTCCCCTCACTGGCCTCTGCACTGGGACTCGTTTCCCCTCCCTGGCCTCTGCACTGGTACTCGATTCCCCTCACTGGCCTCTGCACTGGTACTCGATTCCCCTCACTGGCCTCCCCACTGGGACTCGATTCCCCCCACTGGCCTCTGCACTGGTACTCGATTCCCCTCACTGGCCTCCCCACTGGGACTCGATTGCCCTCACTGGCTTCTGCACTGGGACTCAATTCCCCTCACTGGCCTCCGCACTGGGACCCGATTCCCTTCACTGGCCTCCGCAATGGGACTCAATTCCCCTCACTGGTCTCCGCACTGGGACTCGATTCCCCTCACTGGCCTCTGCACCAGGACTTGTTTCCCCTCACTGGCCTCCGCACTGGGACCCAATTCCCCTCACTGGCCTCTGCACTGGGACTCGATTCTCCTCAATGGCCTTCACACTGGGACTCGATTCCCCTCACTGACCTCCGCACTGGGACTCGATTCCCCTCACTGGCTTCTGCACTGTAACTCGATTCCCCTCACTGGCTTCTGCACTGGAACTCGATTCCCCTCACTGGCCTCTGCACTGGGACTCGATTCCCCTCACTGGCCTCTGCACTGGGACTCGATTCCCTCACTGGCCTCTGCACTGGGACTCGATTCCCCTCACTGACCTCTGCACTGGGACTCGATTCCCCTCACTGACCTCCGCACTGGGACTCGATTCCCCTCACTGGCCTCTGCACCAGGACTTGTTTCCCCTCACTGGCCTCCGCACTGGGACCCAATTCCCCTCACTGGCCTCTGCACTGGGACTCGATTCTCCTCACTGGCCTCTGCACTGGTACTCGATTCCCCTCACTGGCCTCCCCACTGGGACTCGATTCCCCTCACTGGCTTCTGCACTGGGACTCGATTCCCCTCACTGGCCTCTGCACTGGGTCTCGAATCCCCTCACTGGCCTCCCCACTGGGACTCGATTCCCCTCACTGGCCTCTGCACTGGGACTCGATTCTCCTCACTGGCCTCTGCACTGGTACTCGATTCCCCTCACTGGCCTCCCCACTGGGACTCGATTCCCCTCACTGGCTTCTGCACTGGGACTCGATTCCCCTCACTGGCCTCTGCACTGGGTCTCGAATCCCCTCACTGGCCTCCCCACTGGGACTCGATTCCCCTCACTGGCCTCTGCACTGGGTCTCGAATCCCCTCACTGGCCTCCCCACTGGGACTCGATTCCCCTCACTGGCTTCTGCACTGGGACTCGATTCCCCTCACTGGCCTCCGCACTGGGACTCGATTCCCCTCACTGGCCTCTGCTCTGGAACTTGGTTCTCCTCACTGGCCTCCGCACTGGGACTCGATTCCCCACACTGACCTCCGCACTGGGACTCGATTCCCCTCACTGGCCTCCGCACTGGGACTCGATTCCCCTCACTGGCCTCTGCACTGGGACTCGTTTCCCCTCCCTGGCCTCTGCACTGGTACTCGATTCCCCTCACTGGCCTCTGCACTGGTACTCGATTCCCCTCACTGGCCTCCCCACTGGGACTCGATTCCCCTCACTGGCCTCTGCACTGGTACTCGATTCCCCTCACTGGCCTCCCCACTGGGACTCGATTGCCCTCACTGGCTTCTGCACTGGGACTCAATTCCCCTCACTGGCCTCCGCACTGGGACCCGATTCCCTTCACTGGCCTCCGCAATGGGACTCGATTCCCCTCACTGGCCTCCGCACTGGGACTCGATTCCCCTCACTGGCCTCTGCACTGGGACTCGATTCCCCTCACTGGCCTCTGCACAGGGACTCGATTCCCCTCACTGACCTCTGCACTGGGACTCGATTCCCCTCACTGGCCTCTGCACTGGGACTCGATTCCCTCACTGGCCTCTGCACTGGGACTCGATTCCCCTCACTGACCTCTGCACTGGGACTCGATTCCCCTCACTGGCCTCCGCACTCGGACACAATTCACCTCACTGGCCTCCGTACTGGGACTCGATTCCCCTCACTGGCCTCTGCACTGGGACTCGATTCCCCTCACTGGCCTCCCCACTGGGACTCGATTCCCCTCACTGGCTTCTGCACTGGGACTCGATTCCCCTCACTGGCCTCCGCACTGGGACCCGATTCCCTTCACTGGCCTCCGAACTGGGACTCGATTCCCCTCACTGGCCTCCGCACTGGGACTCGATTCCCCTCACTGGCCTCTGCACTGGGACTCGATTCCCCTCACTGGCCTCTGCACAGGGACTCGATTCCCCTCACTGGCCTCCCCACTGGGACTCGATTCCCCTCACTGGCTTCTGCACTGGGACTCGATTCCCCTCACTGGCCTCTGCACTGGTACTCGATTCCCCTCACTGGCCTCCCCACTGGGACTCGATTCCCCTCACTGGCTTCTGCACTGGGAATCGATTCCCCTCACTGGCCTCCGCACTGGGACCCGATTCCCTTCACTGGCCTCCGCACTGGGACTCGATTCCCCTCACTGGCCTCCGCACTGGGACTCGATTCCCCTCACTGGCCTCTGCACAGGGACTCGATTCCCCTCACTGGCCTCTGCACTGGGACTCGATTCCCCTCACTGGCCTCTGCACTGGGACTCGATTCCCTCACTGGCCTCTGCACTGGGACTCGATTCCCCTCACTGACCTCTGCACTGGGACTCGATTCCCCTCACTGGCCTCCGCACTCGGACACAATTCCCCTCACTGGCCTCCGTACTGGGACTCGATTCCCCTCACTGGCCTCTGCACTGGGACTCGATTCCCCTCACTGGCCTCCGCACTGGGACTCAATTCCCCTCACTGGCTCTGCACTGGGACTCGATTCCCCTCACTGGCCACCGCACTGGGACTCGATTCCCCAAACTGACCTCCGCACTGGGACTCGATTTCGCTCACTGGCCTCCGCACTGGGACTCGATTCCCCTCACTGACCTCTGCACTGTGACTCGATTCCCCTCACTGGCCTCCGCACTGGGACTCGATTCTCCTCACTGACCTCCGCACTGGGACTCGATTCCCCTCACTGACCTCCGCACTGGGACTCGATTCCCCTCACTGGCCTCCGCACTTGGACTCGATTCCCCTCACTGGCCTCCGCACTGGGACTCGATTCCCCTCACTGGCCTCTGCACTGGGACTCGATTCCCCTCACTGACCTCCGCACTGGGACTCGATTCCACACACTGACCTCCGCACTTGGACTCGATTCCGCTCACTGGCCTCCGCACTGGGACTCGATTCCCCTCACTAGCCTCCGCACTGGGACTCAATTCCCCTCACTGGCCTCCGCACTGGGACTCGATTCCGCTCACTGGCCTCCGCACTGGGACCCGATTCCCTTCACTCGCCTCCGCACTGGGACTTGATTCCCCTCACTGGCCTCTGCACTGGAACTTGATTCCCCTCACTGGCCTCTGCACTGGGACTCAATTCCCCTCAATGGCCTTCACACTGGGACTCGATTCCCCTCACTGGCCTCCACACTGGGACTTGATTCCCCACACTGACGTCCACACTGGAACTTGATTCCCCTCACTGGCCTCTGCACCAGGACTCGATTCCCCTCACTGGCCTCTGCACTGGGACTCGATTCCCCTCACTGGCCTCTGCACTGGGACTCGATTCCCCTCACTGGCCTCTGCACTGGGACTCGATTCCCTCACTGGCCTCTGCACTGGGACTCGATTCCCCTCACTGACCTCTGCACTGGGACTCGATTCCCCTCACTGGCCTCCGCACTCGGACACAATTCCCCTCACTGGCCTCCGTACTGGGACTCGATTGCCCTCACTGGCCTCTGCACTGGGACTCAATTCCCCTCACTGGCCTCTGCACTGGGACTCAATTCCCCTCAATGGCCTTCACACTGGGACTCGATTCCCCTCACTGGCCTCCACACTGGGACTTGATTCCCCACACTGACGTCCACACTGGAACTTGATTCCCCTCACTGGCCTCTGCACCAGGATTCGATTCCCCTCACTGGCCTCTGCACTGGAACTTGATTCCCCTCACTGGCTTCTGCACTGGGACTCGATTCCCCTCACTGGCCTCCGCACTGGGACTTGATTCCCCACACTGACCTCTGCACTTGGACTCGATTCCGCTCACTGGCCTCCGCACTGGGACTCAATTCCCCTCACTGACCTCTGCACTGGGACTCGATTCCCCTCACTGACCTCTGCACTGGGACTCGATTCCCCTCAATGGCCTCTGCACTGGGACACGATTCCCCTCACTGGCCTCTGCACCAGGACTTGTTTCCCCTCACTGGCCTCCGCACTGGGACCCAATTCCCCTCACTGGCCTCTGCACTGGGACTCGATTCTCCTCAATGGCCTTCACACTGGGACTCGATTCCCCTCACTGGCCTCTGCACTGGGACTCGATTCCCCTCAATGGCCTTCACACTGGGACTCGATTCCCCTAACTGACCTCCGCAGTGGGACTCAATTCCCCTCACTGGCCTCCGCACTGGGACTCGATTCCCAACACTGACCTCCGCACTGGGACTCGATTCCCCTCACTGGCCTCCGCACTGGGACTCGATTCCCCTCACTGGCCTCTGCACTGGGACTCGATTCCCCTCACTGGCCTCTGCACTGGTACTCGATTCCCCTCACTGGCCTCCCCACTGGGACTCGATTCCCCTCACTGGCTTCTGCACTGGGACTCGATTCCCCTCACTGGCCTCTGCACTGGGTCTCGAATCCCCTCACTGGCCTCCCCACTGGGACTCGATTCCCCTCACTGGCTTCTGCACTGGGACTCGATTCCCCTCACTGGCCTCCGCACTGGGACCCGATTCCCTTCACTGGCCTCCGCACTGGGACTCGATTCCCCTCACTGGCCTCCGCACTGGGACTCGATTGCCCTCACTGGCCTCTGCACTGGGACTCAATTCCCCTCACTGGCCTCTGCACTGGGACTCAATTCCCCTCAATGGCCTCCGCACTGGGACCCGATTCCCTTCACTCGCCTCCGCACTGGGACTTGATTCCCCTCACTGGCCTCTGCACTGGAACTTGATTCCCCTCACTGGCCTCTGCACTGGGACTCAATTCCCCTCAATGGCCTTCACACTGGGACTCGATTCCCCTCACTGGCCTCCACACTGGGACTTGATTCCCCACACTGACGTCCACACTGGAACTTGATTCCCCTCACTGGCCTCTGCACCAGGACTCGATTCCCCTCACTGGCCTCTGCACTGGGACTCGATTCCCCTCACTGGCCTCTGCACTGGGACTCGATTCCCCTCACTGGCCTCTGCACTGGGACTCGATTCCCTCACTGGCCTCTGCACTGGGACTCGATTCCCCTCACTGACCTCTGCACTGGGACTCGATTCCCCTCACTGGCCTCCGCACTCGGACACAATTCCCCTCACTGGCCTCCGTACTGGGACTCGATTGCCCTCACTGGCCTCTGCACTGGGACTCAATTCCCCTCACTGGCCTCTGCACTGGGACTCAATTCCCCTCAATGGCCTTCACACTGGGACTCGATTCCCCTCACTGGCCTCCACACTGGGACTTGATTCCCCACACTGACGTCCACACTGGAACTTGATTCCCCTCACTGGCCTCTGCACCAGGATTCGATTCCCCTCACTGGCCTCTGCACTGGAACTTGATTCCCCTCACTGGCTTCTGCACTGGGACTCGATTCCCCTCACTGGCCTCCGCACTGGGACTTGATTCCCCACACTGACCTCTGCACTTGGACTCGATTCCGCTCACTGGCCTCCGCACTGGGACTCAATTCCACTCACTGACCTCTGCACTGGGACTCGATTCCCCTCAATGGCCTCCGCACTGGGACTCAATTCCCCTCACTGGTCTCCGCACTGGGACTCGATTCCCCTCACTGGCCTCTGCACCAGGACTTGTTTCCCCTCACTGGCCTCCGCACTGGGACCCAATTCCCCTCACTGGCCTCTGCACTGGGACTCGATTCTCCTCAATGGCCTTCACACTGGGACTCGATTCCCCTCACTGACCTCCGCACTGGGACTCGATTCCCCTCACTGGCTTCTGCACTGTAACTCGATTCCCCTCACTGGCTTCTGCACTGGAACTCGATTCCCCTCACTGGCCTCTGCTCTGGAACTTGGTTCTCCTCACTGGCCTCTGCACTGGGACTCGATTCCCCTCACTGGCCTCTGCACTGGGACTCGATTCCCCTCACTGACCTCCGCACTTGGACTCGATTCCCCTCACTGGCTTCTGCACTGGGACTCAATTCCGCTCACTGGCCTCCACACTTGGACTTGATTCCCCACATTGACCTCCGCAGTGGGACTCGATTCCCCTCACTGGCCTCTGCACTGGGACTCGATTCCCCTCACTGACCTCCGCACTGGGACTCGATTCCCCTCACTGGCTTCTGCACTGGAACTCGATTCCCCTCACTGGCCTCTGCACTGGAACTTGATTCCCCTCACTGGCCTCTGCACTGGGACTCGATTCCCCTCACTGACCTCCGCACTTGGACTCGATTCCCCTCACTGGCCTCTGCACTGGAACTTGATTCCCCTCACTGGCCTCTGCACTGGGACTCGATTCCCCTCACTGACCTCCGCACTGGGACTCGATTCCCCACACTGACCTCCGCACTTGGACTCGATTCCGCTCACTGGCCTCCGCACTGGGACTCGATTCCCCTCACTAGCCTCCGCACTGGGACTCAATTCCCCTCACTGGCCTCCGCACTGGGACTCGATTCCGCTCACTGGCCTCCGCACTGGGACCCGATTCCCTTCACTCGCCTCCGCACTGGGACTTGATTCCCCTCACTGGCCTCTGCAATGGAACTTGATTCCCCTCACTGGCCTCTGCACTGGGACTCAATTCCCCTCAATGGCCTTCACACTGGGACTCGATTCCCCTCACTGGCCTCCACACTGGGACTTGATTCCCCACACTGACGTCCACACTGGAACTTGATTCCCCTCACTGGCCTCTGCACCAGGACTCGATTCCCCTCACTGGCCTCTGCACTGGGACTCGATTCCCCTCACTGGCCTCTGCACTGGGACTCGATTCCCCTCACTGGCCTCTGCACTGGGATTCGATTCCCTCACTGGCCTCTGCACTGGGACTCGATTCCCCTCACTGACCTCTGCACTGGGACTCGATTCCCCTCACTGGCCTCCGCACTCGGACACAATTCCCCTCACTGGCCTCCGTACTGGGACTCGATTGCCCTCACTGGCCTCTGCACTGGGACTCAATTCCCCTCACTGGCCTCTGCACTGGGACTCAATTCCCCTCAATGGCCTTCACACTGGGACTCGATTCCCCTCACTGGCCTCCACACTGGGACTTGATTCCCCACACTGACGTCCACACTGGAACTTGATTCCCCTCACTGGCCTCTGCACCAGGATTCGATTCCCCTCACTGGCCTCTGCACTGGAACTTGATTCCCCTCACTGGCTTCTGCACTGGGACTCGATTCCCCTCACTGGCCTCCGCACTGGGACTTGATTCCCCACACTGACCTCTGCACTTGGACTCGATTCCGCTCACTGGCCTCCGCACTGGGACTCAATTCCCCTCACTGACCTCTGCACTGGGACTCGATTCCCCTCACTGACCTCTGCACTGGGACTCGATTCCCCTCAATGGCCTCTGCACTGGGACTCGATTCCCCTCACTGGCCTCTGCACCAGGACTTGTTTCCCCTCACTGGCCTCCGCACTGGGACCCAATTCCCCTCACTGGCCTCTGCACTGGGACTCGATTCTCCTCAATGGCCTTCACACTGGGACTCGATTCCCCTCACTGGCCTCTGCACTGGGACTCGATTCCCCTCAATGGCCTTCACACTGGGACTCGATTCCCCTAACTGACCTCCGCAGTGGGACTCAATTCCCCTCACTGGCCTCCGCACTGGGACTCGATTCCCAACACTGACCTCCGCACTGGGACTCGATTCCCCTCAATGGCCTCCGCACTGGGACTCGATTCCCCTCACTGGCCTCTGCACCAGGACTTGTTTCCCCTCACTGGCCTCCGCACTGGGACCCAATTCCCCTAACTGGCCTCTGCACTGGGACTCGATTCTCCTCAATGGCCTTCACACTGGGACTCGATTCCCCTCACTGACCTCCGCACTGGGACTCGATTCCCCTCACTGGCTTCTGCACTGTAACTCGATTCCCCTCACTGGCTTCTGCACTGGAACTCGATTCCCCTCACTGGCCTCTGCTCTGGAACTTGGTTCTCCTCACTGGCCTCTGCACTGGGACTCGATACCCCTCACTGGCCTCTGCACTGGGACTCGATTCCCCTCACTGACCTCCGCACTTGGACTCGATTCCCCTCACTGGCTTCTGCACTGGGACTCAATTCCGCTCACTGGCCTCCACACTTGGACTTGATTCCCCACATTGACCTCCGCAGTGGGACTCGATTCCCCTCACTGGCCTCTGCACTGGGACTCGATTCCCCTCACTGACCTCCGCACTGGGACTCGATTCCCCTCACTGGCTTCTGCACTGGAACTCGATTCCCCTCACTGGCCTCTGCACTGGAACTTGATTCCCCTCACTGGCCTCTGCACTGGGACTCGATTCCCCTCACTGACCTCCGCACTTGGACTCGATTCCCCTCACTGACCTCCGCACTTGGACTCGATTCCCCTCACTGGCTTCTGCACTGGGACTCAATTCCGCTCACTGGCCTCCACACTTGGACTTGATTCCCCACATTGACCTCCGCAGTGGGACTCGATTCCCCTCACTGGCCTCTGCACTGGGACTCGATTCCCCTCACTGACCTCCGCACTGGGACTCGATTCCCCTCACTGGCTTCTGCACTGGAACTCGATTCCCCTCACTGGCCTCTGCACTGGAACTTGATTCCCCTCACTGGCCTCTGCACTGGGACTCGATTCCCCTCACTGACCTCCGCACTTGGACTCGATTCCCCTCACTGACCTCCGCACTGGGACTCGATTCCCCTCACTGGCTTCTGCACTGGAACTCGATTCCCCTCACTGGCCTCTGCACTGGAACTTGATTCCCCTCACTGGCCTCTGCACTGGGACTCGATTCCCCTCACTGACCTCCGCACTGGGACTCGATTCCCCACACTGACCTCCGCACTGGGACTCGATTCCCCTCACTGGCCTCCGCACTGGGACTCGATTCCCCTCACTGGCCTCTGCACTGGGACTCGTTTCCCCTCCCTGGCCTCTGCACTGGTACTCGATTCCCCTCACTGGCCTCTGCACTGGTACTCGATTCCCCTCACTGGCCTCCCCACTGGGACTCGATTCCCCTCACTGGCCTCTGCACTGGTACTCGATTCCCCTCACTGGCCTCCCCACTGGGACTCGATTGCCCTCACTGGCTTCTGCACTGGGACTCAATTCCCCTCACTGGCCTCCGCACTGGGACCCGATTCCCTTCACTGGCCTCCGCAATGGGACTCAATTCCCCTCACTGGTCTCCGCACTGGGACTCGATTCCCCTCACTGGCCTCTGCACCAGGACTTGTTTCCCCTCACTGGCCTCCGCACTGGGACCCAATTCCCCTCACTGGCCTCTGCACTGGGACTCGATTCTCCTCAATGGCCTTCACACTGGGACTCGATTCCCCTCACTGACCTCCGCACTGGGACTCGATTCCCCTCACTGGCTTCTGCACTGTAACTCGATTCCCCTCACTGGCTTCTGCACTGGAACTCGATTCCCCTCACTGGCCTCTGCACTGGGACTCGATTCCCCTCACTGGCCTCTGCACTGGGACTCGATTCCCTCACTGGCCTCTGCACTGGGACTCGATTCCCCTCACTGACCTCTGCACTGGGACTCGATTCCCCTCACTGACCTCCGCACTGGGACTCGATTCCCCTCACTGGCCTCTGCACCAGGACTTGTTTCCCCTCACTGGCCTCCGCACTGGGACCCAATTCCCCTCACTGGCCTCTGCACTGGGACTCGATTCTCCTCACTGGCCTCTGCACTGGTACTCGATTCCCCTCACTGGCCTCCCCACTGGGACTCGATTCCCCTCACTGGCTTCTGCACTGGGACTCGATTCCCCTCACTGGCCTCTGCACTGGGTCTCGAATCCCCTCACTGGCCTCCCCACTGGGACTCGATTCCCCTCACTGGCCTCTGCACTGGGACTCGATTCTCCTCACTGGCCTCTGCACTGGTACTCGATTCCCCTCACTGGCCTCCCCACTGGGACTCGATTCCCCTCACTGGCTTCTGCACTGGGACTCGATTCCCCTCACTGGCCTCTGCACTGGGTCTCGAATCCCCTCACTGGCCTCCCCACTGGGACTCGATTCCCCTCACTGGCTTCTGCACTGGGACTCGATTCCCCTCACTGGCTTCTGCACTGGGACTCGATTCCCCTCACTGGCCTCCGCACTGGGACTCGATTCCCCTCACTGGCCTCCGCACTGGGACTCGATTGCCCTCACTGGCCTCTGCACTGGGACTCAATTCCCCTCACTGGCCTCTGCACTGGGACTCAATTCCCCTCAATGGCCTTCACACTGGGACTCGATTCCCCTCACTGGCCTCCACACTGGGACTTGATTCACCACACTGACGTCCACACTGGAACTTGATTCCCCTCACTGGCCTCTGCACCAGGATTCGATTCCCCTCACTGGCCTCTGCACTGGAACTTGATTCCCCTCACTGGCTTCTGCACTGGGACTCGATTCCCCTCACTGGCCTCTGCACTGGAACTTGATTCCCCTCACTGGCCTCTGCACTGGGACTCGATTCCCCTCACTGACCTCCGCACTGGGACTCGATTCCCCTCACTGGCCTCTGCACCAGGACTTGTTTCCCCTCACTGGCCTCCGCACTGGGACCCAATTCCCCTCACTGGCCTCTGCACTGGGACTCGATTCTCCTCAATGGCCTTCACACTGGGACTCGATTCCCCTCACTGGCCTCTGCACTGGGACTCGATTCCCCTCAATGGCCTTCACACTGGGACTCGATTCCCCTAAGTGACCTCCGCAGTGGGACTCAATTCCCCTCACTGGCCTCCGCACTGGGACTCGATTCCCAACACTGACCTCCGCACTGGGACTCGATTCCCCTCACTGGCCTCCGCACTGGGACTCGATTCCCCTCACTGGCCTCTGCACTGGGACTCGATTCCCCTCACTGGCCTCTGCACTGGTACTCGATTCCCCTCACTGGCCTCCCCACTGGGACTCGATTCCCCTCACTGGCTTCTGCACTGGGACTCGATTCCCCTCACTGGCCTCTGCACTGGGTCTCGAATCCCCTCACTGGCCTCCCCACTGGGACTCGATTCCCCTCACTGGCTTCTGCACTGGGACTCGATTCCCCTCACTGGCCTCCGCACTCGGACACAATTCCCCTCACTGGCCTCCGTACTGGGACTCGATTGCCCTCACTGGCCTCTGCACTGGGACTCAATTCCCCTCACTGGCCTCTGCACTGGGACTCAATTCCCCTCAATGGCCTTCACACTGGGACTCGATTCCCCTCACTGGCCTCCACACTGGGACTTGATTCCCCACACTGACGTCCACACTGGAACTTGATTCCCCTCACTGGCCTCTGCACCAGGATTCGATTCCCCTCACTGGCCTCTGCACTGGAACTTGATTCCCCTCACTGGCTTCTGCACTGGGACTCGATTCCCCTCACTGGCCTCCGCACTGGGACTTGATTCCCCACACTGACCTCTGCACTTGGACTCGATTCCGCTCACTGGCCTCCGCACTGGGACTCAATTCCCCTCACTGACCTCTGCACTGGGACTCGATTCCCCTCAATGGCCTCTGCACTGGGACTCGATTCCCCTCACTGGCCTCTGCACCAGGACTTGTTTCCCCTCACTGGCCTCCGCACTGGGACCCAATTCCCCTCACTGGCCTCTGCACTGGGACTCGATTCTCCTCAATGGCCTTCACACTGGGACTCGATTCCCCTCACTGGCCTCTGCACTGGGACTCGATTCCCCTCAATGGCCTTCACACTGGGACTCGATTCCCCTAACTGACCTCCGCAGTGGGACTCAATTCCCCTCACTGGCCTCCGCACTGGGACTCGATTCCCAACACTGACCTCCGCACTGGGACTCGATTCCCCTCACTGGCCTCCGCACTGGGACTCGATTCCCCTCACTGGCCTCTGCACTGGGACTCGATTCCCCTCACTGGCCTCTGCACTGGTACTCGATTCCCCTCACTGGCCTCCCCACTGGGACTCGATTCCCCTCACTGGCTTCTGCACTGGGACTCGATTCCCCTCACTGGCCTCTGCACTGGGTCTCGAATCCCCTCACTGGCCTCCCCACTGGGACTCGATTCCCCTCACTGGCTTCTGCACTGGGACTCGATTCCCCTCACTGGCCTCCGCACTGGGACCCGATTCCCTTCACTGGCCTCCGCACTGGGACTCGATTCCCCTCACTGGCCTCCGCACTGGGACTCGATTGCCCTCACTGGCCTCTGCACTGGGACTCAATTCCCCTCACTGGCCTCTGCACTGGGACTCGATTCCCCTCAATGGCCTCCGCACTGGGACCCGATTCCCTTCACTCGCCTCCGCACTGGGACTTGATTCCCCTCACTGGCCTCTGCACTGGAACTTGATTCCCCTCACTGGCCTCTGCACTGGGACTCAATTCCCCTCAATGGCCTTCACACTGGGACTCGATTCCCCTCACTGGCCTCCACACTGGGACTTGATTCCCCACACTGACGTCCACACTGGATCTTGATTCCCCTCACTGGCCCCTGCACCAGGACTCGATTCCCCTCACTGGCCTCTGCACTGGGACTCGATTCCCCTCACTGGCCTCTGCACTGGGACTCGATTCCCCTCACTGGCCTCTGCACTGGGACTCGATTCCCTCACTGGCCTCTGCACTGGGACTCGATTCCCCTCACTGACCTCTGCACTGGGACTCGATTCCCCTCACTGGCCTCCGCACTCGGACACAATTCCCCTCACTGGCCTCCGTACTGGGACTCGATTGCCCTCACTGGCCTCTGCACTGGGACTCAATTCCCCTCACTGGCCTCCGCACTGGGACCCAATTCCCCTCACTGGCCTCTGCACTGGGACTCGATTCTCCTCAATGGCCTTCACACTGGGACTCGATTCCCCTCACTGGCCTCTGCACTGGGACTCGATTCCCCTCAATGGCCTTCACACTGGGACTCGATTCCCCTAACTGACCTCCGCAGTGGGACTCAATTCCCCTCACTGGCCTCCGCACTGGGACTCGATTCCCAACACTGACCTCCGCACTGGGACTCGATTCCCCTCAATGGCCTCCGCACTGGGACTCGATTCCCCTCACTGGCCTCTGCACCAGGACTTGTTTCACCTCACTGGCCTCCGCACTGGGACCCAATTCCCCTAACTGGCCTCTGCACTGGGACTCGATTCTCCTCAATGGCCTTCACACTGGGACTCGATTCCCCTCACTGACCTCCGCACTGGGACTCGATTCCCCTCACTGGCTTCTGCACTGTAACTCGATTCCCCTCACTGGCTTCTGCACTGGAACTCGATTCCCCTCACTGGCCTCTGCTCTGGAACTTGGTTCTCCTCACTGGCCTCTGCACTGGGACTCGATACCCCTCACTGGCCTCTGCACTGGGACTCGATTCCCCTCACTGACCTCCGCACTTGGACTCGATTCCCCTCACTGGCTTCTGCACTGGGACTCAATTCCGCTCACTGGCCTCCACACTTGGACTTGATTCCCCACATTGACCTCCGCAGTGGGACTCGATTCCCCTCACTGGCCTCTGCACTGGGACTCGATTCCCCTCACTGACCTCCGCACTGGGACTCGATTCCCCTCACTGGCTTCTGCACTGGAACTCGATTCCCCTCACGGGCCTCTGCACTGGAACTTGATTCCCCTCACTGGCCTCTGCACTGGGACTCGATTCCCCTCACTGACCTCCGCACTTGGACTCGATTCCCCTCACTGACCTCCGCACTTGGACTCGATTCCCCTCACTGGCTTCTGCACTGGGACTCAATTCCGCTCACTGGCCTCCACACTTGGACTTGATTCCCCACATTGACCTCCGCAGTGGGACTCGATTCCCCTCACTGGCCTCTGCACTGGGACTCGATTCCCCTCACTGACCTCCGCACTGGGACTCGATTCCCCTCACTGGCTTCTGCACTGGAACTCGATTCCCCTCACTGGCCTCTGCACTGGAACTTGATTCCCCTCACTGGCCTCTGCACTGGGACTCGATTCCCCTCACTGACCTCCGCACTTGGACTCGATTCCCCTAACTGACCTCCGCACTGGGACTCGATTCCCCTCACTGGCTTCTGCACTGGAACTCGATTCCCCTCACTGGCCTCTGCACTGGAACTTGATTCCCCTCACTGGCCTCTGCACTGGGACTCGATTCCCCTCACTGACCTCCGCACTGGGACTCGATTCCCCACACTGACCTCCGCACTGGGACTCGATTCCCCTCACTGGCCTCCGCACTGGGACTCGATTCCCCTCACTGGCCTCTGCACTGGGACTCGTTTCCCCTCCCTGGCCTCTGCACTGGTACTCGATTCCCCTCACTGGCCTCTGCACTGGTACTCGATTCCCCTCACTGGCCTCCCCACTGGGACTCGATTCCCCTCACTGGCCTCTGCACTGGTACTCGATTCCCCTCACTGGCCTCCCCACTGGGACTCGATTGCCCTCACTGGCTTCTGCACTGGGACTCAATTCCCCTCACTGGCCTCCGCACTGGGACCCGATTCCCTTCACTGGCCTCCGCAATGGGACTCAATTCCCCTCACTGGTCTCCGCACTGGGACTCGATTCCCCTCACTGGCCTCTGCACCAGGACTTGTTTCCCCTCACTGGCCTCCGCACTGGGACCCAATTCCCCTCACTGGCCTCTGCACTGGGACTCGATTCTCCTCAATGGCCTTCACACTGGGACTCGATTCCCCTCACTGACCTCCGCACTGGGACTCGATTCCCCTCACTGGCTTCTGCACTGTAACTCGATTCCCCTCACTGGCTTCTGCACTGGAACTCGATTCCCCTCACTGGCCTCTGCACTGGGACTCGATTCCCCTCACTGGCCTCTGCACTGGGACTCGATTCCCTCACTGGCCTCTGCACTGGGACTCGATTCCCCTCACTGACCTCTGCACTGGGACTCGATTCCCCTCACTGACCTCCGCACTGGGACTCGATTCCCCTCACTGGCCTCTGCACCAGGACTTGTTTCCCCTCACTGGCCTCCGCACTGGGACCCAATTCCCCTCACTGGCCTCTGCACTGGGACTCGATTCTCCTCACTGGCCTCTGCACTGGTACTCGATTCCCCTCACTGGCCTCCCCACTGGGACTCGATTCCCCTCACTGGCTTCTGCACTGGGACTCGATTCCCCTCACTGGCCTCTGCACTGGGTCTCGAATCCCCTCACTGGCCTCCCCACTGGGACTCGATTCCCCTCACTGGCCTCTGCACTGGGACTCGATTCTCCTCACTGGCCTCTGCACTGGTACTCGATTCCCCTCACTGGCCTCCCCACTGGGACTCGATTCCCCTCACTGGCTTCTGCACTGGGACTCGATTCCCCTCACTGGCCTCTGCACTGGGTCTCGAATCCCCTCACTGGCCTCCCCACTGGGACTCGATTCCCCTCACTGGCTTCTGCACTGGGACTCGATTCCCCTCACTGGCCTCCGCACTGGGACCCGATTCCCTTCACTGGCCTCCGCACTGGGACTCGATTCCCCTCACTGGCCTCCGCACTGGGACTCGATTGCCCTCACTGGCCTCTGCACTGGGACTCAATTCCCCTCACTGGCCTCTGCACTGGGACTCAATTCCCCTCAATGGCCTTCACACTGGGACTCGATTCCCCTCACTGGCCTCCACACTGGGACTTGATTCCCCACACTGACGTCCACACTGGAACTTGATTCCCCTCACTGGCCTCTGCACCAGGATTCGATTCCCCTCACTGGCCTCTGCACTGGAACTTGATTCCCCTCACTGGCTTCTGCACTGGGACTCGATTCCCCTCACTGGCCTCTGCACTGGAACTTGATTCCCCTCACTGGCCTCTGCACTGGGACTCGATTCCCCTCACTGACCTCCGCACTGGGACTCGATTCCCCTCACTGGCCTCTGCACCAGGACTTGTTTCCCCTCACTGGCCTCCGCACTGGGACCCAATTCCCCTCACTGGCCTCTGCACTGGGACTCGATTCTCCTCAATGGCCTTCACACTGGGACTCGATTCCCCTCACTGGCCTCTGCACTGGGACTCGATTCCCCTCAATGGCCTTCACACTGGGACTCGATTCCCCTAAGTGACCTCCGCAGTGGGACTCAATTCCCCTCACTGGCCTCCGCACTGGGACTCGATTCCCAACACTGACCTCCGCACTGGGACTCGATTCCCCTCACTGGCCTCCGCACTGGGACTCGATTCCCCTCACTGGCCTCTGCACTGGGACTCGATTCCCCTCACTGGCCTCTGCACTGGTACTCGATTCCCCTCACTGGCCTCCCCACTGGGACTCGATTCCCCTCACTGGCTTCTGCACTGGGACTCGATTCCCCTCACTGGCCTCCGCACTCGGACACAATTCCCCTCACTGGCCTCCGTACTGGGACTCGATTGCCCTCACTGGCCTCTGCACTGGGACTCAATTCCCCTCACTGGCCTCTGCACTGGGACTCAATTCCCCTCAATGGCCTTCACACTGGGACTCGATTCCCCTCACTGGCCTCCACACTGGGACTTGATTCCCCACACTGACGTCCACACTGGAACTTGATTCCCCTCACTGGCCTCTGCACCAGGATTCGATTCCCCTCACTGGCCTCTGCACTGGAACTTGATTCCCCTCACTGGCTTCTGCACTGGGACTCGATTCCCCTCACTGGCCTCCGCACTGGGACTTGATTCCCCACACTGACCTCTGCACTTGGACTCGATTCCGCTCACTGGCCTCCGCACTGGGACTCAATTCCCCTCACTGACCTCTGCACTGGGACTCGATTCCCCTCAATGGCCTCTGCACTGGGACTCGATTCCCCTCACTGGCCTCTGCACCAGGACTTGTTTCCCCTCACTGGCCTCCGCACTGGGACCCAATTCCCCTCACTGGCCTCTGCACTGGGACTCGATTCTCCTCAATGGCCTTCACACTGGGACTCGATTCCCCTCACTGGCCTCTGCACTGGGACTCGATTCCCCTCAATGGCCTTCACACTGGGACTCGATTCCCCTAACTGACCTCCGCAGTGGGACTCAATTCCCCTCACTGGCCTCCGCACTGGGACTCGATTCCCAACACTGACCTCCGCACTGGGACTCGATTCCCCTCACTGGCCTCCGCACTGGGACTCGATTCCCCTCACTGGCCTCTGCACTGGGACTCGATTCCCCTCACTGGCCTCTGCACTGGTACTCGATTCCCCTCACTGGCCTCCCCACTGGGACTCGATTCCCCTCACTGGCTTCTGCACTGGGACTCGATTCCCCTCACTGGCCTCTGCACTGGGTCTCGAATCCCCTCACTGGCCTCCCCACTGGGACTCGATTCCCCTCACTGGCTTCTGCACTGGGACTCGATTCCCCTCACTGGCCTCCGCACTGGGACCCGATTCCCTTCACTGGCCTCCGCACTGGGACTCGATTCCCCTCACTGGCCTCCGCACTGGGACTCGATTGCCCTCACTGGCCTCTGCACTGGGACCCAATTCCCCTCACTGGCCTCTGCACTGGGACTCGATTCTCCTCAATGGCCTTCACACTGGGACTCGATTCCCCTCACTGGCCTCTGCACTGGGACTCGATTCCCCTCAATGGCCTTCACACTGGGACTCGATTCCCCTAACTGACCTCCGCAGTGGGACTCAATTCCCCTCACTGGCCTCCGCACTGGGACTCGATTCCCAACACTGACCTCCGCACTGGGACTCGATTCCCCTCAATGGCCTCCGCACTGGGACTCGATTCCCCTCACTGGCCTCTGCACCAGGACTTGTTTCCCCTCACTGGCCTCCGCACTGGGACCCAATTCCCCTAACTGGCCTCTGCACTGGGACTCGATTCTCCTCAATGGCCTTCACACTGGGACTCGATTCCCCTCACTGACCTCCGCACTGGGACTCGATTCCCCTCACTGGCTTCTGCACTGTAACTCGATTCCCCTCACTGGCTTCTGCACTGGAACTCGATTCCCCTCACTGGCCTCTGCTCTGGAACTTGGTTCTCCTCACTGGCCTCTGCACTGGGACTCGATACCCCTCACTGGCCTCTGCACTGGGACTCGATTCCCCTCACTGACCTCCGCACTTGGACTCGATTCCCCTCACTGGCTTCTGCACTGGGACTCAATTCCGCTCACTGGCCTCCACACTTGGACTTGATTCCCCACATTGACCTCCGCAGTGGGACTCGATTCCCCTCACTGGCCTCTGCACTGGGACTCGATTCCCCTCACTGACCTCCGCACTGGGACTCGATTCCCCTCACTGGCTTCTGCACTGGAACTCGATTCCCCTCACTGGCCTCTGCACTGGAACTTGATTCCCCTCACTGGCCTCTGCACTGGGACTCGATTCCCCTCACTGACCTCCGCACTTGGACTCGATTCCCCTCACTGACCTCCGCACTTGGACTCGATTCCCCTCACTGGCTTCTGCACTGGGACTCAATTCCGCTCACTGGCCTCCACACTTGGACTTGATTCCCCACATTGACCTCCGCAGTGGGACTCGATTCCCCTCACTGGCCTCTGCACTGGGACTCGATTCCCCTCACTGACCTCCGCACTGGGACTCGATTCCCCTCACTGGCTTCTGCACTGGAACTCGATTCCCCTCACTGGCCTCTGCACTGGAACTTGATTCCCCTCACTGGCCTCTGCACTGGGACTCGATTCCCCTCACTGACCTCCGCACTTGGACTCGATTCCCCTCACTGACCTCCGCACTGGGACTCGATTCCCCTCACTGGCTTCTGCACTGGAACTCGATTCCCCTCACTGGCCTCTGCACTGGAACTTGATTCCCCTCACTGGCCTCTGCACTGGGACTCGATTCCCCTCACTGACCTCCGCACTGGGACTCGATTCCCCACACTGACCTCCGCACTGGGACTCGATTCCCCTCACTGGCCTCCGCACTGGGACTCGATTCCCCTCACTGGCCTCTGCACTGGGACTCGTTTCCCCTCCCTGGCCTCTGCACTGGTACTCGATTCCCCTCACTGGCCTCTGCACTGGTACTCGATTCCCCTCACTGGCCTCCCCACTGGGACTCGATTCCCCTCACTGGCCTCTGCACTGGTACTCGATTCCCCTCACTGGCCTCCCCACTGGGACTCGATTGCCCTCACTGGCTTCTGCACTGGGACTCAATTCCCCTCACTGGCCTCCGCACTGGGACCCGATTCCCTTCACTGGCCTCCGCAATGGGACTCAATTCCCCTCACTGGTCTCCGCACTGGGACTCGATTCCCCTCACTGGCCTCTGCACCAGGACTTGTTTCCCCTCACTGGCCTCCGCACTGGGACCCAATTCCCCTCACTGGCCTCTGCACTGGGACTCGATTCTCCTCAATGGCCTTCACACTGGGACTCGATTCCCCTCACTGACCTCCGCACTGGGACTCGATTCCCCTCACTGGCTTCTGCACTGTAACTCGATTCCCCTCACTGGCTTCTGCACTGGAACTCGATTCCCCTCACTGGCCTCTGCACTGGGACTCGATTCCCCTCACTGGCCTCTGCACTGGGACTCGATTCCCTCACTGGCCTCTGCACTGGGACTCGATTCCCCTCACTGACCTCTGCACTGGGACTCGATTCCCCTCACTGACCTCCGCACTGGGACTCGATTCCCCTCACTGGCCTCTGCACCAGGACTTGTTTCCCCTCACTGGCCTCCGCACTGGGACCCAATTCCCCTCACTGGCCTCTGCACTGGGACTCGATTCTCCTCACTGGCCTCTGCACTGGTACTCGATTCCCCTCACTGGCCTCCCCACTGGGACTCGATTCCCCTCACTGGCTTCTGCACTGGGACTCGATTCCCCTCACTGGCCTCTGCACTGGGTCTCGAATCCCCTCACTGGCCTCCCCACTGGGACTCGATTCCCCTCACTGGCCTCTGCACTGGGACTCGATTCTCCTCACTGGCCTCTGCACTGGTACTCGATTCCCCTCACTGGCCTCCCCACTGGGACTCGATTCCCCTCACTGGCTTCTGCACTGGGACTCGATTCCCCTCACTGGCCTCTGCACTGGGTCTCGAATCCCCTCACTGGCCTCCCCACTGGGACTCGATTCCCCTCACTGGCCTCTGCACTGGGTCTCGAATCCCCTCACTGGCCTCCCCACTGGGACTCGATTCCCCTCACTGGCTTCTGCACTGGGACTCGATTCCCCTCACTGGCCTCCGCACTGGGACCCGATTCCCTTCACTGGCCTCCGCACTGGGACTCGATTCCCCTCACTGGCCTCCGCACTGGGACTCGATTGCCCTCACTGGCCTCTGCACTGGGACTCAATTCCCCTCACTGGCCTCTGCACTGGGACTCAATTCCCCTCAATGGCCTTCACACTGGGACTCGATTCCCCTCACTGGCCTCCACACTGGGACTTGATTCACCACACTGACGTCCACACTGGAACTTGATTCCCCTCACTGGCCTCTGCACCAGGATTCGATTCCCCTCACTGGCCTCTGCACTGGAACTTGATTCCCCTCACTGGCTTCTGCACTGGGACTCGATTCCCCTCACTGGCCTCTGCACTGGAACTTGATTCCCCTCACTGGCCTCTGCACTGGGACTCGATTCCCCTCACTGACCTCCGCACTGGGACTCGATTCCCCTCACTGGCCTCTGCACCAGGACTTGTTTCCCCTCACTGGCCTCCGCACTGGGACCCAATTCCCCTCACTGGCCTCTGCACTGGGACTCGATTCTCCTCAATGGCCTTCACACTGGGACTCGATTCCCCTCACTGGCCTCTGCACTGGGACTCGATTCCCCTCAATGGCCTTCACACTGGGACTCGATTCCCCTAAGTGACCTCCGCAGTGGGACTCAATTCCCCTCACTGGCCTCCGCACTGGGACTCGATTCCCAACACTGACCTCCGCACTGGGACTCGATTCCCCTCACTGGCCTCCGCACTGGGACTCGATTCCCCTCACTGGCCTCTGCACTGGGACTCGATTCCCCTCACTGGCCTCTGCACTGGTACTCGATTCCCCTCACTGGCCTCCCCACTGGGACTCGATTCCCCTCACTGGCTTCTGCACTGGGACTCGATTCCCCTCACTGGCCTCTGCACTGGGTCTCGAATCCCCTCACTGGCCTCCCCACTGGGACTCGATTCCCCTCACTGGCTTCTGCACTGGGACTCGATTCCCCTCACTGGCCTCCGCACTCGGACACAATTCCCCTCACTGGCCTCCGTACTGGGACTCGATTGCCCTCACTGGCCTCTGCACTGGGACTCAATTCCCCTCACTGGCCTCTGCACTGGGACTCAATTCCCCTCAATGGCCTTCACACTGGGACTCGATTCCCCTCACTGGCCTCCACACTGGGACTTGATTCCCCACACTGACGTCCACACTGGAACTTGATTCCCCTCACTGGCCTCTGCACCAGGATTCGATTCCCCTCACTGGCCTCTGCACTGGAACTTGATTCCCCTCACTGGCTTCTGCACTGGGACTCGATTCCCCTCACTGGCCTCCGCACTGGGACTTGATTCCCCACACTGACCTCTGCACTTGGACTCGATTCCGCTCACTGGCCTCCGCACTGGGACTCAATTCCCCTCACTGACCTCTGCACTGGGACTCGATTCCCCTCAATGGCCTCTGCACTGGGACTCGATTCCCCTCACTGGCCTCTGCACCAGGACTTGTTTCCCCTCACTGGCCTCCGCACTGGGACCCAATTCCCCTCACTGGCCTCTGCACTGGGACTCGATTCTCCTCAATGGCCTTCACACTGGGACTCGATTCCCCTCACTGGCCTCTGCACTGGGACTCGATTCCCCTCAATGGCCTTCACACTGGGACTCGATTCCCCTAACTGACCTCCGCAGTGGGACTCAATTCCCCTCACTGGCCTCCGCACTGGGACTCGATTCCCAACACTGACCTCCGCACTGGGACTCGATTCCCCTCACTGGCCTCCGCACTGGGACTCGATTCCCCTCACTGGCCTCTGCACTGGGACTCGATTCCCCTCACTGGCCTCTGCACTGGTACTCGATTCCCCTCACTGGCCTCCCCACTGGGACTCGATTCCCCTCACTGGCTTCTGCACTGGGACTCGATTCCCCTCACTGGCCTCTGCACTGGGTCTCGAATCCCCTCACTGGCCTCCCCACTGGGACTCGATTCCCCTCACTGGCTTCTGCACTGGGACTCGATTCCCCTCACTGGCCTCCGCACTGGGACCCGATTCCCTTCACTGGCCTCCGCACTGGGACTCGATTCCCCTCACTGGCCTCCGCACTGGGACTCGATTGCCCTCACTGGCCTCTGCACTGGGACTCAATTCCCCTCACTGGCCTCTGCACTGGGACTCGATTCCCCTCAATGGCCTCCGCACTGGGACCCGATTCCCTTCACTCGCCTCCGCACTGGGACTTGATTCCCCTCACTGGCCTCTGCACTGGAACTTGATTCCCCTCACTGGCCTCTGCACTGGGACTCAATTCCCCTCAATGGCCTTCACACTGGGACTCGATTCCCCTCACTGGCCTCCACACTGGGACTTGATTCCCCACACTGACGTCCACACTGGATCTTGATTCCCCTCACTGGCCCCTGCACCAGGACTCGATTCCCCTCACTGGCCTCTGCACTGGGACTCGATTCCCCTCACTGGCCTCTGCACTGGGACTCGATTCCCCTCACTGGCCTCTGCACTGGGACTCGATTCCCTCACTGGCCTCTGCACTGGGACTCGATTCCCCTCACTGACCTCTGCACTGGGACTCGATTCCCCTCACTGGCCTCCGCACTCGGACACAATTCCCCTCACTGGCCTCCGTACTGGGACTCGATTGCCCTCACTGGCCTCTGCACTGGGACTCAATTCCCCTCACTGGCCTCCGCACTGGGACCCAATTCCCCTCACTGGCCTCTGCACTGGGACTCGATTCTCCTCAATGGCCTTCACACTGGGACTCGATTCCCCTCACTGGCCTCTGCACTGGGACTCGATTCCCCTCAATGGCCTTCACACTGGGACTCGATTCCCCTAACTGACCTCCGCAGTGGGACTCAATTCCCCTCACTGGCCTCCGCACTGGGACTCGATTCCCAACACTGACCTCCGCACTGGGACTCGATTCCCCTCAATGGCCTCCGCACTGGGACTCGATTCCCCTCACTGGCCTCTGCACCAGGACTTGTTTCCCCTCACTGGCCTCCGCACTGGGACCCAATTCCCCTAACTGGCCTCTGCACTGGGACTCGATTCCCCTCAATGGCTTCTGCACTGGAACTCGATTCCCCTCACTGGCCTCTGCACTGGAACTTGATTCCCCTCACTGGCCTCTGCACTGGGACTCGATTCCCCTCACTGACCTCCGCACTGGGACTCGATTCCCCACACTGACCTCCGCACTGGGACTCGATTCCCCTCACTGGCCTCCGCACTGGGACTCGATTCCCCTCACTGGCCTCTGCACTGGGACTCGTTTCCCCTCCCTGGCCTCTGCACTGGTACTCGATTCCCCTCACTGGCCTCTGCACTGGTACTCGATTCCCCTCACTGGCCTCCCCACTGGGACTCGATTCCCCTCACTGGCCTCTGCACTGGTACTCGATTCCCCTCACTGGCCTCCCCACTGGGATTCGATTGCCCTCACTGGCTTCTGCACTGGGACTCAATTCCCCTCACTGGCCTCCGCACTGGGACCCGATTCCCTTCACTGGCCTCCGCAATGGGACTCAATTCCCCTCACTGGTCTCCGCACTGGGACTCGATTCCCCTCACTGGCCTCTGCACCAGGACTTGTTTCCCCTCACTGGCCTCCGCACTGGGACCCAATTCCCCTCACTGGCCTCTGCACTGGGACTCGATTCTCCTCAATGGCCTTCACACTGGGACTCGATTCCCCTCACTGACCTCCGCACTGGGACTCGATTCCCCTCACTGGCTTCTGCACTGTAACTCGATTCCCCTCACTGGCTTCTGCACTGGAACTCGATTCCCCTCACTGGCCTCTGCACTGGGACTCGATTCCCCTCACTGGCCTCTGCACTGGGACTCGATTCCCTCACTGGCCTCTGCACTGGGACTCGATTCCCCTCACTGACCTCTGCACTGGGACTCGATTCCCCTCACTGACCTCCGCACTGGGACTCGATTCCCCTCACTGGCCTCTGCACCAGGACTTGTTTCCCCTCACTGGCCTCCGCACTGGGACCCAATTCCCCTCACTGGCCTCTGCACTGGGACTCGATTCTCCTCACTGGCCTCTGCACTGGTACTCGATTCCCCTCACTGGCCTCCCCACTGGGACTCGATTCCCCTCACTGGCTTCTGCACTGGGACTCGATTCCCCTCACTGGCCTCTGCACTGGGTCTCGAATCCCCTCACTGGCCTCCCCACTGGGACTCGATTCCCCTCACTGGCCTCTGCACTGGGACTCGATTCTCCTCACTGGCCTCTGCACTGGTACTCGATTCCCCTCACTGGCCTCCCCACTGGGACTCGATTCCCCTCACTGGCTTCTGCACTGGGACTCGATTCCCCTCACTGGCCTCTGCACTGGGTCTCGAATCCCCTCACTGGCCTCCCCACTGGGACTCGATTCCCCTCACTGGCTTCTGCACTGGGACTCGATTCCCCTCACTGGCCTCCGCACTGGGACCCGATTCCCTTCACTGGCCTCCGCACTGGGACTCGATTCCCCTCACTGGCCTCCGCACTGGGACTCGATTGCCCTCACTGGCCTCTGCACTGGGACTCAATTCCCCTCACTGGCCTCTGCACTGGGACTCAATTCCCCTCAATGGCCTTCACACTGGGACTCGATTCCCCTCACTGGCCTCCACACTGGGACTTGATTCCCCACACTGACGTCCACACTGGAACTTGATTCCCCTCACTGGCCTCTGCACCAGGATTCGATTCCCCTCACTGGCCTCTGCACTGGAACTTGATTCCCCTCACTGGCTTCTGCACTGGGACTCGATTCCCCTCACTGGCCTCTGCACTGGAACTTGATTCCCCTCACTGGCCTCTGCACTGGGACTCGATTCCCCTCACTGACCTCCGCACTGGGACTCGATTCCCCTCACTGGCCTCTGCACCAGGACTTGTTTCCCCTCACTGGCCTCCGCACTGGGACCCAATTCCCCTCACTGGCCTCTGCACTGGGACTCGATTCTCCTCAATGGCCTTCACACTGGGACTCGATTCCCCTCACTGGCCTCTGCACTGGGACTCAATTCCCCTCAATGGCCTTCACACTGGGACTCGATTCCCCTAAGTGACCTCCGCAGTGGGACTCAATTCCCCTCACTGGCCTCCGCACTGGGACTCGATTCCCAACACTGACCTCCGCACTGGGACTCGATTCCCCTCACTGGCCTCCGCACTGGGACTCGATTCCCCTCACTGGCCTCTGCACTGGGACTCGATTCCCCTCACTGGCCTCTGCACTGGTACTCGATTCCCCTCACTGGCCTCCCCACTGGGACTCGATTCCCCTCACTGGCTTCTGCACTGGGACTCGATTCCCCTCACTGGCCTCTGCACTGGGTCTCGAATCCCCTCACTGGCCTCCCCACTGGGACTCGATTCCCCTCACTGGCTTCTGCACTGGGACTCGATTCCCCTCACTGGCCTCCGCACTCGGACACAATTCCCCTCACTGGCCTCCGTACTGGGACTCGATTGCCCTCACTGGCCTCTGCACTGGGACTCAATTCCCCTCACTGGCCTCTGCACTGGGACTCAATTCCCCTCAATGGCCTTCACACTGGGACTCGATTCCCCTCACTGGCCTCCACACTGGGACTTGATTCCCCACACTGACGTCCACACTGGAACTTGATTCCCCTCACTGGCCTCTGCACCAGGATTCGATTCCCCTCACTGGCCTCTGCACTGGAACTTGATTCCCCTCACTGGCTTCTGCACTGGGACTCGATTCCCCTCACTGGCCTCCGCACTGGGACTTGATTCCCCACACTGACCTCTGCACTTGGACTCGATTCCGCTCACTGGCCTCCGCACTGGGACTCAATTCCCCTCACTGACCTCTGCACTGGGACTCGATTCCCCTCAATGGCCTCTGCACTGGGACTCGATTCCCCTCACTGGCCTCTGCACCAGGACTTGTTTCCCCTCACTGGCCTCCGCACTGGGACCCAATTCCCCTCACTGGCCTCTGCACTGGGACTCGATTCTCCTCAATGGCCTTCACACTGGGACTCGATTCCCCTCACTGGCCTCTGCACTGGGACTCGATTCCCCTCAATGGCCTTCACACTGGGACTCGATTCCCCTAACTGACCTCCGCAGTGGGACTCAATTCCCCTCACTGGCCTCCGCACTGGGACTCGATTCCCAACACTGACCTCCGCACTGGGACTCGATTCCCCTCACTGGCCTCCGCACTGGGACTCGATTCCCCTCACTGGCCTCTGCACTGGGACTCGATTCCCCTCACTGGCCTCTGCACTGGTACTCGATTCCCCTCACTGGCCTCCCCACTGGGACTCGATTCCCCTCACTGGCTTCTGCACTGGGACTCGATTCCCCTCACTGGCCTCTGCACTGGGTCTCGAATCCCCTCACTGGCCTCCCCACTGGGACTCGATTCCCCTCACTGGCTTCTGCACTGGGACTCGATTCCCCTCACTGGCCTCCGCACTGGGACCCGATTCCCTTCACTGGCCTCCGCACTGGGACTCGATTCCCCTCACTGGCCTCCGCACTGGGACTCGATTGCCCTCACTGGCCTCTGCACTGGGACCCAATTCCCCTCACTGGCCTCTGCACTGGGACTCGATTCTCCTCAATGGCCTTCACACTGGGACTCGATTCCCCTCACTGGCCTCTGCACTGGGACTCGATTCCCCTCAATGGCCTTCACACTGGGACTCGATTCCCCTAACTGACCTCCGCAGTGGGACTCAATTCCCCTCACTGGCCTCCGCACTGGGACTCGATTCCCAACACTGACCTCCGCACTGGGACTCGATTCCCCTCAATGGCCTCCGCACTGGGACTCGATTCCCCTCACTGGCCTCTGCACCAGGACTTGTTTCCCCTCACTGGCCTCCGCACTGGGACCCAATTCCCCTAACTGGCCTCTGCACTGGGACTCGATTCTCCTCAATGGCCTTCACACTGGGACTCGATTCCCCTCACTGACCTCCGCACTGGGACTCGATTCCCCTCACTGGCTTCTGCACTGTAACTCGATTCCCCTCACTGGCTTCTGCACTGGAACTCGATTCCCCTCACTGGCCTCTGCTCTGGAACTTGGTTCTCCTCACTGGCCTCTGCACTGGGACTCGATACCCCTCACTGGCCTCTGCACTGGGACTCGATTCCCCTCACTGACCTCCGCACTTGGACTCGATTCCCCTCACTGGCTTCTGCACTGGGACTCAATTCCGCTCACTGGCCTCCACACTTGGACTTGATTCCCCACATTGACCTCCGCAGTGGGACTCGATTCCCCTCACTGGCCTCTGCACTGGGACTCGATTCCCCTCACTGACCTCCGCACTGGGACTCGATTCCCCTCACTGGCTTCTGCACTGGAACTCGATTCCCCTCACTGGCCTCTGCACTGGAACTTGATTCCCCTCACTGGCCTCTGCACTGGGACTCGATTCCCCTCACTGACCTCCGCACTTGGACTCGATTCCCCTCACTGACCTCCGCACTTGGACTCGATTCCCCTCACTGGCTTCTGCACTGGGACTCAATTCCGCTCACTGGCCTCCACACTTGGACTTGATTCCCCACATTGACCTCCGCAGTGGGACTCGATTCCCCTCACTGGCCTCTGCACTGGGACTCGATTCCCCTCACTGACCTCCGCACTGGGACTCGATTCCCCTCACTGGCTTCTGCACTGGAACTCGATTCCCCTCACTGGCCTCTGCACTGGAACTTGATTCCCCTCACTGGCCTCTGCACTGGGACTCGATTCACCTCACTGACCTCCGCACTTGGACTCGATTCCCCTCACTGACCTCCGCACTGGGACTCGATTCCCCTCACTGGCTTCTGCACTGGAACTCGATTCCCCTCACTGGCCTCTGCACTGGAACTTGATTCCCCTCACTGGCCTCTGCACTGGGACTCGATTCCCCTCACTGACCTCCGCACTGGGACTCGATTCCCCACACTGACCTCCGCACTGGGACTCGATTCCCCTCACTGGCCTCCGCACTGGGACTCGATTCCCCTCACTGGCCTCTGCACTGGGACTCGTTTCCCCTCCCTGGCCTCTGCACTGGTACTCGATTCCCCTCACTGGCCTCTGCACTGGTACTCGATTCCCCTCACTGGCCTCCCCACTGGGACTCGATTCCCCTCACTGGCCTCTGCACTGGTACTCGATTCCCCTCACTGGCCTCCCCACTGGGACTCGATTGCCCTCACTGGCTTCTGCACTGGGACTCAATTCCCCTCACTGGCCTCCGCACTGGGACCCGATTCCCTTCACTGGCCTCCGCAATGGGACTCAATTCCCCTCACTGGTCTCCGCACTGGGACTCGATTCCCCTCACTGGCCTCTGCACCAGGACTTGTTTCCCCTCACTGGCCTCCGCACTGGGACCCAATTCCCCTCACTGGCCTCTGCACTGGGACTCGATTCTCCTCAATGGCCTTCACACTGGGACTCGATTCCCCTCACTGACCTCCGCACTGGGACTCGATTCCCCTCACTGGCTTCTGCACTGTAACTCGATTCCCCTCACTGGCTTCTGCACTGGAACTCGATTCCCCTCACTGGCCTCTGCACTGGGACTCGATTCCCCTCACTGGCCTCTGCACTGGGACTCGATTCCCTCACTGGCCTCTGCACTGGGACTCGATTCCCCTCACTGACCTCCGCACTTGGACTCGATTCCCCTCACTGGCTTCTGCACTGGGACTCAATTCCGCTCACTGGCCTCCACACTTGGACTTGATTCCCCACATTGACCTCCGCAGTGGGACTCGATTCCCCTCACTGGCCTCTGCACTGGGACTCGATTCCCCTCACTGACCTCCGCACTGGGACTCGATTCCCCTCACTGGCTTCTGCACTGGAACTCGATTCCCCTCACTGGCCTCTGCACTGGAACTTGATTCCCCTCACTGGCCTCTGCACTGGGACTCGATTCACCTCACTGACCTCCGCACTTGGACTCGATTCCCCTCACTGACCTCCGCACTGGGACTCGATTCCCCTCACTGGCTTCTGCACTGGAACTCGATTCCCCTCACTGGCCTCTGCACTGGAACTTGATTCCCCTCACTGGCCTCTGCACTGGGACTCGATTCCCCTCACTGACCTCCGCACTGGGACTCGATTCCCCACACTGACCTCCGCACTGGGACTCGATTCCCCTCACTGGCCTCCGCACTGGGACTCGATTCCCCTCACTGGCCTCTGCACTGGGACTCGTTTCCCCTCCCTGGCCTCTGCACTGGTACTCGATTCCCCTCACTGGCCTCTGCACTGGTACTCGATTCCCCTCACTGGCCTCCCCACTGGGACTCGATTCCCCTCACTGGCCTCTGCACTGGTACTCGATTCCCCTCACTGGCCTCCCCACTGGGACTCGATTGCCCTCACTGGCTTCTGCACTGGGACTCAATTCCCCTCACTGGCCTCCGCACTGGGACCCGATTCCCTTCACTGGCCTCCGCAATGGGACTCAATTCCCCTCACTGGTCTCCGCACTGGGACTCGATTCCCCTCACTGGCCTCTGCACCAGGACTTGTTTCCCCTCACTGGCCTCCGCACTGGGACCCAATTCCCCTCACTGGCCTCTGCACTGGGACTCGATTCTCCTCAATGGCCTTCACACTGGGACTCGATTCCCCTCACTGACCTCCGCACTGGGACTCGATTCCCCTCACTGGCTTCTGCACTGTAACTCGATTCCCCTCACTGGCTTCTGCACTGGAACTCGATTCCCCTCACTGGCCTCTGCACTGGGACTCGATTCCCCTCACTGGCCTCTGCACTGGGACTCGATTCCCTCACTGGCCTCTGCACTGGGACTCGATTCCCCTCACTGACCTCTGCACTGGGACTCGATTCCCCTCACTGACCTCCGCACTGGGACTCGATTCCCCTCACTGGCCTCTGCACCAGGACTTGTTTCCCCTCACTGGCCTCCGCACTGGGACCCAATTCCCCTCACTGGCCTCTGCACTGGGACTCGATTCTCCTCACTGGCCTCTGCACTGGTACTCGATTCCCCTCACTGGCCTCCCCACTGGGACTCGATTCCCCTCACTGGCTTCTGCACTGGGACTCGATTCCCCTCACTGGCCTCTGCACTGGGTCTCGAATCCCCTCACTGGCCTCCCCACTGGGACTCGATTCCCCTCACTGGCCTCTGCACTGGGACTCGATTCTCCTCACTGGCCTCTGCACTGGTACTCGATTCCCCTCACTGGCCTCCCCACTGGGACTCGATTCCCCTCACTGGCTTCTGCACTGGGACTCGATTCCCCTCACTGGCCTCTGCACTGGGTCTCGAATCCCCTCACTGGCCTCCCCACTGGGACTCGATTCCCCTCACTGGCCTCTGCACTGGGTCTCGAATCCCCTCACTGGCCTCCCCACTGGGACTCGATTCCCCTCACTGGCTTCTGCACTGGGACTCGATTCCCCTCACTGGCCTCCGCACTGGGACCCGATTCCCTTCACTGGCCTCCGCACTGGGACTCGATTCCCCTCACTGGCCTCCGCACTGGGACTCGATTGCCCTCACTGGCCTCTGCACTGGGACTCAATTCCCCTCACTGGCCTCTGCACTGGGACTCAATTCCCCTCAATGGCCTTCACACTGGGACTCGATTCCCCTCACTGGCCTCCACACTGGGACTTGATTCACCACACTGACGTCCACACTGGAACTTGATTCCCCTCACTGGCCTCTGCACCAGGATTCGATTCCCCTCACTGGCCTCTGCACTGGAACTTGATTCCCCTCACTGGCTTCTGCACTGGGACTCGATTCCCCTCACTGGCCTCTGCACTGGAACTTGATTCCCCTCACTGGCCTCTGCACTGGGACTCGATTCCCCTCACTGACCTCCGCACTGGGACTCGATTCCCCTCACTGGCCTCTGCACCAGGACTTGTTTCCCCTCACTGGCCTCCGCACTGGGACCCAATTCCCCTCACTGGCCTCTGCACTGGGACTCGATTCTCCTCAATGGCCTTCACACTGGGACTCGATTCCCCTCACTGGCCTCTGCACTGGGACTCGATTCCCCTCAATGGCCTTCACACTGGGACTCGATTCCCCTAAGTGACCTCCGCAGTGGGACTCAATTCCCCTCACTGGCCTCCGCACTGGGACTCGATTCCCAACACTGACCTCCGCACTGGGACTCGATTCCCCTCACTGGCCTCCGCACTGGGACTCGATTCCCCTCACTGGCCTCTGCACTGGGACTCGATTCCCCTCACTGGCCTCTGCACTGGTACTCGATTCCCCTCACTGGCCTCCCCACTGGGACTCGATTCCCCTCACTGGCTTCTGCACTGGGACTCGATTCCCCTCACTGGCCTCTGCACTGGGTCTCGAATCCCCTCACTGGCCTCCCCACTGGGACTCGATTCCCCTCACTGGCTTCTGCACTGGGACTCGATTCCCCTCACTGGCCTCCGCACTCGGACACAATTCCCCTCACTGGCCTCCGTACTGGGACTCGATTGCCCTCACTGGCCTCTGCACTGGGACTCAATTCCCCTCACTGGCCTCTGCACTGGGACTCAATTCCCCTCAATGGCCTTCACACTGGGACTCGATTCCCCTCACTGGCCTCCACACTGGGACTTGATTCCCCACACTGACGTCCACACTGGAACTTGATTCCCCTCACTGGCCTCTGCACCAGGATTCGATTCCCCTCACTGGCCTCTGCACTGGAACTTGATTCCCCTCACTGGCTTCTGCACTGGGACTCGATTCCCCTCACTGGCCTCCGCACTGGGACTTGATTCCCCACACTGACCTCTGCACTTGGACTCGATTCCGCTCACTGGCCTCCGCACTGGGACTCAATTCCCCTCACTGACCTCTGCACTGGGACTCGATTCCCCTCAATGGCCTCTGCACTGGGACTCGATTCCCCTCACTGGCCTCTGCACCAGGACTTGTTTCCCCTCACTGGCCTCCGCACTGGGACCCAATTCCCCTCACTGGCCTCTGCACTGGGACTCGATTCTCCTCAATGGCCTTCACACTGGGACTCGATTCCCCTCACTGGCCTCTGCACTGGGACTCGATTCCCCTCAATGGCCTTCACACTGGGACTCGATTCCCCTAACTGACCTCCGCAGTGGGACTCAATTCCCCTCACTGGCCTCCGCACTGGGACTCGATTCCCAACACTGACCTCCGCACTGGGATTCGATTCCCCTCACTGGCCTCCGCACTGGGACTCGATTCCCCTCACTGGCCTCTGCACTGGGACTCGATTCCCCTCACTGGCCTCTGCACTGGTACTCGATTCCCCTCACTGGCCTCCCCACTGGGACTCGATTCCCCTCACTGGCTTCTGCACTGGGACTCGATTCCCCTCACTGGCCTCTGCACTGGGTCTCGAATCCCCTCACTGGCCTCCCCACTGGGACTCGATTCCCCTCACTGGCTTCTGCACTGGGACTCGATTCCCCTCACTGGCCTCCGCACTGGGACCCGATTCCCTTCACTGGCCTCCGCACTGGGACTCGATTCCCCTCACTGGCCTCCGCACTGGGACTCGATTGCCCTCACTGGCCTCTGCACTGGGACTCAATTCCCCTCACTGGCCTCTGCACTGGGACCCGATTCCCTTCACTGGCCTCCGCACTGGGACTCGATTCCCCTCACTGGCCTCCGCACTGGGACCCGATTCCCTTCACTGGCCTCCGCACTGGGACTCGATTCCCCTCACTGGCCTCCGCACTGGGACTCGATTGCCCTCACTGGCCTCTGCACTGGGACTCAATTCCCCTCACTGGCCTCTGCACTGGGACTCGATTCCCCTCAATGGCCTCCGCACTGGGACCCGATTCCCTTCACTCGCCTCCGCACTGGGACTTGATTCCCCTCACTGGCCTCTGCACTGGAACTTGATTCCCCTCACTGGCCTCTGCACTGGGACTCAATTCCCCTCAATGGCCTTCACACTGGGACTCGATTCCCCTCACTGGCCTCCACACTGGGACTTGATTCCCCACACTGACGTCCACACTGGATCTTGATTCCCCTCACTGGCCCCTGCACCAGGACTCGATTCCCCTCACTGGCCTCTGCACTGGGACTCGATTCCCCTCACTGGCCTCTGCACTGGGACTCGATTCCCCTCACTGGCCTCTGCACTGGGACTCGATTCCCTCACTGGCCTCTGCACTGGGACTCGATTCCCCTCACTGACCTCTGCACTGGGACTCGATTCCCCTCACTGGCCTCCGCACTCGGACACAATTCCCCTCACTGGCCTCCGTACTGGGACTCGATTGCCCTCACTGGCCTCTGCACTGGGACTCAATTCCCCTCACTGGCCTCCGCACTGGGACCCAATTCCCCTCACTGGCCTCTGCACTGGGACTCGATTCTCCTCAATGGCCTTCACACTGGGACTCGATTCCCCTCACTGGCCTCTGCACTGGGACTCGATTCCCCTCAATGGCCTTCACACTGGGACTCGATTCCCCTAACTGACCTCCGCAGTGGGACTCAATTCCCCTCACTGGCCTCCGCACTGGGACTCGATTCCCAACACTGACCTCCGCACTGGGACTCGATTCCCCTCAATGGCCTCCGCACTGGGACTCGATTCCCCTCACTGGCCTCTGCACCAGGACTTGTTTCCCCTCACTGGCCTCCGCACTGGGACCCAATTCCCCTAACTGGCCTCTGCACTGGGACTCGATTCTCCTCAATGGCCTTCACACTGGGACTCGATTCCCCTCACTGACCTCCGCACTGGGACTCGATTCCCCTCACTGGCTTCTGCACTGTAACTCGATTCCCCTCACTGGCTTCTGCACTGGAACTCGATTCCCCTCACTGGCCTCTGCTCTGGAACTTGGTTCTCCTCACTGGCCTCTGCACTGGGACTCGATACCCCTCACTGGCCTCTGCACTGGGACTCGATTCCCCTCACTGACCTCCGCACTTGGACTCGATTCCCCTCACTGGCTTCTGCACTGGGACTCAATTCCGCTCACTGGCCTCCACACTTGGACTTGATTCCCCACATTGACCTCCGCAGTGGGACTCGATTCCCCTCACTGGCCTCTGCACTGGGACTCGATTCCCCTCACTGACCTCCGCACTGGGACTCGATTCCCCTCACTGGCTTCTGCACTGGAACTCGATTCCCCTCACTGGCCTCTGCACTGGAACTTGATTCCCCTCACTGGCCTCTGCACTGGGACTCGATTCCCCTCACTGACCTCCGCACTTGGACTCGATTCCCCTCACTGACCTCCGCACTTGGACTCGATTCCCCTCACTGGCTTCTGCACTGGGACTCAATTCCGCTCACTGGCCTCCACACTTGGACTTGATTCCCCACATTGACCTCCGCAGTGGGACTCGATTCCCCTCACTGGCCTCTGCACTGGGACTCGATTCCCCTCACTGACCTCCGCACTGGGACTCGATTCCCCTCACTGGCTTCTGCACTGGAACTCGATTCCCCTCACTGGCCTCTGCACTGGAACTTGATTCCCCTCACTGGCCTCTGCACTGGGACTCGATTCCCCTCACTGACCTCCGCACTTGGACTCGATTCCCCTCACTGACCTCCGCACTGGGACTCGATTCCCCTCACTGGCTTCTGCACTGGAACTCGATTCCCCTCACTGGCCTCTGCACTGGAACTTGATTCCCCTCACTGGCCTCTGCACTGGGACTCGATTCCCCTCACTGACCTCCGCACTGGGACTCGATTCCCCACACTGACCTCCGCACTGGGACTCGATTCCCCTCACTGGCCTCCGCACTGGGACTCGATTCCCCTCACTGGCCTCTGCACTGGGACTCGTTTCCCCTCCCTGGCCTCTGCACTGGTACTCGATTCCCCTCACTGGCCTCTGCACTGGTACTCGATTCCCCTCACTGGCCTCCCCACTGGGACTCGATTCCCCTCACTGGCCTCTGCACTGGTACTCGATTCCCCTCACTGGCCTCCCCACTGGGACTCGATTGCCCTCACTGGCTTCTGCACTGGGACTCAATTCCCCTCACTGGCCTCCGCACTGGGACCCGATTCCCTTCACTGGCTTCTGCACTGTAACTCGATTCCCCTCACTGGCTTCTGCACTGGAACTCGATTCCCCTCACTGGCCTCTGCACTGGGACTCGATTCCCCTCACTGGCCTCTGCACTGGGACTCGATTCCCTCACTGGCCTCTGCACTGGGACTCGATTCCCCTCACTGGCCTCTGCACTGGGACTCGATTCCCTCACTGGCCTCTGCACTGGGACTCGATTCCCCTCACTGACCTCTGCACTGGGACTCGATTCCCCTCACTGACCTCCGCACTGGGACTCGATTCCCCTCACTGGCCTCTGCACCAGGACTTGTTTCCCCTCACTGGCCTCCGCACTGGGACCCAATTCCCCTCACTGGCCTCTGCACTGGGACTCGATTCTCCTCACTGGCCTCTGCACTGGTACTCGATTCCCCTCACTGGCCTCCCCACTGGGACTCGATTCCCCTCACTGGCTTCTGCACTGGGACTCGATTCCCCTCACTGGCCTCTGCACTGGGTCTCGAATCCCCTCACTGGCCTCCCCACTGGGACTCGATTCCCCTCACTGGCCTCTGCACTGGGACTCGATTCTCCTCACTGGCCTCTGCACTGGTACTCGATTCCCCTCACTGGCCTCCCCACTGGGACTCGATTCCCCTCACTGGCTTCTGCACTGGGACTCGATTCCCCTCACTGGCCTCTGCACTGGGTCTCGAATCCCCTCACTGGCCTCCCCACTGGGACTCGATTCCCCTCACTGGCTTCTGCACTGGGACTCGATTCCCCTCACTGGCCTCCGCACTGGGACCCGATTCCCTTCACTGGCCTCCGCACTGGGACTCGATTCCCCTCACTGGCCTCCGCACTGGGACTCGATTGCCCTCACTGGCCTCTGCACTGGGACTCAATTCCCCTCACTGGCCTCTGCACTGGGACTCAATTCCCCTCAATGGCCTTCACACTGGGACTCGATTCCCCTCACTGGCCTCCACACTGGGACTTGATTCCCCACACTGACGTCCACACTGGAACTTGATTCCCCTCACTGGCCTCTGCACCAGGATTCGATTCCCCTCACTGGCCTCTGCACTGGAACTTGATTCCCCTCACTGGCTTCTGCACTGGGACTCGATTCCCCTCACTGGCCTCTGCACTGGAACTTGATTCCCCTCACTGGCCTCTGCACTGGGACTCGATTCCCCTCACTGACCTCCGCACTGGGACTCGATTCCCCTCACTGGCCTCTGCACCAGGACTTGTTTCCCCTCACTGGCCTCCGCACTGGGACCCAATTCCCCTCACTGGCCTCTGCACTGGGACTCGATTCTCCTCAATGGCCTTCACACTGGGACTCGATTCCCCTCACTGGCCTCTGCACTGGGACTCGATTCCCCTCAATGGCCTTCACACTGGGACTCGATTCCCCTAAGTGACCTCCGCAGTGGGACTCAATTCCCCTCACTGGCCTCCGCACTGGGACTCGATTCCCAACACTGACCTCCGCACTGGGACTCGATTCCCCTCACTGGCCTCCGCACTGGGACTCGATTCCCCTCACTGGCCTCTGCACTGGGACTCGATTCCCCTCACTGGCCTCTGCACTGGTACTCGATTCCCCTCACTGGCCTCCCCACTGGGACTCGATTCCCCTCACTGGCTTCTGCACTGGGACTCGATTCCCCTCACTGGCCTCTGCACTGGGTCTCGAATCCCCTCACTGGCCTCCCCACTGGGACTCGATTCCCCTCACTGGCTTCTGCACTGGGACTCGATTCCCCTCACTGGCCTCCGCACTCGGACACAATTCCCCTCACTGGCCTCCGTACTGGGACTCGATTGCCCTCACTGGCCTCTGCACTGGGACTCAATTCCCCTCACTGGCCTCTGCACTGGGACTCAATTCCCCTCAATGGCCTTCACACTGGGACTCGATTCCCCTCACTGGCCTCCACACTGGGACTTGATTCCCCACACTGACGTCCACACTGGAACTTGATTCCCCTCACTGGCCTCTGCACCAGGATTCGATTCCCCTCACTGGCCTCTGCACTGGAACTTGATTCCCCTCACTGGCTTCTGCACTGGGACTCGATTCCCCTCACTGGCCTCCGCACTGGGACTTGATTCCCCACACTGACCTCTGCACTTGGACTCGATTCCGCTCACTGGCCTCCGCACTGGGACTCAATTCCCCTCACTGACCTCTGCACTGGGACTCGATTCCCCTCAATGGCCTCTGCACTGGGACTCGATTCCCCTCACTGGCCTCTGCACCAGGACTTGTTTCCCCTCACTGGCCTCCGCACTGGGACCCAATTCCCCTCACTGGCCTCTGCACTGGGACTCGATTCTCCTCAATGGCCTTCACACTGGGACTCGATTCCCCTCACTGGCCTCTGCACTGGGACTCGATTCCCCTCAATGGCCTTCACACTGGGACTCGATTCCCCTAACTGACCTCCGCAGTGGGACTCAATTCCCCTCACTGGCCTCCGCACTGGGACTCGATTCCCAACACTGACCTCCGCACTGGGACTCGATTCCCCTCACTGGCCTCCGCACTGGGACTCGATTCCCCTCACTGGCCTCTGCACTGGGACTCGATTCCCCTCACTGGCCTCTGCACTGGTACTCGATTCCCCTCACTGGCCTCCCCACTGGGACTCGATTCCCCTCACTGGCTTCTGCACTGGGACTCGATTCCCCTCACTGGCCTCTGCACTGGGTCTCGAATCCCCTCACTGGCCTCCCCACTGGGACTCGATTCCCCTCACTGGCTTCTGCACTGGGACTCGATTCCCCTCACTGGCCTCCGCACTGGGACCCGATTCCCTTCACTGGCCTCCGCACTGGGACTCGATTCCCCTCACTGGCCTCCGCACTGGGACTCGATTGCCCTCACTGGCCTCTGCACTGGGACTCAATTCCCCTCACTGGCCTCTGCACTGGGACTCGATTCCCCTCAATGGCCTCCGCACTGGGACCCGATTCCCTTCACTCGCCTCCGCACTGGGACTTGATTCCCCTCACTGGCCTCTGCACTGGAACTTGATTCCCCTCACTGGCCTCTGCACTGGGACTCAATTCCCCTCAATGGCCTTCACACTGGGACTCGATTCCCCTCACTGGCCTCCACACTGGGACTTGATTCCCCACACTGACGTCCACACTGGATCTTGATTCCCCTCACTGGCCCCTGCACCAGGACTCGATTCCCCTCACTGGCCTCTGCACTGGGACTCGATTCCCCTCACTGGCCTCTGCACTGGGACTCGATTCCCCTCACTGGCCTCTGCACTGGGACTCGATTCCCTCACTGGCCTCAGCACTGGGACTCGATTCCCCTCACTGACCTCTGCACTGGGACTCGATTCCCCTCACTGGCCTCCGCACTCGGACACAATTCCCCTCACTGGCCTCCGTACTGGGACTCGATTGCCCTCACTGGCCTCTGCACTGGGACTCAATTCCCCTCACTGGCCTCTGCACTGGGACTCGATTCCCCTCACTGACCTCTGCACTGGGACTCGATTCCCCTCACTGGCCTCCGCACTCGGACACAATTCCCCTCACTGGCCTCCGTACTGGGACTCGAATGCCCTCACTGGCCTCTGCACTGGGACTCAATTCCCCTCACTGGCCTCTGCACTGGGACTCAATTCCCCTCAATGGCCTTCACACTGGGACTCGATTCCCCTCACTGGCCTCCACACTGGGACTTGATTCCCCACACTGACGTCCACACTGGAACTTGATTCCCCTCACTGGCCTCTGCACCAGGATTCGATTCCCCTCACTGGCCTCTGCACTGGAACTTGATTCCCCTCACTGGCTTCTGCACTGGGACTCGATTCCCCTCACTGGCCTCCGCACTGGGACTTGATTCCCCACACTGACCTCTGCACTTGGACTCGATTCCGCTCACTGGCCTCCGCACTGGGACTCAATTCCCCTCACTGACCTCTGCACTGGGACTCGATTCCCCTCAATGGCCTCCGCACTGGGACTCAATTCCCCGCACTGGTCTCCGCACTGGGACTCGATTCCCCTCACTGGCCTCTGCACCAGGACTTGTTTCCCCTCACTGGCCTCCGCACTGGGACCCAATTCCCCTCACTGGCCTCTGCACTGGGACTCGATTCTCCTCAATGGCCTTCACACTGGGACTCGATTCCCCTCACTGACCTCCGCACTGGGACTCGATTCCCCTCACTGGCCTCTGCACTGGGACTCGATTCCCCTCCCTGGCCTCTGCACTGGTACTCGATTCCCCTCACTGGCCTCTGCACTGGTACTCGATTCCCCTCACTGGCCTCCCCACTGGGACTCGATTCCCCTCACTGGCTTCTGCACTGGGACTCGATTCCCCTCACTGGCCTCCGCACTGGGACCCGATTCCCTTCACTGGCTTCTGCACTGGGACTCGATTCCCCTCACTGGCCTCTGCACTGGTACTCGATTCCCCTCACTGGCTTCTGCACTGGGACTCGATTCCCCTCACTGGCCTCCGCACTGGGACCCGATTCCCTTCACTGGCCTCCGAACTGGGACTCGATTCCCCTCACTGGCCTCCGCACTGGGACTCGATTCCCCTCACTGGCCTCTGCACTGGGACTCGATTCCCCTCACTGGCCTCTGCACTGGGACTCGATTCCCCTCACTGGCCTCTGCACTGGGACTCGATTCCCCTCACTGGCCTCTGCACTGGGACTCGATTCCCTCACTGGCCTCTGCACTGGGACTCGATTCCCCTCACTGACCTCTGCACTGGGACTCGATTCCCCTCACTGGCCTCCGCACTCGGACACAATTCCCCTCACTGGCCTCCGTACTGGGACTCGATTGCCCTCACCGACCTCTGCACTGGGACTCAATTCCCCTCACTGGCCTCTGCACTGGGACTCAATTCCCCTCAATGGCCTTCACACTGGGACTCGATTCCCCTCACTGGCCTCCACACTGGGACTTGATTCCCCACACTGACGTCCACACTGGAACTTGATTCCCCTCACTGGCCTCTGCACCAGGATTCGATTCCCCTCACTGGCCTCTGCACTGGAACTTGATTCCCCTCACTGGCTTCTGCACTGGGACTCGATTCCCCTCACTGGCCTCCGCACTGGGACTTGATTCCCCACACTGACCTCTGCACTTGGACTCGATTCCGCTCACTGGCCTCCGCACTGGGACTCAATTCCCCTCACTGACCTCTGCACTGGGACTCGATTCCCCTCAATGGCCTCCGCACTGGGACTCAATTCCCCTCACTGGTCTCCGCACTGGGACTCGATTCCCCTCACTGGCCTCTGCACCAGGACTTGTTTCCCCTCACTGGCCTCCGCACTGGGACCCAATTCCCCTCACTGGCCTCTGCACTGGGACTCGATTCTCCTCAATGGCCTTCACACTGGGACTCGATTCCCCTCACTGACCTCCGCACTGGGACTCGATTCCCCTCACTGGCTTCTGCACTGTAACTCGATTCCCCTCACTGGCTTCTGCACTGGAACTCGATTCCCCTCACTGGCCTCTGCTCTGGAACTTGGTTCTCCTCACTGGCCTCCGCACTGGGACTCGATTCCCCACACTGACCTCCGCACTGGGACTCGATTCCCCTCACTGGCCTCCGCACTGGGACTCGATTCCCCTCACTGGCCTCTGCACTGGGACTCGATTCCCCTCCCTGGCCTCTGCACTGGTACTCGATTCCCCTCACTGGCCTCTGCACTGGTACTCGATTCCCCTCACTGGCCTCCCCACTGGGACTCGATTCCCCTCACTGGCTTCTGCACTGGGACTCGATTCCCCTCACTGGCCTCCGCACTGGGACCCGATTCCCTTCACTGGCTTCTGCACTGGGACTCGATTCCCCTCACTGGCCTCTGCACTGGTACTCGATTCCCCTCACTGGCTTCTGCACTGGGACTCGATTCCCCTCACTGGCCTCCGCACTGGGACCCGATTCCCTTCACTGGCCTCCGAACTGGGACTCGATTCCCCTCACTGGCCTCCGCACTGGGACTCAATTCCCCTCACTGGCCTCTGCACTGGGACTCGATTCCCCTCACTGGCCTCTGCACAGGGACTCGATTCCCCTCACTGGCCTCTGCTCTGGAACTTGGTTCTCCTCACTGGCCTCCGCACTGGGACTCGATTCCCCACACTGACCTCCGCACTGGGACTCGATTCCCCTCACTGGCCTCCGCACTGGGACTCGATTCCCCTCACTGGCCTCTGCACTGGGACTCGTTTCCCCTCCCTGGCCTCTGCACTGGTACTCGATTCCCCTCACTGGCCTCTGCACTGGTACTCGATTCCCCTCACTGGCCTCCCCACTGGGACTCGATTCCCCTCACTGGCCTCTGCACTGGGACTCGATTCCCTTCACTGGCCTCTGCACTGGTACTCGATTCCCCTCACTGGCCTCTGCACAGGGACTCGATTCCCCTCACTGGCCTCTGCTCTGGAACTTGGTTCTCCTCACTGGCCTCCGCACTGGGACTCGATTCCCCACACTGACCTCCGCACTGGGACTCGATTCCCCTCACTGGCCTCCGCACTGGGACTCGATTCCCCTCACTGGCCTCTGCACTGGGACTCGTTTCCCCTCCCTGGCCTCTGCACTGGTACTCGATTCCCCTCACTGGCCTCTGCACTGGTACTCGATTCCCCTCACTGGCCTCCCCACTGGGACTCGATTCCCCTCACTGGCCTCTGCACTGGTACTCGATTCCCCTCACTGGCCTCCCCACTGGGACTCGATTGCCCTCACTGGCTTCTGCACTGGGACTCAATTCCCCTCACTGGCCTCCGCACTGGGACCCGATTCCCTTCACTGGCCTCCGCAATGGGACTCGATTCCCCTCACTGGCCTCCGCACTGGGACTCGATTCCCCTCACTGGCCTCTGCACTGGGACTCGATTCCCCTCACTGGCCTCTGCACAGGGACTCGATTCCCCTCACTGACCTCTGCACTGGGACTCGATTCCCCTCACTGGCCTCTGCACTGGGACTCGATTCCCTCACTGGCCTCTGCACTGGGACTCGATTCCCCTCACTGACCTCTGCACTGGGACTCGATTCCCCTCACTGGCCTCCGCACTCGGACACAATTCACCTCACTGGCCTCCGTACTGGGACTCGATTCCCCTCACTGGCCTCTGCACTGGGACTCGATTCCCCTCACTGGCCTCCCCACTGGGACTCGATTCCCCTCACTGGCTTCTGCACTGGGACTCGATTCCCCTCACTGGCCTCCGCACTGGGACCCGATTCCCTTCACTGGCCTCCGAACTGGGACTCGATTCCCCTCACTGGCCTCCGCACTGGGACTCGATTCCCCTCACTGGCCTCTGCACTGGGACTCGATTCCCCTCACTGGCCTCTGCACAGGGACTCGATTCCACTCACTGGCCTCCCCACTGGGACTCGATTCCCCTCACTGGCTTCTGCACTGGGACTCGATTCCCCTCACTGGCCTCTGCACTGGTACTCGATTCCCCTCACTGGCCTCCCCACTGGGACTCGATTCCCCTCACTGGCTTCTGCACTGGGAATCGATTCCCCTCACTGGCCTCCGCACTGGGACCCGATTCCCTTCACTGGCCTCCGCACTGGGACTCGATTCCCCTCACTGGCCTCCGCACTGGGACTCGATTCCCCTCACTGGCCTCTGCACAGGGACTCGATTCCCCTCACTGGCCTCTGCACTGGGACTCGATTCCCCTCACTGGCCTCTGCACTGGGACTCGATTCCCTCACTGGCCTCTGCACTGGGACTCGATTCCCCTCACTGACCTCTGCACTGGGACTCGATTCCCCTCACTGGCCTCCGCACTCGGACACAATTCCCCTCACTGGCCTCCGTACTGGGACTCGATTCCCCTCACTGGCCTCTGCACTGGGACTCGATTCCCCTCACTGGCCTCCGCACTGGGACTCAATTCCCCTCACTGGCTCTGCACTGGGACTCGATTCCCCTCACTGGCCACCGCACTGGGACTCGATTCCCCAAACTGACCTCCGCACTGGGACTCGATTTCGCTCACTGGCCTCTGCACTGGGACTCGATTCCCCTCACTGACCTCCGCACTGGGACTCGATTCCCCACACTGACCTCCGCACTTGGACTCGATTCCGCTCACTGGCCTCCGCACTGGGACTCGATTCCCCTCACTAGCCTCCGCACTGGGACTCAATTCCCCTCACTGGCCTCCGCACTGGGACTCGATTCCGCTCACTGGCCTCCGCACTGGGACCCGATTCCCTTCACTCGCCTCCGCACTGGGACTTGATTCCCCTCACTGGCCTCTGCACTGGAACTTGATTCCCCTCACTGGCCTCTGCACTGGGACTCAATTCCCCTCAATGGCCTTCACACTGGGACTCGATTCCCCTCACTGGCCTCCACACTGGGACTTGATTCCCCACACTGACGTCCACACTGGAACTTGATTCCCCTCACTGGCCTCTGCACCAGGACTCGATTCCCCTCACTGGCCTTCACACTGGGACTCGATTCCCCTCACTGGCCTCCACACTGGGACTTGATTCCCCACACTGACGTCCACACTGGAACTTGATTCCCCTCACTGGCCTCTGCACCAGGATTCGATTCCCCTCACTGGCCTCTGCACTGGAACTTGATTCCCCTCACTGGCTTCTGCACTGGGACTCGATTCCCCTCACTGGCCTCCGCACTGGGACTTGATTCCCCACACTGACCTCTGCACTTGGACTCGATTCCGCTCACTGGCCTCCGCACTGGGACTCGATTCCGCTCACTGGCCTCCGCACTGGGACTCGATTCCCCTCACTGACCTCTGCACTGTGACTCGATTCCCCTCACTGGCCTCCGCACTGGGACTCGATTCTCCTCACTGACCTCCGCACTGGGACTCGATTCCCCTCACTGACCTCCGCACTGGGACTCGATTCCCCTCACTGGCCTCCGCACTTGGACTCGATTCCCCTCACTGGCCTCCGCACTGGGACTCGATTCCCCTCACTGGCCTCTGCACTGGGACTCGATTCCCCTCACTGACCTCCGCACTGGGACTCGATTCCCCACACTGACCTCCGCACTTGGACTCGATTCCGCTCACTGGCCTCCGCACTGGGACTCGATTCCCCTCACTAGCCTCCGCACTGGGACTCAATTCCCCTCACTGGCCTCCGCACTGGGACTCGATTCCGCTCACTGGCCTCCGCACTGGGACCCGATTCCCTTCACTCGCCTCCGCACTGGGACTTGATTCCCCTCACTGGCCTCTGCACTGGAACTTGATTCCCCTCACTGGCCTCTGCACTGGGACTCAATTCCCCTCAATGGCCTTCACACTGGGACTCGATTCCCCTCACTGGCCTCCACACTGGGACTTGATTCCCCACACTGACGTCCACACTGGAACTTGATTCCCCTCACTGGCCTCTGCACCAGGACTCGATTCCCCTCACTGGCCTCTGCACTGGGACTCGATTCCCCTCACTGGCCTCTGCACTGGGACTCGATTCCCCTCACTGGCCTCTGCACTGGGACTCGATTCCCTCACTGGCCTCTGCACTGGGACTCGATTCCCCTCACTGACCTCTGCACTGGGACTCGATTCCCCTCACTGGCCTCCGCACTCGGACACAATTCCCCTCACTGGCCTCCGTACTGGGACTCGATTGCCCTCACTGGCCTCTGCACTGGGACTCAATTCCCCTCACTGGCCTCTGCACTGGGACTCAATTCCCCTCAATGGCCTTCACACTGGGACTCGATTCCCCTCACTGGCCTCCACACTGGGACTTGATTCCCCACACTGACGTCCACACTGGAACTTGATTCCCCTCACTGGCCTCTGCACCAGGATTCGATTCCCCTCACTGGCCTCTGCACTGGAACTTGATTCCCCTCACTGGCTTCTGCACTGGGACTCGATTCCCCTCACTGGCCTCCGCACTGGGACTTGATTCCCCACACTGACCTCTGCACTTGGACTCGATTCCGCTCACTGGCCTCCGCACTGGGACTCAATTCCCCTCACTGACCTCTGCACTGGGACTCGATTCCCCTCACTGACCTCTGCACTGGGACTCGATTCCCCTCAATGGCCTCTGCACTGGGACACGATTCCCCTCACTGGCCTCTGCACCAGGACTTGTTTCCCCTCACTGGCCTCCGCACTGGGACCCAATTCCCCTCACTGGCCTCTGCACTGGGACTCGATTCTCCTCAATGGCCTTCACACTGGGACTCGATTCCCCTCACTGGCCTCTGCACTGGGACTCGATTCCCCTCAATGGCCTTCACACTGGGACTCGATTCCCCTAACTGACCTCCGCAGTGGGACTCAATTCCCCTCACTGGCCTCCGCACTGGGACTCGATTCCCAACACTGACCTCCGCACTGGGACTCGATTCCCCTCACTGGCCTCCGCACTGGGACTCGATTCCCCTCACTGGCCTCTGCACTGGGACTCGATTCCCCTCACTGGCCTCTGCACTGGTACTCGATTCCCCTCACTGGCCTCCCCACTGGGACTCGATTCCCCTCACTGGCTTCTGCACTGGGACTCGATTCCCCTCACTGGCCTCTGCACTGGGTCTCGAATCCCCTCACTGGCCTCCCCACTGGGACTCGATTCCCCTCACTGGCTTCTGCACTGGGACTCGATTCCCCTCACTGGCCTCCGCACTGGGACCCGATTCCCTTCACTGGCCTCCGCACTGGGACTCGATTCCCCTCACTGGCCTCCGCACTGGGACTCGATTGCCCTCACTGGCCTCTGCACTGGGACTCAATTCCCCTCACTGGCCTCTGCACTGGGACTCAATTCCCCTCAATGGCCTCCGCACTGGGACCCGATTCCCTTCACTCGCCTCCGCACTGGGACTTGATTCCCCTCACTGGCCTCTGCACTGGAACTTGATTCCCCTCACTGGCCTCTGCACTGGGACTCGATTCTCCTCACTGGCCTCTGCACTGGTACTCGATTCCCCTCACTGGCCTCCCCACTGGGACTCGATTCCCCTCACTGGCTTCTGCACTGGGACTCGATTCCCCTCACTGGCCTCTGCACTGGGTCTCGAATTCCCTCACTGGCCTCCCCACTGGGACTCGATTCCCCTCACTGGCTTCTGCACTGGGACTCGATTCCCCTCACTGGCCTCTGCACTGGGACTCAATTCCCCTCAATGGCCTTCACACTGGGACTCGATTCCCCTCACTGGCCTCCACACTGGGACTTGATTCCCCACACTGACGTCCACACTGGAACTTGATTCCCCTCACTGGCCTCTGCACCAGGATTCGATTCCCCTCACTGGCCTCTGCACTGGAACTCGATTCCCCTCACTGGCCTCCGCACTCGGACACAATTCCCCTCACTGGCCTCCGTACTGGGACTCAATTCCCCTCAATGGCCTCCGCACTGGGACCCGATTCCCTTCACTCGCCTCCGCACTGGGACCCAATTCCCCTCACTGGCCTCTGCACTGGGACTCGATTCTCCTCAATGGCCTTCACACTGGGACTCGATTCCCCTCACTGGCCTCTGCACTGGGACTCGATTCCCCTCAATGGCCTTCACACTGGGACTCGATTCCCCTAACTGACCTCCGCAGTGGGACTCAATTCCCCTCACTGGCCTCCGCACTGGGACTCGATTCCCAACACTGACCTCCGCACTGGGACTCGATTCCCCTCACTGGCCTCCCCACTGGGACTCGATTCCCCTCACTGGCCTCTGCACTGGGACTCGATTCCGCTCACTGGCCTCTGCACTGGTACTCGATTCCCCTCACTGGCCTCCCCACTGGGACTCGATTCCCCTCACTGGCTTCTGCACTGGGACTCGATTCCCCTCACTGGCCTCTGCACTGGGTCTCGAATCCCCTCACTGGCCTCCCCACTGGGACTCGATTCCCCTCACTGGCTTCTGCACTGGGACTCGATTCCCCTCACTGGCCTCCGCACTGGGACCCGATTCCCTTCACTGGCCTCCGCACTGGGACTCGATTCCCCTCACTGGCCTCCGCACTGGGACTCGATTGCCCTCACTGGCCTCTGCACTGGGACTCAATTCCCCTCACTGGCCTCTGCACTGGGACTCAATTCCCCTCAATGGCCTCCGCACTGGGACCCGATTCCCTTCACTCGCCTCCGCACTGGGACTTGATTCCCCTCACTGGCCTCTGCACTGGAACTTGATTCCCCTCACTGGCCTCTGCACTTGGACTCAATTCCCCTCAATGGCCTTCACACTGGGACTCGATTCCCCTCACTGGCCTCCACACTGGGACTTGATTCCCCACACTGACGTCCACACTGGAACTTGATTCCCCTCACTGGCCTCTGCACCAGGACTCGATTCCCCTCACTGGCCTCTGCACTGGGACTCGATTCCCCTCACTGGCCTCTGCACTGGGACTCGATTCCCCTCACTGGCCTCTGCACTGGGACTCGATTCCCTCACTGGCCTCTGCACTGGGACTCGATTCCCCTCACTGACCTCTGCACTGGGACTCGATTCCCCTCACTGGCCTCCGCACTCGGACACAATTCCCCTCACTGGCCTCCGTACTGGGACTCGATTGCCCTCACTGGCCTCTGCACTGGGACTCAATTCCCCTCACTGGCCTCTGCACTGGGACTCAATTCCCCTCAATGGCCTTCACACTGGGACTCGATTCCCCTCACTGGCCTCCACACTGGGACTTGATTCCCCACACTGACGTCCACACTGGAACTTGATTCCCCTCACTGGCCTCTGCACCAGGATTCGATTCCCCTCACTGGCCTCTGCACTGGAACTTGATTCCCCTCACTGGCTTCTGCACTGGGACTCGATTCCCCTCACTGGCCTCCGCACTGGGACTTGATTCCCCACACTGACCTCTGCACTTGGACTCGATTCCGCTCACTGGCCTCCGCACTGGGACTCAATTCCACTCACTGACCTCTGCACTGGGACTCGATTCCCCTCAATGGCCTCCGCACTGGGACTCAATTCCCCTCACTGGTCTCCGCACTGGGACTCGATTCCCCTCACTGGCCTCTGCACCAGGACTTGTTTCCCCTCACTGGCCTCCGCACTGGGACCCAATTCCCCTCACTGGCCTCTGCACTGGGACTCGATTCTCCTCAATGGCCTTCACACTGGGACTCGATTCCCCTCACTGACCTCCGCACTGGGACTCGATTCCCCTCACTGGCTTCTGCACTGTAACTCGATTCCCCTCACTGGCTTCTGCACTGGAACTCGATTCCCCTCACTGGCCTCTGCTCTGGAACTTGGTTCTCCTCACTGGCCTCTGCACTGGGACTCGATTCCCCTCACTGGCCTCTGCACTGGGACTCGATTCCCCTCACTGACCTCCGCACTTGGACTCGATTCCCCTCACTGGCTTCTGCACTGGGACTCAATTCCGCTCACTGGCCTCCACACTTGGACTTGATTCCCCACATTGACCTCCGCAGTGGGACTCGATTCCCCTCACTGGCCTCTGCACTGGGACTCGATTCCCCTCACTGACCTCCGCACTGGGACTCGATTCCCCTCACTGGCTTCTGCACTGGGACCCGATTCCCTTCACTGGCCTCCGCACTGGGACTCGATTCCCCTCACTGGCCTCCGCACTGGGACTCGATTGCCCTCACTGGCCTCTGCACTGGGACTCAATTCCCCTCACTGGCCTCTGCACTGGGACTCAATTCCCCTCAATGGCCTTCACACTGGGACTCGATTCCCCTCACTGGCCTCCACACTGGGACTTGATTCACCACACTGACGTCCACACTGGAACTTGATTCCCCTCACTGGCCTCTGCACCAGGATTCGATTCCCCTCACTGGCCTCTGCACTGGAACTTGATTCCCCTCACTGGCTTCTGCACTGGGACTCGATTCCCCTCACTGGCCTCTGCACTGGAACTTGATTCCCCTCACTGGCCTCTGCACTGGGACTCGATTCCCCTCACTGACCTCCGCACTGGGACTCGATTCCCCTCACTGGCCTCTGCACCAGGACTTGTTTCCCCTCACTGGCCTCCGCACTGGGACCCAATTCCCCTCACTGGCCTCTGCACTGGGACTCGATTCTCCTCAATGGCCTTCACACTGGGACTCGATTCCCCTCACTGGCCTCTGCACTGGGACTCGATTCCCCTCAATGGCCTTCACACTGGGACTCGATTCCCCTAAGTGACCTCCGCAGTGGGACTCAATTCCCCTCACTGGCCTCCGCACTGGGACTCGATTCCCAACACTGACCTCCGCACTGGGACTCGATTCCCCTCACTGGCCTCCGCACTGGGACTCGATTCCCCTCACTGGCCTCTGCACTGGGACTCGATTCCCCTCACTGGCCTCTGCACTGGTACTCGATTCCCCTCACTGGCCTCCCCACTGGGACTCGATTCCCCTCACTGGCTTCTGCACTGGGACTCGATTCCCCTCACTGGCCTCTGCACTGGGTCTCGAATCCCCTCACTGGCCTCCCCACTGGGACTCGATTCCCCTCACTGGCTTCTGCACTGGGACTCGATTCCCCTCACTGGCCTCCGCACTCGGACACAATTCCCCTCACTGGCCTCCGTACTGGGACTCGATTGCCCTCACTGGCCTCTGCACTGGGACTCAATTCCCCTCACTGGCCTCTGCACTGGGACTCAATTCCCCTCAATGGCCTTCACACTGGGACTCGATTCCCCTCACTGGCCTCCACACTGGGACTTGATTCCCCACACTGACGTCCACACTGGAACTTGATTCCCGTCACTGGCCTCTGCACCAGGATTCGATTCCCCTCACTGGCCTCTGCACTGGAACTTGATTCCCCTCACTGGCTTCTGCACTGGGACTCGATTCCCCTCACTGGCCTCCGCACTGGGACTTGATTCCCCACACTGACCTCTGCACTTGGACTCGATTCCGCTCACTGGCCTCCGCACTGGGACTCAATTCCCCTCACTGACCTCTGCACTGGGACTCGATTCCCCTCAATGGCCTCTGCACTGGGACTCGATTCCCCTCACTGGCCTCTGCACCAGGACTTGTTTCCCCTCACTGGCCTCCGCACTGGGACCCAATTCCCCTCACTGGCCTCTGCACTGGGACTCGATTCTCCTCAATGGCCTTCACACTGGGACTCGATTCCCCTCACTGGCCTCTGCACTGGGACTCGATTCCCCTCAATGGCCTTCACACTGGGACTCGATTCCCCTAACTGACCTCCGCAGTGGGACTCAATTCCCCTCACTGGCCTCCGCACTGGGACTCGATTCCCAACACTGACCTCCGCACTGGGATTCGATTCCCCTCACTGGCCTCCGCACTGGGACTCGATTCCCCTCACTGGCCTCTGCACTGGGACTCGATTCCCCTCACTGGCCTCTGCACTGGTACTCGATTCCCCTCACTGGCCTCCCCACTGGGACTCGATTCCCCTCACTGGCTTCTGCACTGGGACTCGATTCCCCTCACTGGCCTCTGCACTGGGTCTCGAATCCCCTCACTGGCCTCCCCACTGGGACTCGATTCCCCTCACTGGCTTCTGCACTGGGACTCGATTCCCCTCACTGGCCTCCGCACTGGGACCCGATTCCCTTCACTGGCCTCCGCACTGGGACTCGATTCCCCTCACTGGCCTCCGCACTGGGACTCGATTGCCCTCACTGGCCTCTGCACTGGGACTCGATTCCCCTCACTGGCCTCCGCACTGGGACTCAATTCCCCTCACTGGCCTCTGCACTGGGACTCAATTCCCCTCAATGGCCTTCACACTGGGACTCGATTCCCCTCACTGGCCTCCACACTGGGACTTGATTCCCCACACTGACGTCCACACTGGAACTTGATTCCCCTCACTGGCCTCTGCACCAGGATTCGATTCCCCTCACTGGCCTCTGCACTGGAACTTGATTCCCCTCACTGGCTTCTGCACTGGGACTCGATTCCCCTCACTGGCCTCCGCACTGGGACTTGATTCCCCACACTGACCTCTGCACTTGGACTCGATTCCGCTCACTGGCCTCCGCACTGGGACTCAATTCCCCTCACTGACCTCTGCACTGGGACTCGATTCCCCTCAATGGCCTCTGCACTGGGACTCGATTCCCCTCACTGGCCTCTGCACCAGGACTTGTTTCCCCTCACTGGCCTCCGCACTGGGACCCAATTCCCCTCACTGGCCTCTGCACTGGGACTCGATTCTCCTCAATGGCCTCCGCACTGGGACTTGATTCCCCACACTGACCTCTGCACTTGGACTCGATTCCGCTCACTGGCCTCCGCACTGGGACTCAATTCCCCTCACTGACCTCTGCACTGGGACTCGATTCCCCTCAATGGCCTCTGCACTGGGACTCGATTCCCCTCACTGGCCTCTGCACCAGGACTTGTTTCCCCTCACTGGCCTCCGCACTGGGACCCAATTCCCCTCACTGGCCTCTGCACTGGGACTCGATTCTCCTCAATGGCCTTCACACTGGGACTCGATTCCCCTCACTGGCCTCTGCACTGGGACTCGATTCCCCTCAATGGCCTTCACACTGGGACTCGATTCCCCTAACTGACCTCCGCAGTGGGACTCAATTCCCCTCACTGGCCTCCGCACTGGGACTCGATTCCCAACACTGACCTCCGCACTGGGATTCGATTCCCCTCACTGGCCTCCGCACTGGGACTCGATTCCCCTCACTGGCCTCTGCACTGGGACTCGATTCCCCTCACTGGCCTCTGCACTGGTACTCGATTCCCCTCACTGGCCTCCCCACTGGGACTCGATTCCCCTCACTGGCTTCTGCACTGGGACTCGATTCCCCTCACTGGCCTCTGCACTGGGTCTCGAATCCCCTCACTGGCCTCCCCACTGGGACTCGATTCCCCTCACTGGCTTCTGCACTGGGACTCGATTCCCCTCACTGGCCTCCGCACTGGGACCCGATTCCCTTCACTGGCCTCCGCACTGGGACTCGATTCCCCTCACTGGCCTCCGCACTGGGACTCGATTGCCCTCACTGGCCTCTGCACTGGGACTCAATTCCCCTCACTGGCCTCTGCACTGGGACTCGATTCCCCTCAATGGCCTCCGCACTGGGACCCGATTCCCTTCACTCGCCTCCGCACTGGGACTTGATTCCCCTCACTGGCCTCTGCACTGGAACTTGATTCCCCTCACTGGCCTCTGCACTGGGACTCAATTCCCCTCAATGGCCTTCACACTGGGACTCGATTCCCCTCACTGGCCTCCACACTGGGACTTGATTCCCCACACTGACGTCCACACTGGATCTTGATTCCCCTCACTGGCCCCTGCACCAGGACTCGATTCCCCTCACTGGCCTCTGCACTGGGACTCGATTCCCCTCACTGGCCTCTGCACTGGGACTCGATTCCCCTCACTGGCCTCTGCACTGGGACTCGATTCCCTCACTGGCCTCTGCACTGGGACTCGATTCCCCTCACTGACCTCTGCACTGGGACTCGATTCCCCTCACTGGCCTCCGCACTCGGACACAATTCCCCTCACTGGCCTCCGTACTGGGACTCGATTGCCCTCACTGGCCTCTGCACTGGGACTCAATTCCCCTCACTGGCCTCCGCACTGGGACCCAATTCCCCTCACTGGCCTCTGCACTGGGACTCGATTCTCCTCAATGGCCTTCACACTGGGACTCGATTCCCCTCACTGGCCTCTGCACTGGGACTCGATTCCCCTCAATGGCCTTCACACTGGGACTCGATTCCCCTAACTGACCTCCGCAGTGGGACTCAATTCCCCTCACTGGCCTCCGCACTGGGACTCGATTCCCAACACTGACCTCCGCACTGGGACTCGATTCCCCTCAATGGCCTCCGCACTGGGACTCGATTCCCCTCACTGGCCTCTGCACCAGGACTTGTTTCCCCTCACTGGCCTCCGCACTGGGACCCAATTCCCCTAACTGGCCTCTGCACTGGGACTCGATTCTCCTCAATGGCCTTCACACTGGGACTCGATTCCCCTCACTGACCTCCGCACTGGGACTCGATTCCCCTCACTGGCTTCTGCACTGTAACTCGATTCCCCTCACTGGCTTCTGCACTGGAACTCGATTCCCCTCACTGGCCTCTGCTCTGGAACTTGGTTCTCCTCACTGGCCTCTGCACTGGGACTCGATACCCCTCACTGGCCTCTGCACTGGGACTCGATTCCCCTCACTGACCTCCGCACTTGGACTCGATTCCCCTCACTGGCTTCTGCACTGGGACTCAATTCCGCTCACTGGCCTCCACACTTGGACTTGATTCCCCACATTGACCTCCGCAGTGGGACTCGATTCCCCTCACTGGCCTCTGCACTGGGACTCGATTCCCCTCACTGACCTCCGCACTGGGACTCGATTCCCCTCACTGGCTTCTGCACTGGAACTCGATTCCCCTCACTGGCCTCTGCACTGGAACTTGATTCCCCTCACTGGCCTCTGCACTGGGACTCGATTCCCCTCACTGACCTCCGCACTTGGACTCGATTCCCCTCACTGACCTCCGCACTTGGACTCGATTCCCCTCACTGGCTTCTGCACTGGGACTCAATTCCGCTCACTGGCCTCCACACTTGGACTTGATTCCCCACATTGACCTCCGCAGTGGGACTCGATTCCCCTCACTGGCCTCTGCACTGGGACTCGATTCCCCTCACTGACCTCCGCACTGGGACTCGATTCCCCTCACTGGCTTCTGCACTGGAACTCGATTCCCCTCACTGGCCTCTGCACTGGAACTTGATTCCCCTCACTGGCCTCTGCACTGGGACTCGATTCCCCTCACTGACCTCCGCACTTGGACTCGATTCCCCTCACTGACCTCCGCACTGGGACTCGATTCCCCTCACTGGCTTCTGCACTGGAACTCGATTCCCCTCACTGGCCTCTGCACTGGAACTTGATTCCCCTCACTGGCCTCTGCACTGGGACTCGATTCCCCTCACTGACCTCCGCACTGGGACTCGATTCCCCACACTGACCTCCGCACTGGGACTCGATTCCCCTCACTGGCCTCCGCACTGGGACTCGATTCCCCTCACTGGCCTCTGCACTGGGACTCGTTTCCCCTCCCTGGCCTCTGCACTGGTACTCGATTCCCCTCACTGGCCTCTGCACTGGTACTCGATTCCCCTCACTGGCCTCCCCACTGGGACTCGATTCCCCTCACTGGCCTCTGCACTGGTACTCGATTCCCCTCACTGGCCTCCCCACTGGGACTCGATTGCCCTCACTGGCTTCTGCACTGGGACTCAATTCCCCTCACTGGCCTCCGCACTGGGACCCGATTCCCTTCACTGGCTTCTGCACTGTAACTCGATTCCCCTCACTGGCTTCTGCACTGGAACTCGATTCCCCTCACTGGCCTCTGCACTGGGACTCGATTCCCCTCACTGGCCTCTGCACTGGGACTCGATTCCCTCACTGGCCTCTGCACTGGGACTCGATTCCCCTCACTGGCCTCTGCACTGGGACTCGATTCCCTCACTGGCCTCTGCACTGGGACTCGATTCCCCTCACTGACCTCTGCACTGGGACTCGATTCCCCTCACTGACCTCCGCACTGGGACTCGATTCCCCTCACTGGCCTCTGCACCAGGACTTGTTTCCCCTCACTGGCCTCCGCACTGGGACCCAATTCCCCTCACTGGCCTCTGCACTGGGACTCGATTCTCCTCACTGGCCTCTGCACTGGTACTCGATTCCCCTCACTGGCCTCCCCACTGGGACTCGATTCCCCTCACTGGCTTCTGCACTGGGACTCGATTCCCCTCACTGGCCTCTGCACTGGGTCTCGAATCCCCTCACTGGCCTCCCCACTGGGACTCGATTCCCCTCACTGGCCTCTGCACTGGGACTCGATTCTCCTCACTGGCCTCTGCACTGGTACTCGATTCCCCTCACTGGCCTCCCCACTGGGACTCGATTCCCCTCACTGGCTTCTGCACTGGGACTCGATTCCCCTCACTGGCCTCTGCACTGGGTCTCGAATCCCCTCACTGGCCTCCCCACTGGGACTCGATTCCCCTCACTGGCTTCTGCACTGGGACTCGATTCCCCTCACTGGCCTCCGCACTGGGACCCGATTCCCTTCACTGGCCTCCGCACTGGGACTCGATTCCCCTCACTGGCCTCCGCACTGGGACTCGATTGCCCTCACTGGCCTCTGCACTGGGACTCAATTCCCCTCACTGGCCTCTGCACTGGGACTCAATTCCCCTCAATGGCCTTCACACTGGGACTCGATTCCCCTCACTGGCCTCCACACTGGGACTTGATTCCCCACACTGACGTCCACACTGGAACTTGATTCCCCTCACTGGCCTCTGCACCAGGATTCGATTCCCCTCACTGGCCTCTGCACTGGAACTTGATTCCCCTCACTGGCTTCTGCACTGGGACTCGATTCCCCTCACTGGCCTCTGCACTGGAACTTGATTCCCCTCACTGGCCTCTGCACTGGGACTCGATTCCCCTCACTGACCTCCGCACTGGGACTCGATTCCCCTCACTGGCCTCTGCACCAGGACTTGTTTCCCCTCACTGGCCTCCGCACTGGGACCCAATTCCCCTCACTGGCCTCTGCACTGGGACTCGATTCTCCTCAATGGCCTTCACACTGGGACTCGATTCCCCTCACTGGCCTCTGCACTGGGACTCGATTCCCCTCAATGGCCTTCACACTGGGACTCGATTCCCCTAAGTGACCTCCGCAGTGGGACTCAATTCCCCTCACTGGCCTCCGCACTGGGACTCGATTCCCAACACTGACCTCCGCACTGGGACTCGATTCCCCTCACTGGCCTCCGCACTGGGACTCGATTCCCCTCACTGGCCTCTGCACTGGGACTCGATTCCCCTCACTGGCCTCTGCACTGGTACTCGATTCCCCTCACTGGCCTCCCCACTGGTACTCGATTCCCCTCACTGGCTTCTGCACTGGGACTCGATTCCCCTCACTGGCCTCTGCACTGGGTCTCGAATCCCCTCACTGGCCTCCCCACTGGGACTCGATTCCCCTCACTGGCTTCTGCACTGGGACTCGATTCCCCTCACTGGCCTCCGCACTCGGACACAATTCCCCTCACTGGCCTCCGTACTGGGACTCGATTGCCCTCACTGGCCTCTGCACTGGGACTCAATTCCCCTCACTGGCCTCTGCACTGGGACTCAATTCCCCTCAATGGCCTTCACACTGGGACTCGATTCCCCTCACTGGCCTCCACACTGGGACTTGATTCCCCACACTGACGTCCACACTGGAACTTGATTCCCCTCACTGGCCTCTGCACCAGGATTCGATTCCCCTCACTGGCCTCTGCACTGGAACTTGATTCCCCTCACTGGCTTCTGCACTGGGACTCGATTCCCCTCACTGGCCTCCGCACTGGGACTTGATTCCCCACACTGACCTCTGCACTTGGACTCGATTCCGCTCACTGGCCTCCGCACTGGGACTCAATTCCCCTCACTGACCTCTGCACTGGGACTCGATTCCCCTCAATGGCCTCTGCACTGGGACTCGATTCCCCTCACTGGCCTCTGCACCAGGACTTGTTTCCCCTCACTGGCCTCCGCACTGGGACCCAATTCCCCTCACTGGCCTCTGCACTGGGACTCGATTCTCCTCAATGGCCTTCACACTGGGACTCGATTCCCCTCACTGGCCTCTGCACTGGGACTCGATTCCCCTCAATGGCCTTCACACTGGGACTCGATTCCCCTAACTGACCTCCGCAGTGGGACTCAATTCCCCTCACTGGCCTCCGCACTGGGACTCGATTCCCAACACTGACCTCCGCACTGGGACTCGATTCCCCTCACTGGCCTCCGCACTGGGACTCGATTCCCCTCACTGGCCTCTGCACTGGGACTCGATTCCCCTCACTGACCTCTGCACTGGGACTCGATTCCCCTCACTGGCCTCCGCACTCGGACACAATTCCCCTCACTGGCCTCCGTACTGGGACTCGAATGCCCTCACTGGCCTCTGCACTGGGACTCAATTCCCCTCACTGGCCTCTGCACTGGGACTCAATTCCCCTCAATGGCCTTCACACTGGGACTCGATTCCCCTCACTGGCCTCCACACTGGGACTTGATTCCCCACACTGACGTCCACACTGGAACTTGATTCCCCTCACTGGCCTCTGCACCAGGATTCGATTCCCCTCACTGGCCTCTGCACTGGAACTTGATTCCCCTCACTGGCTTCTGCACTGGGACTCGATTCCCCTCACTGGCCTCCGCACTGGGACTTGATTCCCCACACTGACCTCTGCACTTGGACTCGATTCCGCTCACTGGCCTCCGCACTGGGACTCAATTCCCCTCACTGACCTCTGCACTGGGACTCGATTCCCCTCAATGGCCTCCGCACTGGGACTCAATTCCCCGCACTGGTCTCCGCACTGGGACTCGATTCCCCTCACTGGCCTCTGCACCAGGACTTGTTTCCCCTATCTGGCCTCCGCACTGGGACCCAATTCCCCTCACTGGCCTCTGCACTGGGACTCGATTCTCCTCAATGGCCTTCACACTGGGACTCGATTCCCCTCACTGACCTCCGCACTGGGACTCGATTCCCCTCACTGGCCTCTGCACTGGGACTCGATTCCCCTCCCTGGCCTCTGCACTGGTACTCGATTCCCCTCACTGGCCTCTGCACTGGTACTCGATTCCCCTCACTGGCCTCCCCACTGGGACTCGATTCCCCTCACTGGCTTCTGCACTGGGACTCGATTCCCCTCACTGGCCTCCGCACTGGGACCCGATTCCCTTCACTGGCTTCTGCACTGGGACTCGATTCCCCTCACTGGCCTCTGCACTGGTACTCGATTCCCCTCACTGGCTTCTGCACTGGGACTCGATTCCCCTCACTGGCCTCCGCACTGGGACCCGATTCCCTTCACTGGCCTCCGAACTGGGACTCGATTCCCCTCACTGGCCTCCGCACTGGGACTCGATTCCCCTCACTGGCCTCTGCACTGGGACTCGATTCCCCTCACTGGCCTCTGCACTGGGACTCGATTCCCCTCACTGGCCTCTGCACTGGGACTCGATTCCCCTCACTGGCCTCTGCACTGGGACTCGATTCCCTCACTGGCCTCTGCACTGGGACTCGATTCCCCTCACTGACCTCTGCACTGGGACTCGATTCCCCTCACTGGCCTCCGCACTCGGACACAATTCCCCTCACTGGCCTCCGTACTGGGACTCGATTGCCCTCACCGACCTCTGCACTGGGACTCAATTCCCCTCACTGGCCTCTGCACTGGGACTCAATTCCCCTCAATGGCCTTCACACTGGGACTCGATTCCCCTCACTGGCCTCCACACTGGGACTTGATTCCCCACACTGACGTCCACACTGGAACTTGATTCCCCTCACTGGCCTCTGCACCAGGATTCGATTCCCCTCACTGGCCTCTGCACTGGAACTTGATTCCCCTCACTGGCTTCTGCACTGGGACTCGATTCCCCTCACTGGCCTCCGCACTGGGACTTGATTCCCCACACTGACCTCTGCACTTGGACTCGATTCCGCTCACTGGCCTCCGCACTGGGACTCAATTCCCCTCACTGACCTCTGCACTGGGACTCGATTCCCCTCAATGGCCTCCGCACTGGGACTCAATTCCCCTCACTGGTCTCCGCACTGGGACTCGATTCCCCTCACTGGCCTCTGCACCAGGACTTGTTTCCCCTCACTGGCCTCCGCACTGGGACCCAATTCCCCTCACTGGCCTCTGCACTGGGACTCGATTCTCCTCAATGGCCTTCACACTGGGACTCGATTCCCCTCACTGACCTCCGCACTGGGACTCGATTCCCCTCACTGGCTTCTGCACTGTAACTCGATTCCCCTCACTGGCTTCTGCACTGGAACTCGATTCCCCTCACTGGCCTCTGCTCTGGAACTTGGTTCTCCTCACTGGCCTCCGCACTGGGACTCGATTCCCCACACTGACCTCCGCACTGGGACTCGATTCCCCTCACTGGCCTCCGCACTGGGACTCGATTCCCCTCACTGGCCTCTGCACTGGGACTCGATTCCCCTCCCTGGCCTCTGCACTGGTACTCGATTCCCCTCACTGGCCTCTGCACTGGTACTCGATTCCCCTCACTGGCCTCCCCACTGGGACTCGATTCCCCTCACTGGCTTCTGCACTGGGACTCGATTCCCCTCACTGGCCTCCGCACTGGGACCCGATTCCCTTCACTGGCTTCTGCACTGGGACTCGATTCCCCTCACTGGCCTCTGCACTGGTACTCGATTCCCCTCACTGGCTTCTGCACTGGGACTCGATTCCCCTCACTGGCCTCCGCACTGGGACCCGATTCCCTTCACTGGCCTCCGAACTGGGACTCGATTCCCCTCACTGGCCTCCGCACTGGGACTCAATTCCCCTCACTGGCCTCTGCACTGGGACTCGATTCCCCTCACTGGCCTCTGCACAGGGACTCGATTCCCCTCACTGGCCTCTGCTCTGGAACTTGGTTCTCCTCACTGGCCTCCGCACTGGGACTCGATTCCCCACACTGACCTCCGCACTGGGACTCGATTCCCCTCACTGGCCTCCGCACTGGGACTCGATTCCCCTCACTGGCCTCTGCACTGGGACTCGTTTCCCCTCCCTGGCCTCTGCACTGGTACTCGATTCCCCTCACTGGCCTCTGCACTGGTACTCGATTCCCCTCACTGGCCTCCCCACTGGGACTCGATTCCCCTCACTGGCCTCTGCACTGGGACTCGATTCCCTTCACTGGCCTCTGCACTGGTACTCGATTCCCCTCACTGGCCTCTGCACAGGGACTCGATTCCCCTCACTGGCCTCTGCTCTGGAACTTGGTTCTCCTCACTGGCCTCCGCACTGGGACTCGATTCCCCACACTGACCTCCGCACTGGGACTCGATTCCCCTCACTGGCCTCCGCACTGGGACTCGATTCCCCTCACTGGCCTCTGCACTGGGACTCGTTTCCCCTCCCTGGCCTCTGCACTGGTACTCGATTCCCCTCACTGGCCTCTGCACTGGTACTCGATTCCCCTCACTGGCCTCCCCACTGGGACTCGATTCCCCTCACTGGCCTCTGCACTGGTACTCGATTCCCCTCACTGGCCTCCCCACTGGGACTCGATTGCCCTCACTGGCTTCTGCACTGGGACTCAATTCCCCTCACTGGCCTCCGCACTGGGACCCGATTCCCTTCACTGGCCTCCGCAATGGGACTCGATTCCCCTCACTGGCCTCCGCACTGGGACTCGATTCCCCTCACTGGCCTCTGCACTGGGACTCGATTCCCCTCACTGGCCTCTGCACAGGGACTCGATTCCCCTCACTGACCTCTGCACTGGGACTCGATTCCCCTCACTGGCCTCTGCACTGGGACTCGATTCCCTCACTGGCCTCTGCACTGGGACTCGATTCCCCTCACTGACCTCTGCACTGGGACTCGATTCCCCTCACTGGCCTCCGCACTCGGACACAATTCACCTCACTGGCCTCCGTACTGGGACTCGATTCCCCTCACTGGCCTCTGCACTGGGACTCGATTCCCCTCACTGGCCTCCCCACTGGGACTCGATTCCCCTCACTGGCTTCTGCACTGGGACTCGATTCCCCTCACTGGCCTCCGCACTGGGACCCGATTCCCTTCACTGGCCTCCGAACTGGGACTCGATTCCCCTCACTGGCCTCCGCACTGGGACTCGATTCCCCTCACTGGCCTCTGCACTGGGACTCGATTCCCCTCACTGGCCTCTGCACAGGGACTCGATTCCACTCACTGGCCTCCCCACTGGGACTCGATTCCCCTCACTGGCTTCTGCACTGGGACTCGATTCCCCTCACTGGCCTCTGCACTGGTACTCGATTCCCCTCACTGGCCTCCCCACTGGGACTCGATTCCCCTCACTGGCTTCTGCACTGGGAATCGATTCCCCTCACTGGCCTCCGCACTGGGACCCGATTCCCTTCACTGGCCTCCGCACTGGGACTCGATTCCCCTCACTGGCCTCCGCACTGGGACTCGATTCCCCTCACTGGCCTCTGCACAGGGACTCGATTCCCCTCACTGGCCTCTGCACTGGGACTCGATTCCCCTCACTGGCCTCTGCACTGGGACTCGATTCCCTCACTGGCCTCTGCACTGGGACTCGATTCCCCTCACTGACCTCTGCACTGGGACTCGATTCCCCTCACTGGCCTCCGCACTCGGACACAATTCCCCTCACTGGCCTCCGTACTGGGACTCGATTCCCCTCACTGGCCTCTGCACTGGGACTCGATTCCCCTCACTGGCCTCCGCACTGGGACTCAATTCCCCTCACTGGCTCTGCACTGGGACTCGATTCCCCTCACTGGCCACCGCACTGGGACTCGATTCCCCAAACTGACCTCCGCACTGGGACTCGATTTCGCTCACTGGCCTCTGCACTGGGACTCGATTCCCCTCACTGACCTCCGCACTGGGACTCGATTCCCCACACTGACCTCCGCACTTGGACTCGATTCCGCTCACTGGCCTCCGCACTGGGACTCGATTCCCCTCACTAGCCTCCGCACTGGGACTCAATTCCCCTCACTGGCCTCCGCACTGGGACTCGATTCCGCTCACTGGCCTCCGCACTGGGACCCGATTCCCTTCACTCGCCTCCGCACTGGGACTTGATTCCCCTCACTGGCCTCTGCACTGGAACTTGATTCCCCTCACTGGCCTCTGCACTGGGACTCAATTCCCCTCAATGGCCTTCACACTGGGACTCGATTCCCCTCACTGGCCTCCACACTGGGACTTGATTCCCCACACTGACGTCCACACTGGAACTTGATTCCCCTCACTGGCCTCTGCACCAGGACTCGATTCCCCTCACTGGCCTTCACACTGGGACTCGATTCCCCTCACTGGCCTCCACACTGGGACTTGATTCCCCACACTGACGTCCACACTGGAACTTGATTCCCCTCACTGGCCTCTGCACCAGGATTCGATTCCCCTCACTGGCCTCTGCACTGGAACTTGATTCCCCTCACTGGCTTCTGCACTGGGACTCGATTCCCCTCACTGGCCTCCGCACTGGGACTTGATTCCCCACACTGACCTCTGCACTTGGACTCGATTCCGCTCACTGGCCTCCGCACTGGGACTCGATTCCGCTCACTGGCCTCCGCACTGGGACTCGATTCCCCTCACTGACCTCTGCACTGTGACTCGATTCCCCTCACTGGCCTCCGCACTGGGACTCGATTCTCCTCACTGACCTCCGCACTGGGACTCGATTCCCCTCACTGACCTCCGCACTGGGACTCGATTCCCCTCACTGGCCTCCGCACTTGGACTCGATTCCCCTCACTGGCCTCCGCACTGGGACTCGATTCCCCTCACTGGCCTCTGCACTGGGACTCGATTCCCCTCACTGACCTCCGCACTGGGACTCGATTCCCCACACTGACCTCCGCACTTGGACTCGATTCCGCTCACTGGCCTCCGCACTGGGACTCGATTCCCCTCACTAGCCTCCGCACTGGGACTCAATTCCCCTCACTGGCCTCCGCACTGGGACTCGATTCCGCTCACTGGCCTCCGCACTGGGACCCGATTCCCTTCACTCGCCTCCGCACTGGGACTTGATTCCCCTCACTGGCCTCTGCACTGGAACTTGATTCCCCTCACTGGCCTCTGCACTGGGACTCAATTCCCCTCAATGGCCTTCACACTGGGACTCGATTCCCCTCACTGGCCTCCACACTGGGACTTGATTCCCCACACTGACGTCCACACTGGAACTTGATTCCCCTCACTGGCCTCTGCACCAGGACTCGATTCCCCTCACTGGCCTCTGCACTGGGACTCGATTCCCCTCACTGGCCTCTGCACTGGGACTCGATTCCCCTCACTGGCCTCTGCACTGGGACTCGATTCCCTCACTGGCCTCTGCACTGGGACTCGATTCCCCTCACTGACCTCTGCACTGGGACTCGATTCCCCTCACTGGCCTCCGCACTCGGACACAATTCCCCTCACTGGCCTCCGTACTGGGACTCGATTGCCCTCACTGGCCTCTGCACTGGGACTCAATTCCCCTCACTGGCCTCTGCACTGGGACTCAATTCCCCTCAATGGCCTTCACACTGGGACTCGATTCCCCTCACTGGCCTCCACACTGGGACTTGATTCCCCACACTGACGTCCACACTGGAACTTGATTCCCCTCACTGGCCTCTGCACCAGGATTCGATTCCCCTCACTGGCCTCTGCACTGGAACTTGATTCCCCTCACTGGCTTCTGCACTGGGACTCGATTCCCCTCACTGGCCTCCGCACTGGGACTTGATTCCCCACACTGACCTCTGCACTTGGACTCGATTCCGCTCACTGGCCTCCGCACTGGGACTCAATTCCCCTCACTGACCTCTGCACTGGGACTCGATTCCCCTCACTGACCTCTGCACTGGGACTCGATTCCCCTCAATGGCCTCTGCACTGGGACACGATTCCCCTCACTGGCCTCTGCACCAGGACTTGTTTCCCCTCACTGGCCTCCGCACTGGGACCCAATTCCCCTCACTGGCCTCTGCACTGGGACTCGATTCTCCTCAATGGCCTTCACACTGGGACTCGATTCCCCTCACTGGCCTCTGCACTGGGACTCGATTCCCCTCAATGGCCTTCACACTGGGACTCGATTCCCCTAACTGACCTCCGCAGTGGGACTCAATTCCCCTCACTGGCCTCCGCACTGGGACTCGATTCCCAACACTGACCTCCGCACTGGGACTCGATTCCCCTCACTGGCCTCCGCACTGGGACTCGATTCCCCTCACTGGCCTCTGCACTGGGACTCGATTCCCCTCACTGGCCTCTGCACTGGTACTCGATTCCCCTCACTGGCCTCCCCACTGGGACTCGATTCCCCTCACTGGCTTCTGCACTGGGACTCGATTCCCCTCACTGGCCTCTGCACTGGGTCTCGAATCCCCTCACTGGCCTCCCCACTGGGACTCGATTCCCCTCACTGGCTTCTGCACTGGGACTCGATTCCCCTCACTGGCCTCCGCACTGGGACCCGATTCCCTTCACTGGCCTCCGCACTGGGACTCGATTCCCCTCACTGGCCTCCGCACTGGGACTCGATTGCCCTCACTGGCCTCTGCACTGGGACTCAATTCCCCTCACTGGCCTCTGCACTGGGACTCAATTCCCCTCAATGGCCTCCGCACTGGGACCCGATTCCCTTCACTCGCCTCCGCACTGGGACTTGATTCCCCTCACTGGCCTCTGCACTGGAACTTGATTCCCCTCACTGGCCTCTGCACTGGGACTCGATTCTCCTCACTGGCCTCTGCACTGGTACTCGATTCCCCTCACTGGCCTCCCCACTGGGACTCGATTCCCCTCACTGGCTTCTGCACTGGGACTCGATTCCCCTCACTGGCCTCTGCACTGGGTCTCGAATTCCCTCACTGGCCTCCCCACTGGGACTCGATTCCCCTCACTGGCTTCTGCACTGGGACTCGATTCCCCTCACTGGCCTCTGCACTGGGACTCAATTCCCCTCAATGGCCTTCACACTGGGACTCGATTCCCCTCACTGGCCTCCACACTGGGACTTGATTCCCCACACTGACGTCCACACTGGAACTTGATTCCCCTCACTGGCCTCTGCACCAGGATTCGATTCCCCTCACTGGCCTCTGCACTGGAACTCGATTCCCCTCACTGGCCTCCGCACTCGGACACAATTCCCCTCACTGGCCTCCGTACTGGGACTCAATTCCCCTCAATGGCCTCCGCACTGGGACCCGATTCCCTTCACTCGCCTCCGCACTGGGACCCAATTCCCCTCACTGGCCTCTGCACTGGGACTCGATTCTCCTCAATGGCCTTCACACTGGGACTCGATTCCCCTCACTGGCCTCTGCACTGGGACTCGATTCCCCTCAATGGCCTTCACACTGGGACTCGATTCCCCTAACTGACCTCCGCAGTGGGACTCAATTCCCCTCACTGGCCTCCGCACTGGGACTCGATTCCCAACACTGACCTCCGCACTGGGACTCGATTCCCCTCACTGGCCTCCCCACTGGGACTCGATTCCCCTCACTGGCCTCTGCACTGGGACTCGATTCCGCTCACTGGCCTCTGCACTGGTACTCGATTCCCCTCACTGGCCTCCCCACTGGGACTCGATTCCCCTCACTGGCTTCTGCACTGGGACTCGATTCCCCTCACTGGCCTCTGCACTGGGTCTCGAATCCCCTCACTGGCCTCCCCACTGGGACTCGATTCCCCTCACTGGCTTCTGCACTGGGACTCGATTCCCCTCACTGGCCTCCGCACTGGGACCCGATTCCCTTCACTGGCCTCCGCACTGGGACTCGATTCCCCTCACTGGCCTCCGCACTGGGACTCGATTGCCCTCACTGGCCTCTGCACTGGGACTCAATTCCCCTCACTGGCCTCTGCACTGGGACTCAATTCCCCTCAATGGCCTCCGCACTGGGACCCGATTCCCTTCACTCGCCTCCGCACTGGGACTTGATTCCCCTCACTGGCCTCTGCACTGGAACTTGATTCCCCTCACTGGCCTCTGCACTTGGACTCAATTCCCCTCAATGGCCTTCACACTGGGACTCGATTCCCCTCACTGGCCTCCACACTGGGACTTGATTCCCCACACTGACGTCCACACTGGAACTTGATTCCCCTCACTGGCCTCTGCACCAGGACTCGATTCCCCTCACTGGCCTCTGCACTGGGACTCGATTCCCCTCACTGGCCTCTGCACTGGGACTCGATTCCCCTCACTGGCCTCTGCACTGGGACTCGATTCCCTCACTGGCCTCTGCACTGGGACTCGATTCCCCTCACTGACCTCTGCACTGGGACTCGATTCCCCTCACTGGCCTCCGCACTCGGACACAATTCCCCTCACTGGCCTCCGTACTGGGACTCGATTGCCCTCACTGGCCTCTGCACTGGGACTCAATTCCCCTCACTGGCCTCTGCACTGGGACTCAATTCCCCTCAATGGCCTTCACACTGGGACTCGATTCCCCTCACTGGCCTCCACACTGGGACTTGATTCCCCACACTGACGTCCACACTGGAACTTGATTCCCCTCACTGGCCTCTGCACCAGGATTCGATTCCCCTCACTGGCCTCTGCACTGGAACTTGATTCCCCTCACTGGCTTCTGCACTGGGACTCGATTCCCCTCACTGGCCTCCGCACTGGGACTTGATTCCCCACACTGACCTCTGCACTTGGACTCGATTCCGCTCACTGGCCTCCGCACTGGGACTCAATTCCACTCACTGACCTCTGCACTGGGACTCGATTCCCCTCAATGGCCTCCGCACTGGGACTCAATTCCCCTCACTGGTCTCCGCACTGGGACTCGATTCCCCTCACTGGCCTCTGCACCAGGACTTGTTTCCCCTCACTGGCCTCCGCACTGGGACCCAATTCCCCTCACTGGCCTCTGCACTGGGACTCGATTCTCCTCAATGGCCTTCACACTGGGACTCGATTCCCCTCACTGACCTCCGCACTGGGACTCGATTCCCCTCACTGGCTTCTGCACTGTAACTCGATTCCCCTCACTGGCTTCTGCACTGGAACTCGATTCCCCTCACTGGCCTCTGCTCTGGAACTTGGTTCTCCTCACTGGCCTCTGCACTGGGACTCGATTCCCCTCACTGGCCTCTGCACTGGGACTCGATTCCCCTCACTGACCTCCGCACTTGGACTCGATTCCCCTCACTGGCTTCTGCACTGGGACTCAATTCCGCTCACTGGCCTCCACACTTGGACTTGATTCCCCACATTGACCTCCGCAGTGGGACTCGATTCCCCTCACTGGCCTCTGCACTGGGACTCGATTCCCCTCACTGACCTCCGCACTGGGACTCGATTCCCCTCACTGGCTTCTGCACTGGGACCCGATTCCCTTCACTGGCCTCCGCACTGGGACTCGATTCCCCTCACTGGCCTCCGCACTGGGACTCGATTGCCCTCACTGGCCTCTGCACTGGGACTCAATTCCCCTCACTGGCCTCTGCACTGGGACTCAATTCCCCTCAATGGCCTTCACACTGGGACTCGATTCCCCTCACTGGCCTCCACACTGGGACTTGATTCACCACACTGACGTCCACACTGGAACTTGATTCCCCTCACTGGCCTCTGCACCAGGATTCGATTCCCCTCACTGGCCTCTGCACTGGAACTTGATTCCCCTCACTGGCTTCTGCACTGGGACTCGATTCCCCTCACTGGCCTCTGCACTGGAACTTGATTCCCCTCACTGGCCTCTGCACTGGGACTCGATTCCCCTCACTGACCTCCGCACTGGGACTCGATTCCCCTCACTGGCCTCTGCACCAGGACTTGTTTCCCCTCACTGGCCTCCGCACTGGGACCCAATTCCCCTCACTGGCCTCTGCACTGGGACTCGATTCTCCTCAATGGCCTTCACACTGGGACTCGATTCCCCTCACTGGCCTCTGCACTGGGACTCGATTCCCCTCAATGGCCTTCACACTGGGACTCGATTCCCCTAAGTGACCTCCGCAGTGGGACTCAATTCCCCTCACTGGCCTCCGCACTGGGACTCGATTCCCAACACTGACCTCCGCACTGGGACTCGATTCCCCTCACTGGCCTCCGCACTGGGACTCGATTCCCCTCACTGGCCTCTGCACTGGGACTCGATTCCCCTCACTGGCCTCTGCACTGGTACTCGATTCCCCTCACTGGCCTCCCCACTGGGACTCGATTCCCCTCACTGGCTTCTGCACTGGGACTCGATTCCCCTCACTGGCCTCTGCACTGGGTCTCGAATCCCCTCACTGGCCTCCCCACTGGGACTCGATTCCCCTCACTGGCTTCTGCACTGGGACTCGATTCCCCTCACTGGCCTCCGCACTCGGACACAATTCCCCTCACTGGCCTCCGTACTGGGACTCGATTGCCCTCACTGGCCTCTGCACTGGGACTCAATTCCCCTCACTGGCCTCTGCACTGGGACTCAATTCCCCTCAATGGCCTTCACACTGGGACTCGATTCCCCTCACTGGCCTCCACACTGGGACTTGATTCCCCACACTGACGTCCACACTGGAACTTGATTCCCCTCACTGGCCTCTGCACCAGGATTCGATTCCCCTCACTGGCCTCTGCACTGGAACTTGATTCCCCTCACTGGCTTCTGCACTGGGACTCGATTCCCCTCACTGGCCTCCGCACTGGGACTTGATTCCCCACACTGACCTCTGCACTTGGACTCGATTCCGCTCACTGGCCTCCGCACTGGGACTCAATTCCCCTCACTGACCTCTGCACTGGGACTCGATTCCCCTCAATGGCCTCTGCACTGGGACTCGATTCCCCTCACTGGCCTCTGCACTGGGACTCAATTCCCCTCACTGGCCTCTGCACTGGGACTCAATTCCCCTCAATGGCCTCCGCACTGGGACCCGATTCCCTTCACTCGCCTCCGCACTGGGACTTGATTCCCCTCACTGGCCTCTGCACTGGAACTTGATTCCCCTCACTGGCCTCTGCACTTGGACTCAATTCCCCTCAATGGCCTTCACACTGGGACTCGATTCCCCTCACTGGCCTCCACACTGGGACTTGATTCCCCACACTGACGTCCACACTGGAACTTGATTCCCCTCACTGGCCTCTGCACCAGGACTCGATTCCCCTCACTGGCCTCTGCACTGGGACTCGATTCCCCTCACTGGCCTCTGCACTGGGACTCGATTCCCCTCACTGGCCTCTGCACTGGGACTCGATTCCCTCACTGGCCTCTGCACTGGGACTCGATTCCCCTCACTGACCTCTGCACTGGGACTCGATTCCCCTCACTGGCCTCCGCACTCGGACACAATTCCCCTCACTGGCCTCCGTACTGGGACTCGATTGCCCTCACTGGCCTCTGCACTGGGACTCAATTCCCCTCACTGGCCTCTGCACTGGGACTCAATTCCCCTCAATGGCCTTCACACTGGGACTCGATTCCCCTCACTGGCCTCCACACTGGGACTTGATTCCCCACACTGACGTCCACACTGGAACTTGATTCCCCTCACTGGCCTCTGCACCAGGATTCGATTCCCCTCACTGGCCTCTGCACTGGAACTTGATTCCCCTCACTGGCTTCTGCACTGGGACTCGATTCCCCTCACTGGCCTCCGCACTGGGACTTGATTCCCCACACTGACCTCTGCACTTGGACTCGATTCCGCTCACTGGCCTCCGCACTGGGACTCAATTCCACTCACTGACCTCTGCACTGGGACTCGATTCCCCTCAATGGCCTCCGCACTGGGACTCAATTCCCCTCACTGGTCTCCGCACTGGGACTCGATTCCCCTCACTGGCCTCTGCACCAGGACTTGTTTCCCCTCACTGGCCTCCGCACTGGGACCCAATTCCCCTCACTGGCCTCTGCACTGGGACTCGATTCTCCTCAATGGCCTTCACACTGGGACTCGATTCCCCTCACTGACCTCCGCACTGGGACTCGATTCCCCTCACTGGCTTCTGCACTGTAACTCGATTCCCCTCACTGGCTTCTGCACTGGAACTCGATTCCCCTCACTGGCCTCTGCTCTGGAACTTGGTTCTCCTCACTGGCCTCTGCACTGGGACTCGATTCCCCTCACTGGCCTCTGCACTGGGACTCGATTCCCCTCACTGACCTCCGCACTTGGACTCGATTCCCCTCACTGGCTTCTGCACTGGGACTCAATTCCGCTCACTGGCCTCCACACTTGGACTTGATTCCCCACATTGACCTCCGCAGTGGGACTCGATTCCCCTCACTGGCCTCTGCACTGGGACTCGATTCCCCTCACTGACCTCCGCACTGGGACTCGATTCCCCTCACTGGCTTCTGCACTGGGACCCGATTCCCTTCACTGGCCTCCGCACTGGGACTCGATTCCCCTCACTGGCCTCCGCACTGGGACTCGATTGCCCTCACTGGCCTCTGCACTGGGACTCAATTCCCCTCACTGGCCTCTGCACTGGGACTCAATTCCCCTCAATGGCCTTCACACTGGGACTCGATTCCCCTCACTGGCCTCCACACTGGGACTTGATTCACCACACTGACGTCCACACTGGAACTTGATTCCCCTCACTGGCCTCTGCACCAGGATTCGATTCCCCTCACTGGCCTCTGCACTGGAACTTGATTCCCCTCACTGGCTTCTGCACTGGGACTCGATTCCCCTCACTGGCCTCTGCACTGGAACTTGATTCCCCTCACTGGCCTCTGCACTGGGACTCGATTCCCCTCACTGACCTCCGCACTGGGACTCGATTCCCCTCACTGGCCTCTGCACCAGGACTTGTTTCCCCTCACTGGCCTCCGCACTGGGACCCAATTCCCCTCACTGGCCTCTGCACTGGGACTCGATTCTCCTCAATGGCCTTCACACTGGGACTCGATTCCCCTCACTGGCCTCTGCACTGGGACTCGATTCCCCTCAATGGCCTTCACACTGGGACTCGATTCCCCTAAGTGACCTCCGCAGTGGGACTCAATTCCCCTCACTGGCCTCCGCACTGGGACTCGATTCCCAACACTGACCTCCGCACTGGGACTCGATTCCCCTCACTGGCCTCCGCACTGGGACTCGATTCCCCTCACTGGCCTCTGCACTGGGACTCGATTCCCCTCACTGGCCTCTGCACTGGTACTCGATTCCCCTCACTGGCCTCCCCACTGGGACTCGATTCCCCTCACTGGCTTCTGCACTGGGACTCGATTCCCCTCACTGGCCTCTGCACTGGGTCTCGAATCCCCTCACTGGCCTCCCCACTGGGACTCGATTCCCCTCACTGGCTTCTGCACTGGGACTCGATTCCCCTCACTGGCCTCCGCACTCGGACACAATTCCCCTCACTGGCCTCCGTACTGGGACTCGATTGCCCTCACTGGCCTCTGCACTGGGACTCAATTCCCCTCACTGGCCTCTGCACTGGGACTCAATTCCCCTCAATGGCCTTCACACTGGGACTCGATTCCCCTCACTGGCCTCCACACTGGGACTTGATTCCCCACACTGACGTCCACACTGGAACTTGATTCCCCTCACTGGCCTCTGCACCAGGATTCGATTCCCCTCACTGGCCTCTGCACTGGAACTTGATTCCCCTCACTGGCTTCTGCACTGGGACTCGATTCCCCTCACTGGCCTCCGCACTGGGACTTGATTCCCCACACTGACCTCTGCACTTGGACTCGATTCCGCTCACTGGCCTCCGCACTGGGACTCAATTCCCCTCACTGACCTCTGCACTGGGACTCGATTCCCCTCAATGGCCTCTGCACTGGGACTCGATTCCCCTCACTGGCCTCTGCACCAGGACTTGTTTCCCCTCACTGGCCTCCGCACTGGGACCCAATTCCCCTCACTGGCCTCTGCACTGGGACTCGATTCTCCTCAATGGCCTTCACACTGGGACTCGATTCCCCTCACTGGCCTCTGCACTGGGACTCGATTCCCCTCAATGGCCTTCACACTGGGACTCGATTCCCCTAACTGACCTCCGCAGTGGGACTCAATTCCCCTCACTGGCCTCCGCACTGGGACTCGATTCCCAACACTGACCTCCGCACTGGGATTCGATTCCCCTCACTGGCCTCCGCACTGGGACTCGATTCCCCTCACTGGCCTCTGCACTGGGACTCGATTCCCCTCACTGGCCTCTGCACTGGTACTCGATTCCCCTCACTGGCCTCCCCACTGGGACTCGATTCCCCTCACTGGCTTCTGCACTGGGACTCGATTCCCCTCACTGGCCTCTGCACTGGGTCTCGAATCCCCTCACTGGCCTCCCCACTGGGACTCGATTCCCCTCACTGGCTTCTGCACTGGGACTCGATTCCCCTCACTGGCCTCCGCACTGGGACCCGATTCCCTTCACTGGCCTCCGCACTGGGACTCGATTCCCCTCACTGGCCTCCGCACTGGGACTCGATTGCCCTCACTGGCCTCTGCACTGGGACTCAATTCCCCTCACTGGCCTCTGCACTGGGACTCGATTCCCCTCAATGGCCTCCGCACTGGGACCCGATTCCCTTCACTCGCCTCCGCACTGGGACTTGATTCCCCTCACTGGCCTCTGCACTGGAACTTGATTCCCCTCACTGGCCTCTGCACTGGGACTCAATTCCCCTCAATGGCCTTCACACTGGGACTCGATTCCCCTCACTGGCCTCCACACTGGGACTTGATTCCCCACACTGACGTCCACACTGGATCTTGATTCCCCTCACTGGCCCCTGCACCAGGACTCGATTCCCCTCACTGGCCTCTGCACTGGGACTCGATTCCCCTCACTGGCCTCTGCACTGGGACTCGATTCCCCTCACTGGCCTCTGCACTGGGACTCGATTCCCTCACTGGCCTCTGCACTGGGACTCGATTCCCCTCACTGACCTCTGCACTGGGACTCGATTCCCCTCACTGGCCTCCGCACTCGGACACAATTCCCCTCACTGGCCTCCGTACTGGGACTCGATTGCCCTCACTGGCCTCTGCACTGGGACTCAATTCCCCTCACTGGCCTCCGCACTGGGACCCAATTCCCCTCACTGGCCTCTGCACTGGGACTCGATTCTCCTCAATGGCCTTCACACTGGGACTCGATTCCCCTCACTGGCCTCTGCACTGGGACTCGATTCCCCTCAATGGCCTTCACACTGGGACTCGATTCCCCTAACTGACCTCCGCAGTGGGACTCAATTCCCCTCACTGGCCTCCGCACTGGGACTCGATTCCCAACACTGACCTCCGCACTGGGACTCGATTCCCCTCAATGGCCTCCGCACTGGGACTCGATTCCCCTCACTGGCCTCTGCACCAGGACTTGTTTCCCCTCACTGGCCTCCGCACTGGGACCCAATTCCCCTAACTGGCCTCTGCACTGGGACTCGATTCTCCTCAATGGCCTTCACACTGGGACTCGATTCCCCTCACTGACCTCCGCACTGGGACTCGATTCCCCTCACTGGCTTCTGCACTGTAACTCGATTCCCCTCACTGGCTTCTGCACTGGAACTCGATTCCCCTCACTGGCCTCTGCTCTGGAACTTGGTTCTCCTCACTGGCCTCTGCACTGGGACTCGATACCCCTCACTGGCCTCTGCACTGGGACTCGATTCCCCTCACTGACCTCCGCACTTGGACTCGATTCCCCTCACTGGCTTCTGCACTGGGACTCAATTCCGCTCACTGGCCTCCACACTTGGACTTGATTCCCCACATTGACCTCCGCAGTGGGACTCGATTCCCCTCACTGGCCTCTGCACTGGGACTCGATTCCCCTCACTGACCTCCGCACTGGGACTCGATTCCCCTCACTGGCTTCTGCACTGGAACTCGATTCCCCTCACTGGCCTCTGCACTGGAACTTGATTCCCCTCACTGGCCTCTGCACTGGGACTCGATTCCCCTCACTGACCTCCGCACTTGGACTCGATTCCCCTCACTGACCTCCGCACTTGGACTCGATTCCCCTCACTGGCTTCTGCACTGGGACTCAATTCCGCTCACTGGCCTCCACACTTGGACTTGATTCCCCACATTGACCTCCGCAGTGGGACTCGATTCCCCTCACTGGCCTCTGCACTGGGACTCGATTCCCCTCACTGACCTCCGCACTGGGACTCGATTCCCCTCACTGGCTTCTGCACTGGAACTCGATTCCCCTCACTGGCCTCTGCACTGGAACTTGATTCCCCTCACTGGCCTCTGCACTGGGACTCGATTCCCCTCACTGACCTCCGCACTTGGACTCGATTCCCCTCACTGACCTCCGCACTGGGACTCGATTCCCCTCACTGGCTTCTGCACTGGAACTCGATTCCCCTCACTGGCCTCTGCACTGGAACTTGATTCCCCTCACTGGCCTCTGCACTGGGACTCGATTCCCCTCACTGACCTCCGCACTGGGACTCGATTCCCCACACTGACCTCCGCACTGGGACTCGATTCCCCTCACTGGCCTCCGCACTGGGACTCGATTCCCCTCACTGGCCTCTGCACTGGGACTCGTTTCCCCTCCCTGGCCTCTGCACTGGTACTCGATTCCCCTCACTGGCCTCTGCACTGGTACTCGATTCCCCTCACTGGCCTCCCCACTGGGACTCGATTCCCCTCACTGGCCTCTGCACTGGTACTCGATTCCCCTCACTGGCCTCCCCACTGGGACTCGATTGCCCTCACTGGCTTCTGCACTGGGACTCAATTCCCCTCACTGGCCTCCGCACTGGGACCCGATTCCCTTCACTGGCTTCTGCACTGTAACTCGATTCCCCTCACTGGCTTCTGCACTGGAACTCGATTCCCCTCACTGGCCTCTGCACTGGGACTCGATTCCCCTCACTGGCCTCTGCACTGGGACTCGATTCCCTCACTGGCCTCTGCACTGGGACTCGATTCCCCTCACTGGCCTCTGCACTGGGACTCGATTCCCTCACTGGCCTCTGCACTGGGACTCGATTCCCCTCACTGACCTCTGCACTGGGACTCGATTCCCCTCACTGACCTCCGCACTGGGACTCGATTCCCCTCACTGGCCTCTGCACCAGGACTTGTTTCCCCTCACTGGCCTCCGCACTGGGACCCAATTCCCCTCACTGGCCTCTGCACTGGGACTCGATTCTCCTCACTGGCCTCTGCACTGGTACTCGATTCCCCTCACTGGCCTCCCCACTGGGACTCGATTCCCCTCACTGGCTTCTGCACTGGGACTCGATTCCCCTCACTGGCCTCTGCACTGGGTCTCGAATCCCCTCACTGGCCTCCCCACTGGGACTCGATTCCCCTCACTGGCCTCTGCACTGGGACTCGATTCTCCTCACTGGCCTCTGCACTGGTACTCGATTCCCCTCACTGGCCTCCCCACTGGGACTCGATTCCCCTCACTGGCTTCTGCACTGGGACTCGATTCCCCTCACTGGCCTCTGCACTGGGTCTCGAATCCCCTCACTGGCCTCCCCACTGGGACTCGATTCCCCTCACTGGCTTCTGCACTGGGACTCGATTCCCCTCACTGGCCTCCGCACTGGGACCCGATTCCCTTCACTGGCCTCCGCACTGGGACTCGATTCCCCTCACTGGCCTCCGCACTGGGACTCGATTGCCCTCACTGGCCTCTGCACTGGGACTCAATTCCCCTCACTGGCCTCTGCACTGGGACTCAATTCCCCTCAATGGCCTTCACACTGGGACTCGATTCCCCTCACTGGCCTCCACACTGGGACTTGATTCCCCACACTGACGTCCACACTGGAACTTGATTCCCCTCACTGGCCTCTGCACCAGGATTCGATTCCCCTCACTGGCCTCTGCACTGGAACTTGATTCCCCTCACTGGCTTCTGCACTGGGACTCGATTCCCCTCACTGGCCTCTGCACTGGAACTTGATTCCCCTCACTGGCCTCTGCACTGGGACTCGATTCCCCTCACTGACCTCCGCACTGGGACTCGATTCCCCTCACTGGCCTCTGCACCAGGACTTGTTTCCCCTCACTGGCCTCCGCACTGGGACCCAATTCCCCTCACTGGCCTCTGCACTGGGACTCGATTCTCCTCAATGGCCTTCACACTGGGACTCGATTCCCCTCACTGGCCTCTGCACTGGGACTCGATTCCCCTCAATGGCCTTCACACTGGGACTCGATTCCCCTAAGTGACCTCCGCAGTGGGACTCAATTCCCCTCACTGGCCTCCGCACTGGGACTCGATTCCCAACACTGACCTCCGCACTGGGACTCGATTCCCCTCACTGGCCTCCGCACTGGGACTCGATTCCCCTCACTGGCCTCTGCACTGGGACTCGATTCCCCTCACTGGCCTCTGCACTGGTACTCGATTCCCCTCACTGGCCTCCCCACTGGTACTCGATTCCCCTCACTGGCTTCTGCACTGGGACTCGATTCCCCTCACTGGCCTCTGCACTGGGTCTCGAATCCCCTCACTGGCCTCCCCACTGGGACTCGATTCCCCTCACTGGCTTCTGCACTGGGACTCGATTCCCCTCACTGGCCTCCGCACTCGGACACAATTCCCCTCACTGGCCTCCGTACTGGGACTCGATTGCCCTCACTGGCCTCTGCACTGGGACTCAATTCCCCTCACTGGCCTCTGCACTGGGACTCAATTCCCCTCAATGGCCTTCACACTGGGACTCGATTCCCCTCACTGGCCTCCACACTGGGACTTGATTCCCCACACTGACGTCCACACTGGAACTTGATTCCCCTCACTGGCCTCTGCACCAGGATTCGATTCCCCTCACTGGCCTCTGCACTGGAACTTGATTCCCCTCACTGGCTTCTGCACTGGGACTCGATTCCCCTCACTGGCCTCCGCACTGGGACTTGATTCCCCACACTGACCTCTGCACTTGGACTCGATTCCGCTCACTGGCCTCCGCACTGGGACTCAATTCCCCTCACTGACCTCTGCACTGGGACTCGATTCCCCTCAATGGCCTCTGCACTGGGACTCGATTCCCCTCACTGGCCTCTGCACCAGGACTTGTTTCCCCTCACTGGCCTCCGCACTGGGACCCAATTCCCCTCACTGGCCTCTGCACTGGGACTCGATTCTCCTCAATGGCCTTCACACTGGGACTCGATTCCCCTCACTGGCCTCTGCACTGGGACTCGATTCCCCTCAATGGCCTTCACACTGGGACTCGATTCCCCTAACTGACCTCCGCAGTGGGACTCAATTCCCCTCACTGGCCTCCGCACTGGGACTCGATTCCCAACACTGACCTCCGCACTGGGACTCGATTCCCCTCACTGGCCTCCGCACTGGGACTCGATTCCCCTCACTGGCCTCTGCACTGGGACTCGATTCCCCTCACTGGCCTCTGCACTGGTACTCGATTCCCCTCACTGGCCTCCCCACTGGGACTCGATTCCCCTCACTGGCTTCTGCACTGGGACTCGATTCCCCTCACTGGCCTCTGCACTGGGTCTCGAATCCCCTCACTGGCCTCCCCACTGGGACTCGATTCCCCTCACTGGCTTCTGCACTGGGACTCGATTCCCCTCACTGGCCTCCGCACTGGGACCCGATTCCCTTCACTGGCCTCCGCACTGGGACTCGATTCCCCTCACTGGCCTCCGCACTGGGACTCGATTGCCCTCACTGGCCTCTGCACTGGGACTCAATTCCCCTCACTGGCCTCTGCACTGGGACTCGATTCCCCTCAATGGCCTCCGCACTGGGACCCGATTCCCTTCACTCGCCTCCGCACTGGGACTTGATTCCCCTCACTGGCCTCTGCACTGGAACTTGATTCCCCTCACTGGCCTCTGCACTGGGACTCAATTCCCCTCAATGGCCTTCACACTGGGACTCGATTCCCCTCACTGGCCTCCACACTGGGACTTGATTCCCCACACTGACGTCCACACTGGATCTTGATTCCCCTCACTGGCCCCTGCACCAGGACTCGATTCCCCTCACTGGCCTCTGCACTGGGACTCGATTCCCCTCACTGGCCTCTGCACTGGGACTCGATTCCCCTCACTGGCCTCTGCACTGGGACTCGATTCCCTCACTGGCCTCTGCACTGGGACTCGATTCCCCTCACTGACCTCTGCACTGGGACTCGATTCCCCTCACTGGCCTCCGCACTCGGACACAATTCCCCTCACTGGCCTCCGTACTGGGACTCGATTGCCCTCACTGGCCTCTGCACTGGGACTCAATTCCCCTCACTGGCCTCTGCACTGGGACTCGATTCCCCTCACTGACCTCTGCACTGGGACTCGATTCCCCTCACTGGCCTCCGCACTCGGACACAATTCCCCTCACTGGCCTCCGTACTGGGACTCGAATGCCCTCACTGGCCTCTGCACTGGGACTCAATTCCCCTCACTGGCCTCTGCACTGGGACTCAATTCCCCTCAATGGCCTTCACACTGGGACTCGATTCCCCTCACTGGCCTCCACACTGGGACTTGATTCCCCACACTGACGTCCACACTGGAACTTGATTCCCCTCACTGGCCTCTGCACCAGGATTCGATTCCCCTCACTGGCCTCTGCACTGGAACTTGATTCCCCTCACTGGCTTCTGCACTGGGACTCGATTCCCCTCACTGGCCTCCGCACTGGGACTTGATTCCCCACACTGACCTCTGCACTTGGACTCGATTCCGCTCACTGGCCTCCGCACTGGGACTCAATTCCCCTCACTGACCTCTGCACTGGGACTCGATTCCCCTCAATGGCCTCCGCACTGGGACTCAATTCCCCGCACTGGTCTCCGCACTGGGACTCGATTCCCCTCACTGGCCTCTGCACCAGGACTTGTTTCCCCTCACTGGCCTCCGCACTGGGACCCAATTCCCCTCACTGGCCTCTGCACTGGGACTCGATTCTCCTCAATGGCCTTCACACTGGGACTCGATTCCCCTCACTGACCTCCGCACTGGGACTCGATTCCCCTCACTGGCCTCTGCACTGGGACTCGATTCCCCTCCCTGGCCTCTGCACTGGTACTCGATTCCCCTCACTGGCCTCTGCACTGGTACTCGATTCCCCTCACTGGCCTCCCCACTGGGACTCGATTCCCCTCACTGGCTTCTGCACTGGGACTCGATTCCCCTCACTGGCCTCCGCACTGGGACCCGATTCCCTTCACTGGCTTCTGCACTGGGACTCGATTCCCCTCACTGGCCTCTGCACTGGTACTCGATTCCCCTCACTGGCTTCTGCACTGGGACTCGATTCCCCTCACTGGCCTCCGCACTGGGACCCGATTCCCTTCACTGGCCTCCGAACTGGGACTCGATTCCCCTCACTGGCCTCCGCACTGGGACTCGATTCCCCTCACTGGCCTCTGCACTGGGACTCGATTCCCCTCACTGGCCTCTGCACTGGGACTCGATTCCCCTCACTGGCCTCTGCACTGGGACTCGATTCCCCTCACTGGCCTCTGCACTGGGACTCGATTCCCTCACTGGCCTCTGCACTGGGACTCGATTCCCCTCACTGACCTCTGCACTGGGACTCGATTCCCCTCACTGGCCTCCGCACTCGGACACAATTCCCCTCACTGGCCTCCGTACTGGGACTCGATTGCCCTCACCGACCTCTGCACTGGGACTCAATTCCCCTCACTGGCCTCTGCACTGGGACTCAATTCCCCTCAATGGCCTTCACACTGGGACTCGATTCCCCTCACTGGCCTCCACACTGGGACTTGATTCCCCACACTGACGTCCACACTGGAACTTGATTCCCCTCACTGGCCTCTGCACCAGGATTCGATTCCCCTCACTGGCCTCTGCACTGGAACTTGATTCCCCTCACTGGCTTCTGCACTGGGACTCGATTCCCCTCACTGGCCTCCGCACTGGGACTTGATTCCCCACACTGACCTCTGCACTTGGACTCGATTCCGCTCACTGGCCTCCGCACTGGGACTCAATTCCCCTCACTGACCTCTGCACTGGGACTCGATTCCCCTCAATGGCCTCCGCACTGGGACTCAATTCCCCTCACTGGTCTCCGCACTGGGACTCGATTCCCCTCACTGGCCTCTGCACCAGGACTTGTTTCCCCTCACTGGCCTCCGCACTGGGACCCAATTCCCCTCACTGGCCTCTGCACTGGGACTCGATTCTCCTCAATGGCCTTCACACTGGGACTCGATTCCCCTCACTGACCTCCGCACTGGGACTCGATTCCCCTCACTGGCTTCTGCACTGTAACTCGATTCCCCTCACTGGCTTCTGCACTGGAACTCGATTCCCCTCACTGGCCTCTGCTCTGGAACTTGGTTCTCCTCACTGGCCTCCGCACTGGGACTCGATTCCCCACACTGACCTCCGCACTGGGACTCGATTCCCCTCACTGGCCTCCGCACTGGGACTCGATTCCCCTCACTGGCCTCTGCACTGGGACTCGATTCCCCTCCCTGGCCTCTGCACTGGTACTCGATTCCCCTCACTGGCCTCTGCACTGGTACTCGATTCCCCTCACTGGCCTCCCCACTGGGACTCGATTCCCCTCACTGGCTTCTGCACTGGGACTCGATTCCCCTCACTGGCCTCCGCACTGGGACCCGATTCCCTTCACTGGCTTCTGCACTGGGACTCGATTCCCCTCACTGGCCTCTGCACTGGTACTCGATTCCCCTCACTGGCTTCTGCACTGGGACTCGATTCCCCTCACTGGCCTCCGCACTGGGACCCGATTCCCTTCACTGGCCTCCGAACTGGGACTCGATTCCCCTCACTGGCCTCCGCACTGGGACTCAATTCCCCTCACTGGCCTCTGCACTGGGACTCGATTCCCCTCACTGGCCTCTGCACAGGGACTCGATTCCCCTCACTGGCCTCTGCTCTGGAACTTGGTTCTCCTCACTGGCCTCCGCACTGGGACTCGATTCCCCACACTGACCTCCGCACTGGGACTCGATTCCCCTCACTGGCCTCCGCACTGGGACTCGATTCCCCTCACTGGCCTCTGCACTGGGACTCGTTTCCCCTCCCTGGCCTCTGCACTGGTACTCGATTCCCCTCACTGGCCTCTGCACTGGTACTCGATTCCCCTCACTGGCCTCCCCACTGGGACTCGATTCCCCTCACTGGCCTCTGCACTGGGACTCGATTCCCTTCACTGGCCTCTGCACTGGTACTCGATTCCCCTCACTGGCCTCTGCACAGGGACTCGATTCCCCTCACTGGCCTCTGCTCTGGAACTTGGTTCTCCTCACTGGCCTCCGCACTGGGACTCGATTCCCCACACTGACCTCCGCACTGGGACTCGATTCCCCTCACTGGCCTCCGCACTGGGACTCGATTCCCCTCACTGGCCTCTGCACTGGGACTCGTTTCCCCTCCCTGGCCTCTGCACTGGTACTCGATTCCCCTCACTGGCCTCTGCACTGGTACTCGATTCCCCTCACTGGCCTCCCCACTGGGACTCGATTCCCCTCACTGGCCTCTGCACTGGTACTCGATTCCCCTCACTGGCCTCCCCACTGGGACTCGATTGCCCTCACTGGCTTCTGCACTGGGACTCAATTCCCCTCACTGGCCTCCGCACTGGGACCCGATTCCCTTCACTGGCCTCCGCAATGGGACTCGATTCCCCTCACTGGCCTCCGCACTGGGACTCGATTCCCCTCACTGGCCTCTGCACTGGGACTCGATTCCCCTCACTGGCCTCTGCACAGGGACTCGATTCCCCTCACTGACCTCTGCACTGGGACTCGATTCCCCTCACTGGCCTCTGCACTGGGACTCGATTCCCTCACTGGCCTCTGCACTGGGACTCGATTCCCCTCACTGACCTCTGCACTGGGACTCGATTCCCCTCACTGGCCTCCGCACTCGGACACAATTCACCTCACTGGCCTCCGTACTGGGACTCGATTCCCCTCACTGGCCTCTGCACTGGGACTCGATTCCCCTCACTGGCCTCCCCACTGGGACTCGATTCCCCTCACTGGCTTCTGCACTGGGACTCGATTCCCCTCACTGGCCTCCGCACTGGGACCCGATTCCCTTCACTGGCCTCCGAACTGGGACTCGATTCCCCTCACTGGCCTCCGCACTGGGACTCGATTCCCCTCACTGGCCTCTGCACTGGGACTCGATTCCCCTCACTGGCCTCTGCACAGGGACTCGATTCCACTCACTGGCCTCCCCACTGGGACTCGATTCCCCTCACTGGCTTCTGCACTGGGACTCGATTCCCCTCACTGGCCTCTGCACTGGTACTCGATTCCCCTCACTGGCCTCCCCACTGGGACTCGATTCCCCTCACTGGCTTCTGCACTGGGAATCGATTCCCCTCACTGGCCTCCGCACTGGGACCCGATTCCCTTCACTGGCCTCCGCACTGGGACTCGATTCCCCTCACTGGCCTCCGCACTGGGACTCGATTCCCCTCACTGGCCTCTGCACAGGGACTCGATTCCCCTCACTGGCCTCTGCACTGGGACTCGATTCCCCTCACTGGCCTCTGCACTGGGACTCGATTCCCTCACTGGCCTCTGCACTGGGACTCGATTCCCCTCACTGACCTCTGCACTGGGACTCGATTCCCCTCACTGGCCTCCGCACTCGGACACAATTCCCCTCACTGGCCTCCGTACTGGGACTCGATTCCCCTCACTGGCCTCTGCACTGGGACTCGATTCCCCTCACTGGCCTCCGCACTGGGACTCAATTCCCCTCACTGGCTCTGCACTGGGACTCGATTCCCCTCACTGGCCACCGCACTGGGACTCGATTCCCCAAACTGACCTCCGCACTGGGACTCGATTTCGCTCACTGGCCTCTGCACTGGGACTCGATTCCCCTCACTGACCTCCGCACTGGGACTCGATTCCCCACACTGACCTCCGCACTTGGACTCGATTCCGCTCACTGGCCTCCGCACTGGGACTCGATTCCCCTCACTAGCCTCCGCACTGGGACTCAATTCCCCTCACTGGCCTCCGCACTGGGACTCGATTCCGCTCACTGGCCTCCGCACTGGGACCCGATTCCCTTCACTCGCCTCCGCACTGGGACTTGATTCCCCTCACTGGCCTCTGCACTGGAACTTGATTCCCCTCACTGGCCTCTGCACTGGGACTCAATTCCCCTCAATGGCCTTCACACTGGGACTCGATTCCCCTCACTGGCCTCCACACTGGGACTTGATTCCCCACACTGACGTCCACACTGGAACTTGATTCCCCTCACTGGCCTCTGCACCAGGACTCGATTCCCCTCACTGGCCTTCACACTGGGACTCGATTCCCCTCACTGGCCTCCACACTGGGACTTGATTCCCCACACTGACGTCCACACTGGAACTTGATTCCCCTCACTGGCCTCTGCACCAGGATTCGATTCCCCTCACTGGCCTCTGCACTGGAACTTGATTCCCCTCACTGGCTTCTGCACTGGGACTCGATTCCCCTCACTGGCCTCCGCACTGGGACTTGATTCCCCACACTGACCTCTGCACTTGGACTCGATTCCGCTCACTGGCCTCCGCACTGGGACTCGATTCCGCTCACTGGCCTCCGCACTGGGACTCGATTCCCCTCACTGACCTCTGCACTGTGACTCGATTCCCCTCACTGGCCTCCGCACTGGGACTCGATTCTCCTCACTGACCTCCGCACTGGGACTCGATTCCCCTCACTGACCTCCGCACTGGGACTCGATTCCCCTCACTGGCCTCCGCACTTGGACTCGATTCCCCTCACTGGCCTCCGCACTGGGACTCGATTCCCCTCACTGGCCTCTGCACTGGGACTCGATTCCCCTCACTGACCTCCGCACTGGGACTCGATTCCCCACACTGACCTCCGCACTTGGACTCGATTCCGCTCACTGGCCTCCGCACTGGGACTCGATTCCCCTCACTAGCCTCCGCACTGGGACTCAATTCCCCTCACTGGCCTCCGCACTGGGACTCGATTCCGCTCACTGGCCTCCGCACTGGGACCCGATTCCCTTCACTCGCCTCCGCACTGGGACTTGATTCCCCTCACTGGCCTCTGCACTGGAACTTGATTCCCCTCACTGGCCTCTGCACTGGGACTCAATTCCCCTCAATGGCCTTCACACTGGGACTCGATTCCCCTCACTGGCCTCCACACTGGGACTTGATTCCCCACACTGACGTCCACACTGGAACTTGATTCCCCTCACTGGCCTCTGCACCAGGACTCGATTCCCCTCACTGGCCTCTGCACTGGGACTCGATTCCCCTCACTGGCCTCTGCACTGGGACTCGATTCCCCTCACTGGCCTCTGCACTGGGACTCGATTCCCTCACTGGCCTCTGCACTGGGACTCGATTCCCCTCACTGACCTCTGCACTGGGACTCGATTCCCCTCACTGGCCTCCGCACTCGGACACAATTCCCCTCACTGGCCTCCGTACTGGGACTCGATTGCCCTCACTGGCCTCTGCACTGGGACTCAATTCCCCTCACTGGCCTCTGCACTGGGACTCAATTCCCCTCAATGGCCTTCACACTGGGACTCGATTCCCCTCACTGGCCTCCACACTGGGACTTGATTCCCCACACTGACGTCCACACTGGAACTTGATTCCCCTCACTGGCCTCTGCACCAGGATTCGATTCCCCTCACTGGCCTCTGCACTGGAACTTGATTCCCCTCACTGGCTTCTGCACTGGGACTCGATTCCCCTCACTGGCCTCCGCACTGGGACTTGATTCCCCACACTGACCTCTGCACTTGGACTCGATTCCGCTCACTGGCCTCCGCACTGGGACTCAATTCCCCTCACTGACCTCTGCACTGGGACTCGATTCCCCTCACTGACCTCTGCACTGGGACTCGATTCCCCTCAATGGCCTCTGCACTGGGACACGATTCCCCTCACTGGCCTCTGCACCAGGACTTGTTTCCCCTCACTGGCCTCCGCACTGGGACCCAATTCCCCTCACTGGCCTCTGCACTGGGACTCGATTCTCCTCAATGGCCTTCACACTGGGACTCGATTCCCCTCACTGGCCTCTGCACTGGGACTCGATTCCCCTCAATGGCCTTCACACTGGGACTCGATTCCCCTAACTGACCTCCGCAGTGGGACTCAATTCCCCTCACTGGCCTCCGCACTGGGACTCGATTCCCAACACTGACCTCCGCACTGGGACTCGATTCCCCTCACTGGCCTCCGCACTGGGACTCGATTCCCCTCACTGGCCTCTGCACTGGGACTCGATTCCCCTCACTGGCCTCTGCACTGGTACTCGATTCCCCTCACTGGCCTCCCCACTGGGACTCGATTCCCCTCACTGGCTTCTGCACTGGGACTCGATTCCCCTCACTGGCCTCTGCACTGGGTCTCGAATCCCCTCACTGGCCTCCCCACTGGGACTCGATTCCCCTCACTGGCTTCTGCACTGGGACTCGATTCCCCTCACTGGCCTCCGCACTGGGACCCGATTCCCTTCACTGGCCTCCGCACTGGGACTCGATTCCCCTCACTGGCCTCCGCACTGGGACTCGATTGCCCTCACTGGCCTCTGCACTGGGACTCAATTCCCCTCACTGGCCTCTGCACTGGGACTCAATTCCCCTCAATGGCCTCCGCACTGGGACCCGATTCCCTTCACTCGCCTCCGCACTGGGACTTGATTCCCCTCACTGGCCTCTGCACTGGAACTTGATTCCCCTCACTGGCCTCTGCACTGGGACTCGATTCTCCTCACTGGCCTCTGCACTGGTACTCGATTCCCCTCACTGGCCTCCCCACTGGGACTCGATTCCCCTCACTGGCTTCTGCACTGGGACTCGATTCCCCTCACTGGCCTCTGCACTGGGTCTCGAATTCCCTCACTGGCCTCCCCACTGGGACTCGATTCCCCTCACTGGCTTCTGCACTGGGACTCGATTCCCCTCACTGGCCTCTGCACTGGGACTCAATTCCCCTCAATGGCCTTCACACTGGGACTCGATTCCCCTCACTGGCCTCCACACTGGGACTTGATTCCCCACACTGACGTCCACACTGGAACTTGATTCCCCTCACTGGCCTCTGCACCAGGATTCGATTCCCCTCACTGGCCTCTGCACTGGAACTCGATTCCCCTCACTGGCCTCCGCACTCGGACACAATTCCCCTCACTGGCCTCCGTACTGGGACTCAATTCCCCTCAATGGCCTCCGCACTGGGACCCGATTCCCTTCACTCGCCTCCGCACTGGGACCCAATTCCCCTCACTGGCCTCTGCACTGGGACTCGATTCTCCTCAATGGCCTTCACACTGGGACTCGATTCCCCTCACTGGCCTCTGCACTGGGACTCGATTCCCCTCAATGGCCTTCACACTGGGACTCGATTCCCCTAACTGACCTCCGCAGTGGGACTCAATTCCCCTCACTGGCCTCCGCACTGGGACTCGATTCCCAACACTGACCTCCGCACTGGGACTCGATTCCCCTCACTGGCCTCCCCACTGGGACTCGATTCCCCTCACTGGCCTCTGCACTGGGACTCGATTCCGCTCACTGGCCTCTGCACTGGTACTCGATTCCCCTCACTGGCCTCCCCACTGGGACTCGATTCCCCTCACTGGCTTCTGCACTGGGACTCGATTCCCCTCACTGGCCTCTGCACTGGGTCTCGAATCCCCTCACTGGCCTCCCCACTGGGACTCGATTCCCCTCACTGGCTTCTGCACTGGGACTCGATTCCCCTCACTGGCCTCCGCACTGGGACCCGATTCCCTTCACTGGCCTCCGCACTGGGACTCGATTCCCCTCACTGGCCTCCGCACTGGGACTCGATTGCCCTCACTGGCCTCTGCACTGGGACTCAATTCCCCTCACTGGCCTCTGCACTGGGACTCAATTCCCCTCAATGGCCTCCGCACTGGGACCCGATTCCCTTCACTCGCCTCCGCACTGGGACTTGATTCCCCTCACTGGCCTCTGCACTGGAACTTGATTCCCCTCACTGGCCTCTGCACTTGGACTCAATTCCCCTCAATGGCCTTCACACTGGGACTCGATTCCCCTCACTGGCCTCCACACTGGGACTTGATTCCCCACACTGACGTCCACACTGGAACTTGATTCCCCTCACTGGCCTCTGCACCAGGACTCGATTCCCCTCACTGGCCTCTGCACTGGGACTCGATTCCCCTCACTGGCCTCTGCACTGGGACTCGATTCCCCTCACTGGCCTCTGCACTGGGACTCGATTCCCTCACTGGCCTCTGCACTGGGACTCGATTCCCCTCACTGACCTCTGCACTGGGACTCGATTCCCCTCACTGGCCTCCGCACTCGGACACAATTCCCCTCACTGGCCTCCGTACTGGGACTCGATTGCCCTCACTGGCCTCTGCACTGGGACTCAATTCCCCTCACTGGCCTCTGCACTGGGACTCAATTCCCCTCAATGGCCTTCACACTGGGACTCGATTCCCCTCACTGGCCTCCACACTGGGACTTGATTCCCCACACTGACGTCCACACTGGAACTTGATTCCCCTCACTGGCCTCTGCACCAGGATTCGATTCCCCTCACTGGCCTCTGCACTGGAACTTGATTCCCCTCACTGGCTTCTGCACTGGGACTCGATTCCCCTCACTGGCCTCCGCACTGGGACTTGATTCCCCACACTGACCTCTGCACTTGGACTCGATTCCGCTCACTGGCCTCCGCACTGGGACTCAATTCCACTCACTGACCTCTGCACTGGGACTCGATTCCCCTCAATGGCCTCCGCACTGGGACTCAATTCCCCTCACTGGTCTCCGCACTGGGACTCGATTCCCCTCACTGGCCTCTGCACCAGGACTTGTTTCCCCTCACTGGCCTCCGCACTGGGACCCAATTCCCCTCACTGGCCTCTGCACTGGGACTCGATTCTCCTCAATGGCCTTCACACTGGGACTCGATTCCCCTCACTGACCTCCGCACTGGGACTCGATTCCCCTCACTGGCTTCTGCACTGTAACTCGATTCCCCTCACTGGCTTCTGCACTGGAACTCGATTCCCCTCACTGGCCTCTGCTCTGGAACTTGGTTCTCCTCACTGGCCTCTGCACTGGGACTCGATTCCCCTCACTGGCCTCTGCACTGGGACTCGATTCCCCTCACTGACCTCCGCACTTGGACTCGATTCCCCTCACTGGCTTCTGCACTGGGACTCAATTCCGCTCACTGGCCTCCACACTTGGACTTGATTCCCCACATTGACCTCCGCAGTGGGACTCGATTCCCCTCACTGGCCTCTGCACTGGGACTCGATTCCCCTCACTGACCTCCGCACTGGGACTCGATTCCCCTCACTGGCTTCTGCACTGGGACCCGATTCCCTTCACTGGCCTCCGCACTGGGACTCGATTCCCCTCACTGGCCTCCGCACTGGGACTCGATTGCCCTCACTGGCCTCTGCACTGGGACTCAATTCCCCTCACTGGCCTCTGCACTGGGACTCAATTCCCCTCAATGGCCTTCACACTGGGACTCGATTCCCCTCACTGGCCTCCACACTGGGACTTGATTCACCACACTGACGTCCACACTGGAACTTGATTCCCCTCACTGGCCTCTGCACCAGGATTCGATTCCCCTCACTGGCCTCTGCACTGGAACTTGATTCCCCTCACTGGCTTCTGCACTGGGACTCGATTCCCCTCACTGGCCTCTGCACTGGAACTTGATTCCCCTCACTGGCCTCTGCACTGGGACTCGATTCCCCTCACTGACCTCCGCACTGGGACTCGATTCCCCTCACTGGCCTCTGCACCAGGACTTGTTTCCCCTCACTGGCCTCCGCACTGGGACCCAATTCCCCTCACTGGCCTCTGCACTGGGACTCGATTCTCCTCAATGGCCTTCACACTGGGACTCGATTCCCCTCACTGGCCTCTGCACTGGGACTCGATTCCCCTCAATGGCCTTCACACTGGGACTCGATTCCCCTAAGTGACCTCCGCAGTGGGACTCAATTCCCCTCACTGGCCTCCGCACTGGGACTCGATTCCCAACACTGACCTCCGCACTGGGACTCGATTCCCCTCACTGGCCTCCGCACTGGGACTCGATTCCCCTCACTGGCCTCTGCACTGGGACTCGATTCCCCTCACTGGCCTCTGCACTGGTACTCGATTCCCCTCACTGGCCTCCCCACTGGGACTCGATTCCCCTCACTGGCTTCTGCACTGGGACTCGATTCCCCTCACTGGCCTCTGCACTGGGTCTCGAATCCCCTCACTGGCCTCCCCACTGGGACTCGATTCCCCTCACTGGCTTCTGCACTGGGACTCGATTCCCCTCACTGGCCTCCGCACTCGGACACAATTCCCCTCACTGGCCTCCGTACTGGGACTCGATTGCCCTCACTGGCCTCTGCACTGGGACTCAATTCCCCTCACTGGCCTCTGCACTGGGACTCAATTCCCCTCAATGGCCTTCACACTGGGACTCGATTCCCCTCACTGGCCTCCACACTGGGACTTGATTCCCCACACTGACGTCCACACTGGAACTTGATTCCCCTCACTGGCCTCTGCACCAGGATTCGATTCCCCTCACTGGCCTCTGCACTGGAACTTGATTCCCCTCACTGGCTTCTGCACTGGGACTCGATTCCCCTCACTGGCCTCCGCACTGGGACTTGATTCCCCACACTGACCTCTGCACTTGGACTCGATTCCGCTCACTGGCCTCCGCACTGGGACTCAATTCCCCTCACTGACCTCTGCACTGGGACTCGATTCCCCTCAATGGCCTCTGCACTGGGACTCGATTCCCCTCACTGGCCTCTGCACCAGGACTTGTTTCCCCTCACTGGCCTCCGCACTGGGACCCAATTCCCCTCACTGGCCTCTGCACTGGGACTCGATTCTCCTCAATGGCCTTCACACTGGGACTCGATTCCCCTCACTGGCCTCTGCACTGGGACTCGATTCCCCTCAATGGCCTTCACACTGGGACTCGATTCCCCTAACTGACCTCCGCAGTGGGACTCAATTCCCCTCACTGGCCTCCGCACTGGGACTCGATTCCCAACACTGACCTCCGCACTGGGATTCGATTCCCCTCACTGGCCTCCGCACTGGGACTCGATTCCCCTCACTGGCCTCTGCACTGGGACTCGATTCCCCTCACTGGCCTCTGCACTGGTACTCGATTCCCCTCACTGGCCTCCCCACTGGGACTCGATTCCCCTCACTGGCTTCTGCACTGGGACTCGATTCCCCTCACTGGCCTCTGCACTGGGTCTCGAATCCCCTCACTGGCCTCCCCACTGGGACTCGATTCCCCTCACTGGCTTCTGCACTGGGACTCGATTCCCCTCACTGGCCTCCGCACTGGGACCCGATTCCCTTCACTGGCCTCCGCACTGGGACTCGATTCCCCTCACTGGCCTCCGCACTGGGACTCGATTGCCCTCACTGGCCTCTGCACTGGGACTCAATTCCCCTCACTGGCCTCTGCACTGGGACTCGATTCCCCTCAATGGCCTCCGCACTGGGACCCGATTCCCTTCACTCGCCTCCGCACTGGGACTTGATTCCCCTCACTGGCCTCTGCACTGGAACTTGATTCCCCTCACTGGCCTCTGCACTGGGACTCAATTCCCCTCAATGGCCTTCACACTGGGACTCGATTCCCCTCACTGGCCTCCACACTGGGACTTGATTCCCCACACTGACGTCCACACTGGATCTTGATTCCCCTCACTGGCCCCTGCACCAGGACTCGATTCCCCTCACTGGCCTCTGCACTGGGACTCGATTCCCCTCACTGGCCTCTGCACTGGGACTCGATTCCCCTCACTGGCCTCTGCACTGGGACTCGATTCCCTCACTGGCCTCTGCACTGGGACTCGATTCCCCTCACTGACCTCTGCACTGGGACTCGATTCCCCTCACTGGCCTCCGCACTCGGACACAATTCCCCTCACTGGCCTCCGTACTGGGACTCGATTGCCCTCACTGGCCTCTGCACTGGGACTCAATTCCCCTCACTGGCCTCCGCACTGGGACCCAATTCCCCTCACTGGCCTCTGCACTGGGACTCGATTCTCCTCAATGGCCTTCACACTGGGACTCGATTCCCCTCACTGGCCTCTGCACTGGGACTCGATTCCCCTCAATGGCCTTCACACTGGGACTCGATTCCCCTAACTGACCTCCGCAGTGGGACTCAATTCCCCTCACTGGCCTCCGCACTGGGACTCGATTCCCAACACTGACCTCCGCACTGGGACTCGATTCCCCTCAATGGCCTCCGCACTGGGACTCGATTCCCCTCACTGGCCTCTGCACCAGGACTTGTTTCCCCTCACTGGCCTCCGCACTGGGACCCAATTCCCCTAACTGGCCTCTGCACTGGGACTCGATTCTCCTCAATGGCCTTCACACTGGGACTCGATTCCCCTCACTGACCTCCGCACTGGGACTCGATTCCCCTCACTGGCTTCTGCACTGTAACTCGATTCCCCTCACTGGCTTCTGCACTGGAACTCGATTCCCCTCACTGGCCTCTGCTCTGGAACTTGGTTCTCCTCACTGGCCTCTGCACTGGGACTCGATACCCCTCACTGGCCTCTGCACTGGGACTCGATTCCCCTCACTGACCTCCGCACTTGGACTCGATTCCCCTCACTGGCTTCTGCACTGGGACTCAATTCCGCTCACTGGCCTCCACACTTGGACTTGATTCCCCACATTGACCTCCGCAGTGGGACTCGATTCCCCTCACTGGCCTCTGCACTGGGACTCGATTCCCCTCACTGACCTCCGCACTGGGACTCGATTCCCCTCACTGGCTTCTGCACTGGAACTCGATTCCCCTCACTGGCCTCTGCACTGGAACTTGATTCCCCTCACTGGCCTCTGCACTGGGACTTGATTCCCCTCACTGGCCTCTGCACTGGAACTTGATTCCCCTCACTGGCCTCTGCACTTGGACTCAATTCCCCTCAATGGCCTTCACACTGGGACTCGATTCCCCTCACTGGCCTCCACACTGGGACTTGATTCCCCACACTGACGTCCACACTGGAACTTGATTCCCCTCACTGGCCTCTGCACCAGGACTCGATTCCCCTCACTGGCCTCTGCACTGGGACTCGATTCCCCTCACTGGCCTCTGCACTGGGACTCGATTCCCCTCACTGGCCTCTGCACTGGGACTCGATTCCCTCACTGGCCTCTGCACTGGGACTCGATTCCCCTCACTGACCTCTGCACTGGGACTCGATTCCCCTCACTGGCCTCCGCACTCGGACACAATTCCCCTCACTGGCCTCCGTACTGGGACTCGATTGCCCTCACTGGCCTCTGCACTGGGACTCAATTCCCCTCACTGGCCTCTGCACTGGGACTCAATTCCCCTCAATGGCCTTCACACTGGGACTCGATTCCCCTCACTGGCCTCCACACTGGGACTTGATTCCCCACACTGACGTCCACACTGGAACTTGATTCCCCTCACTGGCCTCTGCACCAGGATTCGATTCCCCTCACTGGCCTCTGCACTGGAACTTGATTCCCCTCACTGGCTTCTGCACTGGGACTCGATTCCCCTCACTGGCCTCCGCACTGGGACTTGATTCCCCACACTGACCTCTGCACTTGGACTCGATTCCGCTCACTGGCCTCCGCACTGGGACTCAATTCCACTCACTGACCTCTGCACTGGGACTCGATTCCCCTCAATGGCCTCCGCACTGGGACTCAATTCCCCTCACTGGTCTCCGCACTGGGACTCGATTCCCCTCACTGGCCTCTGCACCAGGACTTGTTTCCCCTCACTGGCCTCCGCACTGGGACCCAATTCCCCTCACTGGCCTCTGCACTGGGACTCGATTCTCCTCAATGGCCTTCACACTGGGACTCGATTCCCCTCACTGACCTCCGCACTGGGACTCGATTCCCCTCACTGGCTTCTGCACTGTAACTCGATTCCCCTCACTGGCTTCTGCACTGGAACTCGATTCCCCTCACTGGCCTCTGCTCTGGAACTTGGTTCTCCTCACTGGCCTCTGCACTGGGACTCGATTCCCCTCACTGGCCTCTGCACTGGGACTCGATTCCCCTCACTGACCTCCGCACTTGGACTCGATTCCCCTCACTGGCTTCTGCACTGGGACTCAATTCCGCTCACTGGCCTCCACACTTGGACTTGATTCCCCACATTGACCTCCGCAGTGGGACTCGATTCCCCTCACTGGCCTCTGCACTGGGACTCGATTCCCCTCACTGACCTCCGCACTGGGACTCGATTCCCCTCACTGGCTTCTGCACTGGGACCCGATTCCCTTCACTGGCCTCCGCACTGGGACTCGATTCCCCTCACTGGCCTCCGCACTGGGACTCGATTGCCCTCACTGGCCTCTGCACTGGGACTCAATTCCCCTCACTGGCCTCTGCACTGGGACTCAATTCCCCTCAATGGCCTTCACACTGGGACTCGATTCCCCTCACTGGCCTCCACACTGGGACTTGATTCACCACACTGACGTCCACACTGGAACTTGATTCCCCTCACTGGCCTCTGCACCAGGATTCGATTCCCCTCACTGGCCTCTGCACTGGAACTTGATTCCCCTCACTGGCTTCTGCACTGGGACTCGATTCCCCTCACTGGCCTCTGCACTGGAACTTGATTCCCCTCACTGGCCTCTGCACTGGGACTCGATTCCCCTCACTGACCTCCGCACTGGGACTCGATTCCCCTCACTGGCCTCTGCACCAGGACTTGTTTCCCCTCACTGGCCTCCGCACTGGGACCCAATTCCCCTCACTGGCCTCTGCACTGGGACTCGATTCTCCTCAATGGCCTTCACACTGGGACTCGATTCCCCTCACTGGCCTCTGCACTGGGACTCGATTCCCCTCAATGGCCTTCACACTGGGACTCGATTCCCCTAAGTGACCTCCGCAGTGGGACTCAATTCCCCTCACTGGCCTCCGCACTGGGACTCGATTCCCAACACTGACCTCCGCACTGGGACTCGATTCCCCTCACTGGCCTCCGCACTGGGACTCGATTCCCCTCACTGGCCTCTGCACTGGGACTCGATTCCCCTCACTGGCCTCTGCACTGGTACTCGATTCCCCTCACTGGCCTCCCCACTGGGACTCGATTCCCCTCACTGGCTTCTGCACTGGGACTCGATTCCCCTCACTGGCCTCTGCACTGGGTCTCGAATCCCCTCACTGGCCTCCCCACTGGGACTCGATTCCCCTCACTGGCTTCTGCACTGGGACTCGATTCCCCTCACTGGCCTCCGCACTCGGACACAATTCCCCTCACTGGCCTCCGTACTGGGACTCGATTGCCCTCACTGGCCTCTGCACTGGGACTCAATTCCCCTCACTGGCCTCTGCACTGGGACTCAATTCCCCTCAATGGCCTTCACACTGGGACTCGATTCCCCTCACTGGCCTCCACACTGGGACTTGATTCCCCACACTGACGTCCACACTGGAACTTGATTCCCCTCACTGGCCTCTGCACCAGGATTCGATTCCCCTCACTGGCCTCTGCACTGGAACTTGATTCCCCTCACTGGCTTCTGCACTGGGACTCGATTCCCCTCACTGGCCTCCGCACTGGGACTTGATTCCCCACACTGACCTCTGCACTTGGACTCGATTCCGCTCACTGGCCTCCGCACTGGGACTCAATTCCCCTCACTGACCTCTGCACTGGGACTCGATTCCCCTCAATGGCCTCTGCACTGGGACTCGATTCCCCTCACTGGCCTCTGCACCAGGACTTGTTTCCCCTCACTGGCCTCCGCACTGGGACCCAATTCCCCTCACTGGCCTCTGCACTGGGACTCGATTCTCCTCAATGGCCTTCACACTGGGACTCGATTCCCCTCACTGGCCTCTGCACTGGGACTCGATTCCCCTCAATGGCCTTCACACTGGGACTCGATTCCCCTAACTGACCTCCGCAGTGGGACTCAATTCCCCTCACTGGCCTCCGCACTGGGACTCGATTCCCAACACTGACCTCCGCACTGGGATTCGATTCCCCTCACTGGCCTCCGCACTGGGACTCGATTCCCCTCACTGGCCTCTGCACTGGGACTCGATTCCCCTCACTGGCCTCTGCACTGGTACTCGATTCCCCTCACTGGCCTCCCCACTGGGACTCGATTCCCCTCACTGGCTTCTGCACTGGGACTCGATTCCCCTCACTGGCCTCTGCACTGGGTCTCGAATCCCCTCACTGGCCTCCCCACTGGGACTCGATTCCCCTCACTGGCTTCTGCACTGGGACTCGATTCCCCTCACTGGCCTCCGCACTGGGACCCGATTCCCTTCACTGGCCTCCGCACTGGGACTCGATTCCCCTCACTGGCCTCCGCACTGGGACTCGATTGCCCTCACTGGCCTCTGCACTGGGACTCAATTCCCCTCACTGGCCTCTGCACTGGGACTCGATTCCCCTCAATGGCCTCCGCACTGGGACCCGATTCCCTTCACTCGCCTCCGCACTGGGACTTGATTCCCCTCACTGGCCTCTGCACTGGAACTTGATTCCCCTCACTGGCCTCTGCACTGGGACTCAATTCCCCTCAATGGCCTTCACACTGGGACTCGATTCCCCTCACTGGCCTCCACACTGGGACTTGATTCCCCACACTGACGTCCACACTGGATCTTGATTCCCCTCACTGGCCCCTGCACCAGGACTCGATTCCCCTCACTGGCCTCTGCACTGGGACTCGATTCCCCTCACTGGCCTCTGCACTGGGACTCGATTCCCCTCACTGGCCTCTGCACTGGGACTCGATTCCCTCACTGGCCTCTGCACTGGGACTCGATTCCCCTCACTGACCTCTGCACTGGGACTCGATTCCCCTCACTGGCCTCCGCACTCGGACACAATTCCCCTCACTGGCCTCCGTACTGGGACTCGATTGCCCTCACTGGCCTCTGCACTGGGACTCAATTCCCCTCACTGGCCTCCGCACTGGGACCCAATTCCCCTCACTGGCCTCTGCACTGGGACTCGATTCTCCTCAATGGCCTTCACACTGGGACTCGATTCCCCTCACTGGCCTCTGCACTGGGACTCGATTCCCCTCAATGGCCTTCACACTGGGACTCGATTCCCCTAACTGACCTCCGCAGTGGGACTCAATTCCCCTCACTGGCCTCCGCACTGGGACTCGATTCCCAACACTGACCTCCGCACTGGGACTCGATTCCCCTCAATGGCCTCCGCACTGGGACTCGATTCCCCTCACTGGCCTCTGCACCAGGACTTGTTTCCCCTCACTGGCCTCCGCACTGGGACCCAATTCCCCTAACTGGCCTCTGCACTGGGACTCGATTCTCCTCAATGGCCTTCACACTGGGACTCGATTCCCCTCACTGACCTCCGCACTGGGACTCGATTCCCCTCACTGGCTTCTGCACTGTAACTCGATTCCCCTCACTGGCTTCTGCACTGGAACTCGATTCCCCTCACTGGCCTCTGCTCTGGAACTTGGTTCTCCTCACTGGCCTCTGCACTGGGACTCGATACCCCTCACTGGCCTCTGCACTGGGACTCGATTCCCCTCACTGACCTCCGCACTTGGACTCGATTCCCCTCACTGGCTTCTGCACTGGGACTCAATTCCGCTCACTGGCCTCCACACTTGGACTTGATTCCCCACATTGACCTCCGCAGTGGGACTCGATTCCCCTCACTGGCCTCTGCACTGGGACTCGATTCCCCTCACTGACCTCCGCACTGGGACTCGATTCCCCTCACTGGCTTCTGCACTGGAACTCGATTCCCCTCACTGGCCTCTGCACTGGAACTTGATTCCCCTCACTGGCCTCTGCACTGGGACTCGATTCCCCTCACTGACCTCCGCACTTGGACTCGATTCCCCTCACTGACCTCCGCACTTGGACTCGATTCCCCTCACTGGCTTCTGCACTGGGACTCAATTCCGCTCACTGGCCTCCACACTTGGACTTGATTCCCCACATTGACCTCCGCAGTGGGACTCGATTCCCCTCACTGGCCTCTGCACTGGGACTCGATTCCCCTCACTGACCTCCGCACTGGGACTCGATTCCCCTCACTGGCTTCTGCACTGGAACTCGATTCCCCTCACTGGCCTCTGCACTGGAACTTGATTCCCCTCACTGGCCTCTGCACTGGGACTCGATTCCCCTCACTGACCTCCGCACTTGGACTCGATTCCCCTCACTGACCTCCGCACTGGGACTCGATTCCCCTCACTGGCTTCTGCACTGGAACTCGATTCCCCTCACTGGCCTCTGCACTGGAACTTGATTCCCCTCACTGGCCTCTGCACTGGGACTCGATTCCCCTCACTGACCTCCGCACTGGGACTCGATTCCCCACACTGACCTCCGCACTGGGACTCGATTCCCCTCACTGGCCTCCGCACTGGGACTCGATTCCCCTCACTGGCCTCTGCACTGGGACTCGTTTCCCCTCCCTGGCCTCTGCACTGGTACTCGATTCCCCTCACTGGCCTCTGCACTGGTACTCGATTCCCCTCACTGGCCTCCCCACTGGGACTCGATTCCCCTCACTGGCCTCTGCACTGGTACTCGATTCCCCTCACTGGCCTCCCCACTGGGACTCGATTGCCCTCACTGGCTTCTGCACTGGGACTCAATTCCCCTCACTGGCCTCCGCACTGGGACCCGATTCCCTTCACTGGCTTCTGCACTGTAACTCGATTCCCCTCACTGGCTTCTGCACTGGAACTCGATTCCCCTCACTGGCCTCTGCACTGGGACTCGATTCCCCTCACTGGCCTCTGCACTGGGACTCGATTCCCTCACTGGCCTCTGCACTGGGACTCGATTCCCCTCACTGGCCTCTGCACTGGGACTCGATTCCCTCACTGGCCTCTGCACTGGGACTCGATTCCCCTCACTGACCTCTGCACTGGGACTCGATTCCCCTCACTGACCTCCGCACTGGGACTCGATTCCCCTCACTGGCCTCTGCACCAGGACTTGTTTCCCCTCACTGGCCTCCGCACTGGGACCCAATTCCCCTCACTGGCCTCTGCACTGGGACTCGATTCTCCTCACTGGCCTCTGCACTGGTACTCGATTCCCCTCACTGGCCTCCCCACTGGGACTCGATTCCCCTCACTGGCTTCTGCACTGGGACTCGATTCCCCTCACTGGCCTCTGCACTGGGTCTCGAATCCCCTCACTGGCCTCCCCACTGGGACTCGATTCCCCTCACTGGCCTCTGCACTGGGACTCGATTCTCCTCACTGGCCTCTGCACTGGTACTCGATTCCCCTCACTGGCCTCCCCACTGGGACTCGATTCCCCTCACTGGCTTCTGCACTGGGACTCGATTCCCCTCACTGGCCTCTGCACTGGGTCTCGAATCCCCTCACTGGCCTCCCCACTGGGACTCGATTCCCCTCACTGGCTTCTGCACTGGGACTCGATTCCCCTCACTGGCCTCCGCACTGGGACCCGATTCCCTTCACTGGCCTCCGCACTGGGACTCGATTCCCCTCACTGGCCTCCGCACTGGGACTCGATTGCCCTCACTGGCCTCTGCACTGGGACTCAATTCCCCTCACTGGCCTCTGCACTGGGACTCAATTCCCCTCAATGGCCTTCACACTGGGACTCGATTCCCCTCACTGGCCTCCACACTGGGACTTGATTCCCCACACTGACGTCCACACTGGAACTTGATTCCCCTCACTGGCCTCTGCACCAGGATTCGATTCCCCTCACTGGCCTCTGCACTGGAACTTGATTCCCCTCACTGGCTTCTGCACTGGGACTCGATTCCCCTCACTGGCCTCTGCACTGGAACTTGATTCCCCTCACTGGCCTCTGCACTGGGACTCGATTCCCCTCACTGACCTCCGCACTGGGACTCGATTCCCCTCACTGGCCTCTGCACCAGGACTTGTTTCCCCTCACTGGCCTCCGCACTGGGACCCAATTCCCCTCACTGGCCTCTGCACTGGGACTCGATTCTCCTCAATGGCCTTCACACTGGGACTCGATTCCCCTCACTGGCCTCTGCACTGGGACTCGATTCCCCTCAATGGCCTTCACACTGGGACTCGATTCCCCTAAGTGACCTCCGCAGTGGGACTCAATTCCCCTCACTGGCCTCCGCACTGGGACTCGATTCCCAACACTGACCTCCGCACTGGGACTCGATTCCCCTCACTGGCCTCCGCACTGGGACTCGATTCCCCTCACTGGCCTCTGCACTGGGACTCGATTCCCCTCACTGGCCTCTGCACTGGTACTCGATTCCCCTCACTGGCCTCCCCACTGGTACTCGATTCCCCTCACTGGCTTCTGCACTGGGACTCGATTCCCCTCACTGGCCTCTGCACTGGGTCTCGAATCCCCTCACTGGCCTCCCCACTGGGACTCGATTCCCCTCACTGGCTTCTGCACTGGGACTCGATTCCCCTCACTGGCCTCCGCACTCGGACACAATTCCCCTCACTGGCCTCCGTACTGGGACTCGATTGCCCTCACTGGCCTCTGCACTGGGACTCAATTCCCCTCACTGGCCTCTGCACTGGGACTCAATTCCCCTCAATGGCCTTCACACTGGGACTCGATTCCCCTCACTGGCCTCCACACTGGGACTTGATTCCCCACACTGACGTCCACACTGGAACTTGATTCCCCTCACTGGCCTCTGCACCAGGATTCGATTCCCCTCACTGGCCTCTGCACTGGAACTTGATTCCCCTCACTGGCTTCTGCACTGGGACTCGATTCCCCTCACTGGCCTCCGCACTGGGACTTGATTCCCCACACTGACCTCTGCACTTGGACTCGATTCCGCTCACTGGCCTCCGCACTGGGACTCAATTCCCCTCACTGACCTCTGCACTGGGACTCGATTCCCCTCAATGGCCTCTGCACTGGGACTCGATTCCCCTCACTGGCCTCTGCACCAGGACTTGTTTCCCCTCACTGGCCTCCGCACTGGGACCCAATTCCCCTCACTGGCCTCTGCACTGGGACTCGATTCTCCTCAATGGCCTTCACACTGGGACTCGATTCCCCTCACTGGCCTCTGCACTGGGACTCGATTCCCCTCAATGGCCTTCACACTGGGACTCGATTCCCCTAACTGACCTCCGCAGTGGGACTCAATTCCCCTCACTGGCCTCCGCACTGGGACTCGATTCCCAACACTGACCTCCGCACTGGGACTCGATTCCCCTCACTGGCCTCCGCACTGGGACTCGATTCCCCTCACTGGCCTCTGCACTGGGACTCGATTCCCCTCACTGGCCTCTGCACTGGTACTCGATTCCCCTCACTGGCCTCCCCACTGGGACTCGATTCCCCTCACTGGCTTCTGCACTGGGACTCGATTCCCCTCACTGGCCTCTGCACTGGGTCTCGAATCCCCTCACTGGCCTCCCCACTGGGACTCGATTCCCCTCACTGGCTTCTGCACTGGGACTCGATTCCCCTCACTGGCCTCCGCACTGGGACCCGATTCCCTTCACTGGCCTCCGCACTGGGACTCGATTCCCCTCACTGGCCTCCGCACTGGGACTCGATTGCCCTCACTGGCCTCTGCACTGGGACTCAATTCCCCTCACTGGCCTCTGCACTGGGACTCGATTCCCCTCAATGGCCTCCGCACTGGGACCCGATTCCCTTCACTCGCCTCCGCACTGGGACTTGATTCCCCTCACTGGCCTCTGCACTGGAACTTGATTCCCCTCACTGGCCTCTGCACTGGGACTCAATTCCCCTCAATGGCCTTCACACTGGGACTCGATTCCCCTCACTGGCCTCCACACTGGGACTTGATTCCCCACACTGACGTCCACACTGGATCTTGATTCCCCTCACTGGCCCCTGCACCAGGACTCGATTCCCCTCACTGGCCTCTGCACTGGGACTCGATTCCCCTCACTGGCCTCTGCACTGGGACTCGATTCCCCTCACTGGCCTCTGCACTGGGACTCGATTCCCTCACTGGCCTCTGCACTGGGACTCGATTCCCCTCACTGACCTCTGCACTGGGACTCGATTCCCCTCACTGGCCTCCGCACTCGGACACAATTCCCCTCACTGGCCTCCGTACTGGGACTCGATTGCCCTCACTGGCCTCTGCACTGGGACTCAATTCCCCTCACTGGCCTCTGCACTGGGACTCGATTCCCCTCACTGACCTCTGCACTGGGACTCGATTCCCCTCACTGGCCTCCGCACTCGGACACAATTCCCCTCACTGGCCTCCGTACTGGGACTCGAATGCCCTCACTGGCCTCTGCACTGGGACTCAATTCCCCTCACTGGCCTCTGCACTGGGACTCAATTCCCCTCAATGGCCTTCACACTGGGACTCGATTCCCCTCACTGGCCTCCACACTGGGACTTGATTCCCCACACTGACGTCCACACTGGAACTTGATTCCCCTCACTGGCCTCTGCACCAGGATTCGATTCCCCTCACTGGCCTCTGCACTGGAACTTGATTCCCCTCACTGGCTTCTGCACTGGGACTCGATTCCCCTCACTGGCCTCCGCACTGGGACTTGATTCCCCACACTGACCTCTGCACTTGGACTCGATTCCGCTCACTGGCCTCCGCACTGGGACTCAATTCCCCTCACTGACCTCTGCACTGGGACTCGATTCCCCTCAATGGCCTCCGCACTGGGACTCAATTCCCCGCACTGGTCTCCGCACTGGGACTCGATTCCCCTCACTGGCCTCTGCACCAGGACTTGTTTCCCCTCACTGGCCTCCGCACTGGGACCCAATTCCCCTCACTGGCCTCTGCACTGGGACTCGATTCTCCTCAATGGCCTTCACACTGGGACTCGATTCCCCTCACTGACCTCCGCACTGGGACTCGATTCCCCTCACTGGCCTCTGCACTGGGACTCGATTCCCCTCCCTGGCCTCTGCACTGGTACTCGATTCCCCTCACTGGCCTCTGCACTGGTACTCGATTCCCCTCACTGGCCTCCCCACTGGGACTCGATTCCCCTCACTGGCTTCTGCACTGGGACTCGATTCCCCTCACTGGCCTCCGCACTGGGACCCGATTCCCTTCACTGGCTTCTGCACTGGGACTCGATTCCCCTCACTGGCCTCTGCACTGGTACTCGATTCCCCTCACTGGCTTCTGCACTGGGACTCGATTCCCCTCACTGGCCTCCGCACTGGGACCCGATTCCCTTCACTGGCCTCCGAACTGGGACTCGATTCCCCTCACTGGCCTCCGCACTGGGACTCGATTCCCCTCACTGGCCTCTGCACTGGGACTCGATTCCCCTCACTGGCCTCTGCACTGGGACTCGATTCCCCTCACTGGCCTCTGCACTGGGACTCGATTCCCCTCACTGGCCTCTGCACTGGGACTCGATTCCCTCACTGGCCTCTGCACTGGGACTCGATTCCCCTCACTGACCTCTGCACTGGGACTCGATTCCCCTCACTGGCCTCCGCACTCGGACACAATTCCCCTCACTGGCCTCCGTACTGGGACTCGATTGCCCTCACCGACCTCTGCACTGGGACTCAATTCCCCTCACTGGCCTCTGCACTGGGACTCAATTCCCCTCAATGGCCTTCACACTGGGACTCGATTCCCCTCACTGGCCTCCACACTGGGACTTGATTCCCCACACTGACGTCCACACTGGAACTTGATTCCCCTCACTGGCCTCTGCACCAGGATTCGATTCCCCTCACTGGCCTCTGCACTGGAACTTGATTCCCCTCACTGGCTTCTGCACTGGGACTCGATTCCCCTCACTGGCCTCCGCACTGGGACTTGATTCCCCACACTGACCTCTGCACTTGGACTCGATTCCGCTCACTGGCCTCCGCACTGGGACTCAATTCCCCTCACTGACCTCTGCACTGGGACTCGATTCCCCTCAATGGCCTCCGCACTGGGACTCAATTCCCCTCACTGGTCTCCGCACTGGGACTCGATTCCCCTCACTGGCCTCTGCACCAGGACTTGTTTCCCCTCACTGGCCTCCGCACTGGGACCCAATTCCCCTCACTGGCCTCTGCACTGGGACTCGATTCTCCTCAATGGCCTTCACACTGGGACTCGATTCCCCTCACTGACCTCCGCACTGGGACTCGATTCCCCTCACTGGCTTCTGCACTGTAACTCGATTCCCCTCACTGGCTTCTGCACTGGAACTCGATTCCCCTCACTGGCCTCTGCTCTGGAACTTGGTTCTCCTCACTGGCCTCCGCACTGGGACTCGATTCCCCACACTGACCTCCGCACTGGGACTCGATTCCCCTCACTGGCCTCCGCACTGGGACTCGATTCCCCTCACTGGCCTCTGCACTGGGACTCGATTCCCCTCCCTGGCCTCTGCACTGGTACTCGATTCCCCTCACTGGCCTCTGCACTGGTACTCGATTCCCCTCACTGGCCTCCCCACTGGGACTCGATTCCCCTCACTGGCTTCTGCACTGGGACTCGATTCCCCTCACTGGCCTCCGCACTGGGACCCGATTCCCTTCACTGGCTTCTGCACTGGGACTCGATTCCCCTCACTGGCCTCTGCACTGGTACTCGATTCCCCTCACTGGCTTCTGCACTGGGACTCGATTCCCCTCACTGGCCTCCGCACTGGGACCCGATTCCCTTCACTGGCCTCCGAACTGGGACTCGATTCCCCTCACTGGCCTCCGCACTGGGACTCAATTCCCCTCACTGGCCTCTGCACTGGGACTCGATTCCCCTCACTGGCCTCTGCACAGGGACTCGATTCCCCTCACTGGCCTCTGCTCTGGAACTTGGTTCTCCTCACTGGCCTCCGCACTGGGACTCGATTCCCCACACTGACCTCCGCACTGGGACTCGATTCCCCTCACTGGCCTCCGCACTGGGACTCGATTCCCCTCACTGGCCTCTGCACTGGGACTCGTTTCCCCTCCCTGGCCTCTGCACTGGTACTCGATTCCCCTCACTGGCCTCTGCACTGGTACTCGATTCCCCTCACTGGCCTCCCCACTGGGACTCGATTCCCCTCACTGGCCTCTGCACTGGGACTCGATTCCCTTCACTGGCCTCTGCACTGGTACTCGATTCCCCTCACTGGCCTCTGCACAGGGACTCGATTCCCCTCACTGGCCTCTGCTCTGGAACTTGGTTCTCCTCACTGGCCTCCGCACTGGGACTCGATTCCCCACACTGACCTCCGCACTGGGACTCGATTCCCCTCACTGGCCTCCGCACTGGGACTCGATTCCCCTCACTGGCCTCTGCACTGGGACTCGTTTCCCCTCCCTGGCCTCTGCACTGGTACTCGATTCCCCTCACTGGCCTCTGCACTGGTACTCGATTCCCCTCACTGGCCTCCCCACTGGGACTCGATTCCCCTCACTGGCCTCTGCACTGGTACTCGATTCCCCTCACTGGCCTCCCCACTGGGACTCGATTGCCCTCACTGGCTTCTGCACTGGGACTCAATTCCCCTCACTGGCCTCCGCACTGGGACCCGATTCCCTTCACTGGCCTCCGCAATGGGACTCGATTCCCCTCACTGGCCTCCGCACTGGGACTCGATTCCCCTCACTGGCCTCTGCACTGGGACTCGATTCCCCTCACTGGCCTCTGCACAGGGACTCGATTCCCCTCACTGACCTCTGCACTGGGACTCGATTCCCCTCACTGGCCTCTGCACTGGGACTCGATTCCCTCACTGGCCTCTGCACTGGGACTCGATTCCCCTCACTGACCTCTGCACTGGGACTCGATTCCCCTCACTGGCCTCCGCACTCGGACACAATTCACCTCACTGGCCTCCGTACTGGGACTCGATTCCCCTCACTGGCCTCTGCACTGGGACTCGATTCCCCTCACTGGCCTCCCCACTGGGACTCGATTCCCCTCACTGGCTTCTGCACTGGGACTCGATTCCCCTCACTGGCCTCCGCACTGGGACCCGATTCCCTTCACTGGCCTCCGAACTGGGACTCGATTCCCCTCACTGGCCTCCGCACTGGGACTCGATTCCCCTCACTGGCCTCTGCACTGGGACTCGATTCCCCTCACTGGCCTCTGCACAGGGACTCGATTCCACTCACTGGCCTCCCCACTGGGACTCGATTCCCCTCACTGGCTTCTGCACTGGGACTCGATTCCCCTCACTGGCCTCTGCACTGGTACTCGATTCCCCTCACTGGCCTCCCCACTGGGACTCGATTCCCCTCACTGGCTTCTGCACTGGGAATCGATTCCCCTCACTGGCCTCCGCACTGGGACCCGATTCCCTTCACTGGCCTCCGCACTGGGACTCGATTCCCCTCACTGGCCTCCGCACTGGGACTCGATTCCCCTCACTGGCCTCTGCACAGGGACTCGATTCCCCTCACTGGCCTCTGCACTGGGACTCGATTCCCCTCACTGGCCTCTGCACTGGGACTCGATTCCCTCACTGGCCTCTGCACTGGGACTCGATTCCCCTCACTGACCTCTGCACTGGGACTCGATTCCCCTCACTGGCCTCCGCACTCGGACACAATTCCCCTCACTGGCCTCCGTACTGGGACTCGATTCCCCTCACTGGCCTCTGCACTGGGACTCGATTCCCCTCACTGGCCTCCGCACTGGGACTCAATTCCCCTCACTGGCTCTGCACTGGGACTCGATTCCCCTCACTGGCCACCGCACTGGGACTCGATTCCCCAAACTGACCTCCGCACTGGGACTCGATTTCGCTCACTGGCCTCTGCACTGGGACTCGATTCCCCTCACTGACCTCCGCACTGGGACTCGATTCCCCACACTGACCTCCGCACTTGGACTCGATTCCGCTCACTGGCCTCCGCACTGGGACTCGATTCCCCTCACTAGCCTCCGCACTGGGACTCAATTCCCCTCACTGGCCTCCGCACTGGGACTCGATTCCGCTCACTGGCCTCCGCACTGGGACCCGATTCCCTTCACTCGCCTCCGCACTGGGACTTGATTCCCCTCACTGGCCTCTGCACTGGAACTTGATTCCCCTCACTGGCCTCTGCACTGGGACTCAATTCCCCTCAATGGCCTTCACACTGGGACTCGATTCCCCTCACTGGCCTCCACACTGGGACTTGATTCCCCACACTGACGTCCACACTGGAACTTGATTCCCCTCACTGGCCTCTGCACCAGGACTCGATTCCCCTCACTGGCCTTCACACTGGGACTCGATTCCCCTCACTGGCCTCCACACTGGGACTTGATTCCCCACACTGACGTCCACACTGGAACTTGATTCCCCTCACTGGCCTCTGCACCAGGATTCGATTCCCCTCACTGGCCTCTGCACTGGAACTTGATTCCCCTCACTGGCTTCTGCACTGGGACTCGATTCCCCTCACTGGCCTCCGCACTGGGACTTGATTCCCCACACTGACCTCTGCACTTGGACTCGATTCCGCTCACTGGCCTCCGCACTGGGACTCGATTCCGCTCACTGGCCTCCGCACTGGGACTCGATTCCCCTCACTGACCTCTGCACTGTGACTCGATTCCCCTCACTGGCCTCCGCACTGGGACTCGATTCTCCTCACTGACCTCCGCACTGGGACTCGATTCCCCTCACTGACCTCCGCACTGGGACTCGATTCCCCTCACTGGCCTCCGCACTTGGACTCGATTCCCCTCACTGGCCTCCGCACTGGGACTCGATTCCCCTCACTGGCCTCTGCACTGGGACTCGATTCCCCTCACTGACCTCCGCACTGGGACTCGATTCCCCACACTGACCTCCGCACTTGGACTCGATTCCGCTCACTGGCCTCCGCACTGGGACTCGATTCCCCTCACTAGCCTCCGCACTGGGACTCAATTCCCCTCACTGGCCTCCGCACTGGGACTCGATTCCGCTCACTGGCCTCCGCACTGGGACCCGATTCCCTTCACTCGCCTCCGCACTGGGACTTGATTCCCCTCACTGGCCTCTGCACTGGAACTTGATTCCCCTCACTGGCCTCTGCACTGGGACTCAATTCCCCTCAATGGCCTTCACACTGGGACTCGATTCCCCTCACTGGCCTCCACACTGGGACTTGATTCCCCACACTGACGTCCACACTGGAACTTGATTCCCCTCACTGGCCTCTGCACCAGGACTCGATTCCCCTCACTGGCCTCTGCACTGGGACTCGATTCCCCTCACTGGCCTCTGCACTGGGACTCGATTCCCCTCACTGGCCTCTGCACTGGGACTCGATTCCCTCACTGGCCTCTGCACTGGGACTCGATTCCCCTCACTGACCTCTGCACTGGGACTCGATTCCCCTCACTGGCCTCCGCACTCGGACACAATTCCCCTCACTGGCCTCCGTACTGGGACTCGATTGCCCTCACTGGCCTCTGCACTGGGACTCAATTCCCCTCACTGGCCTCTGCACTGGGACTCAATTCCCCTCAATGGCCTTCACACTGGGACTCGATTCCCCTCACTGGCCTCCACACTGGGACTTGATTCCCCACACTGACGTCCACACTGGAACTTGATTCCCCTCACTGGCCTCTGCACCAGGATTCGATTCCCCTCACTGGCCTCTGCACTGGAACTTGATTCCCCTCACTGGCTTCTGCACTGGGACTCGATTCCCCTCACTGGCCTCCGCACTGGGACTTGATTCCCCACACTGACCTCTGCACTTGGACTCGATTCCGCTCACTGGCCTCCGCACTGGGACTCAATTCCCCTCACTGACCTCTGCACTGGGACTCGATTCCCCTCACTGACCTCTGCACTGGGACTCGATTCCCCTCAATGGCCTCTGCACTGGGACACGATTCCCCTCACTGGCCTCTGCACCAGGACTTGTTTCCCCTCACTGGCCTCCGCACTGGGACCCAATTCCCCTCACTGGCCTCTGCACTGGGACTCGATTCTCCTCAATGGCCTTCACACTGGGACTCGATTCCCCTCACTGGCCTCTGCACTGGGACTCGATTCCCCTCAATGGCCTTCACACTGGGACTCGATTCCCCTAACTGACCTCCGCAGTGGGACTCAATTCCCCTCACTGGCCTCCGCACTGGGACTCGATTCCCAACACTGACCTCCGCACTGGGACTCGATTCCCCTCACTGGCCTCCGCACTGGGACTCGATTCCCCTCACTGGCCTCTGCACTGGGACTCGATTCCCCTCACTGGCCTCTGCACTGGTACTCGATTCCCCTCACTGGCCTCCCCACTGGGACTCGATTCCCCTCACTGGCTTCTGCACTGGGACTCGATTCCCCTCACTGGCCTCTGCACTGGGTCTCGAATCCCCTCACTGGCCTCCCCACTGGGACTCGATTCCCCTCACTGGCTTCTGCACTGGGACTCGATTCCCCTCACTGGCCTCCGCACTGGGACCCGATTCCCTTCACTGGCCTCCGCACTGGGACTCGATTCCCCTCACTGGCCTCCGCACTGGGACTCGATTGCCCTCACTGGCCTCTGCACTGGGACTCAATTCCCCTCACTGGCCTCTGCACTGGGACTCAATTCCCCTCAATGGCCTCCGCACTGGGACCCGATTCCCTTCACTCGCCTCCGCACTGGGACTTGATTCCCCTCACTGGCCTCTGCACTGGAACTTGATTCCCCTCACTGGCCTCTGCACTGGGACTCGATTCTCCTCACTGGCCTCTGCACTGGTACTCGATTCCCCTCACTGGCCTCCCCACTGGGACTCGATTCCCCTCACTGGCTTCTGCACTGGGACTCGATTCCCCTCACTGGCCTCTGCACTGGGTCTCGAATTCCCTCACTGGCCTCCCCACTGGGACTCGATTCCCCTCACTGGCTTCTGCACTGGGACTCGATTCCCCTCACTGGCCTCTGCACTGGGACTCAATTCCCCTCAATGGCCTTCACACTGGGACTCGATTCCCCTCACTGGCCTCCACACTGGGACTTGATTCCCCACACTGACGTCCACACTGGAACTTGATTCCCCTCACTGGCCTCTGCACCAGGATTCGATTCCCCTCACTGGCCTCTGCACTGGAACTCGATTCCCCTCACTGGCCTCCGCACTCGGACACAATTCCCCTCACTGGCCTCCGTACTGGGACTCAATTCCCCTCAATGGCCTCCGCACTGGGACCCGATTCCCTTCACTCGCCTCCGCACTGGGACCCAATTCCCCTCACTGGCCTCTGCACTGGGACTCGATTCTCCTCAATGGCCTTCACACTGGGACTCGATTCCCCTCACTGGCCTCTGCACTGGGACTCGATTCCCCTCAATGGCCTTCACACTGGGACTCGATTCCCCTAACTGACCTCCGCAGTGGGACTCAATTCCCCTCACTGGCCTCCGCACTGGGACTCGATTCCCAACACTGACCTCCGCACTGGGACTCGATTCCCCTCACTGGCCTCCCCACTGGGACTCGATTCCCCTCACTGGCCTCTGCACTGGGACTCGATTCCGCTCACTGGCCTCTGCACTGGTACTCGATTCCCCTCACTGGCCTCCCCACTGGGACTCGATTCCCCTCACTGGCTTCTGCACTGGGACTCGATTCCCCTCACTGGCCTCTGCACTGGGTCTCGAATCCCCTCACTGGCCTCCCCACTGGGACTCGATTCCCCTCACTGGCTTCTGCACTGGGACTCGATTCCCCTCACTGGCCTCCGCACTGGGACCCGATTCCCTTCACTGGCCTCCGCACTGGGACTCGATTCCCCTCACTGGCCTCCGCACTGGGACTCGATTGCCCTCACTGGCCTCTGCACTGGGACTCAATTCCCCTCACTGGCCTCTGCACTGGGACTCAATTCCCCTCAATGGCCTCCGCACTGGGACCCGATTCCCTTCACTCGCCTCCGCACTGGGACTTGATTCCCCTCACTGGCCTCTGCACTGGAACTTGATTCCCCTCACTGGCCTCTGCACTTGGACTCAATTCCCCTCAATGGCCTTCACACTGGGACTCGATTCCCCTCACTGGCCTCCACACTGGGACTTGATTCCCCACACTGACGTCCACACTGGAACTTGATTCCCCTCACTGGCCTCTGCACCAGGACTCGATTCCCCTCACTGGCCTCTGCACTGGGACTCGATTCCCCTCACTGGCCTCTGCACTGGGACTCGATTCCCCTCACTGGCCTCTGCACTGGGACTCGATTCCCTCACTGGCCTCTGCACTGGGACTCGATTCCCCTCACTGACCTCTGCACTGGGACTCGATTCCCCTCACTGGCCTCCGCACTCGGACACAATTCCCCTCACTGGCCTCCGTACTGGGACTCGATTGCCCTCACTGGCCTCTGCACTGGGACTCAATTCCCCTCACTGGCCTCTGCACTGGGACTCAATTCCCCTCAATGGCCTTCACACTGGGACTCGATTCCCCTCACTGGCCTCCACACTGGGACTTGATTCCCCACACTGACGTCCACACTGGAACTTGATTCCCCTCACTGGCCTCTGCACCAGGATTCGATTCCCCTCACTGGCCTCTGCACTGGAACTTGATTCCCCTCACTGGCTTCTGCACTGGGACTCGATTCCCCTCACTGGCCTCCGCACTGGGACTTGATTCCCCACACTGACCTCTGCACTTGGACTCGATTCCGCTCACTGGCCTCCGCACTGGGACTCAATTCCACTCACTGACCTCTGCACTGGGACTCGATTCCCCTCAATGGCCTCCGCACTGGGACTCAATTCCCCTCACTGGTCTCCGCACTGGGACTCGATTCCCCTCACTGGCCTCTGCACCAGGACTTGTTTCCCCTCACTGGCCTCCGCACTGGGACCCAATTCCCCTCACTGGCCTCTGCACTGGGACTCGATTCTCCTCAATGGCCTTCACACTGGGACTCGATTCCCCTCACTGACCTCCGCACTGGGACTCGATTCCCCTCACTGGCTTCTGCACTGTAACTCGATTCCCCTCACTGGCTTCTGCACTGGAACTCGATTCCCCTCACTGGCCTCTGCTCTGGAACTTGGTTCTCCTCACTGGCCTCTGCACTGGGACTCGATTCCCCTCACTGGCCTCTGCACTGGGACTCGATTCCCCTCACTGACCTCCGCACTTGGACTCGATTCCCCTCACTGGCTTCTGCACTGGGACTCAATTCCGCTCACTGGCCTCCACACTTGGACTTGATTCCCCACATTGACCTCCGCAGTGGGACTCGATTCCCCTCACTGGCCTCTGCACTGGGACTCGATTCCCCTCACTGACCTCCGCACTGGGACTCGATTCCCCTCACTGGCTTCTGCACTGGGACCCGATTCCCTTCACTGGCCTCCGCACTGGGACTCGATTCCCCTCACTGGCCTCCGCACTGGGACTCGATTGCCCTCACTGGCCTCTGCACTGGGACTCAATTCCCCTCACTGGCCTCTGCACTGGGACTCAATTCCCCTCAATGGCCTTCACACTGGGACTCGATTCCCCTCACTGGCCTCCACACTGGGACTTGATTCACCACACTGACGTCCACACTGGAACTTGATTCCCCTCACTGGCCTCTGCACCAGGATTCGATTCCCCTCACTGGCCTCTGCACTGGAACTTGATTCCCCTCACTGGCTTCTGCACTGGGACTCGATTCCCCTCACTGGCCTCTGCACTGGAACTTGATTCCCCTCACTGGCCTCTGCACTGGGACTCGATTCCCCTCACTGACCTCCGCACTGGGACTCGATTCCCCTCACTGGCCTCTGCACCAGGACTTGTTTCCCCTCACTGGCCTCCGCACTGGGACCCAATTCCCCTCACTGGCCTCTGCACTGGGACTCGATTCTCCTCAATGGCCTTCACACTGGGACTCGATTCCCCTCACTGGCCTCTGCACTGGGACTCGATTCCCCTCAATGGCCTTCACACTGGGACTCGATTCCCCTAAGTGACCTCCGCAGTGGGACTCAATTCCCCTCACTGGCCTCCGCACTGGGACTCGATTCCCAACACTGACCTCCGCACTGGGACTCGATTCCCCTCACTGGCCTCCGCACTGGGACTCGATTCCCCTCACTGGCCTCTGCACTGGGACTCGATTCCCCTCACTGGCCTCTGCACTGGTACTCGATTCCCCTCACTGGCCTCCCCACTGGGACTCGATTCCCCTCACTGGCTTCTGCACTGGGACTCGATTCCCCTCACTGGCCTCTGCACTGGGTCTCGAATCCCCTCACTGGCCTCCCCACTGGGACTCGATTCCCCTCACTGGCTTCTGCACTGGGACTCGATTCCCCTCACTGGCCTCCGCACTCGGACACAATTCCCCTCACTGGCCTCCGTACTGGGACTCGATTGCCCTCACTGGCCTCTGCACTGGGACTCAATTCCCCTCACTGGCCTCTGCACTGGGACTCAATTCCCCTCAATGGCCTTCACACTGGGACTCGATTCCCCTCACTGGCCTCCACACTGGGACTTGATTCCCCACACTGACGTCCACACTGGAACTTGATTCCCCTCACTGGCCTCTGCACCAGGATTCGATTCCCCTCACTGGCCTCTGCACTGGAACTTGATTCCCCTCACTGGCTTCTGCACTGGGACTCGATTCCCCTCACTGGCCTCCGCACTGGGACTTGATTCCCCACACTGACCTCTGCACTTGGACTCGATTCCGCTCACTGGCCTCCGCACTGGGACTCAATTCCCCTCACTGACCTCTGCACTGGGACTCGATTCCCCTCAATGGCCTCTGCACTGGGACTCGATTCCCCTCACTGGCCTCTGCACCAGGACTTGTTTCCCCTCACTGGCCTCCGCACTGGGACCCAATTCCCCTCACTGGCCTCTGCACTGGGACTCGATTCTCCTCAATGGCCTTCACACTGGGACTCGATTCCCCTCACTGGCCTCTGCACTGGGACTCGATTCCCCTCAATGGCCTTCACACTGGGACTCGATTCCCCTAACTGACCTCCGCAGTGGGACTCAATTCCCCTCACTGGCCTCCGCACTGGGACTCGATTCCCAACACTGACCTCCGCACTGGGATTCGATTCCCCTCACTGGCCTCCGCACTGGGACTCGATTCCCCTCACTGGCCTCTGCACTGGGACTCGATTCCCCTCACTGGCCTCTGCACTGGTACTCGATTCCCCTCACTGGCCTCCCCACTGGGACTCGATTCCCCTCACTGGCTTCTGCACTGGGACTCGATTCCCCTCACTGGCCTCTGCACTGGGTCTCGAATCCCCTCACTGGCCTCCCCACTGGGACTCGATTCCCCTCACTGGCTTCTGCACTGGGACTCGATTCCCCTCACTGGCCTCCGCACTGGGACCCGATTCCCTTCACTGGCCTCCGCACTGGGACTCGATTCCCCTCACTGGCCTCCGCACTGGGACTCGATTGCCCTCACTGGCCTCTGCACTGGGACTCAATTCCCCTCACTGGCCTCTGCACTGGGACTCGATTCCCCTCAATGGCCTCCGCACTGGGACCCGATTCCCTTCACTCGCCTCCGCACTGGGACTTGATTCCCCTCACTGGCCTCTGCACTGGAACTTGATTCCCCTCACTGGCCTCTGCACTGGGACTCAATTCCCCTCAATGGCCTTCACACTGGGACTCGATTCCCCTCACTGGCCTCCACACTGGGACTTGATTCCCCACACTGACGTCCACACTGGATCTTGATTCCCCTCACTGGCCCCTGCACCAGGACTCGATTCCCCTCACTGGCCTCTGCACTGGGACTCGATTCCCCTCACTGGCCTCTGCACTGGGACTCGATTCCCCTCACTGGCCTCTGCACTGGGACTCGATTCCCTCACTGGCCTCTGCACTGGGACTCGATTCCCCTCACTGACCTCTGCACTGGGACTCGATTCCCCTCACTGGCCTCCGCACTCGGACACAATTCCCCTCACTGGCCTCCGTACTGGGACTCGATTGCCCTCACTGGCCTCTGCACTGGGACTCAATTCCCCTCACTGGCCTCCGCACTGGGACCCAATTCCCCTCACTGGCCTCTGCACTGGGACTCGATTCTCCTCAATGGCCTTCACACTGGGACTCGATTCCCCTCACTGGCCTCTGCACTGGGACTCGATTCCCCTCAATGGCCTTCACACTGGGACTCGATTCCCCTAACTGACCTCCGCAGTGGGACTCAATTCCCCTCACTGGCCTCCGCACTGGGACTCGATTCCCAACACTGACCTCCGCACTGGGACTCGATTCCCCTCAATGGCCTCCGCACTGGGACTCGATTCCCCTCACTGGCCTCTGCACCAGGACTTGTTTCCCCTCACTGGCCTCCGCACTGGGACCCAATTCCCCTAACTGGCCTCTGCACTGGGACTCGATTCTCCTCAATGGCCTTCACACTGGGACTCGATTCCCCTCACTGACCTCCGCACTGGGACTCGATTCCCCTCACTGGCTTCTGCACTGTAACTCGATTCCCCTCACTGGCTTCTGCACTGGAACTCGATTCCCCTCACTGGCCTCTGCTCTGGAACTTGGTTCTCCTCACTGGCCTCTGCACTGGGACTCGATACCCCTCACTGGCCTCTGCACTGGGACTCGATTCCCCTCACTGACCTCCGCACTTGGACTCGATTCCCCTCACTGGCTTCTGCACTGGGACTCAATTCCGCTCACTGGCCTCCACACTTGGACTTGATTCCCCACATTGACCTCCGCAGTGGGACTCGATTCCCCTCACTGGCCTCTGCACTGGGACTCGATTCCCCTCACTGACCTCCGCACTGGGACTCGATTCCCCTCACTGGCTTCTGCACTGGAACTCGATTCCCCTCACTGGCCTCTGCACTGGAACTTGATTCCCCTCACTGGCCTCTGCACTGGGACTCGATTCCCCTCACTGACCTCCGCACTTGGACTCGATTCCCCTCACTGACCTCCGCACTTGGACTCGATTCCCCTCACTGGCTTCTGCACTGGGACTCAATTCCGCTCACTGGCCTCCACACTTGGACTTGATTCCCCACATTGACCTCCGCAGTGGGACTCGATTCCCCTCACTGGCCTCTGCACTGGGACTCGATTCCCCTCACTGACCTCCGCACTGGGACTCGATTCCCCTCACTGGCTTCTGCACTGGAACTCGATTCCCCTCACTGGCCTCTGCACTGGAACTTGATTCCCCTCACTGGCCTCTGCACTGGGACTCGATTCCCCTCACTGACCTCCGCACTTGGACTCGATTCCCCTCACTGACCTCCGCACTGGGACTCGATTCCCCTCACTGGCTTCTGCACTGGAACTCGATTCCCCTCACTGGCCTCTGCACTGGAACTTGATTCCCCTCACTGGCCTCTGCACTGGGACTCGATTCCCCTCACTGACCTCCGCACTGGGACTCGATTCCCCACACTGACCTCCGCACTGGGACTCGATTCCCCTCACTGGCCTCCGCACTGGGACTCGATTCCCCTCACTGGCCTCTGCACTGGGACTCGTTTCCCCTCCCTGGCCTCTGCACTGGTACTCGATTCCCCTCACTGGCCTCTGCACTGGTACTCGATTCCCCTCACTGGCCTCCCCACTGGGACTCGATTCCCCTCACTGGCCTCTGCACTGGTACTCGATTCCCCTCACTGGCCTCCCCACTGGGACTCGATTGCCCTCACTGGCTTCTGCACTGGGACTCAATTCCCCTCACTGGCCTCCGCACTGGGACCCGATTCCCTTCACTGGCTTCTGCACTGTAACTCGATTCCCCTCACTGGCTTCTGCACTGGAACTCGATTCCCCTCACTGGCCTCTGCACTGGGACTCGATTCCCCTCACTGGCCTCTGCACTGGGACTCGATTCCCTCACTGGCCTCTGCACTGGGACTCGATTCCCCTCACTGGCCTCTGCACTGGGACTCGATTCCCTCACTGGCCTCTGCACTGGGACTCGATTCCCCTCACTGACCTCTGCACTGGGACTCGATTCCCCTCACTGACCTCCGCACTGGGACTCGATTCCCCTCACTGGCCTCTGCACCAGGACTTGTTTCCCCTCACTGGCCTCCGCACTGGGACCCAATTCCCCTCACTGGCCTCTGCACTGGGACTCGATTCTCCTCACTGGCCTCTGCACTGGTACTCGATTCCCCTCACTGGCCTCCCCACTGGGACTCGATTCCCCTCACTGGCTTCTGCACTGGGACTCGATTCCCCTCACTGGCCTCTGCACTGGGTCTCGAATCCCCTCACTGGCCTCCCCACTGGGACTCGATTCCCCTCACTGGCCTCTGCACTGGGACTCGATTCTCCTCACTGGCCTCTGCACTGGTACTCGATTCCCCTCACTGGCCTCCCCACTGGGACTCGATTCCCCTCACTGGCTTCTGCACTGGGACTCGATTCCCCTCACTGGCCTCTGCACTGGGTCTCGAATCCCCTCACTGGCCTCCCCACTGGGACTCGATTCCCCTCACTGGCTTCTGCACTGGGACTCGATTCCCCTCACTGGCCTCCGCACTGGGACCCGATTCCCTTCACTGGCCTCCGCACTGGGACTCGATTCCCCTCACTGGCCTCCGCACTGGGACTCGATTGCCCTCACTGGCCTCTGCACTGGGACTCAATTCCCCTCACTGGCCTCTGCACTGGGACTCAATTCCCCTCAATGGCCTTCACACTGGGACTCGATTCCCCTCACTGGCCTCCACACTGGGACTTGATTCCCCACACTGACGTCCACACTGGAACTTGATTCCCCTCACTGGCCTCTGCACCAGGATTCGATTCCCCTCACTGGCCTCTGCACTGGAACTTGATTCCCCTCACTGGCTTCTGCACTGGGACTCGATTCCCCTCACTGGCCTCTGCACTGGAACTTGATTCCCCTCACTGGCCTCTGCACTGGGACTCGATTCCCCTCACTGACCTCCGCACTGGGACTCGATTCCCCTCACTGGCCTCTGCACCAGGACTTGTTTCCCCTCACTGGCCTCCGCACTGGGACCCAATTCCCCTCACTGGCCTCTGCACTGGGACTCGATTCTCCTCAATGGCCTTCACACTGGGACTCGATTCCCCTCACTGGCCTCTGCACTGGGACTCGATTCCCCTCAATGGCCTTCACACTGGGACTCGATTCCCCTAAGTGACCTCCGCAGTGGGACTCAATTCCCCTCACTGGCCTCCGCACTGGGACTCGATTCCCAACACTGACCTCCGCACTGGGACTCGATTCCCCTCACTGGCCTCCGCACTGGGACTCGATTCCCCTCACTGGCCTCTGCACTGGGACTCGATTCCCCTCACTGGCCTCTGCACTGGTACTCGATTCCCCTCACTGGCCTCCCCACTGGTACTCGATTCCCCTCACTGGCTTCTGCACTGGGACTCGATTCCCCTCACTGGCCTCTGCACTGGGTCTCGAATCCCCTCACTGGCCTCCCCACTGGGACTCGATTCCCCTCACTGGCTTCTGCACTGGGACTCGATTCCCCTCACTGGCCTCCGCACTCGGACACAATTCCCCTCACTGGCCTCCGTACTGGGACTCGATTGCCCTCACTGGCCTCTGCACTGGGACTCAATTCCCCTCACTGGCCTCTGCACTGGGACTCAATTCCCCTCAATGGCCTTCACACTGGGACTCGATTCCCCTCACTGGCCTCCACACTGGGACTTGATTCCCCACACTGACGTCCACACTGGAACTTGATTCCCCTCACTGGCCTCTGCACCAGGATTCGATTCCCCTCACTGGCCTCTGCACTGGAACTTGATTCCCCTCACTGGCTTCTGCACTGGGACTCGATTCCCCTCACTGGCCTCCGCACTGGGACTTGATTCCCCACACTGACCTCTGCACTTGGACTCGATTCCGCTCACTGGCCTCCGCACTGGGACTCAATTCCCCTCACTGACCTCTGCACTGGGACTCGATTCCCCTCAATGGCCTCTGCACTGGGACTCGATTCCCCTCACTGGCCTCTGCACCAGGACTTGTTTCCCCTCACTGGCCTCCGCACTGGGACCCAATTCCCCTCACTGGCCTCTGCACTGGGACTCGATTCTCCTCAATGGCCTTCACACTGGGACTCGATTCCCCTCACTGGCCTCTGCACTGGGACTCGATTCCCCTCAATGGCCTTCACACTGGGACTCGATTCCCCTAACTGACCTCCGCAGTGGGACTCAATTCCCCTCACTGGCCTCCGCACTGGGACTCGATTCCCAACACTGACCTCCGCACTGGGACTCGATTCCCCTCACTGGCCTCCGCACTGGGACTCGATTCCCCTCACTGGCCTCTGCACTGGGACTCGATTCCCCTCACTGGCCTCTGCACTGGTACTCGATTCCCCTCACTGGCCTCCCCACTGGGACTCGATTCCCCTCACTGGCTTCTGCACTGGGACTCGATTCCCCTCACTGGCCTCTGCACTGGGTCTCGAATCCCCTCACTGGCCTCCCCACTGGGACTCGATTCCCCTCACTGGCTTCTGCACTGGGACTCGATTCCCCTCACTGGCCTCCGCACTGGGACCCGATTCCCTTCACTGGCCTCCGCACTGGGACTCGATTCCCCTCACTGGCCTCCGCACTGGGACTCGATTGCCCTCACTGGCCTCTGCACTGGGACTCAATTCCCCTCACTGGCCTCTGCACTGGGACTCGATTCCCCTCAATGGCCTCCGCACTGGGACCCGATTCCCTTCACTCGCCTCCGCACTGGGACTTGATTCCCCTCACTGGCCTCTGCACTGGAACTTGATTCCCCTCACTGGCCTCTGCACTGGGACTCAATTCCCCTCAATGGCCTTCACACTGGGACTCGATTCCCCTCACTGGCCTCCACACTGGGACTTGATTCCCCACACTGACGTCCACACTGGATCTTGATTCCCCTCACTGGCCCCTGCACCAGGACTCGATTCCCCTCACTGGCCTCTGCACTGGGACTCGATTCCCCTCACTGGCCTCTGCACTGGGACTCGATTCCCCTCACTGGCCTCTGCACTGGGACTCGATTCCCTCACTGGCCTCTGCACTGGGACTCGATTCCCCTCACTGACCTCTGCACTGGGACTCGATTCCCCTCACTGGCCTCCGCACTCGGACACAATTCCCCTCACTGGCCTCCGTACTGGGACTCGATTGCCCTCACTGGCCTCTGCACTGGGACTCAATTCCCCTCACTGGCCTCTGCACTGGGACTCGATTCCCCTCACTGACCTCTGCACTGGGACTCGATTCCCCTCACTGGCCTCCGCACTCGGACACAATTCCCCTCACTGGCCTCCGTACTGGGACTCGAATGCCCTCACTGGCCTCTGCACTGGGACTCAATTCCCCTCACTGGCCTCTGCACTGGGACTCAATTCCCCTCAATGGCCTTCACACTGGGACTCGATTCCCCTCACTGGCCTCCACACTGGGACTTGATTCCCCACACTGACGTCCACACTGGAACTTGATTCCCCTCACTGGCCTCTGCACCAGGATTCGATTCCCCTCACTGGCCTCTGCACTGGAACTTGATTCCCCTCACTGGCTTCTGCACTGGGACTCGATTCCCCTCACTGGCCTCCGCACTGGGACTTGATTCCCCACACTGACCTCTGCACTTGGACTCGATTCCGCTCACTGGCCTCCGCACTGGGACTCAATTCCCCTCACTGACCTCTGCACTGGGACTCGATTCCCCTCAATGGCCTCCGCACTGGGACTCAATTCCCCGCACTGGTCTCCGCACTGGGACTCGATTCCCCTCACTGGCCTCTGCACCAGGACTTGTTTCCCCTCACTGGCCTCCGCACTGGGACCCAATTCCCCTCACTGGCCTCTGCACTGGGACTCGATTCTCCTCAATGGCCTTCACACTGGGACTCGATTCCCCTCACTGACCTCCGCACTGGGACTCGATTCCCCTCACTGGCCTCTGCACTGGGACTCGATTCCCCTCCCTGGCCTCTGCACTGGTACTCGATTCCCCTCACTGGCCTCTGCACTGGTACTCGATTCCCCTCACTGGCCTCCCCACTGGGACTCGATTCCCCTCACTGGCTTCTGCACTGGGACTCGATTCCCCTCACTGGCCTCCGCACTGGGACCCGATTCCCTTCACTGGCTTCTGCACTGGGACTCGATTCCCCTCACTGGCCTCTGCACTGGTACTCGATTCCCCTCACTGGCTTCTGCACTGGGACTCGATTCCCCTCACTGGCCTCCGCACTGGGACCCGATTCCCTTCACTGGCCTCCGAACTGGGACTCGATTCCCCTCACTGGCCTCCGCACTGGGACTCGATTCCCCTCACTGGCCTCTGCACTGGGACTCGATTCCCCTCACTGGCCTCTGCACTGGGACTCGATTCCCCTCACTGGCCTCTGCACTGGGACTCGATTCCCCTCACTGGCCTCTGCACTGGGACTCGATTCCCTCACTGGCCTCTGCACTGGGACTCGATTCCCCTCACTGACCTCTGCACTGGGACTCGATTCCCCTCACTGGCCTCCGCACTCGGACACAATTCCCCTCACTGGCCTCCGTACTGGGACTCGATTGCCCTCACTGGCCTCTGCACTGGGACTCAATTCCCCTCACTGGCCTCTGCACTGGGACTCAATTCCCCTCAATGGCCTTCACACTGGGACTCGATTCCCCTCACTGGCCTCCACACTGGGACTTGATTCCCCACACTGACGTCCACACTGGAACTTGATTCCCCTCACTGGCCTCTGCACCAGGATTCGATTCCCCTCACTGGCCTCTGCACTGGAACTTGATTCCCCTCACTGGCTTCTGCACTGGGACTCGATTCCCCTCACTGGCCTCCGCACTGGGACTTGATTCCCCACACTGACCTCTGCACTTGGACTCGATTCCGCTCACTGGCCTCCGCACTGGGACTCAATTCCCCTCACTGACCTCTGCACTGGGACTCGATTCCCCTCAATGGCCTCCGCACTGGGACTCAATTCCCCTCACTGGTCTCCGCACTGGGACTCGATTCCCCTCACTGGCCTCTGCACCAGGACTTGTTTCCCCTCACTGGCCTCCGCACTGGGACCCAATTCCCCTCACTGGCCTCTGCACTGGGACTCGATTCTCCTCAATGGCCTTCACACTGGGACTCGATTCCCCTCACTGACGTCCACACTGGAACTTGATTCCCCTCACTGGCCTCTGCACCAGGACTCGATTCCCCTCACTGGCCTCTGCACTGGGACCCAATTCCCCTCACTGGCCTCTGCACTGGGACTCGATTCTCCTCAATGGCCTTCACACTGGGACTCGATTCCCCTCACTGGCCTCTGCACTGGGACTCGATTCCCCTCAATGGCCTTCACACTGGGACTCGATTCCCCTAAGTGACCTCCGCAGTGGGACTCAATTCCCCTCACTGGCCTCCGCACTGGGACTCGATTCCCAACACTGACCTCCGCACTGGGACTCGATTCCCCTCACTGGCCTCCGCACTGGGACTCGATTCCCCTCACTGGCCTCTGCACTGGGACTCGATTCCCCTCACTGGCCTCTGCACTGGTACTCGATTCCCCTCACTGGCCTCCCCACTGGGACTCGATTCCCCTCACTGGCTTCTGCACTGGGACTCGATTCCCCTCACTGGCCTCTGCACTGGGTCTCGAATCCCCTCACTGGCCTCCCCACTGGGACTCGATTCCCCTCACTGGCTTCTGCACTGGGACTCGATTCCCCTCACTGGCCTCCGCACTCGGACACAATTCCCCTCACTGGCCTCCGTACTGGGACTCGATTGCCCTCACTGGCCTCTGCACTGGGACTCAATTCCCCTCACTGGCCTCTGCACTGGGACTCAATTCCCCTCAATGGCCTTCACACTGGGACTCGATTCCCCTCACTGGCCTCCACACTGGGACTTGATTCCCCACACTGACGTCCACACTGGAACTTGATTCCCCTCACTGGCCTCTGCACCAGGATTCGATTCCCCTCACTGGCCTCTGCACTGGAACTTGATTCCCCTCACTGGCTTCTGCACTGGGACTCGATTCCCCTCACTGGCCTCCGCACTGGGACTTGATTCCCCACACTGACCTCTGCACTTGGACTCGATTCCGCTCACTGGCCTCCGCACTGGGACTCAATTCCCCTCACTGACCTCTGCACTGGGACTCGATTCCCCTCAATGGCCTCTGCACTGGGACTCGATTCCCCTCACTGGCCTCTGCACCAGGACTTGTTTCCCCTCACTGGCCTCCGCACTGGGACCCAATTCCCCTCACTGGCCTCTGCACTGGGACTCGATTCTCCTCAATGGCCTTCACACTGGGACTCGATTCCCCTCACTGGCCTCTGCACTGGGACTCGATTCCCCTCAATGGCCTTCACACTGGGACTCGATTCCCCTAACTGACCTCCGCAGTGGGACTCAATTCCCCTCACTGGCCTCCGCACTGGGACTCGATTCCCAACACTGACCTCCGCACTGGGATTCGATTCCCCTCACTGGCCTCCGCACTGGGACTCGATTCCCCTCACTGGCCTCTGCACTGGGACTCGATTCCCCTCACTGGCCTCTGCACTGGTACTCGATTCCCCTCACTGGCCTCCCCACTGGGACTCGATTCCCCTCACTGGCTTCTGCACTGGGACTCGATTCCCCTCACTGGCCTCTGCACTGGGTCTCGAATCCCCTCACTGGCCTCCCCACTGGGACTCGATTCCCCTCACTGGCTTCTGCACTGGGACTCGATTCCCCTCACTGGCCTCCGCACTGGGACCCGATTCCCTTCACTGGCCTCCGCACTGGGACTCGATTCCCCTCACTGGCCTCCGCACTGGGACTCGATTGCCCTCACTGGCCTCTGCACTGGGACTCAATTCCCCTCACTGGCCTCTGCACTGGGACTCGATTCCCCTCAATGGCCTCCGCACTGGGACCCGATTCCCTTCACTCGCCTCCGCACTGGGACTTGATTCCCCTCACTGGCCTCTGCACTGGAACTTGATTCCCCTCACTGGCCTCTGCACTGGGACTCAATTCCCCTCAATGGCCTTCACACTGGGACTCGATTCCCCTCACTGGCCTCCACACTGGGACTTGATTCCCCACACTGACGTCCACACTGGATCTTGATTCCCCTCACTGGCCCCTGCACCAGGACTCGATTCCCCTCACTGGCCTCTGCACTGGGACTCGATTCCCCTCACTGGCCTCTGCACTGGGACTCGATTCCCCTCACTGGCCTCTGCACTGGGACTCGATTCCCTCACTGGCCTCTGCACTGGGACTCGATTCCCCTCACTGACCTCTGCACTGGGACTCGATTCCCCTCACTGGCCTCCGCACTCGGACACAATTCCCCTCACTGGCCTCCGTACTGGGACTCGATTGCCCTCACTGGCCTCTGCACTGGGACTCAATTCCCCTCACTGGCCTCCGCACTGGGACCCAATTCCCCTCACTGGCCTCTGCACTGGGACTCGATTCTCCTCAATGGCCTTCACACTGGGACTCGATTCCCCTCACTGGCCTCTGCACTGGGACTCGATTCCCCTCAATGGCCTTCACACTGGGACTCGATTCCCCTAACTGACCTCCGCAGTGGGACTCAATTCCCCTCACTGGCCTCCGCACTGGGACTCGATTCCCAACACTGACCTCCGCACTGGGACTCGATTCCCCTCAATGGCCTCCGCACTGGGACTCGATTCCCCTCACTGGCCTCTGCACCAGGACTTGTTTCCCCTCACTGGCCTCCGCACTGGGACCCAATTCCCCTAACTGGCCTCTGCACTGGGACTCGATTCTCCTCAATGGCCTTCACACTGGGACTCGATTCCCCTCACTGACCTCCGCACTGGGACTCGATTCCCCTCACTGGCTTCTGCACTGTAACTCGATTCCCCTCACTGGCTTCTGCACTGGAACTCGATTCCCCTCACTGGCCTCTGCTCTGGAACTTGGTTCTCCTCACTGGCCTCTGCACTGGGACTCGATACCCCTCACTGGCCTCTGCACTGGGACTCGATTCCCCTCACTGACCTCCGCACTTGGACTCGATTCCCCTCACTGGCTTCTGCACTGGGACTCAATTCCGCTCACTGGCCTCCACACTTGGACTTGATTCCCCACATTGACCTCCGCAGTGGGACTCGATTCCCCTCACTGGCCTCTGCACTGGGACTCGATTCCCCTCACTGACCTCCGCACTGGGACTCGATTCCCCTCACTGGCTTCTGCACTGGAACTCGATTCCCCTCACTGGCCTCTGCACTGGAACTTGATTCCCCTCACTGGCCTCTGCACTGGGACTCGATTCCCCTCACTGACCTCCGCACTTGGACTCGATTCCCCTCACTGACCTCCGCACTTGGACTCGATTCCCCTCACTGGCTTCTGCACTGGGACTCAATTCCGCTCACTGGCCTCCACACTTGGACTTGATTCCCCACATTGACCTCCGCAGTGGGACTCGATTCCCCTCACTGGCCTCTGCACTGGGACTCGATTCCCCTCACTGACCTCCGCACTGGGACTCGATTCCCCTCACTGGCTTCTGCACTGGAACTCGATTCCCCTCACTGGCCTCTGCACTGGAACTTGATTCCCCTCACTGGCCTCTGCACTGGGACTCGATTCCCCTCACTGACCTCCGCACTTGGACTCGATTCCCCTCACTGACCTCCGCACTGGGACTCGATTCCCCTCACTGGCTTCTGCACTGGAACTCGATTCCCCTCACTGGCCTCTGCACTGGAACTTGATTCCCCTCACTGGCCTCTGCACTGGGACTCGATTCCCCTCACTGACCTCCGCACTGGGACTCGATTCCCCACACTGACCTCCGCACTGGGACTCGATTCCCCTCACTGGCCTCCGCACTGGGACTCGATTCCCCTCACTGGCCTCTGCACTGGGACTCGTTTCCCCTCCCTGGCCTCTGCACTGGTACTCGATTCCCCTCACTGGCCTCTGCACTGGTACTCGATTCCCCTCACTGGCCTCCCCACTGGGACTCGATTCCCCTCACTGGCCTCTGCACTGGTACTCGATTCCCCTCACTGGCCTCCCCACTGGGACTCGATTGCCCTCACTGGCTTCTGCACTGGGACTCAATTCCCCTCACTGGCCTCCGCACTGGGACCCGATTCCCTTCACTGGCTTCTGCACTGTAACTCGATTCCCCTCACTGGCTTCTGCACTGGAACTCGATTCCCCTCACTGGCCTCTGCACTGGGACTCGATTCCCCTCACTGGCCTCTGCACTGGGACTCGATTCCCTCACTGGCCTCTGCACTGGGACTCGATTCCCCTCACTGGCCTCTGCACTGGGACTCGATTCCCTCACTGGCCTCTGCACTGGGACTCGATTCCCCTCACTGACCTCTGCACTGGGACTCGATTCCCCTCACTGACCTCCGCACTGGGACTCGATTCCCCTCACTGGCCTCTGCACCAGGACTTGTTTCCCCTCACTGGCCTCCGCACTGGGACCCAATTCCCCTCACTGGCCTCTGCACTGGGACTCGATTCTCCTCACTGGCCTCTGCACTGGTACTCGATTCCCCTCACTGGCCTCCCCACTGGGACTCGATTCCCCTCACTGGCTTCTGCACTGGGACTCGATTCCCCTCACTGGCCTCTGCACTGGGTCTCGAATCCCCTCACTGGCCTCCCCACTGGGACTCGATTCCCCTCACTGGCCTCTGCACTGGGACTCGATTCTCCTCACTGGCCTCTGCACTGGTACTCGATTCCCCTCACTGGCCTCCCCACTGGGACTCGATTCCCCTCACTGGCTTCTGCACTGGGACTCGATTCCCCTCACTGGCCTCTGCACTGGGTCTCGAATCCCCTCACTGGCCTCCCCACTGGGACTCGATTCCCCTCACTGGCTTCTGCACTGGGACTCGATTCCCCTCACTGGCCTCCGCACTGGGACCCGATTCCCTTCACTGGCCTCCGCACTGGGACTCGATTCCCCTCACTGGCCTCCGCACTGGGACTCGATTGCCCTCACTGGCCTCTGCACTGGGACTCAATTCCCCTCACTGGCCTCTGCACTGGGACTCAATTCCCCTCAATGGCCTTCACACTGGGACTCGATTCCCCTCACTGGCCTCCACACTGGGACTTGATTCCCCACACTGACGTCCACACTGGAACTTGATTCCCCTCACTGGCCTCTGCACCAGGATTCGATTCCCCTCACTGGCCTCTGCACTGGAACTTGATTCCCCTCACTGGCTTCTGCACTGGGACTCGATTCCCCTCACTGGCCTCTGCACTGGAACTTGATTCCCCTCACTGGCCTCTGCACTGGGACTCGATTCCCCTCACTGACCTCCGCACTGGGACTCGATTCCCCTCACTGGCCTCTGCACCAGGACTTGTTTCCCCTCACTGGCCTCCGCACTGGGACCCAATTCCCCTCACTGGCCTCTGCACTGGGACTCGATTCTCCTCAATGGCCTTCACACTGGGACTCGATTCCCCTCACTGGCCTCTGCACTGGGACTCGATTCCCCTCAATGGCCTTCACACTGGGACTCGATTCCCCTAAGTGACCTCCGCAGTGGGACTCAATTCCCCTCACTGGCCTCCGCACTGGGACTCGATTCCCAACACTGACCTCCGCACTGGGACTCGATTCCCCTCACTGGCCTCCGCACTGGGACTCGATTCCCCTCACTGGCCTCTGCACTGGGACTCGATTCCCCTCACTGGCCTCTGCACTGGTACTCGATTCCCCTCACTGGCCTCCCCACTGGTACTCGATTCCCCTCACTGGCTTCTGCACTGGGACTCGATTCCCCTCACTGGCCTCTGCACTGGGTCTCGAATCCCCTCACTGGCCTCCCCACTGGGACTCGATTCCCCTCACTGGCTTCTGCACTGGGACTCGATTCCCCTCACTGGCCTCCGCACTCGGACACAATTCCCCTCACTGGCCTCCGTACTGGGACTCGATTGCCCTCACTGGCCTCTGCACTGGGACTCAATTCCCCTCACTGGCCTCTGCACTGGGACTCAATTCCCCTCAATGGCCTTCACACTGGGACTCGATTCCCCTCACTGGCCTCCACACTGGGACTTGATTCCCCACACTGACGTCCACACTGGAACTTGATTCCCCTCACTGGCCTCTGCACCAGGATTCGATTCCCCTCACTGGCCTCTGCACTGGAACTTGATTCCCCTCACTGGCTTCTGCACTGGGACTCGATTCCCCTCACTGGCCTCCGCACTGGGACTTGATTCCCCACACTGACCTCTGCACTTGGACTCGATTCCGCTCACTGGCCTCCGCACTGGGACTCAATTCCCCTCACTGACCTCTGCACTGGGACTCGATTCCCCTCAATGGCCTCTGCACTGGGACTCGATTCCCCTCACTGGCCTCTGCACCAGGACTTGTTTCCCCTCACTGGCCTCCGCACTGGGACCCAATTCCCCTCACTGGCCTCTGCACTGGGACTCGATTCTCCTCAATGGCCTTCACACTGGGACTCGATTCCCCTCACTGGCCTCTGCACTGGGACTCGATTCCCCTCAATGGCCTTCACACTGGGACTCGATTCCCCTAACTGACCTCCGCAGTGGGACTCAATTCCCCTCACTGGCCTCCGCACTGGGACTCGATTCCCAACACTGACCTCCGCACTGGGACTCGATTCCCCTCACTGGCCTCCGCACTGGGACTCGATTCCCCTCACTGGCCTCTGCACTGGGACTCGATTCCCCTCACTGGCCTCTGCACTGGTACTCGATTCCCCTCACTGGCCTCCCCACTGGGACTCGATTCCCCTCACTGGCTTCTGCACTGGGACTCGATTCCCCTCACTGGCCTCTGCACTGGGTCTCGAATCCCCTCACTGGCCTCCCCACTGGGACTCGATTCCCCTCACTGGCTTCTGCACTGGGACTCGATTCCCCTCACTGGCCTCCGCACTGGGACCCGATTCCCTTCACTGGCCTCCGCACTGGGACTCGATTCCCCTCACTGGCCTCCGCACTGGGACTCGATTGCCCTCACTGGCCTCTGCACTGGGACTCAATTCCCCTCACTGGCCTCTGCACTGGGACTCGATTCCCCTCAATGGCCTCCGCACTGGGACCCGATTCCCTTCACTCGCCTCCGCACTGGGACTTGATTCCCCTCACTGGCCTCTGCACTGGAACTTGATTCCCCTCACTGGCCTCTGCACTGGGACTCAATTCCCCTCAATGGCCTTCACACTGGGACTCGATTCCCCTCACTGGCCTCCACACTGGGACTTGATTCCCCACACTGACGTCCACACTGGATCTTGATTCCCCTCACTGGCCCCTGCACCAGGACTCGATTCCCCTCACTGGCCTCTGCACTGGGACTCGATTCCCCTCACTGGCCTCTGCACTGGGACTCGATTCCCCTCACTGGCCTCTGCACTGGGACTCGATTCCCTCACTGGCCTCTGCACTGGGACTCGATTCCCCTCACTGACCTCTGCACTGGGACTCGATTCCCCTCACTGGCCTCCGCACTCGGACACAATTCCCCTCACTGGCCTCCGTACTGGGACTCGATTGCCCTCACTGGCCTCTGCACTGGGACTCAATTCCCCTCACTGGCCTCTGCACTGGGACTCGATTCCCCTCACTGACCTCTGCACTGGGACTCGATTCCCCTCACTGGCCTCCGCACTCGGACACAATTCCCCTCACTGGCCTCCGTACTGGGACTCGAATGCCCTCACTGGCCTCTGCACTGGGACTCAATTCCCCTCACTGGCCTCTGCACTGGGACTCAATTCCCCTCAATGGCCTTCACACTGGGACTCGATTCCCCTCACTGGCCTCCACACTGGGACTTGATTCCCCACACTGACGTCCACACTGGAACTTGATTCCCCTCACTGGCCTCTGCACCAGGATTCGATTCCCCTCACTGGCCTCTGCACTGGAACTTGATTCCCCTCACTGGCTTCTGCACTGGGACTCGATTCCCCTCACTGGCCTCCGCACTGGGACTTGATTCCCCACACTGACCTCTGCACTTGGACTCGATTCCGCTCACTGGCCTCCGCACTGGGACTCAATTCCCCTCACTGACCTCTGCACTGGGACTCGATTCCCCTCAATGGCCTCCGCACTGGGACTCAATTCCCCGCACTGGTCTCCGCACTGGGACTCGATTCCCCTCACTGGCCTCTGCACCAGGACTTGTTTCCCCTCACTGGCCTCCGCACTGGGACCCAATTCCCCTCACTGGCCTCTGCACTGGGACTCGATTCTCCTCAATGGCCTTCACACTGGGACTCGATTCCCCTCACTGACCTCCGCACTGGGACTCGATTCCCCTCACTGGCCTCTGCACTGGGACTCGATTCCCCTCCCTGGCCTCTGCACTGGTACTCGATTCCCCTCACTGGCCTCTGCACTGGTACTCGATTCCCCTCACTGGCCTCCCCACTGGGACTCGATTCCCCTCACTGGCTTCTGCACTGGGACTCGATTCCCCTCACTGGCCTCCGCACTGGGACCCGATTCCCTTCACTGGCTTCTGCACTGGGACTCGATTCCCCTCACTGGCCTCTGCACTGGTACTCGATTCCCCTCACTGGCTTCTGCACTGGGACTCGATTCCCCTCACTGGCCTCCGCACTGGGACCCGATTCCCTTCACTGGCCTCCGAACTGGGACTCGATTCCCCTCACTGGCCTCCGCACTGGGACTCGATTCCCCTCACTGGCCTCTGCACTGGGACTCGATTCCCCTCACTGGCCTCTGCACTGGGACTCGATTCCCCTCACTGGCCTCTGCACTGGGACTCGATTCCCCTCACTGGCCTCTGCACTGGGACTCGATTCCCTCACTGGCCTCTGCACTGGGACTCGATTCCCCTCACTGACCTCTGCACTGGGACTCGATTCCCCTCACTGGCCTCCGCACTCGGACACAATTCCCCTCACTGGCCTCCGTACTGGGACTCGATTGCCCTCACTGGCCTCTGCACTGGGACTCAATTCCCCTCACTGGCCTCTGCACTGGGACTCAATTCCCCTCAATGGCCTTCACACTGGGACTCGATTCCCCTCACTGGCCTCCACACTGGGACTTGATTCCCCACACTGACGTCCACACTGGAACTTGATTCCCCTCACTGGCCTCTGCACCAGGATTCGATTCCCCTCACTGGCCTCTGCACTGGAACTTGATTCCCCTCACTGGCTTCTGCACTGGGACTCGATTCCCCTCACTGGCCTCCGCACTGGGACTTGATTCCCCACACTGACCTCTGCACTTGGACTCGATTCCGCTCACTGGCCTCCGCACTGGGACTCAATTCCCCTCACTGACCTCTGCACTGGGACTCGATTCCCCTCAATGGCCTCCGCACTGGGACTCAATTCCCCTCACTGGTCTCCGCACTGGGACTCGATTCCCCTCACTGGCCTCTGCACCAGGACTTGTTTCCCCTCACTGGCCTCCGCACTGGGACCCAATTCCCCTCACTGGCCTCTGCACTGGGACTCGATTCTCCTCAATGGCCTTCACACTGGGACTCGATTCCCCTCACTGACCTCCGCACTGGGACTCGATTCCCCTCACTGGCTTCTGCACTGTAACTCGATTCCCCTCACTGGCTTCTGCACTGGAACTCGATTCCCCTCACTGGCCTCTGCTCTGGAACTTGGTTCTCCTCACTGGCCTCCGCACTGGGACTCGATTCCCCACACTGACCTCCGCACTGGGACTCGATTCCCCTCACTGGCCTCCGCACTGGGACTCGATTCCCCTCACTGGCTTCTGCACTGGGACTCGATTCCCCTCCCTGGCCTCTGCACTGGTACTCGATTCCCCTCACTGGCCTCTGCACTGGTACTCGATTCCCCTCACTGGCCTCCCCACTGGGACTCGATTCCCCTCACTGGCTTCTGCACTGGGACTCGATTCCCCTCACTGGCCTCCGCACTGGGACCCGATTCCCTTCACTGGCTTCTGCACTGGGACTCGATTCCCCTCACTGGCCTCTGCACTGGTACTCGATTCCCCTCACTGGCTTCTGCACTGGGACTCGATTCCCCTCACTGGCCTCCGCACTGGGACCCGATTCCCTTCACTGGCCTCCGAACTGGGACTCGATTCCCCTCACTGGCCTCCGCACTGGGACTCAATTCCCCTCACTGGCCTCTGCACTGGGACTCGATTCCCCTCACTGGCCTCTGCACAGGGACTCGATTCCCCTCACTGGCCTCTGCTCTGGAACTTGGTTCTCCTCACTGGCCTCCGCACTGGGACTCGATTCCCCACACTGACCTCCGCACTGGGACTCGATTCCCCTCACTGGCCTCCGCACTGGGACTCGATTCCCCTCACTGGCCTCTGCACTGGGACTCGTTTCCCCTCCCTGGCCTCTGCACTGGTACTCGATTCCCCTCACTGGCCTCTGCACTGGTACTCGATTCCCCTCACTGGCCTCCCCACTGGGACTCGATTCCCCTCACTGGCCTCTGCACTGGGACTCGATTCCCTTCACTGGCCTCTGCACTGGTACTCGATTCCCCTCACTGGCCTCTGCACAGGGACTCGATTCCCCTCACTGGCCTCTGCTCTGGAACTTGGTTCTCCTCACTGGCCTCCGCACTGGGACTCGATTCCCCACACTGACCTCCGCACTGGGACTCGATTCCCCTCACTGGCCTCCGCACTGGGACTCGATTCCCCTCACTGGCCTCTGCACTGGGACTCGTTTCCCCTCCCTGGCCTCTGCACTGGTACTCGATTCCCCTCACTGGCCTCTGCACTGGTACTCGATTCCCCTCACTGGCCTCCCCACTGGGACTCGATTCCCCTCACTGGCCTCTGCACTGGTACTCGATTCCCCTCACTGGCCTCCCCACTGGGACTCGATTGCCCTCACTGGCTTCTGCACTGGGACTCAATTCCCCTCACTGGCCTCCGCACTGGGACCCGATTCCCTTCACTGGCCTCCGCAATGGGACTCGATTCCCCTCACTGGCCTCCGCACTGGGACTCGATTCCCCTCACTGGCCTCTGCACTGGGACTCGATTCCCCTCACTGGCCTCTGCACAGGGACTCGATTCCCCTCACTGACCTCTGCACTGGGACTCGATTCCCCTCACTGGCCTCTGCACTGGGACTCGATTCCCTCACTGGCCTCTGCACTGGGACTCGATTCCCCTCACTGACCTCTGCACTGGGACTCGATTCCCCTCACTGGCCTCCGCACTCGGACACAATTCACCTCACTGGCCTCCGTACTGGGACTCGATTCCCCTCACTGGCCTCTGCACTGGGACTCGATTCCCCTCACTGGCCTCCCCACTGGGACTCGATTCCCCTCACTGGCTTCTGCACTGGGACTCGATTCCCCTCACTGGCCTCCGCACTGGGACCCGATTCCCTTCACTGGCCTCCGAACTGGGACTCGATTCCCCTCACTGGCCTCCGCACTGGGACTCGATTCCCCTCACTGGCCTCTGCACTGGGACTCGATTCCCCTCACTGGCCTCTGCACAGGGACTCGATTCCACTCACTGGCCTCCCCACTGGGACTCGATTCCCCTCACTGGCTTCTGCACTGGGACTCGATTCCCCTCACTGGCCTCTGCACTGGTACTCGATTCCCCTCACTGGCCTCCCCACTGGGACTCGATTCCCTTCACTGGCTTCTGCACTGGGAATCGATTCCCCTCACTGGCCTCCGCACTGGGACCCGATTCCCTTCACTGGCCTCCGCACTGGGACTCGATTCCCCTCACTGGCCTCCGCACTGGGACTCGATTCCCCTCACTGGCCTCTGCACAGGGACTCGATTCCCCTCACTGGCCTCTGCACTGGGACTCGATTCCCCTCACTGGCCTCTGCACTGGGACTCGATTCCCTCACTGGCCTCTGCACTGGGACTCGATTCCCCTCACTGACCTCTGCACTGGGACTCGATTCCCCTCACTGGCCTCCGCACTCGGACACAATTCCCCTCACTGGCCTCCGTACTGGGACTCGATTCCCCTCACTGGCCTCTGCACTGGGACTCGATTCCCCTCACTGGCCTCCGCACTGGGACTCAATTCCCCTCACTGGCTCTGCACTGGGACTCGATTCCCCTCACTGGCCACCGCACTGGGACTCGATTCCCCAAACTGACCTCCGCACTGGGACTCGATTTCGCTCACTGGCCTCTGCACTGGGACTCGATTCCCCTCACTGACCTCCGCACTGGGACTCGATTCCCCACACTGACCTCCGCACTTGGACTCGATTCCGCTCACTGGCCTCCGCACTGGGACTCGATTCCCCTCACTAGCCTCCGCACTGGGACTCAATTCCCCTCACTGGCCTCCGCACTGGGACTCGATTCCGCTCACTGGCCTCCGCACTGGGACCCGATTCCCTTCACTCGCCTCCGCACTGGGACTTGATTCCCCTCACTGGCCTCTGCACTGGAACTTGATTCCCCTCACTGGCCTCTGCACTGGGACTCAATTCCCCTCAATGGCCTTCACACTGGGACTCGATTCCCCTCACTGGCCTCCACACTGGGACTTGATTCCCCACACTGACGTCCACACTGGAACTTGATTCCCCTCACTGGCCTCTGCACCAGGACTCGATTCCCCTCACTGGCCTTCACACTGGGACTCGATTCCCCTCACTGGCCTCCACACTGGGACTTGATTCCCCACACTGACGTCCACACTGGAACTTGATTCCCCTCACTGGCCTCTGCACCAGGATTCGATTCCCCTCACTGGCCTCTGCACTGGAACTTGATTCCCCTCACTGGCTTCTGCACTGGGACTCGATTCCCCTCACTGGCCTCCGCACTGGGACTTGATTCCCCACACTGACCTCTGCACTTGGACTCGATTCCGCTCACTGGCCTCCGCACTGGGACTCGATTCCGCTCACTGGCCTCCGCACTGGGACTCGATTCCCCTCACTGACCTCTGCACTGTGACTCGATTCCCCTCACTGGCCTCCGCACTGGGACTCGATTCTCCTCACTGACCTCCGCACTGGGACTCGATTCCCCTCACTGACCTCCGCACTGGGACTCGATTCCCCTCACTGGCCTCCGCACTTGGACTCGATTCCCCTCACTGGCCTCCGCACTGGGACTCGATTCCCCTCACTGGCCTCTGCACTGGGACTCGATTCCCCTCACTGACCTCCGCACTGGGACTCGATTCCCCACACTGACCTCCGCACTTGGACTCGATTCCGCTCACTGGCCTCCGCACTGGGACTCGATTCCCCTCACTAGCCTCCGCACTGGGACTCAATTCCCCTCACTGGCCTCCGCACTGGGACTCGATTCCGCTCACTGGCCTCCGCACTGGGACCCGATTCCCTTCACTCGCCTCCGCACTGGGACTTGATTCCCCTCACTGGCCTCTGCACTGGAACTTGATTCCCCTCACTGGCCTCTGCACTGGGACTCAATTCCCCTCAATGGCCTTCACACTGGGACTCGATTCCCCTCACTGGCCTCCACACTGGGACTTGATTCCCCACACTGACGTCCACACTGGAACTTGATTCCCCTCACTGGCCTCTGCACCAGGACTCGATTCCCCTCACTGGCCTCTGCACTGGGACTCGATTCCCCTCACTGGCCTCTGCACTGGGACTCGATTCCCCTCACTGGCCTCTGCACTGGGACTCGATTCCCTCACTGGCCTCTGCACTGGGACTCGATTCCCCTCACTGACCTCTGCACTGGGACTCGATTCCCCTCACTGGCCTCCGCACTCGGACACAATTCCCCTCACTGGCCTCCGTACTGGGACTCGATTGCCCTCACTGGCCTCTGCACTGGGACTCAATTCCCCTCACTGGCCTCTGCACTGGGACTCAATTCCCCTCAATGGCCTTCACACTGGGACTCGATTCCCCTCACTGGCCTCCACACTGGGACTTGATTCCCCACACTGACGTCCACACTGGAACTTGATTCCCCTCACTGGCCTCTGCACCAGGATTCGATTCCCCTCACTGGCCTCTGCACTGGAACTTGATTCCCCTCACTGGCTTCTGCACTGGGACTCGATTCCCCTCACTGGCCTCCGCACTGGGACTTGATTCCCCACACTGACCTCTGCACTTGGACTCGATTCCGCTCACTGGCCTCCGCACTGGGACTCAATTCCCCTCACTGACCTCTGCACTGGGACTCGATTCCCCTCACTGACCTCTGCACTGGGACTCGATTCCCCTCAATGGCCTCTGCACTGGGACACGATTCCCCTCACTGGCCTCTGCACCAGGACTTGTTTCCCCTCACTGGCCTCCGCACTGGGACCCAATTCCCCTCACTGGCCTCTGCACTGGGACTCGATTCTCCTCAATGGCCTTCACACTGGGACTCGATTCCCCTCACTGGCCTCTGCACTGGGACTCGATTCCCCTCAATGGCCTTCACACTGGGACTCGATTCCCCTAACTGACCTCCGCAGTGGGACTCAATTCCCCTCACTGGCCTCCGCACTGGGACTCGATTCCCAACACTGACCTCCGCACTGGGACTCGATTCCCCTCACTGGCCTCCGCACTGGGACTCGATTCCCCTCACTGGCCTCTGCACTGGGACTCGATTCCCCTCACTGGCCTCTGCACTGGTACTCGATTCCCCTCACTGGCCTCCCCACTGGGACTCGATTCCCCTCACTGGCTTCTGCACTGGGACTCGATTCCCCTCACTGGCCTCTGCACTGGGTCTCGAATCCCCTCACTGGCCTCCCCACTGGGACTCGATTCCCCTCACTGGCTTCTGCACTGGGACTCGATTCCCCTCACTGGCCTCCGCACTGGGACCCGATTCCCTTCACTGGCCTCCGCACTGGGACTCGATTCCCCTCACTGGCCTCCGCACTGGGACTCGATTGCCCTCACTGGCCTCTGCACTGGGACTCAATTCCCCTCACTGGCCTCTGCACTGGGACTCAATTCCCCTCAATGGCCTCCGCACTGGGACCCGATTCCCTTCACTCGCCTCCGCACTGGGACTTGATTCCCCTCACTGGCCTCTGCACTGGAACTTGATTCCCCTCACTGGCCTCTGCACTGGGACTCGATTCTCCTCACTGGCCTCTGCACTGGTACTCGATTCCCCTCACTGGCCTCCCCACTGGGACTCGATTCCCCTCACTGGCTTCTGCACTGGGACTCGATTCCCCTCACTGGCCTCTGCACTGGGTCTCGAATTCCCTCACTGGCCTCCCCACTGGGACTCGATTCCCCTCACTGGCTTCTGCACTGGGACTCGATTCCCCTCACTGGCCTCTGCACTGGGACTCAATTCCCCTCAATGGCCTTCACACTGGGACTCGATTCCCCTCACTGGCCTCCACACTGGGACTTGATTCCCCACACTGACGTCCACACTGGAACTTGATTCCCCTCACTGGCCTCTGCACCAGGATTCGATTCCCCTCACTGGCCTCTGCACTGGAACTCGATTCCCCTCACTGGCCTCCGCACTCGGACACAATTCCCCTCACTGGCCTCCGTACTGGGACTCAATTCCCCTCAATGGCCTCCGCACTGGGACCCGATTCCCTTCACTCGCCTCCGCACTGGGACCCAATTCCCCTCACTGGCCTCTGCACTGGGACTCGATTCTCCTCAATGGCCTTCACACTGGGACTCGATTCCCCTCACTGGCCTCTGCACTGGGACTCGATTCCCCTCAATGGCCTTCACACTGGGACTCGATTCCCCTAACTGACCTCCGCAGTGGGACTCAATTCCCCTCACTGGCCTCCGCACTGGGACTCGATTCCCAACACTGACCTCCGCACTGGGACTCGATTCCCCTCACTGGCCTCCCCACTGGGACTCGATTCCCCTCACTGGCCTCTGCACTGGGACTCGATTCCGCTCACTGGCCTCTGCACTGGTACTCGATTCCCCTCACTGGCCTCCCCACTGGGACTCGATTCCCCTCACTGGCTTCTGCACTGGGACTCGATTCCCCTCACTGGCCTCTGCACTGGGTCTCGAATCCCCTCACTGGCCTCCCCACTGGGACTCGATTCCCCTCACTGGCTTCTGCACTGGGACTCGATTCCCCTCACTGGCCTCCGCACTGGGACCCGATTCCCTTCACTGGCCTCCGCACTGGGACTCGATTCCCCTCACTGGCCTCCGCACTGGGACTCGATTGCCCTCACTGGCCTCTGCACTGGGACTCAATTCCCCTCACTGGCCTCTGCACTGGGACTCAATTCCCCTCAATGGCCTCCGCACTGGGACCCGATTCCCTTCACTCGCCTCCGCACTGGGACTTGATTCCCCTCACTGGCCTCTGCACTGGAACTTGATTCCCCTCACTGGCCTCTGCACTTGGACTCAATTCCCCTCAATGGCCTTCACACTGGGACTCGATTCCCCTCACTGGCCTCCACACTGGGACTTGATTCCCCACACTGACGTCCACACTGGAACTTGATTCCCCTCACTGGCCTCTGCACCAGGACTCGATTCCCCTCACTGGCCTCTGCACTGGGACTCGATTCCCCTCACTGGCCTCTGCACTGGGACTCGATTCCCCTCACTGGCCTCTGCACTGGGACTCGATTCCCTCACTGGCCTCTGCACTGGGACTCGATTCCCCTCACTGACCTCTGCACTGGGACTCGATTCCCCTCACTGGCCTCCGCACTCGGACACAATTCCCCTCACTGGCCTCCGTACTGGGACTCGATTGCCCTCACTGGCCTCTGCACTGGGACTCAATTCCCCTCACTGGCCTCTGCACTGGGACTCAATTCCCCTCAATGGCCTTCACACTGGGACTCGATTCCCCTCACTGGCCTCCACACTGGGACTTGATTCCCCACACTGACGTCCACACTGGAACTTGATTCCCCTCACTGGCCTCTGCACCAGGATTCGATTCCCCTCACTGGCCTCTGCACTGGAACTTGATTCCCCTCACTGGCTTCTGCACTGGGACTCGATTCCCCTCACTGGCCTCCGCACTGGGACTTGATTCCCCACACTGACCTCTGCACTTGGACTCGATTCCGCTCACTGGCCTCCGCACTGGGACTCAATTCCACTCACTGACCTCTGCACTGGGACTCGATTCCCCTCAATGGCCTCCGCACTGGGACTCAATTCCCCTCACTGGTCTCCGCACTGGGACTCGATTCCCCTCACTGGCCTCTGCACCAGGACTTGTTTCCCCTCACTGGCCTCCGCACTGGGACCCAATTCCCCTCACTGGCCTCTGCACTGGGACTCGATTCTCCTCAATGGCCTTCACACTGGGACTCGATTCCCCTCACTGACCTCCGCACTGGGACTCGATTCCCCTCACTGGCTTCTGCACTGTAACTCGATTCCCCTCACTGGCTTCTGCACTGGAACTCGATTCCCCTCACTGGCCTCTGCTCTGGAACTTGGTTCTCCTCACTGGCCTCTGCACTGGGACTCGATTCCCCTCACTGGCCTCTGCACTGGGACTCGATTCCCCTCACTGACCTCCGCACTTGGACTCGATTCCCCTCACTGGCTTCTGCACTGGGACTCAATTCCGCTCACTGGCCTCCACACTTGGACTTGATTCCCCACATTGACCTCCGCAGTGGGACTCGATTCCCCTCACTGGCCTCTGCACTGGGACTCGATTCCCCTCACTGACCTCCGCACTGGGACTCGATTCCCCTCACTGGCTTCTGCACTGGGACCCGATTCCCTTCACTGGCCTCCGCACTGGGACTCGATTCCCCTCACTAGCCTCCGCACTGGGACTCGATTGCCCTCACTGGCCTCTGCACTGGGACTCAATTCCCCTCACTGGCCTCTGCACTGGGACTCAATTCCCCTCAATGGCCTTCACACTGGGACTCGATTCCCCTCACTGGCCTCCACACTGGGACTTGATTCACCACACTGACGTCCACACTGGAACTTGATTCCCCTCACTGGCCTCTGCACCAGGATTCGATTCCCCTCACTGGCCTCTGCACTGGAACTTGATTCCCCTCACTGGCTTCTGCACTGGGACTCGATTCCCCTCACTGGCCTCTGCACTGGAACTTGATTCCCCTCACTGGCCTCCGCACTGGGACTTGATTCCCCTCACTGGCCTCTGCAATGGAACTTGATTCCCCTCACTGGCCTCTGCACTGGGACTCAATTCCCCTCAATGGCCTTCACACTGGGACTCGATTCCCCTCACTGGCCTCCACACTGGGACTTGATTCCCCACACTGACGTCCGCACTGGAACTTGATTCCCCTCACTGGCCTCTGCACCAGGACTCGATTCCCCTCACTGGCCTCTGCACTGGGACTCGATTCCCCTCACTGGCCTCTGCACTGGGACTCGATTCCCCTCACTGGCCTCTGCACTGGGATTCGATTCCCTCACTGGCCTCTGCACTGGGACTCGATTCCCCTCACTGACCTCTGCACTGGGACTCGATTCCCCTCACTGGCCTCCGCACTCGGACACAATTCCCCACACTGGCCTCCGTACTGGGACTCGATTGCCCTCACTGGCCTCTGCACTGGGACTCAATTCCCCTCACTGGCCTCTGCACTGGGACTCAATTCCCCTCAATGGCCTTCACACTGGGACTCGATTCCCCTCACTGGCCTCCACACTGGGACTTGATTCCCCACACTGACGTCCACACTGGAACTTGATTCCCCTCACTGGCCTCTGCACCAGGATTCGATTCCCCTCACTGGCCTCTGCACTGGAACTTGATTCCCCTCACTGGCTTCTGCACTGGGACTCGATTCCCCTCACTGGCCTCCGCACTGGGACTTGATTCCCCACACTGACCTCTGCACTTGGACTCGATTCCGCTCACTGGCCTCCGCACTGGGACTCAATTCCCCTCACTGACCTCTGCACTGGGACTCGATTCCCCTCACTGACCTCTGCACTGGGACTCGATTCCCCTCAATGGCCTCTGCACTGGGACTCGATTCCCCTCACTGGCCTCTGCACCAGGACTTGTTTCCCCTCACTGGCCTCCGCACTGGGACCCAATTCCCCTCACTGGCCTCTGCACTGGGACTCGATTCTCCTCAATGGCCTTCACACTGGGACTCGATTCCCCTCACTGGCCTCTGCACTGGGACTCGATTCCCCTCAATGGCCTTCACACTGGGACTCGATTCCCCTAACTGACCTCCGCAGTGGGACTCAATTCCCCTCACTGGCCTCCGCACTGGGACTCGATTCCCAACACTGACCTCCGCACTGGGACTCGATTCCCCTCAATGGCCTCCGCACTGGGACTCGATTCCCCTCACTGGCCTCTGCACCAGGACTTGTTTCCCCTCACTGGCCTCCGCACTGGGACCCAATTCCCCTAACTGGCCTCTGCACTGGGACTCGATTCTCCTCAATGGCCTTCACACTGGGACTCGATTCCCCTCACTGACCTCCGCACTGGGACTCGATTCCCCTCACTGGCTTCTGCACTGTAACTCGATTCCCCTCACTGGCTTCTGCACTGGAACTCGATTCCCCTCACTGGCCTCTGCTCTGGAACTTGGTTCTCCTCACTGGCCTCTGCACTGGGACTCGATACCCCTCACTGGCCTCTGCACTGGGACTCGATTCCCCTCACTGACCTCCGCACTTGGACTCGATTCCCCTCACTGGCTTCTGCACTGGGACTCAATTCCGCTCACTGGCCTCCACACTTGGACTTGATTCCCCACATTGACCTCCGCAGTGGGACTCGATTCCCCTCACTGGCCTCTGCACTGGGACTCGATTCCCCTCACTGACCTCCGCACTGGGACTCGATTCCCCTCACTGGCTTCTGCACTGGAACTCGATTCCCCTCACTGGCCTCTGCACTGGAACTTGATTCCCCTCACTGGCCTCTGCACTGGGACTCGATTCCCCTCACTGACCTCCGCACTTGGACTCGATTCCCCTCACTGACCTCCGCACTTGGACTCGATTCCCCTCACTGGCTTCTGCACTGGGACTCAATTCCGCTCACTGGCCTCCACACTTGGACTTGATTCCCCACATTGACCTCCGCAGTGGGACTCGATTCCCCTCACTGGCCTCTGCACTGGGACTCGATTCCCCTCACTGACCTCCGCACTGGGACTCGATTCCCCTCACTGGCTTCTGCACTGGAACTCGATTCCCCTCACTGGCCTCTGCACTGGAACTTGATTCCCCTCACTGGCCTCTGCACTGGGACTCGATTCCCCTCACTGACCTCCGCACTTGGACTCGATTCCCCTCACTGACCTCCGCACTGGGACTCGATACCCCTCACTGGCTTCTGCACTGGAACTCGATTCCCCTCACTGGCCTCTGCACTGGAACTTGATTCCCCTCACTGGCCTCTGCACTGGGACTCGATTCCCCTCACTGACCTCCGCACTGGGACTCGATTCCCCACACTGACCTCCGCACTGGGACTCGATTCCCCTCACTGGCCTCCGCACTGGGACTCGATTCCCCTCACTGGCCTCTGCACTGGGACTCGTTTCCCCTCCCTGGCCTCTGCACTGGTACTCGATTCCCCTCACTGGCCTCTGCACTGGTACTCGATTCCCCTCACTGGCCTCCCCACTGGGACTCGATTCCCCTCACTGGCCTCTGCACTGGTACTCGATTCCCCTCACTGGCCTCCCCACTGGGACTCGATTGCCCTCACTGGCTTCTGCACTGGGACTCAATTCCCCTCACTGGCCTCCGCACTGGGACCCGATTCCCTTCACTGGCCTCCGCAATGGGACTCAATTCCCCTCACTGGTCTCCGCACTGGGACTCGATTCCCCTCACTGGCCTCTGCACCAGGACTTGTTTCCCCTCACTGGCCTCCGCACTGGGACCCAATTCCCCTCACTGGCCTCTGCACTGGGACTCGATTCTCCTCAATGGCCTTCACATTGGGACTCGATTCCCCTCACTGACCTCCGCACTGGGACTCGATTCCCCTCACTGGCTTCTGCACTGTAACTCGATTCCCCTCACTGGCTTCTGCACTGGAACTCGATTCCCCTCACTGGCCTCTGCACTGGGACTCGATTCCCCTCACTGGCCTCTGCACTGGGACTCGATTCCCTCACTGGCCTCTGCACTGGGACTCGATTCCCCTCACTGACCTCTGCACTGGGACTCGATTCCCCTCACTGACCTCCGCACTGGGACTCGATTCCCCTCACTGGCCTCTGCACCAGGACTTGTTTCCCCTCACTGGCCTCCGCACTGGGACCCAATTCCCCTCACTGGCCTCTGCACTGGGACTCGATTCTCCTCACTGGCCTCTGCACTGGTACTCGATTCCCCTCACTGGCCTCCCCACTGGGACTCGATTCCCCTCACTGGCTTCTGCACTGGGACTCGATTCCCCTCACTGGCCTCTGCACTGGGTCTCGAATCCCCTCACTGGCCTCCCCACTGGGACTCGATTCCCCTCACTGGCCTCTGCACTGGGACTCGATTCTCCTCACTGGCCTCTGCACTGGTACTCGATTCCCCTCACTGGCCTCCCCACTGGGACTCGATTCCCCTCACTGGCTTCTGCACTGGGACTCGATTCCCCTCACTGGCCTCTGCACTGGGTCTCGAATCCCCTCACTGGCCTCCCCACTGGGACTCGATTCCCCTCACTGGCTTCTGCACTGGGACTCGATTCCCCTCACTGGCCTCCGCACTGGGACCCGATTCCCTTCACTGGCCTCCGCACTGGGACTCGATTCCCCTCACTGGCCTCCGCACTGGGACTCGATTGCCCTCACTGGCCTCCCCACTGGGACTCGATTCCCCTCACTGGCTTCTGCACTGGGACTCGATTCCCCTCACTGGCCTCTGCACTGGGTCTCGAATCCCCTCACTGGCCTCCCCACTGGGACTCGATTCCCCTCACTGGCCTCTGCACTGGGACTCGATTCTCCTCACTGGCCTCTGCACTGGTACTCGATTCCCCTCACTGGCCTCCCCACTGGGACTCGATTCCCCTCACTGGCTTCTGCACTGGGACTCGATTCCCCTCACTGGCCTCTGCACTGGGTCTCGAATCCCCTCACTGGCCTCCCCACTGGGACTCGATTCCCCTCACTGGCTTCTGCACTGGGACTCGATTCCCCTCACTGGCCTCCGCACTGGGACCCGATTCCCTTCACTGGCCTCCGCACTGGGACTCGATTCCCCTCACTGGCCTCCGCACTGGGACTCGATTGCCCTCACTGGCCTCTGCACTGGGACTCAATTCCCCTCACTGGCCTCTGCACTGGGACTCAATTCCCCTCAATGGCCTTCACACTGGGACTCGATTCCCCTCACTGGCCTCCACACTGGGACTTGATTCCCCACACTGACGTCCACACTGGAACTTGATTCCCCTCACTGGCCTCTGCACCAGGATTCGATTCCCCTCACTGGCCTCTGCACTGGAACTTGATTCCCCTCACTGGCTTCTGCACTGGGACTCGATTCCCCTCACTGGCCTCTGCACTGGAACTTGATTCCCCTCACTGGCCTCTGCACTGGGACTCGATTCCCCTCACTGACCTCCGCACTGGGACTCGATTCCCCTCACTGGCCTCTGCACCAGGACTTGTTTCCCCTCACTGGCCTCCGCACTGGGACCCAATTCCCCTCACTGGCCTCTGCACTGGGACTCGATTCTCCTCAATGGCCTTCACACTGGGACTCGATTCCCCTCACTGGCCTCTGCACTGGGACTCGATTCCCCTCAATGGCCTTCACACTGGGACTCGATTCCCCTAAGTGACCTCCGCAGTGGGACTCAATTCCCCTCACTGGCCTCCGCACTGGGACTCGATTCCCAACACTGACCTCCGCACTGGGACTCGATTCCCCTCACTGGCCTCCGCACTGGGACTCGATTCCCCTCACTGGCCTCTGCACTGGAACTTGATTCCCCTCACTGGCCTCTGCACTGGGACTCAATTCCCCTCAATGGCCTTCACACTGGGACTCGATTCCCCTCACTGGCCTCCACACTGGGACTTGATTCCCCACACTGACGTCCACACTGGATCTTGATTCCCCTCACTGGCCCCTGCACCAGGACTCGATTCCCCTCACTGGCCTCTGCACTGGGACTCGATTCCCCTCACTGGCCTCTGCACTGGGACTCGATTCCCCTCACTGGCCTCTGCACTGGGACTCGATTCCCTCACTGGCCTCTGCACTGGGACTCGATTCCCCTCACTGACCTCTGCACTGGGACTCGATTCCCCTCACTGGCCTCCGCACTCGGACACAATTCCCCTCACTGGCCTCCGTACTGGGACTCGATTGCCCTCACTGGCCTCTGCACTGGGACTCAATTCCCCTCACTGGCCTCCGCACTGGGACCCAATTCCCCTCACTGGCCTCTGCACTGGGACTCGATTCTCCTCAATGGCCTTCACACTGGGACTCGATTCCCCTCACTGGCCTCTGCACTGGGACTCGATTCCCCTCAATGGCCTTCACACTGGGACTCGATTCCCCTAACTGACCTCCGCAGTGGGACTCAATTCCCCTCACTGGCCTCCGCACTGGGACTCGATTCCCAACACTGACCTCCGCACTGGGACTCGATTCCCCTCAATGGCCTCCGCACTGGGACTCGATTCCCCTCACTGGCCTCTGCACCAGGACTTGTTTCACCTCACTGGCCTCCGCACTGGGACCCAATTCCCCTAACTGGCCTCTGCACTGGGACTCGATTCTCCTCAATGGCCTTCACACTGGGACTCGATTCCCCTCACTGACCTCCGCACTGGGACTCGATTCCCCTCACTGGCTTCTGCACTGTAACTCGATTCCCCTCACTGGCTTCTGCACTGGAACTCGATTCCCCTCACTGGCCTCTGCTCTGGAACTTGGTTCTCCTCACTGGCCTCTGCACTGGGACTCGATACCCCTCACTGGCCTCTGCACTGGGACTCGATTCCCCTCACTGACCTCCGCACTTGGACTCGATTCCCCTCACTGGCTTCTGCACTGGGACTCAATTCCGCTCACTGGCCTCCACACTTGGACTTGATTCCCCACATTGACCTCCGCAGTGGGACTCGATTCCCCTCACTGGCCTCTGCACTGGGACTCGATTCCCCTCACTGACCTCCGCACTGGGACTCGATTCCCCTCACTGGCTTCTGCACTGGAACTCGATTCCCCTCACTGGCCTCTGCACTGGAACTTGATTCCCCTCACTGGCCTCTGCACTGGGACTCGATTCCCCTCACTGACCTCCGCACTTGGACTCGATTCCCCTCACTGACCTCCGCACTTGGACTCGATTCCCCTCACTGGCTTCTGCACTGGGACTCAATTCCGCTCACTGGCCTCCACACTTGGACTTGATTCCCCACATTGACCTCCGCAGTGGGACTCGATTCCCCTCACTGGCCTCTGCACTGGGACTCGATTCCCCTCACTGACCTCCGCACTGGGACTCGATTCCCCTCACTGGCTTCTGCACTGGAACTCGATTCCCCTCACTGGCCTCTGCACTGGAACTTGATTCCCCTCACTGGCCTCTGCACTGGGACTCGATTCCCCTCACTGACCTCCGCACTTGGACTCGATTCCCCTAACTGACCTCCGCACTGGGACTCGATTCCCCTCACTGGCTTCTGCACTGGAACTCGATTCCCCTCACTGGCCTCTGCACTGGAACTTGATTCCCCTCACTGGCCTCTGCACTGGGACTCGATTCCCCTCACTGACCTCCGCACTGGGACTCGATTCCCCACACTGACCTCCGCACTGGGACTCGATTCCCCTCACTGGCCTCCGCACTGGGACTCGATTCCCCTCACTGGCTTCTGCACTGGGACTCAATTCCGCTCACTGGCCTCCACACTTGGACTTGATTCCCCACATTGACCTCCGCAGTGGGACTCGATTCCCCTCACTGGCCTCTGCACTGGGACTCGATTCCCCTCACTGACCTCCGCACTGGGACTCGATTCCCCTCACTGGCTTCTGCACTGGAACTCGATTCCCCTCACTGGCCTCTGCACTGGAACTTGATTCCCCTCACTGGCCTCTGCACTGGGACTCGATTCCCCTCACTGACCTCCGCACTTGGACTCGATTCCCCTCACTGACCTCCGCACTTGGACTCGATTCCCCTCACTGGCTTCTGCACTGGGACTCAATTCCGCTCACTGGCCTCCACACTTGGACTTGATTCCCCACATTGACCTCCGCAGTGGGACTCGATTCCCCTCACTGGCCTCTGCACTGGGACTCGATTCCCCTCACTGACCTCCGCACTGGGACTCGATTCCCCTCACTGGCTTCTGCACTGGAACTCGATTCCCCTCACTGGCCTCTGCACTGGAACTTGATTCCCCTCACTGGCCTCTGCACTGGGACTCGATTCCCCTCACTGACCTCCGCACTTGGACTCGATTCCCCTAACTGACCTCCGCACTGGGACTCGATTCCCCTCACTGGCTTCTGCACTGGAACTCGATTCCCCTCACTGGCCTCTGCACTGGAACTTGATTCCCCTCACTGGCCTCTGCACTGGGACTCGATTCCCCTCACTGACCTCCGCACTGGGACTCGATTCCCCACACTGACCTCCGCACTGGGACTCGATTCCCCTCACTGGCCTCCGCACTGGGACTCGATTCCCCTCACTGGCCTCTGCACTGGGACTCGTTTCCCCTCCCTGGCCTCTGCACTGGTACTCGATTCCCCTCACTGGCCTCTGCACTGGTACTCGATTCCCCTCACTGGCCTCCCCACTGGGACTCGATTCCCCTCACTGGCCTCTGCACTGGTACTCGATTCCCCTCACTGGCCTCCCCACTGGGACTCGATTGCCCTCACTGGCTTCTGCACTGGGACTCAATTCCCCTCACTGGCCTCCGCACTGGGACCCGATTCCCTTCACTGGCCTCCGCAATGGGACTCAATTCCCCTCACTGGTCTCCGCACTGGGACTCGATTCCCCTCACTGGCCTCTGCACCAGGACTTGTTTCCCCTCACTGGCCTCCGCACTGGGACCCAATTCCCCTCACTGGCCTCTGCACTGGGACTCGATTCTCCTCAATGGCCTTCACACTGGGACTCGATTCCCCTCACTGACCTCCGCACTGGGACTCGATTCCCCTCACTGGCTTCTGCACTGTAACTCGATTCCCCTCACTGGCTTCTGCACTGGAACTCGATTCCCCTCACTGGCCTCTGCACTGGGACTCGATTCCCCTCACTGGCCTCTGCACTGGGACTCGATTCCCTCACTGGCCTCTGCACTGGGACTCGATTCCCCTCACTGACCTCTGCACTGGGACTCGATTCCCCTCACTGACCTCCGCACTGGGACTCGATTCCCCTCACTGGCCTCTGCACCAGGACTTGTTTCCCCTCACTGGCCTCCGCACTGGGACCCAATTCCCCTCACTGGCCTCTGCACTGGGACTCGATTCTCCTCACTGGCCTCTGCACTGGTACTCGATTCCCCTCACTGGCCTCCCCACTGGGACTCGATTCCCCTCACTGGCTTCTGCACTGGGACTCGATTCCCCTCACTGGCCTCTGCACTGGGTCTCGAATCCCCTCACTGGCCTCCCCACTGGGACTCGATTCCCCTCACTGGCCTCTGCACTGGGACTCGATTCTCCTCACTGGCCTCTGCACTGGTACTCGATTCCCCTCACTGGCCTCCCCACTGGGACTCGATTCCCCTCACTGGCTTCTGCACTGGGACTCGATTCCCCTCACTGGCCTCTGCACTGGGTCTCGAATCCCCTCACTGGCCTCCCCACTGGGACTCGATTCCCCTCACTGGCTTCTGCACTGGGACTCGATTCCCCTCACTGGCCTCCGCACTGGGACCCGATTCCCTTCACTGGCCTCCGCACTGGGACTCGATTCCCCTCACTGGCCTCCGCACTGGGACTCGATTGCCCTCACTGGCCTCTGCACTGGGACTCAATTCCCCTCACTGGCCTCTGCACTGGGACTCAATTCCCCTCAATGGCCTTCACACTGGGACTCGATTCCCCTCACTGGCCTCCACACTGGGACTTGATTCCCCACACTGACGTCCACACTGGAACTTGATTCCCCTCACTGGCCTCTGCACCAGGATTCGATTCCCCTCACTGGCCTCTGCACTGGAACTTGATTCCCCTCACTGGCTTCTGCACTGGGACTCGATTCCCCTCACTGGCCTCTGCACTGGAACTTGATTCCCCTCACTGGCCTCTGCACTGGGACTCGATTCCCCTCACTGACCTCCGCACTGGGACTCGATTCCCCTCACTGGCCTCTGCACCAGGACTTGTTTCCCCTCACTGGCCTCCGCACTGGGACCCAATTCCCCTCACTGGCCTCTGCACTGGGACTCGATTCTCCTCAATGGCCTTCACACTGGGACTCGATTCCCCTCACTGGCCTCTGCACTGGGACTCGATTCCCCTCAATGGCCTTCACACTGGGACTCGATTCCCCTAAGTGACCTCCGCAGTGGGACTCAATTCCCCTCACTGGCCTCCGCACTGGGACTCGATTCCCAACACTGACCTCCGCACTGGGACTCGATTCCCCTCACTGGCCTCCGCACTGGGACTCGATTCCCCTCACTGGCCTCTGCACTGGGACTCGATTCCCCTCACTGGCCTCTGCACTGGTACTCGATTCCCCTCACTGGCCTCCCCACTGGGACTCGATTCCCCTCACTGGCTTCTGCACTGGGACTCGATTCCCCTCACTGGCCTCTGCACTGGGTCTCGAATCCCCTCACTGGCCTCCCCACTGGGACTCGATTCCCCTCACTGGCTTCTGCACTGGGACTCGATTCCCCTCACTGGCCTCCGCACTCGGACACAATTCCCCTCACTGGCCTCCGTACTGGGACTCGATTGCCCTCACTGGCCTCTGCACTGGGACTCAATTCCCCTCACTGGCCTCTGCACTGGGACTCAATTCCCCTCAATGGCCTTCACACTGGGACTCGATTCCCCTCACTGGCCTCCACACTGGGACTTGATTCCCCACACTGACGTCCACACTGGAACTTGATTCCCCTCACTGGCCTCTGCACCAGGATTCGATTCCCCTCACTGGCCTCTGCACTGGAACTTGATTCCCCTCACTGGCTTCTGCACTGGGACTCGATTCCCCTCACTGGCCTCCGCACTGGGACTTGATTCCCCACACTGACCTCTGCACTTGGACTCGATTCCGCTCACTGGCCTCCGCACTGGGACTCAATTCCCCTCACTGACCTCTGCACTGGGACTCGATTCCCCTCAATGGCCTCTGCACTGGGACTCGATTCCCCTCACTGGCCTCTGCACCAGGACTTGTTTCCCCTCACTGGCCTCCGCACTGGGACCCAATTCCCCTCACTGGCCTCTGCACTGGGACTCGATTCTCCTCAATGGCCTTCACACTGGGACTCGATTCCCCTCACTGGCCTCTGCACTGGGACTCGATTCCCCTCAATGGCCTTCACACTGGGACTCGATTCCCCTAACTGACCTCCGCAGTGGGACTCAATTCCCCTCACTGGCCTCCGCACTGGGACTCGATTCCCAACACTGACCTCCGCACTGGGACTCGATTCCCCTCACTGGCCTCCGCACTGGGACTCGATTCCCCTCACTGGCCTCTGCACTGGGACTCGATTCCCCTCACTGGCCTCTGCACTGGTACTCGATTCCCCTCACTGGCCTCCCCACTGGGACTCGATTCCCCTCACTGGCTTCTGCACTGGGACTCGATTCCCCTCACTGGCCTCTGCACTGGGTCTCGAATCCCCTCACTGGCCTCCCCACTGGGACTCGATTCCCCTCACTGGCTTCTGCACTGGGACTCGATTCCCCTCACTGGCCTCCGCACTGGGACCCGATTCCCTTCACTGGCCTCCGCACTGGGACTCGATTCCCCTCACTGGCCTCCGCACTGGGACTCGATTGCCCTCACTGGCCTCTGCACTGGGACCCAATTCCCCTCACTGGCCTCTGCACTGGGACTCGATTCTCCTCAATGGCCTTCACACTGGGACTCGATTCCCCTCACTGGCCTCTGCACTGGGACTCGATTCACCTCAATGGCCTTCACACTGGGACTCGATTCCCCTAACTGACCTCCGCAGTGGGACTCAATTCCCCTCACTGGCCTCCGCACTGGGACTCGATTCCCAACACTGACCTCCGCACTGGGACTCGATTCCCCTCAATGGCCTCCGCACTGGGACTCGATTCCCCTCACTGGCCTCTGCACCAGGACTTGTTTCCCCTCACTGGCCTCCGCACTGGGACCCAATTCCCCTAACTGGCCTCTGCACTGGGACTCGATTCTCCTCAATGGCCTTCACACTGGGACTCGATTCCCCTCACTGACCTCCGCACTGGGACTCGATTCCCCTCACTGGCTTCTGCACTGTAACTCGATTCCCCTCACTGGCTTCTGCACTGGAACTCGATTCCCCTCACTGGCCTCTGCTCTGGAACTTGGTTCTCCTCACTGGCCTCTGCACTGGGACTCGATACCCCTCACTGGCCTCTGCACTGGGACTCGATTCCCCTCACTGACCTCCGCACTTGGACTCGATTCCCCTCACTGGCTTCTGCACTGGGACTCAATTCCGCTCACTGGCCTCCACACTTGGACTTGATTCCCCACATTGACCTCCGCAGTGGGACTCGATTCCCCTCACTGGCCTCTGCACTGGGACTCGATTCCCCTCACTGACCTCCGCACTGGGACTCGATTCCCCTCACTGGCTTCTGCACTGGAACTCGATTCCCCTCACTGGCCTCTGCACTGGAACTTGATTCCCCTCACTGGCCTCTGCACTGGGACTCGATTCCCCTCACTGACCTCCGCACTTGGACTCGATTCCCCTCACTGACCTCCGCACTTGGACTCGATTCCCCTCACTGGCTTCTGCACTGGGACTCAATTCCGCTCACTGGCCTCCACACTTGGACTTGATTCCCCACATTGACCTCCGCAGTGGGACTCGATTCCCCTCACTGGCCTCTGCACTGGGACTCGATTCCCCTCACTGACCTCCGCACTGGGACTCGATTCCCCTCACTGGCTTCTGCACTGGAACTCGATTCCCCTCACTGGCCTCTGCACTGGAACTTGATTCCCCTCACTGGCCTCTGCACTGGGACTCGATTCCCCTCACTGACCTCCGCACTTGGACTCGATTCCCCTCACTGACCTCCGCACTGGGACTCGATTCCCCTCACTGGCTTCTGCACTGGAACTCGATTCCCCTCACTGGCCTCTGCACTGGAACTTGATTCCCCTCACTGGCCTCTGCACTGGGACTCGATTCCCCTCACTGACCTCCGCACTGGGACTCGATTCCCCACACTGACCTCCGCACTGGGACTCGATTCCCCTCACTGGCCTCCGCACTGGGACTCGATTCCCCTCACTGGCCTCTGCACTGGGACTCGTTTCCCCTCCCTGGCCTCTGCACTGGTACTCGATTCCCCTCACTGGCCTCTGCACTGGTACTCGATTCCCCTCACTGGCCTCCCCACTGGGACTCGATTCCCCTCACTGGCCTCTGCACTGGTACTCGATTCCCCTCACTGGCCTCCCCACTGGGACTCGATTGCCCTCACTGGCTTCTGCACTGGGACTCAATTCCCCTCACTGGCCTCCGCACTGGGACCCGATTCCCTTCACTGGCCTCCGCAATGGGACTCAATTCCCCTCACTGGTCTCCGCACTGGGACTCGATTCCCCTCACTGGCCTCTGCACCAGGACTTGTTTCCCCTCACTGGCCTCCGCACTGGGACCCAATTCCCCTCACTGGCCTCTGCACTGGGACTCGATTCTCCTCAATGGCCTTCACACTGGGACTCGATTCCCCTCACTGACCTCCGCACTGGGACTCGATTCCCCTCACTGGCTTCTGCACTGTAACTCGATTCCCCTCACTGGCTTCTGCACTGGAACTCGATTCCCCTCACTGGCCTCTGCACTGGGACTCGATTCCCCTCACTGGCCTCTGCACTGGGACTCGATTCCCTCACTGGCCTCTGCACTGGGACTCGATTCCCCTCACTGACCTCTGCACTGGGACTCGATTCCCCTCACTGACCTCCGCACTGGGACTCGATTCCCCTCACTGGCCTCTGCACCAGGACTTGTTTCCCCTCACTGGCCTCCGCACTGGGACCCAATTCCCCTCACTGGCCTCTGCACTGGGACTCGATTCTCCTCACTGGCCTCTGCACTGGTACTCGATTCCCCTCACTGGCCTCCCCACTGGGACTCGATTCCCCTCACTGGCTTCTGCACTGGGACTCGATTCCCCTCACTGGCCTCTGCACTGGGTCTCGAATCCCCTCACTGGCCTCCCCACTGGGACTCGATTCCCCTCACTGGCCTCTGCACTGGGACTCGATTCTCCTCACTGGCCTCTGCACTGGTACTCGATTCCCCTCACTGGCCTCCCCACTGGGACTCGATTCCCCTCACTGGCTTCTGCACTGGGACTCGATTCCCCTCACTGGCCTCTGCACTGGGTCTCGAATCCCCTCACTGGCCTCCCCACTGGGACTCGATTCCCCTCACTGGCCTCTGCACTGGGTCTCGAATCCCCTCACTGGCCTCCCCACTGGGACTCGATTCCCCTCACTGGCTTCTGCACTGGGACTCGATTCCCCTCACTGGCCTCCGCACTGGGACCCGATTCCCTTCACTGGCCTCCGCACTGGGACTCGATTCCCCTCACTGGCCTCCGCACTGGGACTCGATTGCCCTCACTGGCCTCTGCACTGGGACTCAATTCCCCTCACTGGCCTCTGCACTGGGACTCAATTCCCCTCAATGGCCTTCACACTGGGACTCGATTCCCCTCACTGGCCTCCACACTGGGACTTGATTCACCACACTGACGTCCACACTGGAACTTGATTCCCCTCACTGGCCTCTGCACCAGGATTCGATTCCCCTCACTGGCCTCTGCACTGGAACTTGATTCCCCTCACTGGCTTCTGCACTGGGACTCGATTCCCCTCACTGGCCTCTGCACTGGAACTTGATTCCCCTCACTGGCCTCTGCACTGGGACTCGATTCCCCTCACTGACCTCCGCACTGGGACTCGATTCCCCTCACTGGCCTCTGCACCAGGACTTGTTTCCCCTCACTGGCCTCCGCACTGGGACCCAATTCCCCTCACTGGCCTCTGCACTGGGACTCGATTCTCCTCAATGGCCTTCACACTGGGACTCGATTCCCCTCACTGGCCTCTGCACTGGGACTCGATTCCCCTCAATGGCCTTCACACTGGGACTCGATTCCCCTAAGTGACCTCCGCAGTGGGACTCAATTCCCCTCACTGGCCTCCGCACTGGGACTCGATTCCCAACACTGACCTCCGCACTGGGACTCGATTCCCCTCACTGGCCTCCGCACTGGGACTCGATTCCCCTCACTGGCCTCTGCACTGGGACTCGATTCCCCTCACTGGCCTCTGCACTGGTACTCGATTCCCCTCACTGGCCTCCCCACTGGGACTCGATTCCCCTCACTGGCTTCTGCACTGGGACTCGATTCCCCTCACTGGCCTCTGCACTGGGTCTCGAATCCCCTCACTGGCCTCCCCACTGGGACTCGATTCCCCTCACTGGCTTCTGCACTGGGACTCGATTCCCCTCACTGGCCTCCGCACTCGGACACAATTCCCCTCACTGGCCTCCGTACTGGGACTCGATTGCCCTCACTGGCCTCTGCACTGGGACTCAATTCCCCTCACTGGCCTCTGCACTGGGACTCAATTCCCCTCAATGGCCTTCACACTGGGACTCGATTCCCCTCACTGGCCTCCACACTGGGACTTGATTCCCCACACTGACGTCCACACTGGAACTTGATTCCCCTCACTGGCCTCTGCACCAGGATTCGATTCCCCTCACTGGCCTCTGCACTGGAACTTGATTCCCCTCACTGGCTTCTGCACTGGGACTCGATTCCCCTCACTGGCCTCCGCACTGGGACTTGATTCCCCACACTGACCTCTGCACTTGGACTCGATTCCGCTCACTGGCCTCCGCACTGGGACTCAATTCCCCTCACTGACCTCTGCACTGGGACTCGATTCCCCTCAATGGCCTCTGCACTGGGACTCGATTCCCCTCACTGGCCTCTGCACCAGGACTTGTTTCCCCTCACTGGCCTCCGCACTGGGACCCAATTCCCCTCACTGGCCTCTGCACTGGGACTCGATTCTCCTCAATGGCCTTCACACTGGGACTCGATTCCCCTCACTGGCCTCTGCACTGGGACTCGATTCCCCTCACTGGCCTCTGCACTGGTACTCGATTCCCCTCACTGGCCTCCCCACTGGGACTCGATTCCCCTCACTGGCTTCTGCACTGGGACTCGATTCCCCTCACTGGCCTCTGCACTGGGTCTCGAATCCCCTCACTGGCCTCCCCACTGGGACTCGATTCCCCTCACTGGCTTCTGCACTGGGACTCGATTCCCCTCACTGGCCTCCGCACTGGGACCCGATTCCCTTCACTGGCCTCCGCACTGGGACTCGATTCCCCTCACTGGCCTCCGCACTGGGACTCGATTGCCCTCACTGGCCTCTGCACTGGGACTCAATTCCCCTCACTGGCCTCTGCACTGGGACTCGATTCCCCTCAATGGCCTCCGCACTGGGACCCGATTCCCTTCACTCGCCTCCGCACTGGGACTTGATTCCCCTCACTGGCCTCTGCACTGGAACTTGATTCCCCTCACTGGCCTCTGCACTGGGACTCAATTCCCCTCAATGGCCTTCACACTGGGACTCGATTCCCCTCACTGGCCTCCACACTGGGACTTGATTCCCCACACTGACGTCCACACTGGATCTTGATTCCCCTCACTGGCCCCTGCACCAGGACTCGATTCCCCTCACTGGCCTCTGCACTGGGACTCGATTCCCCTCACTGGCCTCTGCACTGGGACTCGATTCCCCTCACTGGCCTCTGCACTGGGACTCGATTCCCTCACTGGCCTCTGCACTGGGACTCGATTCCCCTCACTGACCTCTGCACTGGGACTCGATTCCCCTCACTGGCCTCCGCACTCGGACACAATTCCCCTCACTGGCCTCCGTACTGGGACTCGATTGCCCTCACTGGCCTCTGCACTGGGACTCAATTCCCCTCACTGGCCTCTGCACTGGGACTCGATTCCCCTCACTGACCTCTGCACTGGGACTCGATTCCCCTCACTGGCCTCCGCACTCGGACACAATTCCCCTCACTGGCCTCCGTACTGGGACTCGATTGCCCTCACTGGCCTCTGCACTGGGACTCAATTCCCCTCACTGGCCTCTGCACTGGGACTCAATTCCCCTCAATGGCCTTCACACTGGGACTCGATTCCCCTCACTGGCCTCCACACTGGGACTTGATTCCCCACACTGACGTCCACACTGGAACTTGATTCCCCTCACTGGCCTCTGCACCAGGATTCGATTCCCCTCACTGGCCTCTGCACTGGAACTTGATTCCCCTCACTGGCTTCTGCACTGGGACTCGATTCCCCTCACTGGCCTCCGCACTGGGACTTGATTCCCCACACTGACCTCTGCACTTGGACTCGATTCCGCTCACTGGCCTCCGCACTGGGACTCAATTCCCCTCACTGACCTCTGCACTGGGACTCGATTCCCCTCAATGGCCTCCGCACTGGGACTCAATTCCCCGCACTGGTCTCCGCACTGGGACTCGATTCCCCTCACTGGCCTCTGCACCAGGACTTGTTTCCCCTCACTGGCCTCCGCACTGGGACCCAATTCCCCTCACTGGCCTCTGCACTGGGACTCGATTCTCCTCAATGGCCTTCACACTGGGACTCGATTCCCCTCACTGACCTCCGCACTGGGACTCGATTCCCCTCACTGGCCTCTGCACTGGGACTCGATTCCCCTCCCTGGCCTCTGCACTGGTACTCGATTCCCCTCACTGGCCTCTGCACTGGTACTCGATTCCCCTCACTGGCCTCCCCACTGGGACTCGATTCCCCTCACTGGCTTCTGCACTGGGACTCGATTCCCCTCACTGGCCTCCGCACTGGGACCCGATTCCCTTCACTGGCTTCTGCACTGGGACTCGATTCCCCTCACTGGCCTCTGCACTGGTACTCGATTCCCCTCACTGGCTTCTGCACTGGGACTCGATTCCCCTCACTGGCCTCCGCACTGGGACCCGATTCCCTTCACTGGCCTCCGAACTGGGACTCGATTCCCCTCACTGGCCTCCGCACTGGGACTCGATTCCCCTCACTGGCCTCTGCACTGGGACTCGATTCCCCTCACTGGCCTCTGCACAGGGACTCGATTCCCCTCACTGGCCTCTGCTCTGGAACTTGGTTCTCCTCACTGGCCTCCGCACTGGGACTCGATTCCCCACACTGACCTCCGCACTGGGACTCGATTCCCCTCACTGGCCTCCGCACTGGGACTCGATTCCCCTCACTGGCCTCTGCACTGGGACTCGTTTCCCCTCCCTGGCCTCTGCACTGGTACTCGATTCCCCTCACTGGCCTCTGCACTGGTACTCGATTCCCCTCACTGGCCTCTGCACTGGGACTCGATTCCCCTCACTGACCTCCGCACTGGGACTCGATTCCCCACACTGACCTCCGCACTTGGACTCGATTCCGCTCACTGGCCTCCGCACTGGGACTCGATTCCCCTCACTAGCCTCCGCACTGGGACTCAATTCCCCTCACTGGCCTCCGCACTGGGACTCGATTCCGCTCACTGGCCTCCGCACTGGGACCCGATTCCCTTCACTCGCCTCCGCACTGGGACTTGATTCCCCTCACTGGCCTCTGCAATGGAACTTGATTCCCCTCACTGGCCTCTGCACTGGGACTCAATTCCCCTCAATGGCCTTCACACTGGGACTCGATTCCCCTCACTGGCCTCCACACTGGGACTTGATTCCCCACACTGACGTCCACACTGGAACTTGATTCCCCTCACTGGCCTCTGCACCAGGACTCGATTCCCCTCACTGGCCTCTGCACTGGGACTCGATTCCCCACACTGACGTCCACACTGGAACTTGATTCCCCTCACTGGCCTCTGCACCAGGATTCGATTCCCCTCACTGGCCTCTGCACCAGGACTTGTTTCCCCTCACTGGCCTCCGCACTGGGACCCAATTCCCCTCACTGACCTCTGCACTGGGACTCGATTCCCCTCAATGGCCTCCGCACTGGGACTCAATTCCCCTCACTGGTCTCCGCACTGGGACTCGATTCCCCTCACTGGCCTCTGCACCAGGACTTGTTTCCCCTCACTGGCCTCCGCACTGGGACCCAATTCCCCTCACTGGCCTCTGCACTGGGACTCGATTCTCCTCAATGGCCTTCACACTGGGACTCGATTCCCCTCACTGACCTCCGCACTGGGACTCGATTCCCCTCACTGGCTTCTGCACTGTAACTCGATTCCCCTCACTGGCTTCTGCACTGGAACTCGATTCCCCTCACTGGCCTCTGAACTGGGACTCGATTCCCCTCACTGGCCTCTGCACTGGGACTCGATTCCCTCACTGGCCTCTGCACTGGGACTCGATTCCCCTCACTGACCTCTGCACTGGGACTCGATTCCCCTCACTGACCTCCGCACTGGGACTCGATTCCCCTCACTGGCCTCTGCACCAGGACTTGTTTCCCCTCACTGGCCTCCGCACTGGGACCCAATTCCCCTCAATGGCCTCCCCACTGGGACTCGATTCCCCTCACTGGCTTCTGCACTGGGACTCGATTCCCCTCACTGGCCTCTGCACTGGGTCTCGAATCCCCTCACTGGCCTCCCCACTGGGACTCGATTCCCCTCACTGGCCTCTGCACTGGGACTCGATTCTCCTCACTGGCCTCTGCACTGGTACTCGATTCCCCTCACTGGCCTCCCCACTGGGACTCGATTCCCCTCACTGGCTTCTGCACTGGGACTCGATTCCCCTCACTGGCCTCTGCACTGGGTCTCGAATCCCCTCACTGGCCTCCCCACTGGGACTCGATTCCCCTCACTGGCTTCTGCACTGGGACTCGATTCCCCTCACTGGCCTCCGCACTGGGACCCGATTCCCTTCACTGGCCTCCGCACTGGGACTCGATTCCCCTCACTGGCCTCCGCACTGGGACTCGATTGCCCTCACTGGCCTCTGCACTGGGACTCAATTCCCCTCACTGGCCTCTGCACTGGGACTCAATTCCCCTCAATGGCCTTCACACTGGGACTCGATTCCCCTCACTGGCCTCCACACTGGGACTTGATTCCCCACACTGACGTCCACACTGGAACTTGATTCCCCTCACTGGCCTCTGCACCAGGATTCGATTCCCCTCACTGGCCTCTGCACTGGAACTTGATTCCCCTCACTGGCTTCTGCACTGGGACTCGATTCCCCTCACTGGCCTCTGCACTGGAACTTGATTCCCCTCACTGGCCTCTGCACTGGGACTCGATTCCCCTCACTGACCTCCGCACTGGGACTCGATTCCCCTCACTGGCCTCTGCACCAGGACTTGTTTCCCCTCACTGGCCTCCGCACTGGGACCCAATTCCCCTCACTGGCCTCTGCACTGGGACTCGATTCTCCTCAATGGCCTTCACACTGGGACTCGATTCCCCTCACTGGCCTCTGCACTGGGACTCGATTCCCCTCAATGGCCTTCACACTGGGACTCGATTCCCCTAAGTGACCTCCGCAGTGGGACTCAATTCCCCTCACTGGCCTCCGCACTGGGACTCGATTCCCAACACTGACCTCCGCACTGGGACTCGATTCCCCTCACTGGCCTCCGCACTGGGACTCGATTCCCCTCACTGGCCTCTGCACTGGGACTCGATTCCCCTCACTGGCCTCTGCACTGGTACTCGATTCCCCTCACTGGCCTCCCCACTGGGACTCGATTCCCCTCACTGGCTTCTGCACTGGGACTCGATTCCCCTCACTGGCCTCTGCACTGGGTCTCGAATCCCCTCACTGGCCTCCCCACTGGGACTCGATTCCCCTCACTGGCTTCTGCACTGGGACTCGATTCCCCTCACTGGCCTCCGCACTCGGACACAATTCCCCTCACTGGCCTCCGTACTGGGACTCGATTGCCCTCACTGGCCTCTGCACTGGGACTCAATTCCCCTCACTGGCCTCTGCACTGGGACTCAATTCCCCTCAATGGCCTTCACACTGGGACTCGATTCCCCTCACTGGCCTCCACACTGGGACTTGATTCCCCACACTGACGTCCACACTGGAACTTGATTCCCCTCACTGGCCTCTGCACCAGGATTCGATTCCCCTCACTGGCCTCTGCACTGGAACTTGATTCCCCTCACTGGCTTCTGCACTGGGACTCGATTCCCCTCACTGGCCTCCGCACTGGGACTTGATTCCCCACACTGACCTCTGCACTTGGACTCGATTCCGCTCACTGGCCTCCGCACTGGGACTCAATTCCCCTCACTGACCTCTGCACTGGGACTCGATTCCCCTCAAAGGCCTCTGCACTGGGACTCGATTCCCCTCACTGGCCTCTGCACCAGGACTTGTTTCCCCTCACTGGCCTCCGCACTGGGACCCAATTCCCCTCACTGGCCTCTGCACTGGGACTCGATTCTCCTCAATGGCCTTCACACTGGGACTCGATTCCCCTCACTGGCCTCTGCACTGGGACTCGATTCCCCTCAATGGCCTTCACACTGGGACTCGATTCCCCTAACTGACCTCCGCAGTGGGACTCAATTCCCCTCACTGGCCTCCGCACTGGGACTCGATTCCCAACACTGACCTCCGCACTGGGACTCGATTCCCCTCACTGGCCTCCGCACTGGGACTCGATTCCCCTCACTGGCCTCTGCACTGGGACTCGATTCCCCTCACTGGCCTCTGCACTGGTACTCGATTCCCCTCACTGGCCTCCCCACTGGGACTCGATTCCCCTCACTGGCTTCTGCACTGGGACTCGATTCCCCTCACTGGCCTCTGCACTGGGTCTCGAATCCCCTCACTGGCCTCCCCACTGGGACTCGATTCCCCTCACTGGCTTCTGCACTGGGACTCGATTCCCCTCACTGGCCTCCGCACTGGGACCCGATTCCCTTCACTGGCCTCCGCACTGGGACTCGATTCCCCTCACTGGCCTCCGCACTGGGACTCGATTGCCCTCACTGGCCTCTGCACTGGGACTCAATTCCCCTCACTGGCCTCTGCACTGGGACTCAATTCCCCTCAATGGCCTCCGCACTGGGACCCGATTCCCTTCACTCGCCTCCGCACTGGGACTTGATTCCCCTCACTGGCCTCTGCACTGGAACTTGATTCCCCTCACTGGCCTCTGCACTGGGACTCAATTCCCCTCAATGGCCTTCACACTGGGACTCGATTCCCCTCACTGGCCTCCACACTGGGACTTGATTCCCCACACTGACGTCCACACTGGATCTTGATTCCCCTCACTGGCCCCTGCACCAGGACTCGATTCCCCTCACTGGCCTCTGCACTGGGACTCGATTCCCCTCACTGGCCTCTGCACTGGGACTCGATTCCCCTCACTGGCCTCTGCACTGGGACTCGATTCCCTCACTGGCCTCTGCACTGGGACTCGATTCCCCTCACTGACCTCTGCACTGGGACTCGATTCCCCTCACTGGCCTCCGCACTCGGACACAATTCCCCTCACTGGCCTCCGTACTGGGACTCGATTGCCCTCACTGGCCTCTGCACTGGGACTCAATTCCCCTCACTGGCCTCTGCACTGGGACTCAATTCCCCTCAATGGCCTTCACACTGGGACTCGATTCCCCTCAATGGCCTTCACACTGGGACTCGATTCCCCTCACTGGCCTCCACACTGGGACTTGATTCCCCACACTGACGTCCACACTGGAACTTGATTCCCCTCACTGGCCTCTGCACCAGGATTCGATTCCCCTCACTGGCCTCTGCACTGGAACTTGATTCCCCTCACTGGCTTCTGCACTGGGACTCGATTCCCCTCACTGGCCTCCGCACTGGGACTTGATTCCCCACACTGACCTCTGCACTTGGACTCGATTCCGCTCACTGGCCTCCGCACTGGGACTCAATTCCCCTCACTGACCTCTGCACTGGGACTCGATTCCCCTCAATGGCCTCCGCACTGGGACTCAATTCCCCTCACTGGTCTCCGCACTGGGACTCGATTCCCCTCACTGGCCTCTGCACCAGGACTTGTTTCCCCTCACTGGCCTCCGCACTGGGACCCAATTCCCCTCACTGGCCTCTGCACTGGGACTCGATTCTCCTCAATGGCCTTCACACTGGGACTCGATTCCCCTCACTGACCTCCGCACTGGGACTCGATTCCCCTCACTGGCTTCTGCACTGTAACTCGATTCCCCTCACTGGCTTCTGCACTGGAACTCGATTCCCCTCACTGGCCTCTGCTCTGGAACTTGGTTCTCCTCACTGGCCTCCGCACTGGGACTCGATTCCCCTCACTGGCCTCCGCACTGGGACTCGATTCCCCTCACTGGCCTCTGCACTGGGACTCGATTCCCCTCCCTGGCCTCTGCACTGGTACTCGATTCCCCTCACTGGCCTCTGCACTGGTACTCGATTCCCCTCACTGGCCTCCCCACTGGGACTCGATTCCCCTCACTGGCTTCTGCACTGGGACTCGATTCCCCTCACTGGCCTCCGCACTGGGACCCGATTCCCTTCACTGGCTTCTGCACTGGGACTCGATTCCCCTCACTGGCCTCTGCACTGGTACTCGATTCCCCTCACTGGCTTCTGCACTGGGACTCGATTCCCCTCACTGGCCTCCGCACTGGGACCCGATTCCCTTCACTGGCCTCCGAACTGGGACTCGATTCCCCTCACTGGCCTCCGCACTGGGACTCGATTCCCCTCACTGGCCTCTGCACTGGGACTCGATTCCCCTCACTGGCCTCTGCACAGGGACTCGATTCCCCTCACTGGCCTCTGCTCTGGAACTTGGTTCTCCTCACTGGCCTCCGCACTGGGACTCGATTCCCCACACTGACCTCCGCACTGGGACTCGATTCCCCTCACTGGCCTCCGCACGGGGACTCGATTCCCCTCACTGGCCTCTGCACTGGGACTCGTTTCCCCTCCCTGGCCTCTGCACTGGTACTCGATTCCCCTCACTGGCCTCTGCACTGGTACTCGATTCCCCTCACTGGCCTCCCCACTGGGACTCGATTCCCCTCACTGGCCTCTGCACTGGTACTCGATTCCCCTCACTGGCCTCCCCACTGGGACTCGATTGCCCTCACTGGCTTCTGCACTGGGACTCAATTCCCCTCACTGGCCTCCGCACTGGGACCCGATTCCCTTCACTGGCCTCCGCAATGGGACTCGATTCCCCTCACTGGCCTCCGCACTGGGACTCGATTCCCCTCACTGGCCTCTGCACTGGGACTCGATTCCCCTCACTGGCCTCTGCACAGGGACTCGATTCCCCTCACTGACCTCTGCACTGGGACTCGATTCCCCTCACTGGCCTCTGCACTGGGACTCGATTCCCTCACTGGCCTCTGCACTGGGACTCGATTCCCCTCACTGACCTCTGCACTGGGACTCGATTCCCCTCACTGGCCTCCGCACTCGGACACAATTCCCCTCACTGGCCTCCGTACTGGGACTCGATTCCCCTCACTGGCCTCTGCACTGGGACTCGATTCCCCTCACTGGCCTCCCCACTGGGACTCGATTCCCCTCACTGGCTTCTGCACTGGGCCTCGATTCCCCTCACTGGCCTCCGCACTGGGACCCGATTCCCTTCACTGGCCTCCGAACTGGGACTCGATTCCCCTCACTGGCCTCCGCACTGGGACTCGATTCCCCTCACTGGCCTCTGCACTGGGACTCAATTCCCCTCAATGGCCTTCACACTGGGACTCGATTCCCCTCACTGGCCTCCACACTGGGACTTGATTCCCCACACTGACGTCCACACTGGATCTTGATTCCCCTCACTGGCCCCTGCACCAGGACTCGATTCCCCTCACTGGCCTCTGCACTGGGACTCGATTCCCCTCACTGGCCTCTGCACTGGGACTCGATTCCCCTCACTGGCCTCTGCACTGGGACTCGATTCCCTCACTGGCCTCTGCACTGGGACTCGATTCCCCTCACTGACCTCTGCACTGGGACTCGATTCCCCTCACTGGCCTCCGCACTCGGACACAATTCCCCTCACTGGCCTCCGTACTGGGACTCGATTGCCCTCACTGGCCTCTGCACTGGGACTCAATTCCCCTCACTGGCCTCTGCACTGGGACTCGATTCCCCTCACTGACCTCTGCACTGGGACTCGATTCCCCTCACTGGCCTCCGCACTCGGACACAATTCCCCTCACTGGCCTCCGTACTGGGACTCGATTGCCCTCACTGGCCTCTGCACTGGGACTCAATTCCCCTCACTGGCCTCTGCACTGGGACTCAATTCCCCTCAATGGCCTTCACACTGGGACTCGATTCCCCTCACTGGCCTCCACACTGGGACTTGATTCCCCACACTGACGTCCACACTGGAACTTGATTCCCCTCACTGGCCTCTGCACCAGGATTCGATTCCCCTCACTGGCCTCTGCACTGGAACTTGATTCCCCTCACTGGCTTCTGCACTGGGACTCGATTCCCCTCACTGGCCTCCGCACTGGGACTTGATTCCCCACACTGACCTCTGCACTTGGACTCGATTCCGCTCACTGGCCTCCGCACTGGGACTCAATTCCCCTCACTGACCTCTGCACTGGGACTCGATTCCCCTCAATGGCCTCCGCACTGGGACTCAATTCCCCGCACTGGTCTCCGCACTGGGACTCGATTCCCCTCACTGGCCTCTGCACCAGGACTTGTTTCCCCTCACTGGCCTCCGCACTGGGACCCAATTCCCCTCACTGGCCTCTGCACTGGGACTCGATTCTCCTCAATGGCCTTCACACTGGGACTCGATTCCCCTCACTGACCTCCGCACTGGGACTCGATTCCCCTCACTGGCCTCTGCACTGGGACTCGATTCCCCTCCCTGGCCTCTGCACTGGTACTCGATTCCCCTCACTGGCCTCTGCACTGGTACTCGATTCCCCTCACTGGCCTCCCCACTGGGACTCGATTCCCCTCACTGGCTTCTGCACTGGGACTCGATTCCCCTCACTGGCCTCCGCACTGGGACCCGATTCCCTTCACTGGCTTCTGCACTGGGACTCGATTCCCCTCACTGGCCTCTGCACTGGTACTCGATTCCCCTCACTGGCTTCTGCACTGGGACTCGATTCCCCTCACTGGCCTCCGCACTGGGACCCGATTCCCTTCACTGGCCTCCGAACTGGGACTCGATTCCCCTCACTGGCCTCCGCACTGGGACTCGATTCCCCTCACTGGCCTCTGCACTGGGACTCGATTCCCCTCACTGGCCTCTGCACAGGGACTCGATTCCCCTCACTGGCCTCTGCTCTGGAACTTGGTTCTCCTCACTGGCCTCCGCACTGGGACTCGATTCCCCACACTGACCTCCGCACTGGGACTCGATTCCCCTCACTGGCCTCCGCACTGGGACTCGATTCCCCTCACTGGCCTCTGCACTGGGACTCGTTTCCCCTCCCTGGCCTCTGCACTGGTACTCGATTCCCCTCACTGGCCTCTGCACTGGTACTCGATTCCCCTCACTGGCCTCTGCACTGGGACTCGATTCCCCTCACTGACCTCCGCACTGGGACTCGATTCCCCACACTGACCTCCGCACTTGGACTCGATTCCGCTCACTGGCCTCCGCACTGGGACTCGATTCCCCTCACTAGCCTCCGCACTGGGACTCAATTCCCCTCACTGGCCTCCGCACTGGGACTCGATTCCGCTCACTGGCCTCCGCACTGGGACCCGATTCCCTTCACTCGCCTCCGCACTGGGACTTGATTCCCCTCACTGGCCTCTGCAATGGAACTTGATTCCCCTCACTGGCCTCTGCACTGGGACTCAATTCCCCTCAATGGCCTTCACACTGGGACTCGATTCCCCTCACTGGCCTCCACACTGGGACTTGATTCCCCACACTGACGTCCACACTGGAACTTGATTCCCCTCACTGGCCTCTGCACCAGGACTCGATTCCCCTCACTGGCCTCTGCACTGGGACTCGATTCCCCACACTGACGTCCACACTGGAACTTGATTCCCCTCACTGGCCTCTGCACCAGGATTCGATTCCCCTCACTGGCCTCTGCACCAGGACTTGTTTCCCCTCACTGGCCTCCGCACTGGGACCCAATTCCCCTCACTGACCTCTGCACTGGGACTCGATTCCCCTCAATGGCCTCCGCACTGGGACTCAATTCCCCTCACTGGTCTCCGCACTGGGACTCGATTCCCCTCACTGGCCTCTGCACCAGGACTTGTTTCCCCTCACTGGCCTCCGCACTGGGACCCAATTCCCCTCACTGGCCTCTGCACTGGGACTCGATTCTCCTCAATGGCCTTCACACTGGGACTCGATTCCCCTCACTGACCTCCGCACTGGGACTCGATTCCCCTCACTGGCTTCTGCACTGTAACTCGATTCCCCTCACTGGCTTCTGCACTGGAACTCGATTCCCCTCACTGGCCTCTGAACTGGGACTCGATTCCCCTCACTGGCCTCTGCACTGGGACTCGATTCCCTCACTGGCCTCTGCACTGGGACTCGATTCCCCTCACTGACCTCTGCACTGGGACTCGATTCCCCTCACTGACCTCCGCACTGGGACTCGATTCCCCTCACTGGCCTCTGCACCAGGACTTGTTTCCCCTCACTGGCCTCCGCACTGGGACCCAATTCCCCTCAATGGCCTCCCCACTGGGACTCGATTCCCCTCACTGGCTTCTGCACTGGGACTCGATTCCCCTCACTGGCCTCTGCACTGGGTCTCGAATCCCCTCACTGGCCTCCCCACTGGGACTCGATTCCCCTCACTGGCCTCTGCACTGGGACTCGATTCTCCTCACTGGCCTCTGCACTGGTACTCGATTCCCCTCACTGGCCTCCCCACTGGGACTCGATTCCCCTCACTGGCTTCTGCACTGGGACTCGATTCCCCTCACTGGCCTCTGCACTGGGTCTCGAATCCCCTCACTGGCCTCCCCACTGGGACTCGATTCCCCTCACTGGCTTCTGCACTGGGACTCGATTCCCCTCACTGGCCTCCGCACTGGGACCCGATTCCCTTCACTGGCCTCCGCACTGGGACTCGATTCCCCTCACTGGCCTCCGCACTGGGACTCGATTGCCCTCACTGGCCTCTGCACTGGGACTCAATTCCCCTCACTGGCCTCTGCACTGGGACTCAATTCCCCTCAATGGCCTTCACACTGGGACTCGATTCCCCTCACTGGCCTCCACACTGGGACTTGATTCCCCACACTGACGTCCACACTGGAACTTGATTCCCCTCACTGGCCTCTGCACCAGGATTCGATTCCCCTCACTGGCCTCTGCACTGGAACTTGATTCCCCTCACTGGCTTCTGCACTGGGACTCGATTCCCCTCACTGGCCTCTGCACTGGAACTTGATTCCCCTCACTGGCCTCTGCACTGGGACTCGATTCCCCTCACTGACCTCCGCACTGGGACTCGATTCCCCTCACTGGCCTCTGCACCAGGACTTGTTTCCCCTCACTGGCCTCCGCACTGGGACCCAATTCCCCTCACTGGCCTCTGCACTGGGACTCGATTCTCCTCAATGGCCTTCACACTGGGACTCGATTCCCCTCACTGGCCTCTGCACTGGGACTCGATTCCCCTCAATGGCCTTCACACTGGGACTCGATTCCCCTAAGTGACCTCCGCAGTGGGACTCAATTCCCCTCACTGGCCTCCGCACTGGGACTCGATTCCCAACACTGACCTCCGCACTGGGACTCGATTCCCCTCACTGGCCTCCGCACTGGGACTCGATTCCCCTCACTGGCCTCTGCACTGGGACTCGATTCCCCTCACTGGCCTCTGCACTGGGACTCGATTCCCCTCACTGGCCTCTGCACTGGTACTCGATTCCCCTCACTGGCTTCTGCACTGGGACTCGATTCCCCTCACTGGCCTCTGCACAGGGACTCGATTCCCCTCACTGGCCTCTGCTCTGGAACTTGGTTCTCCTCACTGGCCTCCGCACTGGGACTCGATTCCCCACACTGACCTCCGCACTGGGACTCGATTCCCCTCACTGGCCTCCGCACGGGGACTCGATTCCCCTCACTGGCCTCTGCACTGGGACTCGTTTCCCCTCCCTGGCCTCTGCACTGGTACTCGATTCCCCTCACTGGCCTCTGCACTGGTACTCGATTCCCCTCACTGGCCTCCCCACTGGGACTCGATTCCCCTCACTGGCCTCTGCACTGGTACTCGATTCCCCTCACTGGCCTCCCCACTGGGACTCGATTGCCCTCACTGGCTTCTGCACTGGGACTCAATTCCCCTCACTGGCCTCCGCACTGGGACCCGATTCCCTTCACTGGCCTCCGCAATGGGACTCGATTCCCCTCACTGGCCTCCACACTGGGACTCGATTCCCCTCACTGGCCTCTGCACTGGGACTCGATTCCCCTCACTGGCCTCTGCACAGGGACTCGATTCCCCTCACTGACCTCTGCACTGGGACTCGATTCCCCTCACTGGCCTCTGCACTGGGACTCGATTCCCTCACTGGCCTCTGCACTGGGACTCGATTCCCCTCACTGACCTCTGCACTGGGACTCGATTCCCCTCACTGGCCTCCGCACTCGGACACAATTCCCCTCACTGGCCTCCGTACTGGGACTCGATTCCCCTCACTGGCCTCTGCACTGGGACTCGATTCCCCTCACTGGCCTCCCCACTGGGACTCGATTCCCCTCACTGGCTTCTGCACTGGGACTCGATTCCCCTCACTGGCCTCCGCACTGGGACCCGATTCCCTTCACTGGCCTCCGAACTGGGACTCGATTCCCCTCACTGGCCTCCGCACTGGGACTCGATTCCCCTCACTGGCCTCTGCACTGGGACTCAATTCCCCTCAATGGCCTTCACACTGGGACTCGATTCCCCTCACTGGCCTCCACACTGGGACTTGATTCCCCACACTGACGTCCACACTGGATCTTGATTCCCCTCACTGGCCCCTGCACCAGGACTCGATTCCCCTCACTGGCCTCTGCACTGGGACTCGATTCCCCTCACTGGCCTCTGCACTGGGACTCGATTCCCCTCACTGGCCTCTGCACTGGGACTCGATTCCCTCACTGGCCTCTGCACTGGGACTCGATTCCCCTCACTGACCTCTGCACTGGGACTCGATTCCCCTCACTGGCCTCCGCACTCGGACACAATTCCCCTCACTGGCCTCCGTACTGGGACTCGATTGCCCTCACTGGCCTCTGCACTGGGACTCAATTCCCCTCACTGGCCTCTGCACTGGGACTCGATTCCCCTCACTGACCTCTGCACTGGGACTCGATTCCCCTCACTGGCCTCCGCACTCGGACACAATTCCCCTCACTGGCCTCCGTACTGGGACTCGATTGCCCTCACTGGCCTCTGCACTGGGACTCAATTCCCCTCACTGGCCTCTGCACTGGGACTCAATTCCCCTCAATGGCCTTCACACTGGGACTCGATTCCCCTCACTGGCCTCCACACTGGGACTTGATTCCCCACACTGACGTCCACACTGGAACTTGATTCCCCTCACTGGCCTCTGCACCAGGATTCGATTCCCCTCACTGGCCTCTGCACTGGAACTTGATTCCCCTCACTGGCTTCTGCACTGGGACTCGATTCCCCTCACTGGCCTCCGCACTGGGACTTGATTCCCCACACTGACCTCTGCACTTGGACTCGATTCCGCTCACTGGCCTCCGCACTGGGACTCAATTCCCCTCACTGACCTCTGCACTGGGACTCGATTCCCCTCAATGGCCTCCGCACTGGGACTCAATTCCCCGCACTGGTCTCCGCACTGGGACTCGATTCCCCTCACTGGCCTCTGCACCAGGACTTGTTTCCCCTCACTGGCCTCCGCACTGGGACCCAATTCCCCTCACTGGCCTCTGCACTGGGACTCGATTCTCCTCAATGGCCTTCACACTGGGACTCGATTCCCCTCACTGACCTCCGCACTGGGACTCGATTCCCCTCACTGGCCTCTGCACTGGGACTCGATTCCCCTCCCTGGCCTCTGCACTGGTACTCGATTCCCCTCACTGGCCTCTGCACTGGTACTCGATTCCCCTCACTGGCCTCCCCACTGGGACTCGATTCCCCTCACTGGCTTCTGCACTGGGACTCGATTCCCCTCACTGGCCTCCGCATTGGGACCCGATTCCCTTCACTGGCTTCTGCACTGGGACTCGATTCCCCTCACTGGCCTCTGCACTGGTACTCGATTCCCCTCACTGGCTTCTGCACTGGGACTCGATTCCCCTCACTGGCCTCCGCACTGGGACCCGATTCCCTTCACTGGCCTCCGAACTGGGACTCGATTCCCCTCACTGGCCTCCGCACTGGGACTCGATTCCCCTCACTGGCCTCTGCACTGGGACTCGATTCCCCTCACTGGCCTCTGCACAGGGACTCGATTCCCCTCACTGGCCTCTGCTCTGGAACTTGGTTCTCCTCACTGGCCTCCGCACTGGGACTCGATTCCCCACACTGACCTCCGCACTGGGACTCGATTCCCCTCACTGGCCTCCGCACTGGGACTCGATTCCCCTCACTGGCCTCTGCACTGGGACTCGTTTCCCCTCCCTGGCCTCTGCACTGGTACTCGATTCCCCTCACTGGCCTCTGCACTGGTACTCGATTCCCCTCACTGGCCTCTGCACTGGGACTCGATTCCCCTCACTGACCTCCGCACTGGGACTCGATTCCCCACACTGACCTCCGCACTTGGACTCGATTCCGCTCACTGGCCTCCGCACTGGGACTCGATTCCCCTCACTAGCCTCCGCACTGGGACTCAATTCCCCTCACTGGCCTCCGCACTGGGACTCGATTCCGCTCACTGGCCTCCGCACTGGGACCCGATTCCCTTCACTCGCCTCCGCACTGGGACTTGATTCCCCTCACTGGCCTCTGCAATGGAACTTGATTCCCCTCACTGGCCTCTGCACTGGGACTCAATTCCCCTCAATGGCCTTCACACTGGGACTCGATTCCCCTCACTGGCCTCCACACTGGGACTTGATTCCCCACACTGACGTCCACACTGGAACTTGATTCCCCTCACTGGCCTCTGCACCAGGACTCGATTCCCCTCACTGGCCTCTGCACTGGGACTCGATTCCCCACACTGACGTCCACACTGGAACTTGATTCCCCTCACTGGCCTCTGCACCAGGATTCGATTCCCCTCACTGGCCTCTGCACCAGGACTTGTTTCCCCTCACTGGCCTCCGCACTGGGACCCAATTCCCCTCACTGACCTCTGCACTGGGACTCGATTCCCCTCAATGGCCTCCGCACTGGGACTCAATTCCCCTCACTGGTCTCCGCACTGGGACTCGATTCCCCTCACTGGCCTCTGCACCAGGACTTGTTTCCCCTCACTGGCCTCCGCACTGGGACCCAATTCCCCTCACTGGCCTCTGCACTGGGACTCGATTCTCCTCAATGGCCTTCACACTGGGACTCGATTCCCCTCACTGACCTCCGCACTGGGACTCGATTCCCCTCACTGGCTTCTGCACTGTAACTCGATTCCCCTCACTGGCTTCTGCACTGGAACTCGATTCCCCTCACTGGCCTCTGAACTGGGACTCGATTCCCCTCACTGGCCTCTGCACTGGGACTCGATTCCCTCACTGGCCTCTGCACTGGGACTCGATTCCCCTCACTGACCTCTGCACTGGGACTCGATTCCCCTCACTGACCTCCGCACTGGGACTCGATTCCCCTCACTGGCCTCTGCACCAGGACTTGTTTCCCCTCACTGGCCTCCGCACTGGGACCCAATTCCCCTCAATGGCCTCCCCACTGGGACTCGATTCCCCTCACTGGCTTCTGCACTGGGACTCGATTCCCCTCACTGGCCTCTGCACTGGGTCTCGAATCCCCTCACTGGCCTCCCCACTGGGACTCGATTCCCCTCACTGGCCTCTGCACTGGGACTCGATTCTCCTCACTGGCCTCTGCACTGGTACTCGATTCCCCTCACTGGCCTCCCCACTGGGACTCGATTCCCCTCACTGGCTTCTGCACTGGGACTCGATTCCCCTCACTGGCCTCTGCACTGGGTCTCGAATCCCCTCACTGGCCTCCCCACTGGGACTCGATTCCCCTCACTGGCTTCTGCACTGGGACTCGATTCCCCTCACTGGCCTCCGCACTGGGACCCGATTCCCTTCACTGGCCTCCGCACTGGGACTCGATTCCCCTCACTGGCCTCCGCACTGGGACTCGATTGCCCTCACTGGCCTCTGCACTGGGACTCAATTCCCCTCACTGGCCTCTGCACTGGGACTCAATTCCCCTCAATGGCCTTCACACTGGGACTCGATTCCCCTCACTGGCCTCCACACTGGGACTTGATTCCCCACACTGACGTCCACACTGGAACTTGATTCCCCTCACTGGCCTCTGCACCAGGATTCGATTCCCCTCACTGGCCTCTGCACTGGAACTTGATTCCCCTCACTGGCTTCTGCACTGGGACTCGATTCCCCTCACTGGCCTCTGCACTGGAACTTGATTCCCCTCACTGGCCTCTGCACTGGGACTCGATTCCCCTCACTGACCTCCGCACTGGGACTCGATTCCCCTCACTGGCCTCTGCACCAGGACTTGTTTCCCCTCACTGGCCTCCGCACTGGGACCCAATTCCCCTCACTGGCCTCTGCACTGGGACTCGATTCTCCTCAATGGCCTTCACACTGGGACTCGATTCCCCTCACTGGCCTCTGCACTGGGACTCGATTCCCCTCAATGGCCTTCACACTGGGACTCGATTCCCCTAAGTGACCTCCGCAGTGGGACTCAATTCCCCTCACTGGCCTCCGCACTGGGACTCGATTCCCAACACTGACCTCCGCACTGGGACTCGATTCCCCTCACTGGCCTCCGCACTGGGACTCGATTCCCCTCACTGGCCTCTGCACTGGGACTCGATTCCCCTCACTGGCCTCTGCACTGGTACTCGATTCCCCTCACTGGCCTCCCCACTGGGACTCGATTCCCCTCACTGGCTTCTGCACTGGGACTCGATTCCCCTCACTGGCCTCTGCACTGGGTCTCGAATCCCCTCACTGGCCTCCCCACTGGGACTCGATTCCCCTCACTGGCTTCTGCACTGGGACTCGATTCCCCTCACTGGCCTCCGCACTCGGACACAATTCCCCTCACTGGCCTCCGTACTGGGACTCGATTGCCCTCACTGGCCTCTGCACTGGGACTCAATTCCCCTCACTGGCCTCTGCACTGGGACTCAATTCCCCTCAATGGCCTTCACACTGGGACTCGATTCCCCTCACTGGCCTCCACACTGGGACTTGATTCCCCACACTGACGTCCACACTGGAACTTGATTCCCCTCACTGGCCTCTGCACCAGGATTCGATTCCCCTCACTGGCCTCTGCACTGGAACTTGATTCCCCTCACTGGCTTCTGCACTGGGACTCGATTCCCCTCACTGGCCTCCGCACTGGGACTTGATTCCCCACACTGACCTCTGCACTTGGACTCGATTCCGCTCACTGGCCTCCGCACTGGGACTCAATTCCCCTCACTGACCTCTGCACTGGGACTCGATTCCCCTCAATGGCCTCTGCACTGGGACTCGATTCCCCTCACTGGCCTCTGCACCAGGACTTGTTTCCCCTCACTGGCCTCCGCACTGGGACCCAATTCCCCTCACTGGCCTCTGCACTGGGACTCGATTCTCCTCAATGGCCTTCACACTGGGACTCGATTCCCCTCACTGGCCTCTGCACTGGGACTCGATTCCCCTCACTGGCCTCTGCACTGGTACTCGATTCCCCTCACTGGCCTTCCCACTGGGACTCGATTCCCCTCACTGGCTTCTGCACTGGGACTCGATTCCCCTCACTGGCCTCTGCACTGGGTCTCGAATCCCCTCACTGGCCTCCCCACTGGGACTCGATTCCCCTCACTGGCTTCTGCACTGGGACTCGATTCCCCTCACTGGCCTCCGCACTGGGACCCGATTCCCTTCACTGGCCTCCGCACTGGGACTCGATTCCCCTCACTGGCCTCCGCACTGGGACTCGATTGCCCTCACTGGCCTCTGCACTGGGACTCAATTCCCCTCACTGGCCTCTGCACTGGGACTCGATTCCCCTCAATGGCCTCCGCACTGGGACCCGATTCCCTTCACTCGCCTCCGCACTGGGACTTGATTCCCCTCACTGGCCTCTGCACTGGAACTTGATTCCCCTCACTGGCCTCTGCACTGGGACTCAATTCCCCTCAATGGCCTTCACACTGGGACTCGATTCCCCTCACTGGCCTCCACACTGGGACTTGATTCCCCACACTGACGTCCACACTGGATCTTGATTCCCCTCACTGGCCCCTGCACCAGGACTCGATTCCCCTCACTGGCCTCTGCACTGGGACTCGATTCCCCTCACTGGCCTCTGCACTGGGACTCGATTCCCCTCACTGGCCTCTGCACTGGGACTCGATTCCCTCACTGGCCTCTGCACTGGGACTCGATTCCCCTCACTGACCTCTGCACTGGGACTCGATTCCCCTCACTGGCCTCCGCACTCGGACACAATTCCCCTCACTGGCCTCCGTACTGGGACTCGATTGCCCTCACTGGCCTCTGCACTGGGACTCAATTCCCCTCACTGGCCTCTGCACTGGGACTCGATTCCCCTCACTGACCTCTGCACTGGGACTCGATTCCCCTCACTGGCCTCCGCACTCGGACACAATTCCCCTCACTGGCCTCCGTACTGGGACTCGATTGCCCTCACTGGCCTCTGCACTGGGACTCAATTCCCCTCACTGGCCTCTGCACTGGGACTCAATTCCCCTCAATGGCCTTCACACTGGGACTCGATTCCCCTCACTGGCCTCCACACTGGGACTTGATTCCCCACACTGACGTCCACACTGGAACTTGATTCCCCTCACTGGCCTCTGCACCAGGATTCGATTCCCCTCACTGGCCTCTGCACTGGAACTTGATTCCCCTCACTGGCTTCTGCACTGGGACTCGATTCCCCTCACTGGCCTCCGCACTGGGACTTGATTCCCCACACTGACCTCTGCACTTGGACTCGATTCCGCTCACTGGCCTCCGCACTGGGACTCAATTCCCCTCACTGACCTCTGCACTGGGACTCGATTCCCCTCAATGGCCTCCGCACTGGGACTCAATTCCCCGCACTGGTCTCCGCACTGGGACTCGATTCCCCTCACTGGCCTCTGCACCAGGACTTGTTTCCCCTCACTGGCCTCCGCACTGGGACCCAATTCCCCTCACTGGCCTCTGCACTGGGACTCGATTCTCCTCAATGGCCTTCACACTGGGACTCGATTCCCCTCACTGACCTCCGCACTGGGACTCGATTCCCCTCACTGGCCTCTGCACTGGGACTCGATTCCCCTCCCTGGCCTCTGCACTGGTACTCGATTCCCCTCACTGGCCTCTGCACTGGTACTCGATTCCCCTCACTGGCCTCCCCACTGGGACTCGATTCCCCTCACTGGCTTCTGCACTGGGACTCGATTCCCCTCACTGGCCTCCGCACTGGGACCCGATTCCCTTCACTGGCTTCTGCACTGGGACTCGATTCCCCTCACTGGCCTCTGCACTGGTACTCGATTCCCCTCACTGGCTTCTGCACTGGGACTCGATTCCCCTCACTGGCCTCCGCACTGGGACCCGATTCCCTTCACTGGCCTCCGAACTGGGACTCGATTCCCCTCACTGGCCTCCGCACTGGGACTCGATTCCCCTCACTGGCCTCTGCACTGGGACTCGATTCCCCTCACTGGCCTCTGCACAGGGACTCGATTCCCCTCACTGGCCTCTGCTCTGGAACTTGGTTCTCCTCACTGGCCTCCGCACTGGGACTCGATTCCCCACACTGACCTCCGCACTGGGACTCGATTCCCCTCACTGGCCTCCGCACTGGGACTCGATTCCCCTCACTGGCCTCTGCACTGGGACTCGTTTCCCCTCCCTGGCCTCTGCACTGGTACTCGATTCCCCTCACTGGCCTCTGCACTGGTACTCGATTCCCCTCACTGGCCTCTGCACTGGGACTCGATTCCCCTCACTGACCTCCGCACTGGGACTCGATTCCCCACACTGACCTCCGCACTTGGACTCGATTCCGCTCACTGGCCTCCGCACTGGGACTCGATTCCCCTCACTAGCCTCCGCACTGGGACTCAATTCCCCTCACTGGCCTCCGCACTGGGACTCGATTCCGCTCACTGGCCTCCGCACTGGGACCCGATTCCCTTCACTCGCCTCCGCACTGGGACTTGATTCCCCTCACTGGCCTCTGCAATGGAACTTGATTCCCCTCACTGGCCTCTGCACTGGGACTCAATTCCCCTCAATGGCCTTCACACTGGGACTCGATTCCCCTCACTGGCCTCCACACTGGGACTTGATTCCCCACACTGACGTCCACACTGGAACTTGATTCCCCTCACTGGCCTCTGCACCAGGACTCGATTCCCCTCACTGGCCTCTGCACTGGGACTCGATTCCCCACACTGACGTCCACACTGGAACTTGATTCCCCTCACTGGCCTCTGCACCAGGATTCGATTCCCCTCACTGGCCTCTGCACCAGGACTTGTTTCCCCTCACTGGCCTCCGCACTGGGACCCAATTCCCCTCACTGACCTCTGCACTGGGACTCGATTCCCCTCAATGGCCTCCGCACTGGGACTCAATTCCCCTCACTGGTCTCCGCACTGGGACTCGATTCCCCTCACTGGCCTCTGCACCAGGACTTGTTTCCCCTCACTGGCCTCCGCACTGGGACCCAATTCCCCTCACTGGCCTCTGCACTGGGACTCGATTCTCCTCAATGGCCTTCACACTGGGACTCGATTCCCCTCACTGACCTCCGCACTGGGACTCGATTCCCCTCACTGGCTTCTGCACTGTAACTCGATTCCCCTCACTGGCTTCTGCACTGGAACTCGATTCCCCTCACTGGCCTCTGAACTGGGACTCGATTCCCCTCACTGGCCTCTGCACTGGGACTCGATTCCCTCACTGGCCTCTGCACTGGGACTCGATTCCCCTCACTGACCTCTGCACTGGGACTCGATTCCCCTCACTGACCTCCGCACTGGGACTCGATTCCCCTCACTGGCCTCTGCACCAGGACTTGTTTCCCCTCACTGGCCTCCGCACTGGGACCCAATTCCCCTCAATGGCCTCCCCACTGGGACTCGATTCCCCTCACTGGCTTCTGCACTGGGACTCGATTCCCCTCACTGGCCTCTGCACTGGGTCTCGAATCCCCTCACTGGCCTCCCCACTGGGACTCGATTCCCCTCACTGGCCTCTGCACTGGGACTCGATTCTCCTCACTGGCCTCTGCACTGGTACTCGATTCCCCTCACTGGCCTCCCCACTGGGACTCGATTCCCCTCACTGGCTTCTGCACTGGGACTCGATTCCCCTCACTGGCCTCTGCACTGGGTCTCGAATCCCCTCACTGGCCTCCCCACTGGGACTCGATTCCCCTCACTGGCTTCTGCACTGGGACTCGATTCCCCTCACTGGCCTCCGCACTGGGACCCGATTCCCTTCACTGGCCTCCGCACTGGGACTCGATTCCCCTCACTGGCCTCCGCACTGGGACTCGATTGCCCTCACTGGCCTCTGCACTGGGACTCAATTCCCCTCACTGGCCTCTGCACTGGGACTCAATTCCCCTCAATGGCCTTCACACTGGGACTCGATTCCCCTCACTGGCCTCCACACTGGGACTTGATTCCCCACACTGACGTCCACACTGGAACTTGATTCCCCTCACTGGCCTCTGCACCAGGATTCGATTCCCCTCACTGGCCTCTGCACTGGAACTTGATTCCCCTCACTGGCTTCTGCACTGGGACTCGATTCCCCTCACTGGCCTCTGCACTGGAACTTGATTCCCCTCACTGGCCTCTGCACTGGGACTCGATTCCCCTCACTGACCTCCGCACTGGGACTCGATTCCCCTCACTGGCCTCTGCACCAGGACTTGTTTCCCCTCACTGGCCTCCGCACTGGGACCCAATTCCCCTCACTGGCCTCTGCACTGGGACTCGATTCTCCTCAATGGCCTTCACACTGGGACTCGATTCCCCTCACTGGCCTCTGCACTGGGACTCGATTCCCCTCAATGGCCTTCACACTGGGACTCGATTCCCCTAAGTGACCTCCGCAGTGGGACTCAATTCCCCTCACTGGCCTCCGCACTGGGACTCGATTCCCAACACTGACCTCCGCACTGGGACTCGATTCCCCTCACTGGCCTCCGCACTGGGACTCGATTCCCCTCACTGGCCTCTGCACTGGGACTCGATTCCCCTCACTGGCCTCTGCACTGGTACTCGATTCCCCTCACTGGCCTCCCCACTGGGACTCGATTCCCCTCACTGGCTTCTGCACTGGGACTCGATTCCCCTCACTGGCCTCTGCACTGGGTCTCGAATCCCCTCACTGGCCTCCCCACTGGGACTCGATTCCCCTCACTGGCTTCTGCACTGGGACTCGATTCCCCTCACTGGCCTCCGCACTCGGACACAATTCCCCTCACTGGCCTCCGTACTGGGACTCGATTGCCCTCACTGGCCTCTGCACTGGGACTCAATTCCCCTCACTGGCCTCTGCACTGGGACTCAATTCCCCTCAATGGCCTTCACACTGGGACTCGATTCCCCTCACTGGCCTCCACACTGGGACTTGATTCCCCACACTGACGTCCACACTGGAACTTGATTCCCCTCACTGGCCTCTGCACCAGGATTCGATTCCCCTCACTGGCCTCTGCACTGGAACTTGATTCCCCTCACTGGCTTCTGCACTGGGACTCGATTCCCCTCACTGGCCTCCGCACTGGGACTTGATTCCCCACACTGACCTCTGCACTTGGACTCGATTCCGCTCACTGGCCTCCGCACTGGGACTCAATTCCCCTCACTGACCTCTGCACTGGGACTCGATTCCCCTCAAAGGCCTCTGCACTGGGACTCGATTCCCCTCACTGGCCTCTGCACCAGGACTTGTTTCCCCTCACTGGCCTCCGCACTGGGACCCAATTCCCCTCACTGGCCTCTGCACTGGGACTCGATTCTCCTCAATGGCCTTCACACTGGGACTCGATTCCCCTCACTGGCCTCTGCACTGGGACTCGATTCCCCTCAATGGCCTTCACACTGGGACTCGATTCCCCTAACTGACCTCCGCAGTGGGACTCAATTCCCCTCACTGGCCTCCGCACTGGGACTCGATTCCCAACACTGACCTCCGCACTGGGACTCGATTCCCCTCACTGGCCTCCGCACTGGGACTCGATTCCCCTCACTGGCCTCTGCACTGGGACTCGATTCCCCTCACTGGCCTCTGCACTGGTACTCGATTCCCCTCACTGGCCTCCCCACTGGGACTCGATTCCCCTCACTGGCTTCTGCACTGGGACTCGATTCCCCTCACTGGCCTCTGCACTGGGTCTCGAATCCCCTCACTGGCCTCCCCACTGGGACTCGATTCCCCTCACTGGCTTCTGCACTGGGACTCGATTCCCCTCACTGGCCTCCGCACTGGGACCCGATTCCCTTCACTGGCCTCCGCACTGGGACTCGATTCCCCTCACTGGCCTCCGCACTGGGACTCGATTGCCCTCACTGGCCTCTGCACTGGGACTCAATTCCCCTCACTGGCCTCTGCACTGGGACTCAATTCCCCTCAATGGCCTCCGCACTGGGACCCGATTCCCTTCACTCGCCTCCGCACTGGGACTTGATTCCCCTCACTGGCCTCTGCACTGGAACTTGATTCCCCTCACTGGCCTCTGCACTGGGACTCAATTCCCCTCAATGGCCTTCACACTGGGACTCGATTCCCCTCACTGGCCTCCACACTGGGACTTGATTCCCCACACTGACGTCCACACTGGAACTTGATTCCCCTCACTGGCCTCTGCACCAGGATTCGATTCCCCTCACTGGCCTCTGCACTGGAACTTGATTCCCCTCACTGGCTTCTGCACTGGGACTCGATTCCCCTCACTGGCCTCTGCACTGGAACTTGATTCCCCTCACTGGCCTCTGCACTGGGACTCGATTCCCCTCACTGACCTCCGCACTGGGACTCGATTCCCCTCACTGGCCTCTGCACCAGGACTTGTTTCCCCTCACTGGCCTCCGCACTGGGACCCAATTCCCCTCACTGGCCTCTGCACTGGGACTCGATTCTCCTCAATGGCCTTCACACTGGGACTCGATTCCCCTCACTGGCCTCTGCACTGGGACTCGATTCCCCTCAATGGCCTTCACACTGGGACTCGATTCCCCTAAGTGACCTCCGCAGTGGGACTCAATTCCCCTCACTGGCCTCCGCACTGGGACTCGATTCCCAACACTGACCTCCGCACTGGGACTCGATTCCCCTCACTGGCCTCCGCACTGGGACTCGATTCCCCTCACTGGCCTCTGCACTGGGACTCGATTCCCCTCACTGGCCTCTGCACTGGTACTCGATTCCCCTCACTGGCCTCCCCACTGGGACTCGATTCCCCTCACTGGCTTCTGCACTGGGACTCGATTCCCCTCACTGGCCTCTGCACTGGGTCTCGAATCCCCTCACTGGCCTCCCCACTGGGACTCGATTCCCCTCACTGGCTTCTGCACTGGGACTCGATTCCCCTCACTGGCCTCCGCACTCGGACACAATTCCCCTCACTGGCCTCCGTACTGGGACTCGATTGCCCTCACTGGCCTCTGCACTGGGACTCAATTCCCCTCACTGGCCTCTGCACTGGGACTCAATTCCCCTCAATGGCCTTCACACTGGGACTCGATTCCCCTCACTGGCCTCCACACTGGGACTTGATTCCCCACACTGACGTCCACACTGGAACTTGATTCCCCTCACTGGCCTCTGCACCAGGATTCGATTCCCCTCACTGGCCTCTGCACTGGAACTTGATTCCCCTCACTGGCTTCTGCACTGGGACTCGATTCCCCTCACTGGCCTCCGCACTGGGACTTGATTCCCCACACTGACCTCTGCACTTGGACTCGATTCCGCTCACTGGCCTCCGCACTGGGACTCAATTCCCCTCACTGACCTCTGCACTGGGACTCGATTCCCCTCAAAGGCCTCTGCACTGGGACTCGATTCCCCTCACTGGCCTCTGCACCAGGACTTGTTTCCCCTCACTGGCCTCCGCACTGGGACCCAATTCCCCTCACTGGCCTCTGCACTGGGACTCGATTCTCCTCAATGGCCTTCACACTGGGACTCGATTCCCCTCACTGGCCTCTGCACTGGGACTCGATTCCCCTCAATGGCCTTCACACTGGGACTCGATTCCACTAACTGACCTCCGCAGTGGGACTCAATTCCCCTCACTGGCCTCCGCACTGGGACTCGATTCCCAACACTGACCTCCGCACTGGGACTCGATTCCCCTCACTGGCCTCCGCACTGGGACTCGATTCCCCTCACTGGCCTCTGCACTGGGACTCGATTCCCCTCACTGGCCTCTGCACTGGTACTCGATTCCCCTCACTGGCCTCCCCACTGGGACTCGATTCCCCTCACTGGCTTCTGCACTGGGACTCGATTCCCCTCACTGGCCTCTGCACTGGGTCTCGAATCCCCTCACTGGCCTCCCCACTGGGACTCGATTCCCCTCACTGGCTTCTGCACTGGGACTCGATTCCCCTCACTGGCCTCCGCACTGGGACCCGATTCCCTTCACTGGCCTCCGCACTGGGACTCGATTCCCCTCACTGGCCTCCGCACTGGGACTCGATTGCCCTCACTGGCCTCTGCACTGGGACTCAATTCCCCTCACTGGCCTCTGCACTGGGACTCAATTCCCCTCAATGGCCTCCGCACTGGGACCCGATTCCCTTCACTCGCCTCCGCACTGGGACTTGATTCCCCTCACTGGCCTCTGCACTGGAACTTGATTCCCCTCACTGGCCTCTGCACTGGGACTCAATTCCCCTCAATGGCCTTCACACTGGGACTCGATTCCCCTCACTGGCCTCCACACTGGGACTTGATTCCCCACACTGACGTCCACACTGGATCTTGATTCCCCTCACTGGCCCCTGCACCAGGACTCGATTCCCCTCACTGGCCTCTGCACTGGGACTCGATTCCCCTCACTGGCCTCTGCACTGGGACTCGATTCCCCTCACTGGCCTCTGCACTGGGACTCGATTCCCTCACTGGCCTCTGCACTGGGACTCGATTCCCCTCACTGACCTCTGCACTGGGACTCGATTCCCCTCACTGGCCTCCGCACTCGGACACAATTCCCCTCACTGGCCTCCGTACTGGGACTCGATTGCCCTCACTGGCCTCTGCACTGGGACTCAATTCCCCTCACTGGCCTCTGCACTGGGACTCAATTCCCCTCAATGGCCTTCACACTGGGACTCGATTCCCCTCAATGGCCTTCACACTGGGACTCGATTCCCCTCACTGGCCTCCACACTGGGACTTGATTCCCCACACTGACGTCCACACTGGAACTTGATTCCCCTCACTGGCCTCTGCACCAGGATTCGATTCCCCTCACTGGCCTCTGCACTGGAACTTGATTCCCCTCACTGGCTTCTGCACTGGGACTCGATTCCCCTCACTGGCCTCCGCACTGGGACTTGATTCCCCACACTGACCTCTGCACTTGGACTCGATTCCGCTCACTGGCCTCCGCACTGGGACTCAATTCCCCTCACTGACCTCTGCACTGGGACTCGATTCCCCTCAATGGCCTCCGCACTGGGACTCAATTCCCCTCACTGGTCTCCGCACTGGGACTCGATTCCCCTCACTGGCCTCTGCACCAGGACTTGTTTCCCCTCACTGGCCTCCGCACTGGGACCCAATTCCCCTCACTGGCCTCTGCACTGGGACTCGATTCTCCTCAATGGCCTTCACACTGGGACTCGATTCCCCTCACTGACCTCCGCACTGGGACTCGATTCCCCTCACTGGCTTCTGCACTGTAACTCGATTCCCCTCACTGGCTTCTGCACTGGAACTCGATTCCCCTCACTGGCCTCTGCTCTGGAACTTGGTTCTCCTCACTGGCCTCCGCACTGGGACTCGATTCCCCTCACTGGCCTCCGCACTGGGACTCGATTCCCCTCACTGGCCTCTGCACTGGGACTCGATTCCCCTCCCTGGCCTCTGCACTGGTACTCGATTCCCCTCACTGGCCTCTGCACTGGTACTCGATTCCCCTCACTGGCCTCCCCACTGGGACTCGATTCCCCTCACTGGCTTCTGCACTGGGACTCGATTCCCCTCACTGGCCTCCGCACTGGGACCCGATTCCCTTCACTGGCTTCTGCACTGGGACTCGATTCCCCTCACTGGCCTCTGCACTGGTACTCGATTCCCCTCACTGGCTTCTGCACTGGGACTCGATTCCCCTCACTGGCCTCCGCACTGGGACCCGATTCCCTTCACTGGCCTCCGAACTGGGACTCGATTCCCCTCACTGGCCTCCGCACTGGGACTCGATTCCCCTCACTGGCCTCTGCACTGGGACTCGATTCCCCTCACTGGCCTCTGCACAGGGACTCGATTCCCCTCACTGGCCTCTGCTCTGGAACTTGGTTCTCCTCACTGGCCTCCGCACTGGGACTCGATTCCCCACACTGACCTCCGCACTGGGACTCGATTCCCCTCACTGGCCTCCGCACGGGGACTCGATTCCCCTCACTGGCCTCTGCACTGGGACTCGTTTCCCCTCCCTGGCCTCTGCACTGGTACTCGATTCCCCTCACTGGCCTCTGCACTGGTACTCGATTCCCCTCACTGGCCTCCCCACTGGGACTCGATTCCCCTCACTGGCCTCTGCACTGGTACTCGATTCCCCTCACTGGCCTCCCCACTGGGACTCGATTGCCCTCACTGGCTTCTGCACTGGGACTCAATTCCCCTCACTGGCCTCCGCACTGGGACCCGATTCCCTTCACTGGCCTCCGCAATGGGACTCGATTCCCCTCACTGGCCTCCGCACTGGGACTCGATTCCCCTCACTGGCCTCTGCACTGGGACTCGATTCCCCTCACTGGCCTCTGCACAGGGACTCGATTCCCCTCACTGACCTCTGCACTGGGACTCGATTCCCCTCACTGGCCTCTGCACTGGGACTCGATTCCCTCACTGGCCTCTGCACTGGGACTCGATTCCCCTCACTGACCTCTGCACTGGGACTCGATTCCCCTCACTGGCCTCCGCACTCGGACACAATTCCCCTCACTGGCCTCCGTACTGGGACTCGATTCCCCTCACTGGCCTCTGCACTGGGACTCGATTCCCCTCACTGGCCTCCCCACTGGGACTCGATTCCCCTCACTGGCTTCTGCACTGGGACTCGATTCCCCTCACTGGCCTCCGCACTGGGACCCGATTCCCTTCACTGGCCTCCGAACTGGGACTCGATTCCCCTCACTGGCCTCCGCACTGGGACTCGATTCCCCTCACTGGCCTCTGCACTGGGACTCAATTCCCCTCAATGGCCTTCACACTGGGACTCGATTCCCCTCACTGGCCTCCACACTGGGACTTGATTCCCCACACTGACGTCCACACTGGATCTTGATTCCCCTCACTGGCCCCTGCACCAGGACTCGATTCCCCTCACTGGCCTCTGCACTGGGACTCGATTCCCCTCACTGGCCTCTGCACTGGGACTCGATTCCCCTCACTGGCCTCTGCACTGGGACTCGATTCCCTCACTGGCCTCTGCACTGGGACTCGATTCCCCTCACTGACCTCTGCACTGGGACTCGATTCCCCTCACTGGCCTCCGCACTCGGACACAATTCCCCTCACTGGCCTCCGTACTGGGACTCGATTGCCCTCACTGGCCTCTGCACTGGGACTCAATTCCCCTCACTGGCCTCTGCACTGGGACTCGATTCCCCTCACTGACCTCTGCACTGGGACTCGATTCCCCTCACTGGCCTCCGCACTCGGACACAATTCCCCTCACTGGCCTCCGTACTGGGACTCGATTGCCCTCACTGGCCTCTGCACTGGGACTCAATTCCCCTCACTGGCCTCTGCACTGGGACTCAATTCCCCTCAATGGCCTTCACACTGGGACTCGATTCCCCTCACTGGCCTCCACACTGGGACTTGATTCCCCACACTGACGTCCACACTGGAACTTGATTCCCCTCACTGGCCTCTGCACCAGGATTCGATTCCCCTCACTGGCCTCTGCACTGGAACTTGATTCCCCTCACTGGCTTCTGCACTGGGACTCGATTCCCCTCACTGGCCTCCGCACTGGGACTTGATTCCCCACACTGACCTCTGCACTTGGACTCGATTCCGCTCACTGGCCTCCGCACTGGGACTCAATTCCCCTCACTGACCTCTGCACTGGGACTCGATTCCCCTCACTGGCCTCCGCACTCGGACACAATTCCCCTCACTGGCCTCCGTACTGGGACTCGATTGCCCTCACTGGCCTCTGCACTGGGACTCAATTCCCCTCACTGGCCTCTGCACTGGGACTCGATTCCCCTCACTGACCTCTGCACTGGGACTCGATTCCCCTCACTGGCCTCCGCACTCGGACACAATTCCCCTCACTGGCCTCCGTACTGGGACTCGATTGCCCTCACTGGCCTCTGCACTGGGACTCAATTCCCCTCACTGGCCTCTGCACTGGGACTCAATTCCCCTCAATGGCCTTCACACTGGGACTCGATTCCCCTCACTGGCCTCCACACTGGGACTTGATTCCCCACACTGACGTCCACACTGGAACTTGATTCCCCTCACTGGCCTCTGCACCAGGATTCGATTCCCCTCACTGGCCTCTGCACTGGAACTTGATTCCCCTCACTGGCTTCTGCACTGGGACTCGATTCCCCTCACTGGCCTCCGCACTGGGACTTGATTCCCCACACTGACCTCTGCACTTGGACTCGATTCCGCTCACTGGCCTCCGCACTGGGACTCAATTCCCCTCACTGACCTCTGCACTGGGACTCGATTCCCCTCAATGGCCTCCGCACTGGGACTCAATTCCCCGCACTGGTCTCCGCACTGGGACTCGATTCCCCTCACTGGCCTCTGCACCAGGACTTGTTTCCCCTCACTGGCCTCCGCACTGGGACCCAATTCCCCTCACTGGCCTCTGCACTGGGACTCGATTCTCCTCAATGGCCTTCACACTGGGACTCGATTCCCCTCACTGACCTCCGCACTGGGACTCGATTCCCCTCACTGGCCTCTGCACTGGGACTCGATTCCCCTCCCTGGCCTCTGCACTGGTACTCGATTCCCCTCACTGGCCTCTGCACTGGTACTCGATTCCCCTCACTGGCCTCCCCACTGGGACTCGATTCCCCTCACTGGCTTCTGCACTGGGACTCGATTCCCCTCACTGGCCTCCGCACTGGGACCCGATTCCCTTCACTGGCTTCTGCACTGGGACTCGATTCCCCTCACTGGCCTCTGCACTGGTACTCGATTCCCCTCACTGGCTTCTGCACTGGGACTCGATTCCCCTCACTGGCCTCCGCACTGGGACCCGATTCCCTTCACTGGCCTCCGAACTGGGACTCGATTCCCCTCACTGGCCTCCGCACTGGGACTCGATTCCCCTCACTGGCCTCTGCACTGGGACTCGATTCCCCTCACTGGCCTCTGCACAGGGACTCGATTCCCCTCACTGGCCTCTGCTCTGGAACTTGGTTCTCCTCACTGGCCTCCGCACTGGGACTCGATTCCCCACACTGACCTCCGCACTGGGACTCGATTCCCCTCACTGGCCTCCGCACTGGGACTCGATTCCCCTCACTGGCCTCTGCACTGGGACTCGTTTCCCCTCCCTGGCCTCTGCACTGGTACTCGATTCCCCTCACTGGCCTCTGCACTGGTACTCGATTCCCCTCACTGGCCTCTGCACTGGGACTCGATTCCCCTCACTGACCTCCGCACTGGGACTCGATTCCCCACACTGACCTCCGCACTTGGACTCGATTCCGCTCACTGGCCTCCGCACTGGGACTCGATTCCCCTCACTAGCCTCCGCACTGGGACTCAATTCCCCTCACTGGCCTCCGCACTGGGACTCGATTCCGCTCACTGGCCTCCGCACTGGGACCCGATTCCCTTCACTCGCCTCCGCACTGGGACTTGATTCCCCTCACTGGCCTCTGCAATGGAACTTGATTCCCCTCACTGGCCTCTGCACTGGGACTCAATTCCCCTCAATGGCCTTCACACTGGGACTCGATTCCCCTCACTGGCCTCCACACTGGGACTTGATTCCCCACACTGACGTCCACACTGGAACTTGATTCCCCTCACTGGCCTCTGCACCAGGACTCGATTCCCCTCACTGGCCTCTGCACTGGGACTCGATTCCCCACACTGACGTCCACACTGGAACTTGATTCCCCTCACTGGCCTCTGCACCAGGATTCGATTCCCCTCACTGGCCTCTGCACCAGGACTTGTTTCCCCTCACTGGCCTCCGCACTGGGACCCAATTCCCCTCACTGACCTCTGCACTGGGACTCGATTCCCCTCAATGGCCTCCGCACTGGGACTCAATTCCCCTCACTGGTCTCCGCACTGGGACTCGATTCCCCTCACTGGCCTCTGCACCAGGACTTGTTTCCCCTCACTGGCCTCCGCACTGGGACCCAATTCCCCTCACTGGCCTCTGCACTGGGACTCGATTCTCCTCAATGGCCTTCACACTGGGACTCGATTCCCCTCACTGACCTCCGCACTGGGACTCGATTCCCCTCACTGGCTTCTGCACTGTAACTCGATTCCCCTCACTGGCTTCTGCACTGGAACTCGATTCCCCTCACTGGCCTCTGAACTGGGACTCGATTCCCCTCACTGGCCTCTGCACTGGGACTCGATTCCCTCACTGGCCTCTGCACTGGGACTCGATTCCCCTCACTGACCTCTGCACTGGGACTCGATTCCCCTCACTGACCTCCGCACTGGGACTCGATTCCCCTCACTGGCCTCTGCACCAGGACTTGTTTCCCCTCACTGGCCTCCGCACTGGGACCCAATTCCCCTCAATGGCCTCCCCACTGGGACTCGATTCCCCTCACTGGCTTCTGCACTGGGACTCGATTCCCCTCACTGGCCTCTGCACTGGGTCTCGAATCCCCTCACTGGCCTCCCCACTGGGACTCGATTCCCCTCACTGGCCTCTGCACTGGGACTCGATTCTCCTCACTGGCCTCTGCACTGGTACTCGATTCCCCTCACTGGCCTCCCCACTGGGACTCGATTCCCCTCACTGGCTTCTGCACTGGGACTCGATTCCCCTCACTGGCCTCTGCACTGGGTCTCGAATCCCCTCACTGGCCTCCCCACTGGGACTCGATTCCCCTCACTGGCTTCTGCACTGGGACTCGATTCCCCTCACTGGCCTCCGCACTGGGACCCGATTCCCTTCACTGGCCTCCGCACTGGGACTCGATTCCCCTCACTGGCCTCCGCACTGGGACTCGATTGCCCTCACTGGCCTCTGCACTGGGACTCAATTCCCCTCACTGGCCTCTGCACTGGGACTCAATTCCCCTCAATGGCCTTCACACTGGGACTCGATTCCCCTCACTGGCCTCCACACTGGGACTTGATTCCCCACACTGACGTCCACACTGGAACTTGATTCCCCTCACTGGCCTCTGCACCAGGATTCGATTCCCCTCACTGGCCTCTGCACTGGAACTTGATTCCCCTCACTGGCTTCTGCACTGGGACTCGATTCCCCTCACTGGCCTCTGCACTGGAACTTGATTCCCCTCACTGGCCTCTGCACTGGGACTCGATTCCCCTCACTGACCTCCGCACTGGGACTCGATTCCCCTCACTGGCCTCTGCACCAGGACTTGTTTCCCCTCACTGGCCTCCGCACTGGGACCCAATTCCCCTCACTGGCCTCTGCACTGGGACTCGATTCTCCTCAATGGCCTTCACACTGGGACTCGATTCCCCTCACTGGCCTCTGCACTGGGACTCGATTCCCCTCAATGGCCTTCACACTGGGACTCGATTCCCCTAAGTGACCTCCGCAGTGGGACTCAATTCCCCTCACTGGCCTCCGCACTGGGACTCGATTCCCAACACTGACCTCCGCACTGGGACTCGATTCCCCTCACTGGCCTCCGCACTGGGACTCGATTCCCCTCACTGGCCTCTGCACTGGGACTCGATTCCCCTCACTGGCCTCTGCACTGGTACTCGATTCCCCTCACTGGCCTCCCCACTGGGACTCGATTCCCCTCACTGGCTTCTGCACTGGGACTCGATTCCCCTCACTGGCCTCTGCACTGGGTCTCGAATCCCCTCACTGGCCTCCCCACTGGGACTCGATTCCCCTCACTGGCTTCTGCACTGGGACTCGATTCCCCTCACTGGCCTCCGCACTCGGACACAATTCCCCTCACTGGCCTCCGTACTGGGACTCGATTGCCCTCACTGGCCTCTGCACTGGGACTCAATTCCCCTCACTGGCCTCTGCACTGGGACTCAATTCCCCTCAATGGCCTTCACACTGGGACTCGATTCCCCTCACTGGCCTCCACACTGGGACTTGATTCCCCACACTGACGTCCACACTGGAACTTGATTCCCCTCACTGGCCTCTGCACCAGGATTCGATTCCCCTCACTGGCCTCTGCACTGGAACTTGATTCCCCTCACTGGCTTCTGCACTGGGACTCGATTCCCCTCACTGGCCTCCGCACTGGGACTTGATTCCCCACACTGACCTCTGCACTTGGACTCGATTCCGCTCACTGGCCTCCGCACTGGGACTCAATTCCCCTCACTGACCTCTGCACTGGGACTCGATTCCCCTCAATGGCCTCTGCACTGGGACTCGATTCCCCTCACTGGCCTCTGCACCAGGACTTGTTTCCCCTCACTGGCCTCCGCACTGGGACCCAATTCCCCTCACTGGCCTCTGCACTGGGACTCGATTCTCCTCAATGGCCTTCACACTGGGACTCGATTCCCCTCACTGGCCTCTGCACTGGGACTCGATTCCCCTCACTGGCCTCTGCACTGGTACTCGATTCCCCTCACTGGCCTTCCCACTGGGACTCGATTCCCCTCACTGGCTTCTGCACTGGGACTCGATTCCCCTCACTGGCCTCTGCACTGGGTCTCGAATCCCCTCACTGGCCTCCCCACTGGGACTCGATTCCCCTCACTGGCTTCTGCACTGGGACTCGATTCCCCTCACTGGCCTCCGCACTGGGACCCGATTCCCTTCACTGGCCTCCGCACTGGGACTCGATTCCCCTCACTGGCCTCCGCACTGGGACTCGATTGCCCTCACTGGCCTCTGCACTGGGACTCAATTCCCCTCACTGGCCTCTGCACTGGGACTCGATTCCCCTCAATGGCCTCCGCACTGGGACCCGATTCCCTTCACTCGCCTCCGCACTGGGACTTGATTCCCCTCACTGGCCTCTGCACTGGAACTTGATTCCCCTCACTGGCCTCTGCACTGGGACTCAATTCCCCTCAATGGCCTTCACACTGGGACTCGATTCCCCTCACTGGCCTCCACACTGGGACTTGATTCCCCACACTGACGTCCACACTGGATCTTGATTCCCCTCACTGGCCCCTGCACCAGGACTCGATTCCCCTCACTGGCCTCTGCACTGGGACTCGATTCCCCTCACTGGCCTCTGCACTGGGACTCGATTCCCCTCACTGGCCTCTGCACTGGGACTCGATTCCCTCACTGGCCTCTGCACTGGGACTCGATTCCCCTCACTGACCTCTGCACTGGGACTCGATTCCCCTCACTGGCCTCCGCACTCGGACACAATTCCCCTCACTGGCCTCCGTACTGGGACTCGATTGCCCTCACTGGCCTCTGCACTGGGACTCAATTCCCCTCACTGGCCTCTGCACTGGGACTCGATTCCCCTCACTGACCTCTGCACTGGGACTCGATTCCCCTCACTGGCCTCCGCACTCGGACACAATTCCCCTCACTGGCCTCCGTACTGGGACTCGATTGCCCTCACTGGCCTCTGCACTGGGACTCAATTCCCCTCACTGGCCTCTGCACTGGGACTCAATTCCCCTCAATGGCCTTCACACTGGGACTCGATTCCCCTCACTGGCCTCCACACTGGGACTTGATTCCCCACACTGACGTCCACACTGGAACTTGATTCCCCTCACTGGCCTCTGCACCAGGATTCGATTCCCCTCACTGGCCTCTGCACTGGAACTTGATTCCCCTCACTGGCTTCTGCACTGGGACTCGATTCCCCTCACTGGCCTCCGCACTGGGACTTGATTCCCCACACTGACCTCTGCACTTGGACTCGATTCCGCTCACTGGCCTCCGCACTGGGACTCAATTCCCCTCACTGACCTCTGCACTGGGACTCGATTCCCCTCAATGGCCTCCGCACTGGGACTCAATTCCCCGCACTGGTCTCCGCACTGGGACTCGATTCCCCTCACTGGCCTCTGCACCAGGACTTGTTTCCCCTCACTGGCCTCCGCACTGGGACCCAATTCCCCTCACTGGCCTCTGCACTGGGACTCGATTCTCCTCAATGGCCTTCACACTGGGACTCGATTCCCCTCACTGACCTCCGCACTGGGACTCGATTCCCCTCACTGGCCTCTGCACTGGGACTCGATTCCCCTCCCTGGCCTCTGCACTGGTACTCGATTCCCCTCACTGGCCTCTGCACTGGTACTCGATTCCCCTCACTGGCCTCCCCACTGGGACTCGATTCCCCTCACTGGCTTCTGCACTGGGACTCGATTCCCCTCACTGGCCTCCGCACTGGGACCCGATTCCCTTCACTGGCTTCTGCACTGGGACTCGATTCCCCTCACTGGCCTCTGCACTGGTACTCGATTCCCCTCACTGGCTTCTGCACTGGGACTCGATTCCCCTCACTGGCCTCCGCACTGGGACCCGATTCCCTTCACTGGCCTCCGAACTGGGACTCGATTCCCCTCACTGGCCTCCGCACTGGGACTCGATTCCCCTCACTGGCCTCTGCACTGGGACTCGATTCCCCTCACTGGCCTCTGCACAGGGACTCGATTCCCCTCACTGGCCTCTGCTCTGGAACTTGGTTCTCCTCACTGGCCTCCGCACTGGGACTCGATTCCCCACACTGACCTCCGCACTGGGACTCGATTCCCCTCACTGGCCTCCGCACTGGGACTCGATTCCCCTCACTGGCCTCTGCACTGGGACTCGTTTCCCCTCCCTGGCCTCTGCACTGGTACTCGATTCCCCTCACTGGCCTCTGCACTGGTACTCGATTCCCCTCACTGGCCTCTGCACTGGGACTCGATTCCCCTCACTGACCTCCGCACTGGGACTCGATTCCCCACACTGACCTCCGCACTTGGACTCGATTCCGCTCACTGGCCTCCGCACTGGGACTCGATTCCCCTCACTAGCCTCCGCACTGGGACTCAATTCCCCTCACTGGCCTCCGCACTGGGACTCGATTCCGCTCACTGGCCTCCGCACTGGGACCCGATTCCCTTCACTCGCCTCCGCACTGGGACTTGATTCCCCTCACTGGCCTCTGCAATGGAACTTGATTCCCCTCACTGGCCTCTGCACTGGGACTCAATTCCCCTCAATGGCCTTCACACTGGGACTCGATTCCCCTCACTGGCCTCCACACTGGGACTTGATTCCCCACACTGACGTCCACACTGGAACTTGATTCCCCTCACTGGCCTCTGCACCAGGACTCGATTCCCCTCACTGGCCTCTGCACTGGGACTCGATTCCCCACACTGACGTCCACACTGGAACTTGATTCCCCTCACTGGCCTCTGCACCAGGATTCGATTCCCCTCACTGGCCTCTGCACCAGGACTTGTTTCCCCTCACTGGCCTCCGCACTGGGACCCAATTCCCCTCACTGACCTCTGCACTGGGACTCGATTCCCCTCAATGGCCTCCGCACTGGGACTCAATTCCCCTCACTGGTCTCCGCACTGGGACTCGATTCCCCTCACTGGCCTCTGCACCAGGACTTGTTTCCCCTCACTGGCCTCCGCACTGGGACCCAATTCCCCTCACTGGCCTCTGCACTGGGACTCGATTCTCCTCAATGGCCTTCACACTGGGACTCGATTCCCCTCACTGACCTCCGCACTGGGACTCGATTCCCCTCACTGGCTTCTGCACTGTAACTCGATTCCCCTCACTGGCTTCTGCACTGGAACTCGATTCCCCTCACTGGCCTCTGAACTGGGACTCGATTCCCCTCACTGGCCTCTGCACTGGGACTCGATTCCCTCACTGGCCTCTGCACTGGGACTCGATTCCCCTCACTGACCTCTGCACTGGGACTCGATTCCCCTCACTGACCTCCGCACTGGGACTCGATTCCCCTCACTGGCCTCTGCACCAGGACTTGTTTCCCCTCACTGGCCTCCGCACTGGGACCCAATTCCCCTCAATGGCCTCCCCACTGGGACTCGATTCCCCTCACTGGCTTCTGCACTGGGACTCGATTCCCCTCACTGGCCTCTGCACTGGGTCTCGAATCCCCTCACTGGCCTCCCCACTGGGACTCGATTCCCCTCACTGGCCTCTGCACTGGGACTCGATTCTCCTCACTGGCCTCTGCACTGGTACTCGATTCCCCTCACTGGCCTCCCCACTGGGACTCGATTCCCCTCACTGGCTTCTGCACTGGGACTCGATTCCCCTCACTGGCCTCTGCACTGGGTCTCGAATCCCCTCACTGGCCTCCCCACTGGGACTCGATTCCCCTCACTGGCTTCTGCACTGGGACTCGATTCCCCTCACTGGCCTCCGCACTGGGACCCGATTCCCTTCACTGGCCTCCGCACTGGGACTCGATTCCCCTCACTGGCCTCCGCACTGGGACTCGATTGCCCTCACTGGCCTCTGCACTGGGACTCAATTCCCCTCACTGGCCTCTGCACTGGGACTCAATTCCCCTCAATGGCCTTCACACTGGGACTCGATTCCCCTCACTGGCCTCCACACTGGGACTTGATTCCCCACACTGACGTCCACACTGGAACTTGATTCCCCTCACTGGCCTCTGCACCAGGATTCGATTCCCCTCACTGGCCTCTGCACTGGAACTTGATTCCCCTCACTGGCTTCTGCACTGGGACTCGATTCCCCTCACTGGCCTCTGCACTGGAACTTGATTCCCCTCACTGGCCTCTGCACTGGGACTCGATTCCCCTCACTGACCTCCGCACTGGGACTCGATTCCCCTCACTGGCCTCTGCACCAGGACTTGTTTCCCCTCACTGGCCTCCGCACTGGGACCCAATTCCCCTCACTGGCCTCTGCACTGGGACTCGATTCTCCTCAATGGCCTTCACACTGGGACTCGATTCCCCTCACTGGCCTCTGCACTGGGACTCGATTCCCCTCAATGGCCTTCACACTGGGACTCGATTCCCCTAAGTGACCTCCGCAGTGGGACTCAATTCCCCTCACTGGCCTCCGCACTGGGACTCGATTCCCAACACTGACCTCCGCACTGGGACTCGATTCCCCTCACTGGCCTCCGCACTGGGACTCGATTCCCCTCACTGGCCTCTGCACTGGGACTCGATTCCCCTCACTGGCCTCTGCACTGGTACTCGATTCCCCTCACTGGCCTCCCCACTGGGACTCGATTCCCCTCACTGGCTTCTGCACTGGGACTCGATTCCCCTCACTGGCCTCTGCACTGGGTCTCGAATCCCCTCACTGGCCTCCCCACTGGGACTCGATTCCCCTCACTGGCTTCTGCACTGGGACTCGATTCCCCTCACTGGCCTCCGCACTCGGACACAATTCCCCTCACTGGCCTCCGTACTGGGACTCGATTGCCCTCACTGGCCTCTGCACTGGGACTCAATTCCCCTCACTGGCCTCTGCACTGGGACTCAATTCCCCTCAATGGCCTTCACACTGGGACTCGATTCCCCTCACTGGCCTCCACACTGGGACTTGATTCCCCACACTGACGTCCACACTGGAACTTGATTCCCCTCACTGGCCTCTGCACCAGGATTCGATTCCCCTCACTGGCCTCTGCACTGGAACTTGATTCCCCTCACTGGCTTCTGCACTGGGACTCGATTCCCCTCACTGGCCTCCGCACTGGGACTTGATTCCCCACACTGACCTCTGCACTTGGACTCGATTCCGCTCACTGGCCTCCGCACTGGGACTCAATTCCCCTCACTGACCTCTGCACTGGGACTCGATTCCCCTCAAAGGCCTCTGCACTGGGACTCGATTCCCCTCACTGGCCTCTGCACCAGGACTTGTTTCCCCTCACTGGCCTCCGCACTGGGACCCAATTCCCCTCACTGGCCTCTGCACTGGGACTCGATTCTCCTCAATGGCCTTCACACTGGGACTCGATTCCCCTCACTGGCCTCTGCACTGGGACTCGATTCCCCTCAATGGCCTTCACACTGGGACTCGATTCCCCTAACTGACCTCCGCAGTGGGACTCAATTCCCCTCACTGGCCTCCGCACTGGGACTCGATTCCCAACACTGACCTCCGCACTGGGACTCGATTCCCCTCACTGGCCTCCGCACTGGGACTCGATTCCCCTCACTGGCCTCTGCACTGGGACTCGATTCCCCTCACTGGCCTCTGCACTGGTACTCGATTCCCCTCACTGGCCTCCCCACTGGGACTCGATTCCCCTCACTGGCTTCTGCACTGGGACTCGATTCCCCTCACTGGCCTCTGCACTGGGTCTCGAATCCCCTCACTGGCCTCCCCACTGGGACTCGATTCCCCTCACTGGCTTCTGCACTGGGACTCGATTCCCCTCACTGGCCTCCGCACTGGGACCCGATTCCCTTCACTGGCCTCCGCACTGGGACTCGATTCCCCTCACTGGCCTCCGCACTGGGACTCGATTGCCCTCACTGGCCTCTGCACTGGGACTCAATTCCCCTCACTGGCCTCTGCACTGGGACTCAATTCCCCTCAATGGCCTCCGCACTGGGACCCGATTCCCTTCACTCGCCTCCGCACTGGGACTTGATTCCCCTCACTGGCCTCTGCACTGGAACTTGATTCCCCTCACTGGCCTCTGCACTGGGACTCAATTCCCCTCAATGGCCTTCACACTGGGACTCGATTCCCCTCACTGGCCTCCACACTGGGACTTGATTCCCCACACTGACGTCCACACTGGAACTTGATTCCCCTCACTGGCCTCTGCACCAGGATTCGATTCCCCTCACTGGCCTCTGCACTGGAACTTGATTCCCCTCACTGGCTTCTGCACTGGGACTCGATTCCCCTCACTGGCCTCTGCACTGGAACTTGATTCCCCTCACTGGCCTCTGCACTGGGACTCGATTCCCCTCACTGACCTCCGCACTGGGACTCGATTCCCCTCACTGGCCTCTGCACCAGGACTTGTTTCCCCTCACTGGCCTCCGCACTGGGACCCAATTCCCCTCACTGGCCTCTGCACTGGGACTCGATTCTCCTCAATGGCCTTCACACTGGGACTCGATTCCCCTCACTGGCCTCTGCACTGGGACTCGATTCCCCTCAATGGCCTTCACACTGGGACTCGATTCCCCTAAGTGACCTCCGCAGTGGGACTCAATTCCCCTCACTGGCCTCCGCACTGGGACTCGATTCCCAACACTGACCTCCGCACTGGGACTCGATTCCCCTCACTGGCCTCCGCACTGGGACTCGATTCCCCTCACTGGCCTCTGCACTGGGACTCGATTCCCCTCACTGGCCTCTGCACTGGTACTCGATTCCCCTCACTGGCCTCCCCACTGGGACTCGATTCCCCTCACTGGCTTCTGCACTGGGACTCGATTCCCCTCACTGGCCTCTGCACTGGGTCTCGAATCCCCTCACTGGCCTCCCCACTGGGACTCGATTCCCCTCACTGGCTTCTGCACTGGGACTCGATTCCCCTCACTGGCCTCCGCACTCGGACACAATTCCCCTCACTGGCCTCCGTACTGGGACTCGATTGCCCTCACTGGCCTCTGCACTGGGACTCAATTCCCCTCACTGGCCTCTGCACTGGGACTCAATTCCCCTCAATGGCCTTCACACTGGGACTCGATTCCCCTCACTGGCCTCCACACTGGGACTTGATTCCCCACACTGACGTCCACACTGGAACTTGATTCCCCTCACTGGCCTCTGCACCAGGATTCGATTCCCCTCACTGGCCTCTGCACTGGAACTTGATTCCCCTCACTGGCTTCTGCACTGGGACTCGATTCCCCTCACTGGCCTCCGCACTGGGACTTGATTCCCCACACTGACCTCTGCACTTGGACTCGATTCCGCTCACTGGCCTCCGCACTGGGACTCAATTCCCCTCACTGACCTCTGCACTGGGACTCGATTCCCCTCAAAGGCCTCTGCACTGGGACTCGATTCCCCTCACTGGCCTCTGCACCAGGACTTGTTTCCCCTCACTGGCCTCCGCACTGGGACCCAATTCCCCTCACTGGCCTCTGCACTGGGACTCGATTCTCCTCAATGGCCTTCACACTGGGACTCGATTCCCCTCACTGGCCTCTGCACTGGGACTCGATTCCCCTCAATGGCCTTCACACTGGGACTCGATTCCACTAACTGACCTCCGCAGTGGGACTCAATTCCCCTCACTGGCCTCCGCACTGGGACTCGATTCCCAACACTGACCTCCGCACTGGGACTCGATTCCCCTCACTGGCCTCCGCACTGGGACTCGATTCCCCTCACTGGCCTCTGCACTGGGACTCGATTCCCCTCACTGGCCTCTGCACTGGTACTCGATTCCCCTCACTGGCCTCCCCACTGGGACTCGATTCCCCTCACTGGCTTCTGCACTGGGACTCGATTCCCCTCACTGGCCTCTGCACTGGGTCTCGAATCCCCTCACTGGCCTCCCCACTGGGACTCGATTCCCCTCACTGGCTTCTGCACTGGGACTCGATTCCCCTCACTGGCCTCCGCACTGGGACCCGATTCCCTTCACTGGCCTCCGCACTGGGACTCGATTCCCCTCACTGGCCTCCGCACTGGGACTCGATTGCCCTCACTGGCCTCTGCACTGGGACTCAATTCCCCTCACTGGCCTCTGCACTGGGACTCAATTCCCCTCAATGGCCTCCGCACTGGGACCCGATTCCCTTCACTCGCCTCCGCACTGGGACTTGATTCCCCTCACTGGCCTCTGCACTGGAACTTGATTCCCCTCACTGGCCTCTGCACTGGGACTCAATTCCCCTCAATGGCCTTCACACTGGGACTCGATTCCCCTCACTGGCCTCCACACTGGGACTTGATTCCCCACACTGACGTCCACACTGGATCTTGATTCCCCTCACTGGCCCCTGCACCAGGACTCGATTCCCCTCACTGGCCTCTGCACTGGGACTCGATTCCCCTCACTGGCCTCTGCACTGGGACTCGATTCCCCTCACTGGCCTCTGCACTGGGACTCGATTCCCTCACTGGCCTCTGCACTGGGACTCGATTCCCCTCACTGACCTCTGCACTGGGACTCGATTCCCCTCACTGGCCTCCGCACTCGGACACAATTCCCCTCACTGGCCTCCGTACTGGGACTCGATTGCCCTCACTGGCCTCTGCACTGGGACTCAATTCCCCTCACTGGCCTCTGCACTGGGACTCAATTCCCCTCAATGGCCTTCACACTGGGACTCGATTCCCCTCAATGGCCTTCACACTGGGACTCGATTCCCCTCACTGGCCTCCACACTGGGACTTGATTCCCCACACTGACGTCCACACTGGAACTTGATTCCCCTCACTGGCCTCTGCACCAGGATTCGATTCCCCTCACTGGCCTCTGCACTGGAACTTGATTCCCCTCACTGGCTTCTGCACTGGGACTCGATTCCCCTCACTGGCCTCCGCACTGGGACTTGATTCCCCACACTGACCTCTGCACTTGGACTCGATTCCGCTCACTGGCCTCCGCACTGGGACTCAATTCCCCTCACTGACCTCTGCACTGGGACTCGATTCCCCTCAATGGCCTCCGCACTCGGACTCAATTCCCCTCACTGGTCTCCGCACTGGGACTCGATTCCCCTCACTGGCCTCTGCACCAGGACTTGTTTCCCCTCACTGGCCTCCGCACTGGGACCCAATTCCCCTCACTGGCCTCTGCACTGGGACTCGATTCTCCTCAATGGCCTTCACACTGGGACTCGATTCCCCTCACTGACCTCCGCACTGGGACTCGATTCCCCTCACTGGCTTCTGCACTGTAACTCGATTCCCCTCACTGGCTTCTGCACTGGAACTCGATTCCCCTCACTGGCCTCTGCTCTGGAACTTGGTTCTCCTCACTGGCCTCCGCACTGGGACTCGATTCCCCTCACTGGCCTCCGCACTGGGACTCGATTCCCCTCACTGGCCTCTGCACTGGGACTCGATTCCCCTCCCTGGCCTCTGCACTGGTACTCGATTCCCCTCACTGGCCTCTGCACTGGTACTCGATTCCCCTCACTGGCCTCCCCACTGGGACTCGATTCCCCTCACTGGCTTCTGCACTGGGACTCGATTCCCCTCACTGGCCTCCGCACTGGGACCCGATTCCCTTCACTGGCTTCTGCACTGGGACTCGATTCCCCTCACTGGCCTCTGCACTGGTACTCGATTCCCCTCACTGGCTTCTGCACTGGGACTCGATTCCCCTCACTGGCCTCCGCACTGGGACCCGATTCCCTTCACTGGCCTCCGAACTGGGACTCGATTCCCCTCACTGGCCTCCGCACTGGGACTCGATTCCCCTCACTGGCCTCTGCACTGGGACTCGATTCCCCTCACTGGCCTCTGCACAGGGACTCGATTCCCCTCACTGGCCTCTGCTCTGGAACTTGGTTCTCCTCACTGGCCTCCGCACTGGGACTCGATTCCCCACACTGACCTCCGCACTGGGACTCGATTCCCCTCACTGGCCTCCGCACGGGGACTCGATTCCCCTCACTGGCCTCTGCACTGGGACTCGTTTCCCCTCCCTGGCCTCTGCACTGGTACTCGATTCCCCTCACTGGCCTCTGCACTGGTACTCGATTCCCCTCACTGGCCTCCCCACTGGGACTCGATTCCCCTCACTGGCCTCTGCACTGGTACTCGATTCCCCTCACTGGCCTCCCCACTGGGACTCGATTGCCCTCACTGGCTTCTGCACTGGGACTCAATTCCCCTCACTGGCCTCCGCACTGGGACCCGATTCCCTTCACTGGCCTCCGCAATGGGACTCGATTCCCCTCACTGGCCTCCGCACTGGGACTCGATTCCCCTCACTGGCCTCTGCACTGGGACTCGATTCCCCTCACTGGCCTCTGCACAGGGACTCGATTCCCCTCACTGACCTCTGCACTGGGACTCGATTCCCCTCACTGGCCTCTGCACTGGGACTCGATTCCCTCACTGGCCTCTGCACTGGGACTCGATTCCCCTCACTGACCTCTGCACTGGGACTCGATTCCCCTCACTGGCCTCCGCACTCGGACACAATTCCCCTCACTGGCCTCCGTACTGGGACTCGATTCCCCTCACTGGCCTCTGCACTGGGACTCGATTCCCCTCACTGGCCTCCCCACTGGGACTCGATTCCCCTCACTGGCTTCTGCACTGGGACTCGATTCCCCTCACTGGCCTCCGCACTGGGACCCGATTCCCTTCACTGGCCTCCGAACTGGGACTCGATTCCCCTCACTGGCCTCCGCACTGGGACTCGATTCCCCTCACTGGCCTCTGCACTGGGACTCAATTCCCCTCAATGGCCTTCACACTGGGACTCGATTCCCCTCACTGGCCTCCACACTGGGACTTGATTCCCCACACTGACGTCCACACTGGATCTTGATTCCCCTCACTGGCCCCTGCACCAGGACTCGATTCCCCTCACTGGCCTCTGCACTGGGACTCGATTCCCCTCACTGGCCTCTGCACTGGGACTCGATTCCCCTCACTGGCCTCTGCACTGGGACTCGATTCCCTCACTGGCCTCTGCACTGGGACTCGATTCCCCTCACTGACCTCTGCACTGGGACTCGATTCCCCTCACTGGCCTCCGCACTCGGACACAATTCCCCTCACTGGCCTCCGTACTGGGACTCGATTGCCCTCACTGGCCTCTGCACTGGGACTCAATTCCCCTCACTGGCCTCTGCACTGGGACTCGATTCCCCTCACTGACCTCTGCACTGGGACTCGATTCCCCTCACTGGCCTCCGCACTCGGACACAATTCCCCTCACTGGCCTCCGTACTGGGACTCGATTGCCCTCACTGGCCTCTGCACTGGGACTCAATTCCCCTCACTGGCCTCTGCACTGGGACTCAATTCCCCTCAATGGCCTTCACACTGGGACTCGATTCCCCTCACTGGCCTCCACACTGGGACTTGATTCCCCACACTGACGTCCACACTGGAACTTGATTCCCCTCACTGGCCTCTGCACCAGGATTCGATTCCCCTCACTGGCCTCTGCACTGGAACTTGATTCCCCTCACTGGCTTCTGCACTGGGACTCGATTCCCCTCACTGGCCTCCGCACTGGGACTTGATTCCCCACACTGACCTCTGCACTTGGACTCGATTCCGCTCACTGGCCTCCGCACTGGGACTCAATTCCCCTCACTGACCTCTGCACTGGGACTCGATTCCCCTCAATGGCCTCCGCACTGGGACTCAATTCCCCGCACTGGTCTCCGCACTGGGACTCGATTCCCCTCACTGGCCTCTGCACCAGGACTTGTTTCCCCTCACTGGCCTCCGCACTGGGACCCAATTCCCCTCACTGGCCTCTGCACTGGGACTCGATTCTCCTCAATGGCCTTCACACTGGGACTCGATTCCCCTCACTGACCTCCGCACTGGGACTCGATTCCCCTCACTGGCCTCTGCACTGGGACTCGATTCCCCTCCCTGGCCTCTGCACTGGTACTCGATTCCCCTCACTGGCCTCTGCACTGGTACTCGATTCCCCTCACTGGCCTCCCCACTGGGACTCGATTCCCCTCACTGGCTTCTGCACTGGGACTCGATTCCCCTCACTGGCCTCCGCACTGGGACCCGATTCCCTTCACTGGCTTCTGCACTGGGACTCGATTCCCCTCACTGGCCTCTGCACTGGTACTCGATTCCCCTCACTGGCTTCTGCACTGGGACTCGATTCCCCTCACTGGCCTCCGCACTGGGACCCGATTCCCTTCACTGGCCTCCGAACTGGGACTCGATTCCCCTCACTGGCCTCCGCACTGGGACTCGATTCCCCTCACTGGCCTCTGCACTGGGACTCGATTCCCCTCACTGGCCTCTGCACAGGGACTCGATTCCCCTCACTGGCCTCTGCTCTGGAACTTGGTTCTCCTCACTGGCCTCCGCACTGGGACTCGATTCCCCACACTGACCTCCGCACTGGGACTCGATTCCCCTCACTGGCCTCCGCACTGGGACTCGATTCCCCTCACTGGCCTCTGCACTGGGACTCGTTTCCCCTCCCTGGCCTCTGCACTGGTACTCGATTCCCCTCACTGGCCTCTGCACTGGTACTCGATTCCCCTCACTGGCCTCTGCACTGGGACTCGATTCCCCTCACTGACCTCCGCACTGGGACTCGATTCCCCACACTGACCTCCGCACTTGGACTCGATTCCGCTCACTGGCCTCCGCACTGGGACTCGATTCCCCTCACTAGCCTCCGCACTGGGACTCAATTCCCCTCACTGGCCTCCGCACTGGGACTCGATTCCGCTCACTGGCCTCCGCACTGGGACCCGATTCCCTTCACTCGCCTCCGCACTGGGACTTGATTCCCCTCACTGGCCTCTGCAATGGAACTTGATTCCCCTCACTGGCCTCTGCACTGGGACTCAATTCCCCTCAATGGCCTTCACACTGGGACTCGATTCCCCTCACTGGCCTCCACACTGGGACTTGATTCCCCACACTGACGTCCACACTGGAACTTGATTCCCCTCACTGGCCTCTGCACCAGGACTCGATTCCCCTCACTGGCCTCTGCACTGGGACTCGATTCCCCACACTGACGTCCACACTGGAACTTGATTCCCCTCACTGGCCTCTGCACCAGGATTCGATTCCCCTCACTGGCCTCTGCACCAGGACTTGTTTCCCCTCACTGGCCTCCGCACTGGGACCCAATTCCCCTCACTGACCTCTGCACTGGGACTCGATTCCCCTCAATGGCCTCCGCACTGGGACTCAATTCCCCTCACTGGTCTCCGCACTGGGACTCGATTCCCCTCACTGGCCTCTGCACCAGGACTTGTTTCCCCTCACTGGCCTCCGCACTGGGACCCAATTCCCCTCACTGGCCTCTGCACTGGGACTCGATTCTCCTCAATGGCCTTCACACTGGGACTCGATTCCCCTCACTGACCTCCGCACTGGGACTCGATTCCCCTCACTGGCTTCTGCACTGTAACTCGATTCCCCTCACTGGCTTCTGCACTGGAACTCGATTCCCCTCACTGGCCTCTGAACTGGGACTCGATTCCCCTCACTGGCCTCTGCACTGGGACTCGATTCCCTCACTGGCCTCTGCACTGGGACTCGATTCCCCTCACTGACCTCTGCACTGGGACTCGATTCCCCTCACTGACCTCCGCACTGGGACTCGATTCCCCTCACTGGCCTCTGCACCAGGACTTGTTTCCCCTCACTGGCCTCCGCACTGGGACCCAATTCCCCTCAATGGCCTCCCCACTGGGACTCGATTCCCCTCACTGGCTTCTGCACTGGGACTCGATTCCCCTCACTGGCCTCTGCACTGGGTCTCGAATCCCCTCACTGGCCTCCCCACTGGGACTCGATTCCCCTCACTGGCCTCTGCACTGGGACTCGATTCTCCTCACTGGCCTCTGCACTGGTACTCGATTCCCCTCACTGGCCTCCCCACTGGGACTCGATTCCCCTCACTGGCTTCTGCACTGGGACTCGATTCCCCTCACTGGCCTCTGCACTGGGTCTCGAATCCCCTCACTGGCCTCCCCACTGGGACTCGATTCCCCTCACTGGCTTCTGCACTGGGACTCGATTCCCCTCACTGGCCTCCGCACTGGGACCCGATTCCCTTCACTGGCCTCCGCACTGGGACTCGATTCCCCTCACTGGCCTCCGCACTGGGACTCGATTGCCCTCACTGGCCTCTGCACTGGGACTCAATTCCCCTCACTGGCCTCTGCACTGGGACTCAATTCCCCTCAATGGCCTTCACACTGGGACTCGATTCCCCTCACTGGCCTCCACACTGGGACTTGATTCCCCACACTGACGTCCACACTGGAACTTGATTCCCCTCACTGGCCTCTGCACCAGGATTCGATTCCCCTCACTGGCCTCTGCACTGGAACTTGATTCCCCTCACTGGCTTCTGCACTGGGACTCGATTCCCCTCACTGGCCTCTGCACTGGAACTTGATTCCCCTCACTGGCCTCTGCACTGGGACTCGATTCCCCTCACTGACCTCCGCACTGGGACTCGATTCCCCTCACTGGCCTCTGCACCAGGACTTGTTTCCCCTCACTGGCCTCCGCACTGGGACCCAATTCCCCTCACTGGCCTCTGCACTGGGACTCGATTCTCCTCAATGGCCTTCACACTGGGACTCGATTCCCCTCACTGGCCTCTGCACTGGGACTCGATTCCCCTCAATGGCCTTCACACTGGGACTCGATTCCCCTAAGTGACCTCCGCAGTGGGACTCAATTCCCCTCACTGGCCTCCGCACTGGGACTCGATTCCCAACACTGACCTCCGCACTGGGACTCGATTCCCCTCACTGGCCTCCGCACTGGGACTCGATTCCCCTCACTGGCCTCTGCACTGGGACTCGATTCCCCTCACTGGCCTCTGCACTGGGACTCGATTCCCCTCACTGGCCTCTGCACTGGTACTCGATTCCCCTCACTGGCTTCTGCACTGGGACTCGATTCCCCTCACTGGCCTCTGCACAGGGACTCGATTCCCCTCACTGGCCTCTGCTCTGGAACTTGGTTCTCCTCACTGGCCTCCGCACTGGGACTCGATTCCCCACACTGACCTCCGCACTGGGACTCGATTCCCCTCACTGGCCTCCGCACGGGGACTCGATTCCCCTCACTGGCCTCTGCACTGGGACTCGTTTCCCCTCCCTGGCCTCTGCACTGGTACTCGATTCCCCTCACTGGCCTCTGCACTGGTACTCGATTCCCCTCACTGGCCTCCCCACTGGGACTCGATTCCCCTCACTGGCCTCTGCACTGGTACTCGATTCCCCTCACTGGCCTCCCCACTGGGACTCGATTGCCCTCACTGGCTTCTGCACTGGGACTCAATTCCCCTCACTGGCCTCCGCACTGGGACCCGATTCCCTTCACTGGCCTCCGCAATGGGACTCGATTCCCCTCACTGGCCTCCGCACTGGGACTCGATTCCCCTCACTGGCCTCTGCACTGGGACTCGATTCCCCTCACTGGCCTCTGCACAGGGACTCGATTCCCCTCACTGACCTCTGCACTGGGACTCGATTCCCCTCACTGGCCTCTGCACTGGGACTCGATTCCCTCACTGGCCTCTGCACTGGGACTCGATTCCCCTCACTGACCTCTGCACTGGGACTCGATTCCCCTCACTGGCCTCCGCACTCGGACACAATTCCCCTCACTGGCCTCCGTACTGGGACTCGATTCCCCTCACTGGCCTCTGCACTGGGACTCGATTCCCCTCACTGGCCTCCCCACTGGGACTCGATTCCCCTCACTGGCTTCTGCACTGGGACTCGATTCCCCTCACTGGCCTCCGCACTGGGACCCGATTCCCTTCACTGGCCTCCGAACTGGGACTCGATTCCCCTCACTGGCCTCCGCACTGGGACTCGATTCCCCTCACTGGCCTCTGCACTGGGACTCAATTCCCCTCAATGGCCTTCACACTGGGACTCGATTCCCCTCACTGGCCTCCACACTGGGACTTGATTCCCCACACTGACGTCCACACTGGATCTTGATTCCCCTCACTGGCCCCTGCACCAGGACTCGATTCCCCTCACTGGCCTCTGCACTGGGACTCGATTCCCCTCACTGGCCTCTGCACTGGGACTCGATTCCCCTCACTGGCCTCTGCACTGGGACTCGATTCCCTCACTGGCCTCTGCACTGGGACTCGATTCCCCTCACTGACCTCTGCACTGGGACTCGATTCCCCTCACTGGCCTCCGCACTCGGACACAATTCCCCTCACTGGCCTCCGTACTGGGACTCGATTGCCCTCACTGGCCTCTGCACTGGGACTCAATTCCCCTCACTGGCCTCTGCACTGGGACTCGATTCCCCTCACTGACCTCTGCACTGGGACTCGATTCCCCTCACTGGCCTCCGCACTCGGACACAATTCCCCTCACTGGCCTCCGTACTGGGACTCGATTGCCCTCACTGGCCTCTGCACTGGGACTCAATTCCCCTCACTGGCCTCTGCACTGGGACTCAATTCCCCTCAATGGCCTTCACACTGGGACTCGATTCCCCTCACTGGCCTCCACACTGGGACTTGATTCCCCACACTGACGTCCACACTGGAACTTGATTCCCCTCACTGGCCTCTGCACCAGGATTCGATTCCCCTCACTGGCCTCTGCACTGGAACTTGATTCCCCTCACTGGCTTCTGCACTGGGACTCGATTCCCCTCACTGGCCTCCGCACTGGGACTTGATTCCCCACACTGACCTCTGCACTTGGACTCGATTCCGCTCACTGGCCTCCGCACTGGGACTCAATTCCCCTCACTGACCTCTGCACTGGGACTCGATTCCCCTCAATGGCCTCCGCACTGGGACTCAATTCCCCGCACTGGTCTCCGCACTGGGACTCGATTCCCCTCACTGGCCTCTGCACCAGGACTTGTTTCCCCTCACTGGCCTCCGCACTGATACCCAATTCCCCTCACTGGCCTCTGCACTGGGACTCGATTCTCCTCAATGGCCTTCACACTGGGACTCGATTCCCCTCACTGACCTCCGCACTGGGACTCGATTCCCCTCACTGGCCTCTGCACTGGGACTCGATTCCCCTCCCTGGCCTCTGCACTGGTACTCGATTCCCCTCACTGGCCTCTGCACTGGTACTCGATTCCCCTCACTGGCCTCCCCACTGGGACTCGATTCCCCTCACTGGCTTCTGCACTGGGACTCGATTCCCCTCACTGGCCTCCGCACTGGGACCCGATTCCCTTCACTGGCTTCTGCACTGGGACTCGATTCCCCTCACTGGCCTCTGCACTGGTACTCGATTCCCCTCACTGGCTTCTGCACTGGGACTCGATTCCCCTCACTGGCCTCCGCACTGGGACCCGATTCCCTTCACTGGCCTCCGAACTGGGACTCGATTCCCCTCACTGGCCTCCGCACTGGGACTCGATTCCCCTCACTGGCCTCTGCACTGGGACTCGATTCCCCTCACTGGCCTCTGCACAGGGACTCGATTCCCCTCACTGGCCTCTGCTCTGGAACTTGGTTCTCCTCACTGGCCTCCGCACTGGGACTCGATTCCCCACACTGACCTCCGCACTGGGACTCGATTCCCCTCACTGGCCTCCGCACTGGGACTCGATTCCCCTCACTGGCCTCTGCACTGGGACTCGTTTCCCCTCCCTGGCCTCCGCACTGGTACTCGATTCCCCTCACTGGCCTCTGCACTGGTACTCGATTCCCCTCACTGGCCTCTGCACTGGGACTCGATTCCCCTCACTGACCTCCGCACTGGGACTCGATTCCCCACACTGACCTCCGCACTTGGACTCGATTCCGCTCACTGGCCTCCGCACTGGGACTCGATTCCCCTCACTAGCCTCCGCACTGGGACTCAATTCCCCTCACTGGCCTCCGCACTGGGACTCGATTCCGCTCACTGGCCTCCGCACTGGGACCCGATTCCCTTCACTCGCCTCCGCACTGGGACTTGATTCCCCTCACTGGCCTCTGCAATGGAACTTGATTCCCCTCACTGGCCTCTGCACTGGGACTCAATTCCCCTCAATGGCCTTCACACTGGGACTCGATTCCCCTCACTGGCCTCCACACTGGGACTTGATTCCCCACACTGACGTCCACACTGGAACTTGATTCCCCTCACTGGCCTCTGCACCAGGACTCGATTCCCCTCACTGGCCTCTGCACTGGGACTCGATTCCCCACACTGACGTCCACACTGGAACTTGATTCCCCTCACTGGCCTCTGCACCAGGATTCGATTCCCCTCACTGGCCTCTGCACCAGGACTTGTTTCCCCTCACTGGCCTCCGCACTGGGACCCAATTCCCCTCACTGACCTCTGCACTGGGACTCGATTCCCCTCAATGGCCTCCGCACTGGGACTCAATTCCCCTCACTGGTCTCCGCACTGGGACTCGATTCCCCTCACTGGCCTCTGCACCAGGACTTGTTTCCCCTCACTGGCCTCCGCACTGGGACCCAATTCCCCTCACTGGCCTCTGCACTGGGACTCGATTCTCCTCAATGGCCTTCACACTGGGACTCGATTCCCCTCACTGACCTCCGCACTGGGACTCGATTCCCCTCACTGGCTTCTGCACTGTAACTCGATTCCCCTCACTGGCTTCTGCACTGGAACTCGATTCCCCTCACTGGCCTCTGAACTGGGACTCGATTCCCCTCACTGGCCTCTGCACTGGGACTCGATTCCCTCACTGGCCTCTGCACTGGGACTCGATTCCCCTCACTGACCTCTGCACTGGGACTCGATTCCCCTCACTGACCTCCGCACTGGGACTCGATTCCCCTCACTGGCCTCTGCACCAGGACTTGTTTCCCCTCACTGGCCTCCGCACTGGGACCCAATTCCCCTCAATGGCCTCCCCACTGGGACTCGATTCCCCTCACTGGCTTCTGCACTGGGACTCGATTCCCCTCACTGGCCTCTGCACTGGGTCTCGAATCCCCTCACTGGCCTCCCCACTGGGACTCGATTCCCCTCACTGGCCTCTGCACTGGGACTCGATTCTCCTCACTGGCCTCTGCACTGGTACTCGATTCCCCTCACTGGCCTCCCCACTGGGACTCGATTCCCCTCACTGGCTTCTGCACTGGGACTCGATTCCCCTCACTGGCCTCTGCACTGGGTCTCGAATCCCCTCACTGGCCTCCCCACTGGGACTCGATTCCCCTCACTGGCTTCTGCACTGGGACTCGATTCCCCTCACTGGCCTCCGCACTGGGACCCGATTCCCTTCACTGGCCTCCGCACTGGGACTCGATTCCCCTCACTGGCCTCCGCACTGGGACTCGATTGCCCTCACTGGCCTCTGCACTGGGACTCAATTCCCCTCACTGGCCTCTGCACTGGGACTCAATTCCCCTCAATGGCCTTCACACTGGGACTCGATTCCCCTCACTGGCCTCCACACTGGGACTTGATTCCCCACACTGACGTCCACACTGGAACTTGATTCCCCTCACTGGCCTCTGCACCAGGATTCGATTCCCCTCACTGGCCTCTGCACTGGAACTTGATTCCCCTCACTGGCTTCTGCACTGGGACTCGATTCCCCTCACTGGCCTCTGCACTGGAACTTGATTCCCCTCACTGGCCTCTGCACTGGGACTCGATTCCCCTCACTGACCTCCGCACTGGGACTCGATTCCCCTCACTGGCCTCTGCACCAGGACTTGTTTCCCCTCACTGGCCTCCGCACTGGGACCCAATTCCCCTCACTGGCCTCTGCACTGGGACTCGATTCTCCTCAATGGCCTTCACACTGGGACTCGATTCCCCTCACTGGCCTCTGCACTGGGACTCGATTCCCCTCAATGGCCTTCACACTGGGACTCGATTCCCCTAAGTGACCTCCGCAGTGGGACTCAATTCCCCTCACTGGCCTCCGCACTGGGACTCGATTCCCAACACTGACCTCCGCACTGGGACTCGATTCCCCTCACTGGCCTCCGCACTGGGACTCGATTCCCCTCACTGGCCTCTGCACTGGGACTCGATTCCCCTCACTGGCCTCTGCACTGGTACTCGATTCCCCTCACTGGCCTCCCCACTGGGACTCGATTCCCCTCACTGGCTTCTGCACTGGGACTCGATTCCCCTCACTGGCCTCTGCACTGGGTCTCGAATCCCCTCACTGGCCTCCCCACTGGGACTCGATTCCCCTCACTGGCTTCTGCACTGGGACTCGATTCCCCTCACTGGCCTCCGCACTCGGACACAATTCCCCTCACTGGCCTCCGTACTGGGACTCGATTGCCCTCACTGGCCTCTGCACTGGGACTCAATTCCCCTCACTGGCCTCTGCACTGGGACTCAATTCCCCTCAATGGCCTTCACACTGGGACTCGATTCCCCTCACTGGCCTCCACACTGGGACTTGATTCCCCACACTGACGTCCACACTGGAACTTGATTCCCCTCACTGGCCTCTGCACCAGGATTCGATTCCCCTCACTGGCCTCTGCACTGGAACTTGATTCCCCTCACTGGCTTCTGCACTGGGACTCGATTCCCCTCACTGGCCTCCGCACTGGGACTTGATTCCCCACACTGACCTCTGCACTTGGACTCGATTCCGCTCACTGGCCTCCGCACTGGGACTCAATTCCCCTCACTGACCTCTGCACTGGGACTCGATTCCCCTCAAAGGCCTCTGCACTGGGACTCGATTCCCCTCACTGGCCTCTGCACCAGGACTTGTTTCCCCTCACTGGCCTCCGCACTGGGACCCAATTCCCCTCACTGGCCTCTGCACTGGGACTCGATTCTCCTCAATGGCCTTCACACTGGGACTCGATTCCCCTAACTGACCTCCGCAGTGGGACTCAATTCCCCTCACTGGCCTCCGCACTGGGACTCGATTCCCAACACTGACCTCCGCACTGGGACTCGATTCCCCTCACTGGCCTCCGCACTGGGACTCGATTCCCCTCACTGGCCTCTGCACTGGGACTCGATTCCCCTCACTGGCCTCTGCACTGGTACTCGATTCCCCTCACTGGCCTCCCCACTGGGACTCGATTCCCCTCACTGGCTTCTGCACTGGGACTCGATTCCCCTCACTGGCCTCTGCACTGGGTCTCGAATCCCCTCACTGGCCTCCCCACTGGGACTCGATTCCCCTCACTGGCTTCTGCACTGGGACTCGATTCCCCTCACTGGCCTCCGCACTGGGACCCGATTCCCTTCACTGGCCTCCGCACTGGGACTCGATTCCCCTCACTGGCCTCCGCACTGGGACTCGATTGCCCTCACTGGCCTCTGCACTGGGACTCAATTCCCCTCACTGGCCTCTGCACTGGGACTCAATTCCCCTCAATGGCCTCCGCACTGGGACCCGATTCCCTTCACTCGCCTCCGCACTGGGACTTGATTCCCCTCACTGGCCTCTGCACTGGAACTTGATTCCCCTCACTGGCCTCTGCACTGGGACTCAATTCCCCTCAATGGCCTTCACACTGGGACTCGATTCCCCTCACTGGCCTCCACACTGGGACTTGATTCCCCACACTGACGTCCACACTGGATCTTGATTCCCCTCACTGGCCCCTGCACCAGGACTCGATTCCCCTCACTGGCCTCTGCACTGGGACTCGATTCCCCTCACTGGCCTCTGCACTGGGACTCGATTCCCCTCACTGGCCTCTGCACTGGGACTCGATTCCCTCACTGGCCTCTGCACTGGGACTCGATTCCCCTCACTGACCTCTGCACTGGGACTCGATTCCCCTCACTGGCCTCCGCACTCGGACACAATTCCCCTCACTGGCCTCCGTACTGGGACTCGATTGCCCTCACTGGCCTCTGCACTGGGACTCAATTCCCCTCACTGGCCTCTGCACTGGGACTCAATTCCCCTCAATGGCCTTCACACTGGGACTCGATTCCCCTCAATGGCCTTCACACTGGGACTCGATTCCCCTCACTGGCCTCCACACTGGGACTTGATTCCCCACACTGACGTCCACACTGGAACTTGATTCCCCTCACTGGCCTCTGCACCAGGATTCGATTCCCCTCACTGGCCTCTGCACTGGAACTTGATTCCCCTCACTGGCTTCTGCACTGGGACTCGATTCCCCTCACTGGCCTCCGCACTGGGACTTGATTCCCCACACTGACCTCTGCACTTGGACTCGATTCCGCTCACTGGCCTCCGCACTGGGACTCAATTCCCCTCACTGACCTCTGCACTGGGACTCGATTCCCCTCAATGGCCTCCGCACTGGGACTCAATTCCCCTCACTGGTCTCCGCACTGGGACTCGATTCCCCTCACTGGCCTCTGCACCAGGACTTGTTTCCCCTCACTGGCCTCCGCACTGGGACCCAATTCCCCTCACTGGCCTCTGCACTGGGACTCGATTCTCCTCAATGGCCTTCACACTGGGACTCGATTCCCCTCACTGACCTCCGCACTGGGACTCGATTCCCCTCACTGGCTTCTGCACTGTAACTCGATTCCCCTCACTGGCTTCTGCACTGGAACTCGATTCCCCTCACTGGCCTCTGCTCTGGAACTTGGTTCTCCTCACTGGCCTCCGCACTGGGACTCGATTCCCCTCACTGGCCTCCGCACTGGGACTCGATTCCCCTCACTGGCCTCTGCACTGGGACTCGATTCCCCTCCCTGGCCTCTGCACTGGTACTCGATTCCCCTCACTGGCCTCTGCACTGGTACTCGATTCCCCTCACTGGCCTCCCCACTGGGACTCGATTCCCCTCACTGGCTTCTGCACTGGGACTCGATTCCCCTCACTGGCCTCCGCACTGGGACCCGATTCCCTTCACTGGCTTCTGCACTGGGACTCGATTCCCCTCACTGGCCTCTGCACTGGTACTCGATTCCCCTCACTGGCTTCTGCACTGGGACTCGATTCCCCTCACTGGCCTCCGCACTGGGACCCGATTCCCTTCACTGGCCTCCGAACTGGGACTCGATTCCCCTCACTGGCCTCCGCACTGGGACTCGATTCCCCTCACTGGCCTCTGCACTGGGACTCGATTCCCCTCACTGGCCTCTGCACAGGGACTCGATTCCCCTCACTGGCCTCTCCTCTGGAACTTGGTTCTCCTCACTGGCCTCCGCACTGGGACTCGATTCCCCACACTGACCTCCGCACTGGGACTCGATTCCCCTCACTGGCCTCCGCACGGGGACTCGATTCCCCTCACTGGCCTCTGCACTGGGACTCGTTTCCCCTCCCTGGCCTCTGCACTGGTACTCGATTCCCCTCACTGGCCTCTGCACTGGTACTCGATTCCCCTCACTGGCCTCCCCACTGGGACTCGATTCCCCTCACTGGCCTCTGCACTGGTACTCGATTCCCCTCACTGGCCTCCCCACTGGGACTCGATTGCCCTCACTGGCTTCTGCACTGGGACTCAATTCCCCTCACTGGCCTCCGCACTGGGACCCGATTCCCTTCACTGGCCTCCGCAATGGGACTCGATTCCCCTCACTGGCCTCCGCACTGGGACTCGATTCCCCTCACTGGCCTCTGCACTGGGACTCGATTCCCCTCACTGGCCTCTGCACAGGGACTCGATTCCCCTCACTGACCTCTGCACTGGGACTCGATTCCCCTCACTGGCCTCTGCACTGGGACTCGATTCCCTCACTGGCCTCTGCACTGGGACTCGATTCCCCTCACTGACCTCTGCACTGGGACTCGATTCCCCTCACTGGCCTCCGCACTCGGACACAATTCCCCTCACTGGCCTCCGTACTGGGACTCGATTCCCCTCACTGGCCTCTGCACTGGGACTCGATTCCCCTCACTGGCCTCCCCACTGGGACTCGATTCCCCTCACTGGCTTCTGCACTGGGACTCGATTCCCCTCACTGGCCTCCGCACTGGGACCCGATTCCCTTCACTGGCCTCCGAACTGGGACTCGATTCCCCTCACTGGCCTCCGCACTGGGACTCGATTCCCCTCACTGGCCTCTGCACTGGGACTCGATTCCCCTCACTGGCCTCTGCACAGGGACTCGATTCCCCTCACTGGCCTCCCCACTGGGACTCGATTCCCCTCACTGGCTTCTGCACTGGGACTCGATTCCCCTCACTGGCCTCTGCACTGGTACTCGATTCCCCTCACTGGCCTCCCCACTGGGACTCGATTCCCCTCACTGGCTTCTGCACTGGGAATCGATTCCCCTCACTGGCCTCCGCACTGGGACCCGATTCCCTTCACTGGCCTCCGCACTGGGACTCGATTCCCCTCACTGGCCTCTGCACAGGGACTCGATTCCCCTCACTGGCCTCTGCACTGGGACTCGATTCCCCTCACTGGCCTCTGCACTGGGACTCGATTCCCTCACTGGCCTCTGCACTGGGACTCGATTCCCCTCACTGACCTCTGCACTGGGACTCAATTCCCCTCAATGGCCTTCACACTGGGACTCGATTCCCCTCACTGGCCTCCGCACTGGGACTCGATTCCCCTCACTGGCCTCTGCACAGGGACTCGATTCCCCTCACTGGCCTCTGCACTGGGACTCGATTCCCCTCACTGGCCTCTGCACTGGGACTCGATTCCCTCACTGGCCTCTGCACTGGGACTCGATTCCCCTCACTGACCTCTGCACTGGGACTCGATTCCCCTCACTGGCCTCCGCACTCGGACACAATTCCCCTCACTGGCCTCCGTACTGGGACTCGATTCCCCTCACTGGCCTCTGCACTGGGACTCGATTCCCCTCACTGGCCTCCGCACTGGGACTCAATTCCCCTCACTGGCTCTGCACTGGGACTCGATTCCCCTCACTGGCCACCGCACTGGGACTCGATTCCCCAAACTGACCTCCGCACTGGGACTCGATTCCGCTCACTGGCCTCCGCACTGGGACTCGATTCCCCTCACTGACCTCTGCACTGTGACTCGATTCCCCTCACTGGCCTCCGCACTGGGACTCGATTCTCCTCACTGACCTCCGCACTGGGACTCGATTCCCCTCACTGACATCCGCACTGGGACTCGATTCCCCTCACTGGCCTCCGCACTTGGACTCGATTCCCCTCACTGGCCTCCGCACTGGGACTCGATTCCCCTCACTGGCCTCTGCACTGGGACTCGATTCCCCTCACTGACCTCCGCACTGGGACTCGATTCCCCACACTGACCTCCGCACTTGGACTCGATTCCGCTCACTGGCCTCCGCACTGGGACTCGATTCCCCTCACTAGCCTCCGCACTGGGACTCAATTCCCCTCACTGGCCTCCGCACTGGGACTCGATTCCGCTCACTGGCCTCCGCACTGGGACCCGATTCCCTTCACTCGCCTCCGCACTGGGACTTGATTCCCCTCACTGGCCTCTGCAATGGAACTTGATTCCCCTCACTGGCCTCTGCACTGGGACTCAATTCCCCTCAATGGCCTTCACACTGGGACTCGATTCCCCTCACTGGCCTCCACACTGGGACTTGATTCCCCACACTGACGTCCACACTGGAACTTGATTCCCCTCACTGGCCTCTGCACCAGGACTCGATTCCCCTCACTGGCCTCTGCACTGGGACTCGATTCCCCTCACTGGCCTCTGCACTGGGACTCGATTCCCCTCACTGGCCTCTGCACTGGGACTCGATTCCCTCACTGGCCTCTGCACTGGGACTCGATTCCCCTCACTGACCTCTGCACTGGGACTCGATTCCCCTCACTGGCCTCCGCACTCGGACACAATTCCCCTCACTGGCCTCCGTACTGGGACTCGATTGCCCTCACTGGCCTCTGCACTGGGACTCAATTCCCCTCACTGGCCTCTGCACTGGGACTCAATTCCCCTCAATGGCCTTCACACTGGGACTCGATTCCCCTCACTGGCCTCCACACTGGGACTTGATTCCCCACACTGACGTCCACACTGGAACTTGATTCCCCTCACTGGCCTCTGCACCAGGATTCGATTCCCCTCACTGGCCTCTGCACTGGAACTTGATTCCCCTCACTGGCTTCTGCACTGGGACTCGATTCCCCTCACTGGCCTCCGCACTGGGACTTGATTCCCCACACTGACCTCTGCACTTGGACTCGATTCCGCTCACTGGCCTCCGCACTGGGACTCAATTCCCCTCACTGACCTCTGCACTGGGACTCGATTCCCCTCACTGACCTCTGCACTGGGACTCGATTCCCCTCAATGGCCTCTGCACTGGGACTCGATTCCCCTCACTGGCCTCTGCACCAGGACTTGTTTCCCCTCACTGGCCTCCGCACTGGGACCCAATTCCCCTCACTGGCCTCTGCACTGGGACTCGATTCTCCTCACTGGCCTCTGCACTGGGACTCGATTCCCCTCAATGGCCTTCACACTGGGACTCGATTCCCCTAACTGACCTCCGCAGTGGGACTCAATTCCCCTCACTGGCCTCCGCACTGGGACTCGATTCCCAACACTGACCTCCGCACTGGGACTCGATTCCCCTCACTGGCCTCCGCACTGGGACTCGATTCCCATCACTGGCCTCTGCACTGGGACTCGATTCCCCTCACTGGCCTCTGCACTGGTACTCGATTCCCCTCACTGGCCTCCCCACTGGGACTCGATTCCCCTCACTGGCTTCTGCACTGGGACTCGATTCCCCTCACTGGCCTCTGCACTGGGTCTCGAATCCCCTCACTGGCCTCCCCACTGGGACTCGATTCCCCTCACTGGCTTCTGCACTGGGACTCGATTCCCCTCACTGGCCTCCGCACTGGGACCCGATTCCCTTCACTGGCCTCCGCACTGGGACTCGATTCCCCTCACTGGCCTCCGCACTGGGACTCGATTGCCCTCACTGGCCTCTGCACTGGGACTCAATTCCCCTCACTGGCCTCTGCACTGGGACTCAATTCCCCTCAATGGCCTCCGCACTGGGACCCGATTCCCTTCACTCGCCTCCGCACTGGGACTTGATTCCCCTCACTGGCCTCTGCACTGGAACTTGATTCCCCTCACTGGCCTCTGCACTGGGACTCAATTCCCCTCAATGGCCTTCACACTGGGACTCGATTCCCCTCACTGGCCTCCACACTGGGACTTGATTCCCCACACTGACGTCCACACTGGATCTTGATTCCCCTCACTGGCCCCTGCACCAGGACTCGATTCCCCTCACTGGCCTCTGCACTGGGACTCGATTCCCCTCACTGGCCACTGCACTGGGACTCGATTCCCCTCACTGGCCTCTGCACTGGGACTCGATTCCCTCACTGGCCTCTGCACTGGGACTCGATTCCCCTCACTGACCTCTGCACTGGGACTCGATTCCCTCACTGGCCTCTGCACTGGGACTCGATTCCCCTCACTGGCCTCTGCACTGGGACTCGATTGCCCTCACTGGCCTCTGCACTGGGACTCGATTCCCCTCACTGGCCTCTGCACTGGGACTCGATTCCCCTCACTGGCCTCTGCACTGGGACTCGATTCCCTCACTGGCCTCTGCACTGGGACTCGATTCCCCTCACTGACCTCTGCACTGGGACTCGATTGCCCTCACTGGCCTCTGCACTGGGACTCAATTCCCCTCACTGGCCTCTGCACTGGGACTCAATTCCCCTCAATGGCCTTCACACTGGGACTCGATTCCCCTCACTGGCCTCCACACTGGGACTTGATTCCCCACACTGACGTCCACACTGGAACTTGATTCCCCTCACTGGCCTCTGCACCAGGATTCGATTCCCCTCACTGGCCTCTGCACTGGAACTTGATTCCCCTCACTGGCTTCTGCACTGGGACTCGATTCCCCTCACTGGCCTCCGCACTGGGACTTGATTCCCCACACTGACCTCTGCACTTGGACTCGATTCCGCTCACTGGCCTCCGCACTGGGACTCAATTCCACTCACTGACCTCTGCACTGGGACTCGATTCCCCTCAATGGCCTCCGCACTGGGACTCAATTCCCCTCACTGGTCTCCGCACTGGGACTCGATTCCCCTCACTGGCCTCTGCACCAGGACTTGTTTCCCCTCACTGGCCTCCGCACTGGGACCCAATTCCCCTCACTGGCCTCTGCACTGGGACTCGATTCTCCTCAATGGCCTTCACACTGGGACTCGATTCCCCTCACTGACCTCCGCACTGGGACTCGATTCCCCTCACTGGCTTCTGCACTGTAACTCGATTCCCCTCACTGGCTTCTGCACTGGAACTCGATTCCCCTCACTGGCCTCTGCTCTGGAACTTGGTTCTCCTCACTGGCCTCTGCACTGGGACTCGATTCCCCTCACTGGCCTCTGCACTGGGACTCGATTCCCCTCACTGACCTCCGCACTTGGACTCGATTCCCCTCACTGGCTTCTGCACTGGGACTCAATTCCGCTCACTGGCCTCCACACTTGGACTTGATTCCCCACATTGACCTCCGCAGTGGGACTCGATTCCCCTCACTGGCCTCTGCACTGGGACTCGATTCCCCTCACTGACCTCCGCACTGGGACTCGATTCCCCTCACTGGCTTCTGCACTGGAACTCGATTCCCCTCACTGGCCTCTGCACTGGAACTTGATTCCCCTCACTGGCCTCTGCACTGGGACTCGATTCCCCTCACTGACCTCCGCACTTGGACTCGATTCCCCTCACTGGCCTCTGCACTGGAACTTGATTCCCCTCACTGGCCTCTGCACTGGGACTCGATTCCCCTCACTGACCTCCGCACTGGGACTCGATTCCCCACACTGACCTCCGCACTTGGACTCGATTCCGCTCACTGGCCTCCGCACTGGGACTCGATTCCCCTCACTAGCCTCCGCACTGGGACTCAATTCCCCTCACTGGCCTCCGCACTGGGACTCGATTCCGCTCACTGGCCTCCGCACTGGGACCCGATTCCCTTCACTCGCCTCCGCACTGGGACTTGATTCCCCTCACTGGCCTCTGCAATGGAACTTGATTCCCCTCACTGGCCTCTGCACTGGGACTCAATTCCCCTCAATGGCCTTCACACTGGGACTCGATTCCCCTCACTGGCCTCCACACTGGGACTTGATTCCCCACACTGACGTCCACACTGGAACTTGATTCCCCTCACTGGCCTCTGCACCAGGACTCGATTCCCCTCACTGGCCTCTGCACTGGGACTCGATTCCCCTCACTGGCCTCTGCACTGGGACTCGATTCCCCTCACTGGCCTCTGCACTGGGATTCGATTCCCTCACTGGCCTCTGCACTGGGACTCGATTCCCCTCACTGACCTCTGCACTGGGACTCGATTCCCCTCACTGGCCTCCGCACTCGGACACAATTCCCCTCACTGGCCTCCGTACTGGGACTCGATTGCCCTCACTGGCCTCTGCACTGGGACTCAATTCCCCTCACTGGCCTCTGCACTGGGACTCAATTCCCCTCAATGGCCTTCACACTGGGACTCGATTCCCCTCACTGGCCTCCACACTGGGACTTGATTCCCCACACTGACGTCCACACTGGAACTTGATTCCCCTCACTGGCCTCTGCACCAGGATTCGATTCCCCTCACTGGCCTCTGCACTGGAACTTGATTCCCCTCACTGGCTTCTGCACTGGGACTCGATTCCCCTCACTGGCCTCCGCACTGGGACTTGATTCCCCACACTGACCTCTGCACTTGGACTCGATTCCGCTCACTGGCCTCCGCACTGGGACTCAATTCCCCTCACTGACCTCTGCACTGGGACTCGATTCCCCTCACTGACCTCTGCACTGGGACTCGATTCCCCTCAATGGCCTCTGCACTGGGACTCGATTCCCCTCACTGGCCTCTGCACCAGGACTTGTTTCCCCTCACTGGCCTCCGCACTGGGACCCAATTCCCCTCACTGGCCTCTGCACTGGGACTCGATTCTCCTCAATGGCCTTCACACTGGGACTCGATTCCCCTCACTGGCCTCTGCACTGGGACTCGATTCCCCTCAATGGCCTTCACACTGGGACTCGATTCCCCTAACTGACCTCCGCAGTGGGACTCAATTCCCCTCACTGGCCTCCGCACTGGGACTCGATTCCCAACACTGACCTCCGCACTGGGACTCGATTCCCCTCAATGGCCTCCGCACTGGGACTCGATTCCCCTCACTGGCCTCTGCACCAGGACTTGTTTCCCCTCACTGGCCTCCGCACTGGGACCCAATTCCCCTAACTGGCCTCTGCACTGGGACTCGATTCTCCTCAATGGCCTTCACACTGGGACTCGATTCCCCTCACTGACCTCCGCACTGGGACTCGATTCCCCTCACTGGCTTCTGCACTGTAACTCGATTCCCCTCACTGGCTTCTGCACTGGAACTCGATTCCCCTCACTGGCCTCTGCTCTGGAACTTGGTTCTCCTCACTGGCCTCTGCACTGGGACTCGATACCCCTCACTGGCCTCTGCACTGGGACTCGATTCCCCTCACTGACCTCCGCACTTGGACTCGATTCCCCTCACTGGCTTCTGCACTGGGACTCAATTCCGCTCACTGGCCTCCACACTTGGACTTGATTCCCCACATTGACCTCCGCAGTGGGACTCGATTCCCCTCACTGGCCTCTGCACTGGGACTCGATTCCCCTCACTGACCTCCGCACTGGGACTCGATTCCCCTCACTGGCTTCTGCACTGGAACTCGATTCCCCTCACTGGCCTCTGCACTGGAACTTGATTCCCCTCACTGGCCTCTGCACTGGGACTCGATTCCCCTCACTGACCTCCGCACTTGGACTCGATTCCCCTCACTGACCTCCGCACTTGGACTCGATTCCCCTCACTGGCTTCTGCACTGGGACTCAATTCCGCTCACTGGCCTCCACACTTGGACTTGATTCCCCACATTGACCTCCGCAGTGGGACTCGATTCCCCTCACTGGCCTCTGCACTGGGACTCGATTCCCCTCACTGACCTCCGCACTGGGACTCGATTCCCCTCACTGGCTTCTGCACTGGAACTCGATTCCCCTCACTGGCCTCTGCACTGGAACTTGATTCCCCTCACTGGCCTCTGCACTGGGACTCGATTCCCCTCACTGACCTCCGCACTTGGACTCGATTCCCCTCACTGACCTCCGCACTGGGACTCGATTCCCCTCACTGGCTTCTGCACTGGAACTCGATTCCCCTCACTGGCCTCTGCACTGGAACTTGATTCCCCTCACTGGCCTCTGCACTGGGACTCGATTCCCCTCACTGACCTCCGCACTGGGACTCGATTCCCCACACTGACCTCCGCACTGGGACTCGATTCCCCTCACTGGCCTCCGCACTGGGACTCGATTCCCCTCACTGGCCTCTGCACTGGGACTCGTTTCCCCTCCCTGGCCTCTGCACTGGTACTCGATTCCCCTCACTGGCCTCTGCACTGGTACTCGATTCCCCTCACTGGCCTCCCCACTGGGACTCGATTCCCCTCACTGGCCTCTGCACTGGTACTCGATTCCCCTCACTGGCCTCCCCACTGGGACTCGATTGCCCTCACTGGCTTCTGCACTGGGACTCAATTCCCCTCACTGGCCTCCGCACTGGGACCCGATTCCCTTCACTGGCCTCCGCAATGGGACTCGATTCCCCTCACTGGCCTCCACACTGGGACTCGATTCCCCTCACTGGCCTCTGCACTGGGACTCGATTCCCCTCACTGGCCTCTGCACAGGGACTCGATTCCCCTCACTGACCTCTGCACTGGGACTCGATTCCCCTCACTGGCCTCTGCACTGGGACTCGATTCCCTCACTGGCCTCTGCACTGGGACTCGATTCCCCTCACTGACCTCTGCACTGGGACTCGATTCCCCTCACTGACCTCCGCACTCGGACACAATTCCCCTCACTGGCCTCCGTACTGGGACTCGATTCCCCTCACTGGCCTCTGCACTGGGACTCGATTCCCCTCACTGGCCTCCCCACTGGGACTCGATTCCCCTCACTGGCTTCTGCACTGGGACTCGATTCCCCTCACTGGCCTCCGCACTGGGACCCGATTCCCTTCACTGGCCTCCGAACTGGGACTCGATTCCCCTCACTGGCCTCCGCACTGGGACTCGATTCCCCTCACTGGCCTCTGCACTGGGACTCGATTCCCCTCACTGGCCTCTGCACAGGGACTCGATTCCCCTCACTGGCCTCCCCACTGGGACTCGATTCCCCTCACTGGCTTCTGCACTGGGACTCGATTCCCCTCACTGGCCTCTGCACTGGTACTCGATTCCCCTCACTGGCCTCCCCACTGGGACTCGATTCCCCTCACTGGCTTCTGCACTGGGACTCGATTCCCCTCACTGGCCTCCGCACTGGGACCCGATTCCCTTCACTGGCTTCTGCACTGGGACTCGATTCCCCTCACTGGCCTCTGCACTGGTACTCGATTCCCCTCACTGGCCTCTGCACTGGGACTCGATTCCCCTCACTGGCCTCTGCACAGGGACTCGATTCCCCTCACTGGCCTCCCCACTGGGACTCGATTCCCCTCACTGGCATCTGCACTGGGACTCGATTCCCCTCACTGGCCTCTGCACTGGTACTCGATTCCCCTCACTGGCCTCCCCACTGGGACTCGATTCCCCTCACTGGCTTCTGCACTGGGACTCGATTCCCCTCACTGGCCTCCGCACTGGGACCCGATTCCCTTCACTGGCCTCCGCACTGGGACTCGATTCCCCTCACTGGCCTCCGCACTGGGACTCGATTCCCCTCACTGGCCTCTGCACAGGGACTCGATTCCCCTCACTGGCCTCTGCACTGGGACTCGATTCCCCTCACTGGCCTCTGCACTGGGACTCGATTCCCTCACTGGCCTCTGCACTGGGACTCGATTCCCCTCACTGACCTCTGCACTGGGACTCGATTCCCCTCACTGGCCTCCGCACTCGGACACAATTCCCCTCACTGGCCTCCGCACTGGGACTCGATTCCCCTCACTGACCTCCGCACTGGGACTCGATTCCCCTCACTGGCCTCCGCACTTGGACTCGATTCCCCTCACTGGCCTCCGCACTGGGACTCGATTCCCCTCACTGGCCTCTGCACCAGGATTCGATTCCCCTCACTGGCCTCTGCACTGGAACTTGATTCCCCTCACTGGCTTCTGCACTGGGACTCGATTCCCCTCACTGGCCTCCGCACTGGGACTTGATTCCCCACACTGACCTCTGCACTTGGACTCGATTCCGCTCACTGGCCTCCGCACTGGGACTCAATTCCCCTCACTGACCTCTGCACTGGGACTCGATTCCCCTCAAAGGCCTCTGCACTGGGACTCGATTCCCCTCACTGGCCTCTGCACCAGGACTTGTTTCCCCTCACTGGCCTCCGCACTGGGACCCAATTCCCCTCACTGGCCTCTGCACTGGGACTCGATTCTCCTCAATGGCCTTCACACTGGGACTCGATTCCCCTCACTGGCCTCTGCACTGGGACTCGATTCCCCTCAATGGCCTTCACACTGGGACTCGATTCCCCTAACTGACCTCCGCAGTGGGACTCAATTCCCCTCACTGGCCTCCGCACTGGGACTCGATTCCCAACACTGACCTCCGCACTGGGACTCGATTCCCCTCACTGGCCTCCGCACTGGGACTCGATTCCCCTCACTGGCCTCTGCACTGGGACTCGATTCCCCTCACTGGCCTCTGCACTGGGACTCGATTCCCCTCACTGGCCTCCCCACTGGGACTCGATTCCCCTCACTGGCTTCTGCACTGGGACTCGATTCCCCTCACTGGCCTCTGCACTGGGTCTCGAATCCCCTCACTGGCCTCCCCACTGGGACTCGATTCCCCTCACTGGCTTCTGCACTGGGACTCGATTCCCCTCACTGGCCTCCGCACTGGGACCCGATTCCCTTCACTGGCCTCCGCACTGGGACTCGATTCCCCTCACTGGCCTCCGCACTGGGACTTGATTCCCCTCACTGGCCTCTGCACTGGGACTCAATTCCCCTCAATGGCCTCCGCACTGGGACCCGATTCCCTTCACTCGCCTCCGCACTGGGACTTGATTCCCCTCACTGGCCTCTGCACTGGAACTTGATTCCCCTCACTGGCCTCCGCACTGGGACCCGATTCCCTTCACTGGCCTCCGCACTGGGACTCGATTCCCCTCACTGGCCTCTGCACTGGGACTCAATTCCCCTCACTGGCCTCTGCACTGGGACTCAATTCCCCTCAATGGCCTCCGCACTGGGACCCGATTCCCTTCACTCGCCTCCGCACTGGGACTTGATTCCCCTCACTGGCCTCTGCACTGGAACTTGATTCCCCTCACTGGCCTCTGCACTGGGACTCAATTCCCCTCAATGGCCTTCACACTGGGACTCGATTCCCCTCACTGGCCTCCACACTGGGACTTGATTCCCCACACTGACGTCCACACTGGATCTTGATTCCCCTCACTGGCCCCTGCACCAGGACTCGATTCCCCTCACTGGCCTCTGCACTGGGACTCGATTCCCCTCACTGGCCTCTGCACTGGGACTCGATTCCCCTCACTGGCCTCTGCACTGGGACTCGATTCCCTCACTGGCCTCTGCACTGGGACTCGATTCCCCTCACTGACCTCTGCACTGGGACTCGATTCCCCTCACTGGCCTCCGCACTCGGACACAATTCCCCTCACTGGCCTCCGTACTGGGACTCGATTGCCCTCACTGGCCTCTGCACTGGGACTCAATTCCCCTCACTGGCCTCTGCACTGGGACTCAATTCCCCTCAATGGCCTTCACACTGGGACTCGATTCCCCTCAATGGCCTTCACACTGGGACTCGATTCCCCTCACTGGCCTCCACACTGGGACTTGATTCCCCACACTGACGTCCACACTGGAACTTGATTCCCCTCACTGGCCTCTGCACCAGGATTCGATTCCCCTCACTGGCCTCTGCACTGGAACTTGATTCCCCTCACTGGCTTCTGCACTGGGACTCGATTCCCCTCACTGGCCTCCGCACTGGGACTTGATTCCCCACACTGACCTCTGCACTTGGACTCGATTCCGCTCACTGGCCTCCGCACTGGGACTCAATTCCCCTCACTGACCTCTGCACTGGGACTCGATTCCCCTCAATGGCCTCCGCACTGGGACTCAATTCCCCTCACTGGTCTCCGCACTGGGACTCGATTCCCCTCACTGGCCTCTGCACCAGGACTTGTTTCCCCTCACTGGCCTCCGCACTGGGACCCAATTCCCCTCACTGGCCTCTGCACTGGGACTCGATTCTCCTCAATGGCCTTCACACTGGGACTCGATTCCCCTCACTGACCTCCGCACTGGGACTCGATTCCCCTCACTGGCTTCTGCACTGTAACTCGATTCCCCTCACTGGCTTCTGCACTGGAACTCGATTCCCCTCACTGGCCTCTGCTCTGGAACTTGGTTCTCCTCACTGGCCTCCGCACTGGGACTCGATTCCCCTCACTGGCCTCCGCACTGGGACTCGATTCCCCTCACTGGCCTCTGCACTGGGACTCGATTCCCCTCCCTGGCCTCTGCACTGGTACTCGATTCCCCTCACTGGCCTCTGCACTGGTACTCGATTCCCCTCACTGGCCTCCCCACTGGGACTCGATTCCCCTCACTGGCTTCTGCACTGGGACTCGATTCCCCTCACTGGCCTCCGCACTGGGACCCGATTCCCTTCACTGGCTTCTGCACTGGGACTCGATTCCCCTCACTGGCCTCTGCACTGGTACTCGATTCCCCTCACTGGCTTCTGCACTGGGACTCGATTCCCCTCACTGGCCTCCGCACTGGGACCCGATTCCCTTCACTGGCCTCCGAACTGGGACTCGATTCCCCTCACTGGCCTCCGCACTGGGACTCGATTCCCCTCACTGGCCTCTGCACTGGGACTCGATTCCCCTCACTGGCCTCTGCACAGGGACTCGATTCCCCTCACTGGCCTCTGCTCTGGAACTTGGTTCTCCTCACTGGCCTCCGCACTGGGACTCGATTCCCCACACTGACCTCCGCACTGGGACTCGATTCCCCTCACTGGCCTCCGCACGGGGACTCGATTCCCCTCACTGGCCTCTGCACTGGGACTCGTTTCCCCTCCCTGGCCTCTGCACTGGTACTCGATTCCCCTCACTGGCCTCTGCACTGGTACTCGATTCCCCTCACTGGCCTCCCCACTGGGACTCGATTCCCCTCACTGGCCTCTGCACTGGTACTCGATTCCCCTCACTGGCCTCCCCACTGGGACTCGATTGCCCTCACTGGCTTCTGCACTGGGACTCAATTCCCCTCACTGGCCTCCGCACTGGGACCCGATTCCCTTCACTGGCCTCCGCAATGGGACTCGATTCCCCTCACTGGCCTCCGCACTGGGACTCGATTCCCCTCACTGGCCTCCCCACTGGGACTCGATTCCCCTCACTGGCTTCTGCACTGGGACTCGATTCCCCTCACTGGCCTCCGCACTGGGACCCGATTCCCTTCACTGGCCTCCGAACTGGGACTCGATTCCCCTCACTGGCCTCCGCACTTGGACTCGATTCCCCTCACTGGCCTCTGCACTGGGACTCGATTCCCCTCACTGGCCTCTGCACAGGGACTCGATTCCCCTCACTGGCCTCCCCACTGGGACTCGATTCCCCTCACTGGCTTCTGCACTGGGACTCGATTCCCCTCACTGGCCTCTGCACTGGTACTCGATTCCCCTCACTGGCCTCCCCACTGGGACTCGATTCCCCTCACTGGCTTCTGCACTGGGAATCGATTCCCCTCACTGGCCTCCGCACTGGGACCCGATTCCCTTCACTGGCCTCCGCACTGGGACTCGATTCCACTCACTGGCCTCCGCACTGGGACTCGATTCCCCTCACTGGCCTCTGCACAGGGACTCGATTCCCCTCACTGGCCTCTGCACTGGGACTCGATTCCCCTCACTGGCCTCTGCACTGGGACTCGATTCCCTCACTGGCCTCTGCACTGGGACTCGATTCCCCTCACTGACCTCTGCACTGGGACTCGATTCCCCTCACTGGCCTCCGCACTCGGACACAATTCCCCTCACTGGCCTCCGTACTGGGACTCGATTCCCCTCACTGGCCTCTGCACTGGGACTCGATTCCCCTCACTGGCCTCCGCACTGGGACTCAATTCCCCTCACTGGCTCTGCACTGGGACTCGATTCCCCTCACTGGCCACCGCACTGGGACTCGATTCCCCAAACTGACCTCCGCACTGGGACTCGATTCCGCTCACTGGCCTCCGCACTGGGACTCGATTCCCCTCACTGACCTCTGCACTGTGACTCGATTCCCCTCACTGGCCTCCGCACTGGGACTCGATTCTCCTCACTGACCGCCGCACTGGGACTCGATTCCCCTCACTGACCTCCGCACTGGGACTCGATTCCCCTCACTGGCCTCCGCACTTGGACTCGATTCCCCTCACTGGCCTCCGCACTGGGACTCGATTCCCCTCACTGGCCTCTGCACTGGGACTCGATTCCCCTCACTGACCTCCGCACTGGGACTCGATTCCCCACACTGACCTCCGCACTTGGACTCGATTCCGCTCACTGGCCTCCGCACTGGGACTCGATTCCCCTCACTAGCCTCCGCACTGGGACTCAATTCCCCTCACTGGCCTCCGCACTGGGACTCGATTCCGCTCACTGGCCTCCGCACTGGGACCCGATTCCCTTCACTCGCCTCCGCACTGGGACTTGATTCCCCTCACTGGCCTCTGCAATGGAACTTGATTCCCCTCACTGGCCTCTGCACTGGGACTCAATTCCCCTCAATGGCCTTCACACTGGGACTCGATTCCCCTCACTGGCCTCCACACTGGGACTTGATTCCCCACACTGACGTCCACACTGGAACTTGATTCCCCTCACTGGCCTCTGCACCAGGACTCGATTCCCCTCACTGGCCTCTGCACTGGGACTCGATTCCCCTCACTGGCCTCTGCACTGGGACTCGATTCCCCTCACTGGCCTCTGCACTGGGACTCGATTCCCTCACTGGCCTCTGCACTGGGACTCGATTCCCCTCACTGACCTCTGCACTGGGACTCGATTCCCCTCACTGGCCTCCGCACTCGGACACAATTCCCCTCACTGGCCTCCGTACTGGGACTCGATTGCCCTCACTGGCCTCTGCACTGGGACTCAATTCCCCTCACTGGCCTCTGCACTGGGACTCAATTCCCCTCAATGGCCTTCACACTGGGACTCGATTCCCCTCACTGGCCTCCACACTGGGACTTGATTCCCCACACTGACGTCCACACTGGAACTTGATTCCCCTCACTGGCCTCTGCACCAGGATTCGATTCCCCTCACTGGCCTCTGCACTGGAACTTGATTCCCCTCACTGGCTTCTGCACTGGGACTCGATTCCCCTCACTGGCCTCCGCACTGGGACTTGATTCCCCACACTGACCTCTGCACTTGGACTCGATTCCGCTCACTGGCCTCCGCACTGGGACTCAATTCCCCTCACTGACCTCTGCACTGGGACTCGATTCCCCTCACTGACCTCTGCACTGGGACTCGATTCCCCTCAATGGCCTCTGCACTGGGACTCGATTCCCCTCACTGGCCTCTGCACCAGGACTTGTTTCCCCTCACTGGCCTCCGCACTGGGACCCAATTCCCCTCACTGGCCTCTGCACTGGGACTCGATTCTCCTCACTGGCCTCTGCACTGGGACTCGATTCCCCTCAATGGCCTTCACACTGGGACTCGATTCCCCTAACTGACCTCCGCAGTGGGACTCAATTCCCCTCCCTGGCCTCCGCACTGGGACTCGATTCCCAACACTGACCTCCGCACTGGGACTCGATTCCCCTCACTGGCCTCCGCACTGGGACTCGATTCCCCTCACTGGCCTCTGCACTGGGACTCGATTCCCCTCACTGGCCTCTGCACTGGTACTCGATTCCCCTCACTGGCCTCCCCACTGGGACTCGATTCCCCTCACTGGCTTCTGCACTGTGACTCGATTCCCCTCACTGGCCTCTGCACTGGGTCTCGAATCCCCTCACTGGCCTCCCCACTGGGACTCGATTCCCCTCACTGGCTTCTGCACTGGGACTCGATTCCCCTCACTGGCCTCCGCACTGGGACCCGATTCCCTTCACTGGCCTCCGCACTGGGACTCGATTCCCCTCACTGGCCTCCGCACTGGGACTCGATTGCCCTCACTGGCCTCTGCACTGGGACTCAATTCCCCTCACTGGCCTCTGCACTGGGACTCAATTCCCCTCAATGGCCTCCGCACTGGGACCCGATTCCCTTCACTCGCCTCCGCACTGGGACTTGATTCCCCTCACTGGCCTCTGCACTGGAACTTGATTCCCCTCACTGGCCTCTGCACTGGGACTCAATTCCCCTCAATGGCCTTCACACTGGGACTCGATTCCCCTCACTGGCCTCCACACTGGGACTTGATTCCCCACACTGACGTCCACACTGGAACTTGATTCCCCTCACTGGCCTCTGCACCAGGACACAATTCCCCTCAATGGCCTTCACACCAGGATTCGATTCCCCTCACTGGCCTCTGCACTGGGACTCGATTCCCCTCACTGGCTTCTGCACTGGGACTCGATTCCCCTCACTGGCCTCCGCACTGGGACTTGATTCCCCTCACTGGCCTCTGCACTGGGACTCAATTCCCCTCAATGGCCTTCACACTGGGACTCGATTCCCCTCACTGGCCTCCACACTGGGACTTGATTCCCCACACTGGCCTCCGCACTGGGACTTGATTCCCCACACTGACCTCTGCACTTGGACTCGATTCCGCTCACTGGCCTCCGCACTGGGACTCAATTCCACTCACTGACCTCTGCACTGGGACTCGATTCCCCTCAATGGCCTCCGCACTGGGACTCAATTCCCCTCACTGGTCTCCGCACTGGGACTCGATTCCCCTCACTGGCCTCTGCACCAGGACTTGTTTCCCCTCACTGGCCTCCGCACTGGGACCCAATTCCCCTCACTGGCCTCTGCACTGGGACTCGATTCTCCTCAATGGCCTTCACACTGGGACTCGATTCCCCTCACTGACCTCCGCACTGGGACTCGATTCCCCTCACTGGCTTCTGCACTGTAACTCGATTCCCCTCACTGGCTTCTGCACTGGAACTCGATTCCCCTCACTGGCCTCTGCTCTGGAACTTGGTTCTCCTCACTGGCCTCTGCACTGGGACTCGATTCCCCTCACTGGCCTCTGCACTGGGACTCGATTCCCCTCACTGACCTCCGCACTTGGACTCGATTCCCCTCACTGGCTTCTGCACTGGGACTCAATTCCGCTCACTGGCCTCCACACTTGGACTTGATTCCCCACATTGACCTCCGCAGTGGGACTCGATTCCCCTCACTGGCCTCTGCACTGGGACTCGATTCCCCTCACTGACCTCCGCACTGGGACTCGATTCCCCTCACTGGCTTCTGCACTGGAACTCGATTCCCCTCACTGGCCTCTGCACTGGAACTTGATTCCCCTCACTGGCCTCTGCACTGGGACTCGATTCCCCTCACTGACCTCCGCACTTGGACTCGATTCCCCTCACTGGCCTCTGCACTGGAACTTGATTCCCCTCACTGGCCTCTGCACTGGGACTCTATTCCCCTCACTGACCTCCGCACTGGGACTCGATTCCCCACACTGACCTCCGCACTTGGACTCGATTCCGCTCACTGGCCTCCGCACTGGGACTCGATTCCCCTCACTAGCCTCCGCACTGGGACTCAATTCCCCTCACTGGCCTCCGCACTGGGACTCGTTTCCTCTCACTGGCCTCCGCACTGGGACCCGATTCCCTTCACTCGCCTCCGCACTGGGACTTGATTCCCCTCACTGGCCTCCGCACTCGGACACAATTCCCCTCACTGGCCTCTGCACTGGGATTCGATTCCCTCACTGGCCTCTGCACTGGGACTCGATTCCCCTCACTGACCTCTGCACTGGGACTCGATTCCCCTCACTGGCCTCCGCACTCGGACACAATTCCCCTCACTGGCCTCTGCACTGGGATTCGATTCCCTCACTGGCCTCTGCACTGGGACTCGATTCCCCTCACTGACCTCTGCACTGGGACTCGATTCCCCTCACTGGCCTCCGCACTCGGACACAATTCCCCTCACTGGCCTCCGTACTGGGACTCGATTGCCCTCACTGGCCTCTGCACTGGGACTCAATTCCCCTCACTGGCCTCTGCACTGGAACTTGATTCCCCTCACTGGCTTCTGCACTGGGACTCGATTCCCCTCACTGGCCTCCACACTGGAACTTGATTCCCCTCACTGGCCTCTGCACCAGGATTCGATTCCCCTCACTGGCCTCTGCACCAGGATTCGATTCCCCTCACTGGCCTCTGCACTGGAACTTGATTCCCCTCACTGGCTTCTGCACTGGGACTCGATTCCCCTCACTGGCCTCCGCACTGGGACTTGATTCCCCACACTGACCTCTGCACTTGGACTCGATTCCGCTCACTGGCCTCCGCACTGGGACTCAATTCCCCTCACTGACCTCTGCACTGGGACTCGATTCCCCTCACTGGCCTCCGCACTCGGACACAATTCCCCTCACTGGCCTCTGCACCAGGATTCGATTCCCCTCACTGGCCTCTGCACTGGAACTTGATTCCCCTCACTGGCTTCTGCACTGGGACTCGATTCCCCTCACTGGCCTCTGCACTGGGACTCGATTCCCCTCACTGGCCTCCGCACTCGGACACAATTCCCCTCACTGGCCTCCGTACTGGGACTCGATTGCCCTCACTGGCCTCTGCACTGGGACTCAATTCCCCTCACTGGCCTCTGCACTGGGACTCAATTCCCCTCAATGGCCTTCACACTGGGACTCGATTCCCCTCACTGGCCTCCACACTGGGACTTGATTCCCCACACTGACGTCCACACTGGAACTTGATTCCCCTCACTGGCCTCTGCACCAGGATTCGATTCCCCTCACTGGCCTCTGCACTGGAACTTGATTCCCCTCACTGGCTTCTGCACTGGGACTCGATTCCCCTCACTGGCCTCCACACTGGAACTTGATTCCCCTCACTGGCCTCTGCACCAGGATTCGATTCCCCTCACTGGCCTCTGCACTGGAACTTGATTCCCCTCACTGGCTTCTGCACTGGGACTCGATTCCCCTCACTGGCCTCCGCACTGGGACTTGATTCCCCACACTGACCTCTGCACTTGGACTCGATTCCGCTCACTGGCCTCCGCACTGGGACTCGATTCCCCTCACTGACCTCTGCACTGGGACTCGATTCCCCTCACTGGCCTCCGCACTCGGACACAATTCCCCTCACTGGCCTCTGCACTGGGATTCGATTCCCTCACTGGCCTCTGCACTGGGACTCGATTCCCCTCACTGACCTCTGCACTGGGACTCGATTCCCCTCACTGGCCTCCGCACTCGGACACAATTCCCCTCACTGGCCTCCGTACTGGGACTCGATTGCCCTCACTGGCCTCTGCACTGGGACTCAATTCCCCTCACTGGCCTCTGCACTGGGACTCAATTCCCCTCAATGGCCTTCACACTGGGACTCGATTCCCCTCACTGGCCTCCACACTGGGACTTGATTCCCCACACTGACGTCCACACTGGAACTTGATTCCCCTCACTGGCCTCTGCACCAGGATTCGATTCCCCTCACTGGCCTCTGCACTGGAACTTGATTCCCCTCACTGGCTTCTGCACTGGGACTCGATTCCCCTCACTGGCCTCCACACTGGAACTTGATTCCCCTCACTGGCCTCTGCACCAGGATTCGATTCCCCTCACTGGCCTCTGCACTGGAACTTGATTCCCCTCACTGGCTTCTGCACTGGGACTCGATTCCCCTCACTGGCCTCCGCACTGGGACTTGATTCCCCACACTGACCTCTGCACTTGGACTCGATTCCGCTCACTGGCCTCCGCACTGGGACTCAATTCCCCTCACTGACCTCTGCACTGGGACTCGATTCCCCTCACTGACCTCTGCACTGGGACTCGATTCCCCTCAATGGCCTCTGCACTGGGACTCGATTCCCCTCACTGGCCTCTGCACCAGGACTTGTTTCCCCTCACTGGCCTCCGCACTGGGACCCAATTCCCCTCACTGGCCTCTGCACTGGGACTCGATTCTCCTCAATGGCCTTCACACTGGGACTCGATTCCCCTCACTGGCCTCTGCACTGGGACTCGATTCCCCTCAATGGCCTTCACACTGGGACTCGATTCCCCTAACTGACCTCCGCAGTGGGACTCAATTCCCCTCACTGGCCTCCGCACTGGGACTCGATTCCCAACACTGACCTCCGCACTGGGACTCGATTCCCCTCAATGGCCTCCGCACTGGGACTCGATTCCCCTCACTGGCCTCTGCACCAGGACTTGTTTCCCCTCACTGGCCTCCGCACTGGGACCCAATTCCCCTAACTGGCCTCTGCACTGGGACTCGATTCTCCTCAATGGCCTTCACACTGGGACTCGATTCCCCTCACTGACCTCCGCACTGGGACTCGATTCCCCTCACTGGCTTCTGCACTGTAACTCGATTCCCCTCACTGGCTTCTGCACTGGAACTCGATTCCCCTCACTGGCCTCTGCTCTGGAACTTGGTTCTCCTCACTGGCCTCTGCACTGGGACTCGATACCCCTCACTGGCCTCTGCACTGGGACTCGATTCCCCTCACTGACCTCCGCACTTGGACTCGATTCCCCTCACTGGCTTCTGCACTGGGACTCAATTCCGCTCACTGGCCTCCACACTTGGACTTGATTCCCCACATTGACCTCCGCAGTGGGACTCGATTCCCCTCACTGGCCTCTGCACTGGGACTCGATTCCCCTCACTGACCTCCGCACTGGGACTCGATTCCCCTCACTGGCTTCTGCACTGGAACTCGATTCCCCTCACTGGCCTCTGCACTGGAACTTGATTCCCCTCACTGGCCTCTGCACTGGGACTCGATTCCCCTCACTGACCTCCGCACTTGGACTCGATTCCCCTCACTGACCTCCGCACTTGGACTCGATTCCCCTCACTGGCTTCTGCACTGGGACTCAATTCCGCTCACTGGCCTCCACACTTGGACTTGATTCCCCACATTGACCTCCGCAGTGGGACTCGATTCCCCTCACTGGCCTCTGCACTGGGACTCGATTCCCCTCACTGACCTCCGCACTGGGACTCGATTCCCCTCACTGGCTTCTGCACTGGAACTCGATTCCCCTCACTGGCCTCTGCACTGGAACTTGATTCCCCTCACTGGCCTCTGCACTGGGACTCGATTCCCCTCACTGACCTCCGCACTTGGACTCGATTCCCCTCACTGACCTCCGCACTGGGACTCGATTCCCCTCACTGGCTTCTGCACTGGAACTCGATTCCCCTCACTGGCCTCTGCACTGGAACTTGATTCCCCTCACTGGCCTCTGCACTGGGACTCGATTCCCCTCACTGACCTCCGCACTGGGACTCGATTCCCCACACTGACCTCCGCACTGGGACTCGATTCCCCTCACTGGCCTCCGCAATGGGACTCGATTCCCCTCACTGGCCTCTGCACTGGGACTCGTTTCCCCTCCCTGGCCTCTGCACTGGTACTCGATTCCCCTCACTGGCCTCTGCACTGGTACTCGATTCCCCTCACTGGCCTCCCCACTGGGACTCGATTCCCCTCACTGGCCTCTGCACTGGTACTCGATTCCCCTCACTGGCCTCCCCACTGGGACTCGATTGCCCTCACTGGCTTCTGCACTGGGACTCAATTCCCCTCACTGGCCTCCGCACTGGGACCCGATTCCCTTCACTGGCCTCCGCAATGGGACTCGATTCCCCTCACTGGCCTCCACACTGGGACTCGATTCCCCTCACTGGCCTCTGCACTGGGACTCGATTCCTCTCACTGGCCTCTGCACAGGGACTCGATTCCCCTCACTGACCTCTGCACTGGGACTCGATTCCCCTCACTGGCCTCTGCACTGGGAGTCGATTCCCTCACTGGCCTCTGCACTGGGACTCGATTCCCCTCACTGACCTCTGCACTGGGACTCGATTCCCCTCACTGGCCTCCGCACTCGGACACAATTCCCCTCACTGGCCTCCGTACTGGGACTCGATTCCCCTCACTGGCCTCTGCACTGGGACTCGATTCCCCTCACTGGCCTCCCCACTGGGACTCGATTCCCCTCACTGGCTTCTGCACTGGGACTCGATTCCCCTCACTGGCCTCCGCACTGGGACCCGATTCCCTTCACTGGCCTCCGAAGTGGGACTCGATTCCCCTCACTGGCCTCCGCACTGGGACTCGATTCCCCTCACTGGCCTCTGCACTGGGACTCGATTCCCCTCACTGGCCTCTGCACAGGGACTCGATTCCCCTCACTGGCCTCCCCACTGGGACTCGATTCCCCTCACTGGCTTCTGCACTGGGACTCGATTCCCCTCACTGGCCTCTGCACTGGTACTCGATTCCCCTCACTGGCCTCCCCACTGGGACTCGATTCCCCTCACTGGCTTCTGCACTGGGACTCGATTCCCCTCACTGGCCTCCGCACTGGGACCCGATTCCCTTCACTGGCCTCCGAACTGGGACTCGATTCCCCTCACTGGCCTCCGCACTGGGACTCGATTCCCCTCACTGGCCTCTGCACTGGGACTCGATTCCCCTCACTGGCCTCTGCACAGGGACTCGATTCCCCTCACTGGCCTCCCCACTGGGACTCGATTCCCCTCACTGGCTTCTGCACTGGGACTCGATTCCCCTCACTGGCCTCTGCACTGGTACTCGATTCCCCTCACTGGCCTCCCCACTGGGACTCGATTCCCCTCACTGGCTTCTGCACTGGGACTCGATTCCCCTCACTGGCCTCCGCACTGGGACCCGATTCCCTTCACTGGCCTCCGCACTGGGACTCGATTCCCCTCACTGGCCTCCGCACTGGGACTCGATTCCCCTCACTGGCCTCTGCACAGGCACTCGATTCCCCTCACTGGCCTCTGCACTGGGACTCGATTCCCCTCACTGGCCTCTGCACTGGGACTCGATTCCCTCACTGGCCTCTGCACTGGGACTCGATTCCCCTCACTGACCTCTGCACTGGGACTCGATTCCCCTCACTGGCCTCCGCACTCGGACACAATTCCCCTCACTGGCCTCCGCACTGGGACTCGATTCCCCTCACTGACCTCCGCACTGGGACTCGATTCCCCTCACTGGCCTCCGCACTTGGACTCGATTCCCCTCACTGGCCTCCGCACTGGGACTCGATTCCCCTCACTGGCCTCTGCACTGGGACTCGATTCCCCTCACTGACCTCCGCACTGGGACTCGATTCCCCACACTGACCTCCGCACTTGGACTCGATTCCGCTCACTGGCCTCCGCACTGGGACTCGATTCCCCTCACTAGCCTCCGCACTGGGACTCAATTCCCCTCACTGGCCTCCGCACTGGGACTCGATTCCGCTCACTGGCCTCCGCACTGGGACCCGATTCCCTTCACTCGCCTCCGCACTGGGACTTGATTCCCCTCACTGGCCTCTGCAATGGAACTTGATTCCCCTCACTGGCCTCTGCACTGGGACTCAATTCCCCTCAATGGCCTTCACACTGGGACTCGATTCCCCTCACTGGCCTCCACACTGGGACTTGATTCCCCACACTGACGTCCACACTGGAACTTGATTCCCCTCACTGGCCTCTGCACCAGGACTCGATTCCCCTCACTGGCCTCTGCACTGGGACTCGATTCCCCTCACTGGCCTCTGCACTGGGACTCGATTCCCCTCACTGGCCTCTGCACTGGGACTCGATTCCCTCACTGGCCTCTGCACTGGGACTCGATTCCCCTCACTGACCTCTGCACTCGGACACAATTCCCCTCACTGGCCTCCGTACTGGGACTCGATTGCCCTCACTGGCCTCTGCACTGGGACTCAATTCCCCTCACTGGCCTCTGCACTGGGACTCAATTCCCCTCAATGGCCTTCACACTGGGACTCGATTCCCCTCACTGGCCTCCACACTGGGACTTGATTCCCCACACTGACGTCCACACTGGAACTTGATTCCCCTCACTGGCCTCTGCACCAGGATTCGATTCCCCTCACTGGCCTCTGCACTGGAACTTGATTCCCCTCACTGGCTTCTGCACTGGGACTCGATTCCCCTCACTGGCCTCCGCACTGGGACTTGATTCCCCACACTGACCTCTGCACTTGGACTCGATTCCGCTCACTGGCCTCCGCACTGGGACTCAATTCCCCTCACTGACCTCTGCACTGGGACTCGATTCCCCTCACTGACCTCTGCACTGGGACTCGATTCCCCTCAATGGCCTCTGCACTGGGACTCGATTCCCCTCACTGGCCTCTGCACCAGGACTTGTTTCCCCTCACTGGCCTCCGCAGTGGGACCCAATTCCCCTCACTGGCCTCTGCACTGGGACTCGATTCTCCTCAATGGCCTTCACACTGGGACTCGATTCCCCTCACTGGCCTCTGCACTGGGACTCGATTCCCCTCAATGGCCTTCACACTGGGACTCGATTCCCCTAACTGACCTCCGCAGTGGGACTCAATTCCCCTCACTGGCCTCCGCACTGGGACTCGATTCCCAACACTGACCTCCGCACTGGGACTCGATTCCCCTCACTGGCCTCCGCACTGGGACTCGATTCCCCTCACTGGCCTCTGCACTGGGACTCGATTCCCCTCACTGGCCTCTGCACTGGTACTCGATTCCCCTCACTGGCCTCCCCACTGGGACTCGATTCCCCTCACTGGCTTCTGCACTGGGACTCGATTCCCCTCACTGGCCTCTGCACTGGGTCTCGAATCCCCTCACTGGCCTCCCCACTGGGACTCGATTCCCCTCACTGGCTTCTGCACTGGGACTCGATTCCCCTCACTGGCCTCCGCACTGGGACCCGATTCCCTTCACTGGCCTCCGCACTGGGACTCGATTCCCCTCACTGGCCTCCGCACTGGGACTCGATTCCCCTCACTGGCCTCTGCACTGGGACTCAATTCCACTCACTGACCTCTGCACTGGGACTCGATTCCCCTCAATGGCCTCCGCACTGGGACTCAATTCCCCTCACTGGTCTCCGCACTGGGACTCGATTCCCCTCACTGGCCTCTGCACCAGGACTTGTTTCCCCTCACTGGCCTCCGCACTGGGACCCAATTCCCCTCACTGGCCTCTGCACTGGGACTCGATTCTCCTCAATGGCCTTCACACTGGGACTCGATTCCCCTCACTGACCTCCGCACTGGGACTCGATTCCCCTCACTGGCTTCTGCACTGTAACTCGATTCCCCTCACTGGCTTCTGCACTGGAACTCGATTCCCCTCACTGGCCTCTGCTCTGGAACTTGGTTCTCCTCACTGGCCTCTGCACTGGGACTCGATTCCCCTCACTGGCCTCTGCACTGGGACTCGATTCCCCTCACTGACCTCCGCACTTGGACTCGATTCCCCTCACTGGCTTCTGCACTGGGACTCAATTCCGCTCACTGGCCTCCACACTTGGACTTGATTCCCCACATTGACCTCCGCAGTGGGACTCGATTCCCCTCACTGGCCTCTGCACTGGGACTCGATTCCCCTCACTGACCTCCGCACTGGGACTCGATTCCCCTCACTGGCTTCTGCACTGGAACTCGATTCCCCTCACTGGCCTCTGCACTGGAACTTGATTCCCCTCACTGGCCTCTGCACTGGGACTCGATTCCCCTCACTGACCTCCGCACTTGGACTCGATTCCCCTCACTGGCCTCTGCACTGGAACTTGATTCCCCTCACTGGCCTCTGCACTGGGACTCGATTCCCCTCACTGACCTCCGCACTGGGACTCGATTCCCCACACTGACCTCCGCACTTGGACTCGATTCCGCTCACTGGCCTCCGCACTGGGACTCGATTCCCCTCACTAGCCTCCGCACTGGGACTCAATTCCCCTCACTGGCCTCCGCACTGGGACTCGATTCCGCTCACTGGCCTCCGCACTGGGACCCGATTCCCTTCACTCGCCTCCGCACTGGGACTTGATTCCCCTCACTGGCCTCTGCAATGGAACTTGATTCCCCTCACTGGCCTCTGCACTGGGACTCAATTCCCCTCAATGGCCTTCACACTGGGACTCGATTCCCCTCACTGGCCTCCACACTGGGACTTGATTCCCCACACTGACGTCCACACTGGAACTTGATTCCCCTCACTGGCCTCTGCACCAGGACTCGATTCCCCTCACTGGCCTCTGCACTGGGACTCGATTCCCCTCACTGGCCTCTGCACTGGGACTCGATTCCCCTCACTGGCCTCTGCACTGGGACTCGATTCCCTCACTGGCCTCTGCACTGGGACTCGATTCCCCTCACTGACCTCTGCACTGGGACTCGATTCCCCTCACTGGCCTCCGCACTCGGACACAATTCCCCTCACTGGCCTCCGTACTGGGACTCGATTGCCCTCACTGGCCTCTGCACTGGGACTCAATTCCCCTCACTGGCCTCTGCACTGGGACTCAATTCCCCTCAATGGCCTTCACACTGGGACTCGATTCCCCTCACTGGCCTCCACACTGGGACTTGATTCCCCACACTGACGTCCACACTGGAACTTGATTCCCCTCACTGGCCTCTGCACCAGGATTCGATTCCCCTCACTGGCCTCTGCACTGGAACTTGATTCCCCTCACTGGCTTCTGCACTGGGACTCGATTCCCCTCACTGGCCTCCGCACTGGGACTTGATTCCCCACACTGACCTCTGCACTTGGACTCGATTCCGCTCACTGGCCTCCGCACTGGGACTCAATTCCCCTCACTGACCTCTGCACTGGGACTCGATTCCCCTCACTGACCTCTGCACTGGGACTCGATTCCCCTCAATGGCCTCTGCACTGGGACTCGATTCCCCTCACTGGCCTCTGCACCAGGACTTGTTTCCCCTCACTGGCCTCCGCACTGGGACCCAATTCCCCTCACTGGCCTCTGCACTGGGACTCGATTCTCCTCAATGGCCTTCACACTGGGACTCGATTCCCCTCACTGGCCTCTGCACTGGGACTCGATTCCCCTCAATGGCCTTCACACTGGGACTCGATTCCCCTAACTGACCTCCGCAGTGGGACTCAATTCCCCTCACTGGCCTCCGCACTGGGACTCGATTCCCAACACTGACCTCCGCACTGGGACTCGATTCCCCTCAATGGCCTCCGCACTGGGACTCGATTCCCCTCACTGGCCTCTGCACCAGGACTTGTTTCCCCTCACTGGCCTCCGCACTGGGACCCAATTCCCCTAACTGGCCTCTGCACTGGGACTCGATTCTCCTCAATGGCCTTCACACTGGGACTCGATTCCCCTCACTGACCTCCGCACTGGGACTCGATTCCCCTCACTGGCTTCTGCACTGTAACTCGATTCCCCTCACTGGCTTCTGCACTGGAACTCGATTCCCCTCACTGGCCTCTGCTCTGGAACTTGGTTCTCCTCACTGGCCTCTGCACTGGGACTCGATACCCCTCACTGGCCTCTGCACTGGGACTCGATTCCCCTCACTGACCTCCGCACTTGGACTCGATTCCCCTCACTGGCTTCTGCACTGGGACTCAATTCCGCTCACTGGCCTCCACACTTGGACTTGATTCCCCACATTGACCTCCGCAGTGGGACTCGATTCCCCTCACTGGCCTCTGCACTGGGACTCGATTCCCCTCACTGACCTCCGCACTGGGACTCGATTCCCCTCACTGGCTTCTGCACTGGAACTCGATTCCCCTCACTGGCCTCTGCACTGGAACTTGATTCCCCTCACTGGCCTCTGCACTGGGACTCGATTCCCCTCACTGACCTCCGCACTTGGACTCGATTCCCCTCACTGGCCTCTGCACTGGAACTTGATTCCCCTCACTGGCTTCTGCACTGGGACTCAATTCCCCTCACTGGCCTCCACACTTGCACTTGATTCCCCACATTGACCTCCGCACTGGGACTCGATTCCCCTCACTGGCCTCTGCACTGGGACTCGATTCCCCTCACTGACCTCCGCACTGGGACTCGATTCCCCACACTGAACTCCACACTGGGGCTCGATGCCTGTCCTGCTGCCTTCAGGGATCTGTTAACAATCGCCTCAAGATCTTTCTGCTCCTATTAGCTTCCTCGTATCCTCCCCTTCATTGCCTCCTGTCTTATCGTGTAAATTCTGCTCGAGCCATCACCTCTCGTTTATCAGAGTTACATTTCATCCGTCATTGATCTGCCCATCGGACCAATCTCTCCATTTCTACCAATAACCTGAGACTTTCTTACTCACTGTCAATGACTTGATCAGTATTTGTGATGTCTATCAAATCATCATTCCCAAGTGTCTCCTACCCTACCCCTCCCCCACAACAAACACACACAAACACACAGACACACACACACACACACACACACACACTTACACAGACACACACACAGACACATACACACTCACACACACACACTTACACAGACAGACACACACACAGACACATACACACAGATATAGACAGACAGACACACACTCACAGACATTCACACACATAGACACACAGACACACACATGCAGACACACATATTATCACAACCACACCGACTCACGCACACAGACACACATATGTAGACACACACACACACTCACACAGACAGACACACAGACACACAGACATTCACACATACAGACACACACATAGACACACTCACACATACAGACATACCCACACAGACACACACGTATTCACACACACACACACACTTACACACACATAGTCTCACACAGACAGACAGACAGACAGACACACACACACACACACACACACACACACACACACACACACATAAACACACACTCAAATATCCTGAGTCTCTGACTTCTCGTTTCCCTTCCTTGACATTTCTGTTTCTATTTCATGGGATAGACTGGCCACCAATGTCCACCATAAACACCAAGTCTATACATCCACATCCTGTATCCTGCAAAGACTCTATTCCATTCTCCAACTTCCTCTATCTCCATCACATCTGTTCTAATGATGCCAACTTTGCCACGTTCCTCCTTAACAAAGAATTCCCCAGCTCCATTGTTGACAGGGCCCTCAGCGGGTCCAACCTATCTCCTGTACTTCAGTCCTCACCTCTTCTCTTCCCTCTCCAAAAGAGATAGGGTTCCCATTGTCCTTACCTACCATCCCACCAGCAACCATATCCAGAGGATCATTAGCCACCATCTCCAGCGAGATGCCACCACCAGACATGCTCCAGGTAAGTTGAAAAAAAATCAGAAAAAAGGGGAAAAGGAGAAAAAAAAAGAAGAAAGAAATGGAAAAAAGATCAGGTGGAGCAGAGGAGTTCTGGCTGGAGCATCTGACTCTGCTGCCATTTTGGATCTGCACAAAAAGCTGACATGTTTCCAACTACCATCAGGTCTGAGGAAAGGCCACTTGACCCCAAACATTAACTCTGATTTCTCTCCACAGATGCTGCAGACCTGCTGAGCTTTTCCAGCAATTTCTGTTTTAATTGCTAATTTACAGCATCTGCAGTTCGTTCAGTTTTTATTTCATGATCAAACCTTGCCTCTCAGAATGGAGATCAATTCTTTGTTTCAGAATTTTCTCTCATAGTTGCCCTGACACTGATGAATACTCACTACTCTGTTATTCCTGGTCAATCCCTACCACTGTTCTTGAAAGGTGGAAACACATCAAATGCCCTCAAATCTCCTGGCACCTTCCCTGTGACCGGAGAGGAACTAAAGATTTGGGTTAGAGTCCCTGTAAATTCCTCTCTCGTCTCCTTGGATACAACTCCTCTAGACCATGGGGTCTGTCTACTTTTAAGCTCCCCAAACTGAGGGTATCTGCTCACATCATATATAAATCCCCTGAAGAGAAGCTGGGAGCGATGTTTATTTTGGAATTTTCCTTCCCAATGCTATTCTCATCCTAGATGGGGGCAAAATGTGTTCAAAGAGTAATAGAGTCATTGAGATGTGCAGCATGGAAACAAACCCTTTGGTCCAACCTGTCCATGCCAACCAGATATCTCAACCCAATCTAGCCTCACCTGCCCAACATCCGGCCCATATCTCTCCAAACCCTTCATAATCATATACTCATCCAGATGCCTTTTAAATGTTACAATCATACCAGCCTCCACCACTTCCTCTGGCAGCTCATTCCAGGTACCACCCTCTGTGTAAAAACGTTGCTCCTTAGGTATCTTTTATATCTTTCCCCTCTCATCCTAATCCTATGCCCTCTTAGTTCTGGACTCCCCGACCCCAGGGAAGAGACTTTGTGTATTTATACTATCCATACCCCTCGTGATTTTATAAATCTCTATAAGGTCACCCCTCAGCCTCCGACGCTCCAGGGAAAACAGCTCCAGCCTGTTCAACCTCTCCCTTTAGCTCAAATCCTCCAACCCTGGCAACGTTCTTATTATTTTTTTTTAGAACACTTTCAAGATTCACAACATCCTTCCGATAGGAAGGAGACTAGAATTGCATGCAATATTCCAAAAGCGGCCTAACCAATGTCCTGTACAGCCACAATATGACCTCCCTAATCCTGTTCTCAATACTCTGACCAATAGAGGAAAGCATACCAAAACCCTTCTTCACTATCCTATCTACCTACAATTCTGCCTTCAAGGAGCTATGAACCTGCACTCCAAGGTCTCTTTGTTCAGCAACACTTACTGGACCTTACCATTGAGTGTAAAAGTCCTGCTAAGATTTGCTTTCCCAAAATGCAGCATCTTGCATTTATCTCAATGAAAGGCCATCTGCTACTTCTCAGCCCATTGGCCCATCTGATCAAGATCCCATTTTAATCTGAGGTAACCCTCTTCATGGTCCACTACACCTCCGATTTTGGTGTCATGTGCAAATGTACTAACTATATCTCACATCCACATCAGTTATATAAATGATGAAAAGTAGTGGACCTAGCTGTGGCACTCCACTGGTCACAGGCCTCTACAAAACAACCCTCCACCATCACCCTCTGCCTTGGTTTTGAATTCCAATTCTTCAAATAAACACATTCCAAAATCGTTTCAGGCAAAGTGAAAGATAGTGTTGTTAATAAAATAACATAATGCAGAAGAATGTCAGGTATTTTACACACATTGTGGTCTCCATCCTACAGAAAGGATATTATGAAACTTGAAAGGGTTCAGAAAAGATTTACAGGAATGTTGCCAGAGTTGGAGGTTTTGAGCTGTAGGGAGAGGACGAATAGGCTGGGCTGTTTTCCTTGGAGTGTTGGAGGCTGAGGGGTGACGTTACAGAAATTTATAAAGACATGAAGGGCATGGATCGGATAAATAGACAAGGTCTTTTCCCTGGGTTGTGGGAATAATGAGCTAGGGGGCATAGATTTAGGATGAGAGGGGAAAGATTTAAAAGGGACTTAAGGGGCAACATTTTCAAGCAAAGGTTGGTGTGGGTATGGAATGAGCTGCCAGAGGAAGTGGTGAAGGCTGATACCATTACAACATTTAAAAGCCATCTGGATGGGTGTATGAATGTCCAGATTACAGAGGAGGAAGTGCTGGATGTCTTGAAATGGTTAAAGGTGGATAAATCCCCAGGACTTGATCAGGTGTACCTGAGAACTCTGTGGGAAGCTAGAGAAGTGATTGCTGGGCCTCTTGCTGAGATATTTGTATCATCGATAGTCACAGGTGAGGTGCCAGAAGACTGGAGGTTGGCAAATGTGGTGCCACTGTTTAATAAGGGTGGTAAAGACAAGCCAGGGAACTATAGACCGGTGAGCCTGACCTCAGTGGTGGGCAAACTGTTGGAGGGAATCCTGAGGGACAGGATGTACATGTATTGGGAAAGGCAAGGACTGTTTAGGGATAGTCAACATGGCTTTGTGCATGGGAAATCATGTCTCACAAACTTGATTGGGTTTTTTGAAGAAGTAACAAAGAGGATTGATGAGGGCAGAGCAGTAGACGTGATCTATATAGACTTCAGTAAGGCGTTCGCCAAGGTTCCCCATGGGCGACTAATTAGAAAGGTTAGATCTCATGGAATACAGGGAGAACTAGCCATGTGGATACAGAATTGGCTCAAAGATAGAAGACAGAGAGTGGTGGTGGAGGGTTGTTTTTCAGACTGGAGGCCTGTGACCAGTGGAGTGCCACAAGGATCGGTGCTGGGTCCTTTACTTTTTGTCATTTACATAAATGATTTGGATGCGAGCCTAAGTGGTTAGTAAGTTAGTCAGTTAGCAGACGACACCAAAATTGGAGGTGTAGTGGATAGTGAAGAGGGTTACCTCAGATTACAACAGGATCTGGACCAGATGGGCCAATGGGCTGAGAAGAGGCAGATGGAGTTTAATTCAGATAACTGCAAGGTGCTGCATTTTGAGAAGGCAAATCTTAGCAGGACTTATAGACTTAATGGCAAGGTCCTAGGGAGTGTTGCTGCACAAAGAGACCTTGGAGTGCAGGTTCATAGCTCCTTGAAAGTGGAGTCGCAGTTAGATAGGAAAGTGAAGGCGGCATTTGGTATGCTTTCCTTTATTGGCCAGAGTATTGAGTACAGGAGTTGGGAGGTCATGTTGCGGCTGTACAGGACATTGGTTAAGCCACTGTTGGAATATTGCATGCGATTCTGGTCTGCTTCCTATCAGAAAGATGTTGTGAAACCTGAAAGGGTTCAGAAAATATTTACAAGGATGTTGCCAGGGTTGGAGGATCTGAGCTACAGGGAGAGACTGAACAGGCTGGGGCAGTTTTCCCTGGAGCGTCGGAGGCTGAGGGGTGGACCTTATAGAGGTTTACAAAATTATGAGGGGCATGGATAGGATAAATAGACAAAGTCTTTCCCTGGGGGTCGGGGAGTCCAGAACTAGAGAGCATAGGTTTGGGTGAGAGGGGAAAGATATAAAAGAGACCTAAGAGGTAACTTTTTCACACAGAGGGTGGTACTGGTATGGAATGAGCTGCCAGACGAAGTGGTGGAGGCTGGTACAATTGCAACATTTAAGAGGCATTTAGATGGGTATATGAATAGGAAGGGTTTGGAGGGATATGGGCCGGGTGCTGTCAGGTGGGACAAGATTGGGTTGGGATATCTGGTCGGCGTGGACAGGTTGAAGCGAAGGGTCTGTTTCCATGCTGTACATCTCTATGACTCTATGAATAGGAAGGGCTTAGAGGGATATGGGACTAGTGCTGGCCAATGGGACTAGATTAGTTTGTGATATTTGGTCAGCCTGGATGAGTTACACACACACACACACACACATACACACACACACACACACACATACACACGTAAATAATGTTCCTGTCTTTCTACATAACACCTTCCTTTGCATGGGAAAACCATTCACTCTGCTCATCGACAGTTCCTTCAAACTTCAAACTGAGTGAATGTGCGCGGCACGGTGGCACAGTGGTAAGCACTGCTGCCTCACAGCGCCAGAGACCTGGGTTCAATTCCCGCCTCAGGTGACTGACTGTGTGGAGTTTGCACATTCTCCCTGTGTCTGTGTGGGTTTCCTCTGGGTGCTCTGGTTTCCTCCCACAGTCCAAAAATGTGCAGGTTAGGTGAATTGGCCATGCCAAATTGCCCGTAGTGTTAGGTGTAGGGGAATGGGTCTGGGTGGGTGCGCTTCGGCGGGTCGGTGTGGCCTTGTTGAGCCTGTTTCCATGTTGTAAGTAATCTAATCTCTCAGAATCAGATTGGGTGATCTCATACTTGTTCAGATAGGATTCAGATTAATGTAGTTGGCAGCCCTCACTAAGTCTGTCTGTATTTCTGTTTTCTAGGAACCAAGTAATGATAAATTAATATGACACTCAATGATGAATAATAAAACTTAAACCTTTATTTTGTAATTGGGATAGAAATGTCAAGTTGGATTCTAAATGAGCAAGGAAGCCAGCCATCCCATTAACTCATCATCAGATACTTCCCAACTATTATCATGGACCCGGGTTAAATCCTATCAATGACAGATGGCAGGACTTCAATTGAAACACATGGAATTATGACTCTAATCTGACTATGAAACCCTTGTCAATTGTTGTTAACACCCTGGTTCTCTAATGCCCTTCAGGGATTAGGGCTGTCCTTGTCTTGTTTGGGCTCCATGTGACTCCATACCCGCAGCAATTGGTGCGGTGGGTGGAGGTCAGCCATCTAAGCTCCAGGCCCTCACAACAGGAGGTCCTCAAGATTGTGTCCTAGCCCTAACTATCTTTAGTGACTGTATAACTGACCTTCCCTCAGGCAGAATGTCATGTGTCCGAGGGTTCGCTAATACTCACACAATGTTCAGCAGCATTCTTCCCTCCTCAGATACTGAACCACTCCATGTGGCTCTGCAGCAAGATCCTGGCAACTTCCAGGCCTGGGCTGGCAAATAACAATGAATATTCGGCCACACAAGTGCAAAACAATTACGACCTTCAATCATCTAAATAATGCCATTCAATGGCTTTGCTGTTACTGAATCCCCTAAGATCAACAACCTGGGAGTTACATTGAGATGAAATGAAATGGATTTACAATGTGGCTATAAGAGCAGGTCAGGGGGCAAGGTCAGTGCAGTGAGGGATGTACCTCTTGGCACCAAAAGCCTCTCCACCATCTCCAAGGAACACGTCAGGGGTGTGATGGAATATTCCCCACTTGCCTGGATGGAAATAATTTCAAGATCCCTCATGAAATGGGATCCCAGCATGACCAAGCAGTCATATAAAAGCACAATGTTGCAGACACCCAAAATCCGAAATGAAATCAGAAAGTGCTCGAGAAATTCAGCAAACCTGGCAACACCTGTGGAGAGAAATATAGAGTTAACCTTTGGAGTCCACATCTAACTCTTCTTCAGAACAGTGCTGATCAGGAGTAATGTCAGACTAGAAACATTCATTCTCTTTCTCTCTTCAAAGTTACAACGGGCCTGCTGAGTTTCTCCAACATTTACTCTTTTACGATGAAGTAATCAGTTTGATTGACACCACATCTACAACATTCAGTCCATTCACCACCGGCGTTCAGTAGCAGCACTGAGTATCATTGACAATACACACTGCAGAGACTCACCAATGCTCCATAGACAGCATCTTCAACATCTATGGCCACTACCTTCCTAAAGACAAAGGCAGTAGATGCATGAGAACACCATGATCTGCATATTCCCTTCCAAACCACTCACCATCCTGACTTGGATTATATTCCTTCAGTAAAGTTGCTTTAGTCCCAGTGGACCATAGGGCTGCTCTTTCAGAGACACAGTTGGTCGTGAGTTTAACCAGTGGAGGGGCGGGATTGAGAAGGTGGGAATAACATGGTGATCTCAGCCAGCGTAGGGATTGAACCTGTGCTGTTAACATAGAACCTAGAACAGTACAGCTCAGGACAGGCCCTTCTGCCCTTGATGTAGTGCAGACCTTTTTTCCACCCTAAGTTCAAACTAAGTGACATACTTTATTGTTCTATCTTCTATGTGCCTCTCCAAGAGTCGCTTAAATGTCCCTAATGTATCTGAATCTATTACCACCGCTGGCAGTGCATTCCACACACCCACCACACTCTGTGTAAAGAATCGACCTCTAACACCTCCCTAATCCTTCCTCTAATTACCTTAAACCGATTCACCGTTGTGACAGCTTGGGAAAAAGTCTCTGCCTATCCAGTCTTTCATTGCTTCTCATCATCTCGCACAACTTTATCATCCTTCTTTGCTCAAATAAGAAAAGCCCGAGCTCCCTCAACATTTCTTCATAAGAAATGCCCTCCAGTTCAGGCATGCATCCTGATAAATCTTCACTGCACCCTTTCCGGAAGCTTCCATATCCTTCTTATCATGAGGCGACCAGAACTGAACACAATATTCCAAGTATGGTCTAACCAGGGCTCTGTAGAGCTGCAGCATAACCTCACGGCTCTTAAACTCAATCCCCCTGCTAATGAAAGCAAACACACCATACAGCTTCTTAACAACCCAACAACGTGGGTGACAACTTTGAGGGATCTATGGACATGGACACCAAGATCCTTCTGTTCCTGCCAAGAATCCTGCCTTTAACCCTGTATTCTACATTCAAATTTGATTTCCAAAATGAATCATTTCACACTTTTCCAGGTTGAACTTCATCTGCCACTTATCAGCCCAGCTCTGCATCCTGGGAATGCCCCATTGCAACCTACCACAGCCCTCCATACTGTTCACCACTGCACCAACCTTCATGTCATCAGCAAACTTGCTAATCCACCCTTTCACCCTTCCACTTCCTCATCCAGATCATTTATTAAAATCACAAAGTGCAAAGGTCTCAGAACGGATCCCTGTGGAGCACCATTGTTCACCAAGCTCCAGGCTGAATACTCCCCATTTATCACCAGCCTCTATCTTCCATGGGCCAGCCAATTCTGTATCCAGATTGCCAAGGGGATTTCAGCAGCTTTGAGACACGTCTTTGAAACTTGTTCTGTGCCTGTCCGTGGAACGCCTGTGTTAGTAACTCTCTGCTGATCATGTGTTCAGTAACATGAGGATTCCCCTCGACTGTTATTGATTTAGACCAGGCTTCTAACTTTGAGTTGAGAGGTATTTGATTTAATTATATTTTCCTCAAGGTTGTGTTCTCAAATCATAAAATCCCTTCAGTGTGGAATCAGGCCATTCAGTCCATCAAGTCCACACTGACCCTCTGAAGAATATGCCACCACCCCCAAACCTGTAACCCTGCATGTCCCATGCAAACCCACTGAGCCTACACATTCCTGGGCACAATAAGCAATATAGTGTGGTCAATCCACTTAACTTTCACACCTTTGGACTGTGGTAGGAAATCCACACAGACACAGGGAGAATGTGCAAACTCCACCCAGCCCCTGGGTCCTGCTGCTGGAAAAATGGGAGAGGGCACCAGTTAGTTCCTCCAAGCTCTGAGGGGCATCGAGCTTCTTGGCACCGTCACAGCTGACCTGCGGCAGGTTGTCCCACAGAACCTTGTCAGCTTCCTCGCTGGACAGATCTGGAGAGAACAGAGGAGGAATAGACCCTGACTTGGGCCCTTAATCTGAAACAAGGGATCATCATCAGTTCGCAGCACAAGGAGCTGCTGGTGGAGCCCGTGCCTTTTTTCCAGCGAGTAGAAGAAATGGGAGCCACGGTCAAGATCCCAATGGAACTGGACTCACAAACTCATGTCCACACTCCAGGACCCAAAGGGATCCAGATCCTGGGTACAGCCTTCTGCTCTTCATGTACCATCCCATAGGGCCAGGTCCATGTCAGGCTGACCACAACATAACTCTGGATCAAGCACCTCCTTCTCCAATTCTATGATCCTGGATTTCCACCTTTTCATCGACGCCCATGTGTACCCCTGACAGAAGACATGGATGTGAGTCTTGCTGACATCCTCAAGGAGAAAGTGAGGACTGCAGATGCTGGAGGTCAGAGCTGAAAATGTGTTGCTGGAAAAGCGCAGCAGGTAATGCAGCATCCAAGGAGCAGGAGAATCGACGTTTCGGGCATGAGCCCTTCTTCAGGAAGGGCTTCAGGATGATTCCTGAAGAAGGGCTCATGCCTGAAACGTCGATTCTCCTGCTCCTTGGATGCTGCATTACCTGCTGCGCTTTTCTAGCAACACATTTTCAGCTCTTTCTGACATCCGCCAAGGCGGGGAAGCTCCCCCTGTTTCCCTCTCCAGCAAGACCTGAAGTAACGAAACAAGTCCCAGAACAGCTTGTCTTCCAACAGCAGGGTGTTGAAGTGTCAATACCCCAACCTTGCTCTGGCACGGAACAGACCGAGCTCCACTCACACCAGGTTGTCATCGGAGATCAACACCTGATACATTGAGGCCTTCAGAACACAGAAGGTGTACACCCTGAAAACGTAGAGACGGTCAGTCCGAGACACTCCAACCCCCGGCCTCACAAAGTTGATGGCAATGGAATCAGGGTGGACATTTCACCAGGCATCTACCAAGCCTCTCAACTTGCCCACCGATGCTGAGCTCTTCTGGGTATCTCCACGGCCCCTCCTACTGAGAGTGCAATTTAAATGTCCCCTGAGAAGGATGGGCTCCCCCTCACTGATGGAGGGAAGAAGACTAGATGCTTCCTTGTCCTAGATGCTCATGCACCATCTAAGCTGCATATACCTTCATGAAGTGAATCATTGAGCCTCTGAAATGAACCATGAGTTGGAGCAGATGGCTGGGTCACCTTGACCCTCAAGATCTCCAGCTGGGAAAAGAGGCCAACAAGATAGCCACCCCTCCAGAATTGGAGGCCAGTGACTCAGGAAGACCCTTCCCTACCACTCCAGGAGCCATGGACCTTTGTCTCCTGATACAGTCGGGATTTCTTGCAGGAGGCTCACGGTGTAGATTCATTCCCTGAGGAGCGAAGGATACGATATCTGCGCTCGGCCTGCCTGCTGCCTTTGATGTTGAGGCTAGTTAGGAATGTGTCATCAGCAACAACAAAAGAATGAGAACTAACTTACTGAGTGGGGGAGGGACTCTCTACCCCCTCCACACACAGAGGGCACAGCAAATGGAGGCACCATCTGCTCACTCACAGCTTCTTGATTGGTCGCTTGGGTATTGGCAGCGGTCTTCAAGGCAGGCCAATTCCTCCAGAGTAGTCCCACCTCCTTGCAAGCATGACACCGCACAGCCTTCACTGACCAGAATGCCTTGTAAGCAAAGACCTCCTTCAGACCAAGCAGTACTGACACCATACCCAACATATCTTCCTGAGCTGGTGAATGTGCGATGGAAGGAAATCAAATGGAACAAAGGGCAGGATATTCATCAAAATAACCCTCTAGGAAATTACCTCCAGAGGGCCAACAGGCAATACCATCTTAGCGACAGTAAGGCCCTTCTCCAGGGTGAGTTGCACCACCGGCTCAGTCTTCAGGAAGAACACTGCCTTCCCATCCATCTTTGATGTAGTGACAATGGTGGGGAACCAGACGAGCCCCACCAAGGCCGCTGACAGGTCTTAATGGTCATGTTGGGGTGAATGTAACATTTCGTCCTGAGCTGGTTTGTTAAATAAGGAAAGGGTGACGAGGCCCTGGGAGGGGCTGGGGGGGGGGAGGTGGAAGATGCATCCACCCCCACGTAGGAATGACTAGGCCCCACCCTGGGTATTGTTTTACAGAGTCCTGTGATTGCCATCGCCGCTCCCAAACCAAGACCAACACCTCCCCTCACATAAATAGTCAGTAAAGGAAACTGAGAGAGTCCTGTTAGGCTTGACCTGCCAGTCCAGTCACCCAGGCAACCATGCCCTGTCCTGCTACCCAAACCACAGGTGCAAAGCAATTGTTCCCCAGTGCCCTGAGCAAGAGTCACTGGCAGCAAATAGGTTACAGTCACAAAGCAGCAGCAATAAGGCGATTGTCCAGGCTCCAAATAGTTCCAGGTCCCAGACTCCAACATACAGCCACTCATTGTAAGTGTTCAGCGCCCCCCCAAGAAATTAGTGTCCAGGCCAGAATCCCCAAACTGAAGAAGACATCCAGGCTCCAGAAACACATCTCCCAGCCACCGGAGAATACAATTGCAGACCATCAGGCTCCTCAGGGCAGCAGCATCAGCAGTGACAGCAAGTCCCAAGTTTGGTTCCCTCCAGGCTACAGCACCTAAGGTCGAGGCTGTAGGCCCCAATCCTCAGCCTTTTCTCCCCAGCATAGGAGGTGCTTTTACAGCAGTATTCAACTCACCGAGGAAAAATACAGGCCACCAGGCTTCCAAAGGCAGTAAAAGCATCAGAGAATCCCAGGTTCGAGTGCTTCCAGGCAGGCAGGCTGCAGCACCAGGGACTCCATAGTCGAGGCCTCAACTTACTCCAGCTACTGTCAGTTGCAACAACTCAGCATCTATTTTCCAAGGACAGCAGCAACAGAGTGCAGACTCCTGACATACTGCCGTCTATGGGAGAACAATCCTCTGCTGTCACTCTGTCTCCTGACGTTAATCCAGTTTTGTATCCAAGTGGCAAGATCACTCTGAATCCCATGTGATCGAACTTCACTAATTAGTCTATTTTGTGGAACCTGGTCAAGGACTTTAATACAGTCCAAGTAAACAACATCTACTGCTCTGCCCTCATCCAGCTTTAAGGTAACTTCTTCAAAAAGCTCAATTACATTTGCAAGACACGGTTTTCCTCATACAGGGGCCATATTGGACCTGGTACTGGGGAATGAGCCAGGACAGGTGGTAGAAGTTGCGGTGGGAGATTTCTTTGGGAACAGTGACCACAATTCTGTAAGTTTTAGAATACTTATAGATAGAAAAAAGAGTGGTCCTAAGGGATTAGTACTAAACTGGGCCAATGCCAATTATATCAAAATTAGGCAGGAGCTCGGAAATGTGGATTGGACACAGCTATTTGAAGAGAAGTCCACATTTGAGATGTGGGAGGCTTTCAAAGAGAGGTGAAAGATAGTGCAGGATAGGCATGTCCCGTTGAAGGCAAAGGATAAGAAGGGCAAGGTTCGTGAAACGTGGATGACAGGAGAAATTGTACAACTAGCCAAGAGGAAAAGGTACATAAGGTCTAGGCAGCTATGAATAGAATGGGCCCTGGAGGAATTTCGGAAGAGTAGGATAAGTCTTAAACGAGGAATCAAGCGGGTTAAAAGGGGTCATAAAATAGCTTTAGCGAGCAGAATTAAGGAGAATCTCAAAGCATTTTATTTTTATATAAGAAGCAAGCGGGTAACTAGAGAAAGGATTGGTCCACTGAAGGATAATGAAGGAAGGCTGTGTGTCAAACCTGAGAGAATGGGTTAGATTCTGAATGATTATTTTGCATCAGTGTTCACTGAGGAGAGGAACATGATGAATATTGAGATTAGCGATAGAAGTTTGATTAGTCTGGATCACATTATCATAAGTAGGGATGATGTGTTGGGTAGGCTAGAGGTTATTAAGGTGGACAAATCCCCAGGACCAGATGGGATCTATTCCAGGTTGCTGAGGGAGGCGAGAGAGGAAATAGCTGGGGCCCTGATGGATATCTTTGTGGCATCTTTAAACACAGATGAGGTGCCAGAGGACTGGAAGGTTGCTCATGTTGACCCCCTGTACAAGAAGGGTAGTAGGAATATTCCGCGTAACTACAGACCAGTGAGCCTGATGTCAGTGGTGAGAAAGTTGCTGGAGAAGATACTGAGGGATAGGATCTATTTATACTTAGAAAAGAATGGGCTTATCAGTGATAGGCAACATGGTTTTGTGAGGGGGAGATCGGGCCTTACCAACTTAATAGAGTTCTTTGAGGATGTGACCAAGCTGAGAGATGAAGGAAGGGCTGTTGACGTCATATACATGGACTTTAGTGAGGCATTTGATCAGGTTCCCCATGGTAGATGAATGGAGAAAGTGAAGTCACATGGTGTGCAGGATGTTCTAGCTCGGTGGATAAAGAACTGGTTGAGCAACAGGAGACAGAGAGTAGTAGTTGAAGGGAGTTTCTTGAAATAGAGAAAGGTGTTCCACAGGGGTCAGTGCTGAGGACACTGTTGCTTGTAATGTACATAACTGATCTGGAAGAGGGCACTGTTGGTATGATCAGCAAGATTGCAGATGACATGAAGATTGGTGGAGTAGCAGAAAGCATAAGGGACTGTCAGAGAATACAGGAGGGTATAGATAGACTGGAAAAGTGGCAGATGGTTTTCAATCCCCTGGAGCATGGGAGGTTAAGGGGTGACCTGATAGAGTTTATAAAATCATGAGGGACATGGAAAGAGTAAACAGACAAGGTCTTTTCTCTCGGTTGGGTGAGTCCAGAACTAGAGGGCATAGGTTGAGGGTGAGAGGGGAAATATATACAGAGGAACCTCCATTATCCACAGGTCACAGGCGGGGAGTATTTTGTTCAGTTAATTGAATGCCCGATAACATAGTTAGCCACACATCGGGATCTAAGTTCAGGAACATCTGAAGTTCGATTCATCGAATGTCGGATAATCAAGGCTCCTCTGTAAAAGGGACCTAAGGGTTAACTTTTTCTCGGAGCGATTGGTGTGTATATGGAATGAGTTGCCAGAGGAAGTGGTGGAGGCTGCTTCAATTACAACATTTAAAAGGCACCCTGTAGATGAACAGGATTATTTTAGAGGGATGTGAGTCAAGTGTTGTCAAATGGGAGTAGATTAATTTAGGATATCTGGTTGGCATGGACAAATTGGACCAAAGGGTCTGTTTCCATGCTGTATGACTCCATTTGAACGTGCAAAACAAGATCAGAATGAGAAAAGAATTGCTTCCTTTTTTTAACTTAAGATTTTAAGCGGAAATGTTCCACTAAAACCCCAAGTCTGTGTTTGTTCCCACACCTAGTTTCCTCCTTGGGTCTTGTGTTCGTTCTGTCCATTTCTAAGTATTATCCCTTACACGCCCGTGCTCGGCAAGTTTTAAACCTCCATAAGTGCTCATGTTTTACATTAACCTGTAAAATCTGAAACCAGTTCTGATAGTTTTCGGTATAACCACTCGGCCGCTGATTTATTCTCTTCCTCTTTATTCTACTGGAGTGAGCCGTAATGTGAGGCCACATTTATTGTCCAGCCCCAGTTTCCCTGAGATGATGTTCATCGGCCTTCCCATTGATATTCACCTGTCGCAGTGATGAAGGTGTCAGGAATTCCAGGATATTAATCCGACAGAATGAAGGAACTGAATAGCATGTCCGTGGTGGGATGGCATGTCCTTTGTTTTTCCTGTTGGGTTAGGATGTGGAGTTGGTTGGTTGGTACTGTTGGAGTGTGTTTTTAATGAGTTGCTGGAATGCATTCTGAGGATCAGTCTTACAGCTAGAGTTCAGGTACAGTGGATGATAACGTGTCCGAGATGCCGATCAGGCAGGCTGCTCTTCTGGAGCTTCTTGAGTGTCCTTCTAGTTGGGAACATGGAAAGAGTAGGAGGAAGTTTAATGTTACAAGCATGTTCCTCTTCCACTGTGATCCTGGCTGATCTGCAGCTCAGTCCCTTTTAGCTGCCTTCGTTCTCCATCTCTCAGTACTTTTGCTGAACAGAAATCTTAGTTTTCACTTGAGAGTTAACAACTGATCAAATATCATTTTCCATTTGTGGAAGGAAACTTCAACCTTCCATCACTTGCATCTACCTTTTAATGTGTAAATGGTGGACAGAATTTGACAGTCACTCAGTATCTAGTCTCTGCCACAATCTCAATAATCAGACAGTTGAATATTTTCTTGTTGGAAATGGTTACTTCTTCATTAGTAAGTACTACCTGCCACACAATGTTGTCCAGGTCCTGCTGTAATCGCCTTGTGAGCTGCCTTATTCTGGAAGGAATTGTGAATGTAGCTGAACGATGTAAAATTGCTAATATTGCTGTGACTTTGTCTGATAAATGGAGGACTGTTGAAGGAACAGCTGAAAATGGGTGAGATGAGGATACTATTTGGAAGAATTCCCGATCACAGAATCTCTACTATGTGGAAAAAGACCATTTGGCCCAGTGAGTCTGCACTGACTCAAACCCAGGTCCCTGTCCTATCCTGTAATCACACATTTACTGTAGTTAATCCATTTAACCTGCACATCTTTGGACTGTGGGAAGAAACTGGAGCACACGACAAACACCCATGCAGACACTGGGAGAAATGTGAAAACTCCACATGGGCTCCAAGGCTTCAACTGAACCGGGTCCCCAGCACTGTGAGGCAGCTGTGGTAACCTCTGAGCCGTCATGCCATGATTCAGTTATGTTTGCTTTAGCTATGGAAAGGGATAGGTACACACCAGAAGGCAAGAGCTACAGCTGGAGGAAAGGCAATTACAATGTGATTAGACAAGGTGGAGGATGCATAGGTTGGGGAAGGAAACTGCAGGGCATGGGCACAATGGAAATGTAGAGTTTATTCAAGGAACGACTATTGTGTGTCCATGATAAGTATGTACCTGTCAGGCAGGGAGGAAGAGGTTGAGCGAGCGAACTGTGGTTTACTAAGGAAGTTGAATCTCTTGTCAAGAGGAAGAAGGCAGCTTATATTAGGATGAGATGTAAAGGCTCAGTTAGGGTGCTTGAGAGTTACAAGTTTTCCAGGAAAGATCTAAAGAGAGAGCGAAGACAAGCGAGGAGGGGACATGAGAAGTTGTTGGTGGATAGGATCAGGGAAAACACTAAAGCTTTCTACAGGTATAGAAGGGATAAAAGAATGACTCAAGTAAGATTCAGGCCAATCAAGGACAGTAATGTGAAGTTGTGCTTGGAGTCAGAAGAGACAGGGGAAGTGCTAAATGAATATTTTTCGTCGGTAATCAAACTGGAAAAAGACAATCTTGTTGAGGAGAACACTGAGATACAGGCTATTTGACTAGATGGGATTTGGAGGATGGGTTCACAAGGAGGAGGTGTCAGAAATTCTGCAAAGTGTGAAAATAGATAAATACCCTTGGAGAGATGGGATTTATCCTCGGATTTTCTGGGAAACCAGAGAGTAGATTGCAGAGCCTTTGGCTTTGATCTTTATGTTGTCATTGTCTACAGGAATAGTACCACAATACTGGAGGGTAGCAAATGTTGTTCCCTTGTTCAAGATGTGGCGTAGAGACAATCCTGGTAATTATAGACCCATGAGCCTTACTTAGGTTGTGGGTAAAGTATTGGAAAATGTTACAAGAGATAGGATGTATAATCATCTTGATAGGAATTAGTTGATCAGGGACAGTCAACACGGTCTTGAGATTAGATTAGATTCCCGACAGTGTGGAAACAGGCCCTTTGGCCCAACAAGTCCACACCAACCCTCCAAACATCAACCCATCCAGACCCCATTCCCTTCTGACTAACTTGCCTAACACTATGGGCAATTTAACATGGCCAATTCACCTCACCTGCACATCTTTTAACTGTGGGAGGAAACCCACACAGACACGGGGAGAATGTGCAAACAGACAGGTGCCCGAGGCAGGAATTGGACCCAGGGCTCTGGTGGTGTGAGCCAACAGTGCTAACCATTGAACCACCGTGCCGCCCAAATGGATGAAGGGTTTTGTGAAGTGTAGGTCATACCTCACAAGCTTTATTGAGTTCTTTGAGAAGGTGACCAAACAGCTGGATGAGGGTAAAGCTATTGATGTGATGTATATGGATTTCAGTAAGGGGTTTGATAAGGTCCCCCATGGTAGGCTACTGTACAAAGTACAGAGGCGTGGGATTGACAGTGATTTAGCAGTTTGGATCATGAGTTGGCCAGCTGAAAGAAGGCAGAGAGTGGTGGTTGATGGGAAATGTTTGTCATGGAGTTTCATTACTAGTGGTGTACTGCAAGGGTTTGTTTTCGATCCACTGCTGTATGTCATTTTTATAAACGACCTGGATAAGGGCAGAGAGGGATGGGTGAGTAAATTTGCAGACGACACTGAGTTCAGTACAATTGTAGATAGTGCTGAAGGATGTTGTAGGTTATGGAGGGACATAGATAAGTTGCAGAGCTGGGCTGAGAGGTGGCAAATGGGATTTAATGCAGAAAAGTGATTCACTTTGGAAGGAGTAACAGGAGTGGAGATTACTGGGCAAATAGTAAGATTCTTGGTAGTGTGGATGAGGAGAGAGATCTCAGTGTCCATGTACATAGATCCCTGAAAGTTGCCACTCAGGTTGACAGGGCTGTTAAGAAAGTGTACGGTGTGTTAGCTTTTATCAGTAGAGGGATCAAGTTTTGGAACCATGAAGTCATGCTGTAGCTGTACAAAACTCTGGGGAAAGCCGCACTTGGAGTATTGTGTGCAGTTCGGGTCACCGCATTCTCTGAAGGATGTGGAAACTTTGGAAAGGGTTCAGAGGAGATTTACTCGGATGCTGCGTGGTTTAGAGGGAATGTGTAATGAGGAAAGATTGAGGGACTTGAGGCTGTTTTCATTAGCGAGAAGTAGGTTAAGAGGTGACTAAATTGAGACATCTAAGATCATCAGAGGGTTAGATCGGACGGTAAAAGCCTTTTTTCTCGGATGGTGATGGCTAGCACAAGGAGACATAGCTTTAAATTGAGGGGCGATGGATAAAGGACCGATGTCAGAGGTAGTTTCTTCACTCTGAGAGTAGTAGGGGGTGTGGAATGCACCGCCTGCAACAATTATAGACTTGCCAACTTTAAAGACATTTAAATGGTCATTAGATAGGCATATGGACGGGAATGGAATGGTGTAGGTTTGATGGGCTTCAGATTGGTTTCAGGGCCAAAGGGCCTGGACTGCACTGCAATATTCTATGTTCTGTATTCAGGTCTGATGTCCTGAGACAAACGCAAAATGCTGGCAATGCTGGAAATCTGAAATTAAAAACACAAAATGCTGGGAAACTGTGACAGGTCAGACAGTATTTGTGGAGAGAAACCATTTGGTACAGGTCTGGACCTTTCCACATGAGATGCAACCTTCTTGAAATATCCGAGATACCCAGAGGACCTGACAGGGTTGATGCAGAAAGATTATTTTCTTTTCCAGGAGAGTCTGGAACCAAAGGGCATAATCCCCAAATAATCCCTCACCACCCAAGACACATGAGGTGGAATTTCTTTTCTGAGAATAATGAATGATGGAATTATTTGCCACAGATGACTGTATAGGCTGGTTAATTAAGGTTAATCAATGCTGAGATAGATTGTTAAGAAAGCATATGGTGTGTTAGCTTTTCTTGGTAGAGGGATTGAGTTTCAGAACCACAAGGTTATGCTGCAGCTGTACAAAACTCTGGGTAAAGCTGCATTTGGAGTATTATTACAGTTCTGGTTACAGCATTATAGGAAGGATATGGAAACTTTGGAAAGGGCTCAGTGATTTACTAGGATGTTTCCAGGTACAGAGAGAAGGTTTTATGAGGAAAGGCTGAGGGACTTGAGGCTGTTTTCATTAGAGAGAAGAAGGTTGAGAGGTGACTTACTTGAGATACATAAAATAATCAGAGGGTGAGAACAGGTGGACAGTGAGAGCCTTTTTCCTTGGATGGTAATGGCTAGCATGAGGAGACACAACTTTAAATTGAGGGCTGATCGATATAGGACAAATGTCAGAGGTAGTTTCTTTACTCAGAGAGTCATAGAGGCATGGAACGCATTGCCTGAACAGGAGTAGACTTGCCAACTTTAAGAACATTTAAATGATCATTGGATAAACATATGGATGAAAATGGAATAGTGTAGGATAGATAGGCTTCAGATTGGTTCCACGATGCAACGTTGAGGGCCAAAGGGCCTGTACTACACTGTAATGTTCTATAACATAGTACTTTCCACTTCCAAGTCTCAGATGAGGAATGGTCACCTCCTTGAGGATGACAAGAACCCCATAAAGACCATAATTCTGCCAGGAATGACAACATCAAGGAGGGACAGGACAGTTAAGCATCAGCCACATTGCTGGGGGTCTGGAGTTCCATGTAGTCCAGACCAGGTAAAGATGGCAGTTTCTTTCTCTAAACAACATTCATGAACCAGATGGGTTTTTCCAACAATTGATAATGGTCACTGTTATGACTCTTAATTACAGATCTTTTGTTAAATTCAGATTTCATCTCCGACTGTACGGGATTTGATGTTGGATCCCCAGAAAATTACTTGGGCCTCTGGGTTAATGGTCTAGAGATAATACTGCCCATTACTTCCACGATATCAAAACAGTGAGTGTTTTGGTGGCAGACATTTAACTTTTTTTTTAAAGCTTTTAAACATTAGGTCAAGATGAGCTCATTGATCAAACAGATTTTGTATAAGTTTGATAATATTCAATGCATATTTGGCCTTATTACTTAATCCTCAGCTACTAAATCACAATCATAGTATAATGTACCATGAGTCTGCAGGCCAACCTGTTTAAAGTGATTGGAGGAAAAATATTGCAGTCTTTACTAAAGCCATCATGGAAAAATATCCAAAACTGAGAATACAATAAAGAGCAGTCAGCACTGGTATCAAACCCTATTGAATTGTTTGCTGACATAACAGGATGGGTAAAGGTACTACAGAGACTGTATTATACCTGGACCTTTAAAAGGTACCTCCAAGTAAACGCATGACTAAAGTTGCAACATGGATTCAGGAAGGAAGGAACAGAATAGATAGCAATATGGTGGACACTCATTTAAAAACCAAAAGAACTGCAGGTGCTGTAAATCAGAAACAAAAACAAAAATTGCTGGAAAAGCTCAGCTACAAATAAAAACTAAATCTTAAAGCTAGTTGCTCAGACTGAAAGAATGTGTTGTTCCATAGGGTACTAGTCCTGACAATAATTATCTAAAATAATTGTGTCTGGAGATCAGAGGTATAGCAGTTATGTGGATGACAGGAAATTGGGGCTTATGGCTAATACTGAGGAAGATTGTAATAAAGTAGCAGAGTACAGGAAGGTGAGCAGAATGGGCAGGACAGTGGCAAATAACTTTAAGAGCCGGTGTACTTACATTGGAAGGAAGAGCAGGAAGCTGCTTAGGTATATGTTTAAAATTGAGGGCATTTGATGATGTGGACTCAAAAAGTCATTTTCACAGATGAAGAATAAAAGTGAGATGACATCAATCTAAGATGGACATAATTAAGATCAATGAAGTATGCTAGAAATGTCTTCTCCAAACAATGTGGCATTCAATGCTACAGAGAAACATAGAAGACAGGAGCAGGAAGAGGCCATTTGGCCCCTCAAGCCTGCTCAGCCATGCATCACAATCACAGCAGATTGTCCAATTCAATTGGCTAATTTTGTTTTTCCCCATAACCTTTGATCCTATTCACCCTAAGTGCTGTATGTAACTGCCTCTTGAATACATTCAATGTTTTGTCATCAACTACTTCCTGTGGTAATGAATTCAACAGGCTCACCATTCTTTGGGTGAAGAAATGTTTCCTCATCTCATTCCTAAATGGTCCATCCTGATTTCTCAGTCTGTAACCCCTGCTTCTGGACATTCCCACCATTGGGAATATCCTCTCTGCATCCATCCCGTCTAGTCTGGTTAGAATTTTATAAGTCTTCATGAGATCTCTCCTCATTCCTCAGAACTCCAGCAAAAACAATCCTAACCCTAGTCAACCTCTTCTCATAGGTCAGTCCCGTCCTCCCCGGAATCAGTGTGGTAAATCTTCGCTGCACTCCCTTGAGAGCAAGAACGTTCTTCCTCAGAAAAACAGACCAAAAGTGCCCAGAATATTCTCGGTGTGGCCTCTGCAAGGCCCTGTATATTTGCAACAACACGTCCCTGCTCCCGTACTTGAAACCTATTACAATGAAGGCCAACATACCATTTGCCTTCTTTCGCACCTGCTGCACCTGCATGCTCATCTTCAGTGACTGGTGCACAAGGACCCCCAGGTCCCACTGCACACTCCCCTCTCCCAATTTACAGCCATTCAGGTAGGAATCTGTCTCCTTGTGTTTCCTTCCAAAGTGAATAACCTCACATTCACCCAAATTATACTGCATCCCATAGGCTTGAATGTTGTGATGTTTCAAGTGCTCATCCAAATATTTTTTAAACGTTGTAAGGTTTTCAAACTTGTCGAATATACTGGCAGGGAGATGTCTTAGAACTGTGCAGGAGGATTTAAACTGGTGCAGGGTGGGAAAGGGTCCAGGGTGGCAGGAGGTGGGAGTGCGGTGCTAGTGAAGAGAGACCGAAGGAGACAGTGAGGAAAGAGAGAAAAGTTGCCCATCTAGGGCAAGTGAGGAGTATTCCATCACACACTCCTGACTTGTGCCTTCTCGATGGTGGGACAGGCTTTGGGGATTCAGGAAGTGAGTTACTCGCTGCAGGATTCCCAGCCTCAATAAAAGTTGGGAAAAGGAGCAAATCAAATTATCAGGGGAGGCAGGAACCATGCAGAGAACAAAATAAGACTGGTAAATTAAACTGCATTTATTTAATGCACAGGGCCTAGCAAGTAAGGCAGATGACCTCAGCATGGGACTGGGATAGCATGGCAATTATAGAGATGTGGCTGAGGATGGACAGGACTGACAGCTTAATATTCCAGGGCATAGATGCTACCGGAAGGATAAAAAGGTGGTCAAGAGAGGAAGGAGAAGGGCATTTCTGATTAGTGATAACATTACAGCTGTACTTAGGGCGGATCTTCCTGCAAATGCATAGAGGAAAGTTATTCGGGTAAAACTGAGAAATAAGAAAGGGATGATCACTTTATTGAGATTGTACTACAATTGCCCTTCAATAGTCAGTGAAAAATTGAGAACCAAATTTGTAAGGAGATCTCAGTTATCTGTGAGAATAATAGGGTGGTTATGGTAGGTGATTTTAACTTTCCAAGCATAGACTGGGATTGACATAGTGTTAAGGGCTTGGATGGAGAGGGATTTGTTAAGGGTGTACAAGAACATTTTCTGGTTCAGTTTATGGATTTACCTACGAGGGAAGCTGCAAAACTTGACCTACCATTAATGATATAGATGAAGATATTAAAAGTAATATTAGCAAATTTGCTGATGACACAAAGCTGGGTGACAGGGTGAAATGTGAGGAGGATGTTAGGAGAATACAGGGTGACCTGGACAGGTTAGGTGAGTGGACGGATGCATGGCAGATGAAGTTTAATGTGGATAAATGTGTGGTTATCCACTTTGGTGGCAAGAACAAGAAGGCAGATTACTACCTAAATGGAGTCAAGTTAGGTAAAGGGGCAGTACAACAAGATCTAGGTGTTCATTCAATGAAAGCAAGCATGCAGGTACAGCAGGCAGTGAAGAAAGCTAATAGCATGCTGGCCTTCAAAACAAGAGGAATTGAGTATCGGAGCAAAGAGGTCCTTCTGCAGCTGTACAGGGCCCTGGTGAGACCGCACCTGGAAGATTGTGCGCAGTTTTGGTCTCCAAATTTGAGGAAAGACATTCTGGCGATTGAGGGAGTGCAGCGTAGGTTCCTATCAGTTACGATGAAGGATTACTGGATCTAAAACGTTAACTCTGCTTTAACTCCACAGAATCTGCCAAACCTGCTGAGTTTCTCAAGTGATTTCTCTTTTCATTCACATTCACATCCAGACGACAGTCCCAAGGTGGGACCACACTTCCTATTGGCTATAAGCTCGAGATGGACAGACTTTCTAACCAATCAGAGCGGGATAGAGAACCAAGGCCCGCCCTGAGGACTCTCACGGTGTCAAGATTAAAGTGGTGTTGGAAAAGCACAGCAGGTCAGGCAACATCCAAGGAGCAGGAAAATTGACCTTTCGAGCAGGAGCCCTTCGTCAGGAATGAGGCTGGGAGCCACCAGTTCCACCAGAGAACACACCAGATGACCTCCTTCTTTAAAGACCGTAATGTCCCCTCCCACGTGGTTGAAAATGCCCTCCAATGCATCTCAGCCATGTCCGACACCTCTGCCCTCCACATTAGACATCCATGTCTGATGAAGGAAATCTCATGAATCTGAGAGATTATCTGACGAAGTTCAACTGGATGCAAATATTTGAAGATAAAATAATGACAAACCAGTGGGAGGATTTCAAAAGTGAGATTCTAGAGACACAGTGTAAACATGACCCAACAACAGAAATCATTATGCTTCCAGATCTAGTGCTCCATAGGTGTCCTCAAGCAGACAAGGTGACAGGAAACAGTAAAAGAAAGATACTGATCCTGACAAAACAATTCAAAAACTATAGGAAGCATAGCCAAGAATCTAAATGGGTGAACTGAAAACTAAAAAAACACTTGGAAAGGCCAAGGAAGGACAGGGCAATGTTAGTGGGTAAGATCAAAAAGAAAAAGTGGTTTATTATGAAATTAAGAGCAAAAGGATAACTATGAAAATTATAGGGCTGTCAAGTGCAAGGTGATTAATGTTGCCACTGCACACTCACACAAACAATAATCCAATGCATCGCTTAGTATTTTATTACTTTAATCACAACGAATCATGTTACTATGTTTGTGATTTATTCCATGTTAATGAATATAAACCTGTTGTGGTGAAGATCTGTGGGAAAGATTTGTCTGAGGCATCGTCTCATGAATTGGTTTTGAAGTCGAAATGCTTCCCTGACCAAGGAACTGCATCAAAGATAGTTAAGACATAAACACTGTATTGGAGAACTGTGTCCCATTGTTACAATGACTATGAAGATACGGCATTTGGAAATAACACCCCAGACAGCTGCACATATTTCTTCAACCGCAATCTTGCCGAGAGGAGCAGAGAGATGACATCTGGGGATGGGCTTGAAACAGGACAGTGGTGTCATTGAAACCAATTAAATGAGCCAATACCAGGACATCCCGAGCATGACAGTCACAGAAGGAGAAAGGGGAATGAAGAAATAATTTGGAATTTGACTTGCTGCTGAAGCTGGGTAAACCACAACTGCTGGAGAAATTCAGCAGGTCTGGCAACACCTATGGAGAGAAAATAGTTAACATTTCAAGTCAGTGACCCTTCATCAGAAGTAGTAAGATCGGGATCTCCAAAATTGAGCTCAAATGAACTGTTCTTAGGAAGGATGAAAAGGGGAGGTAACAAAGGAGTGGGACTGGCTATTTTGATTAGGGAAATATCACAGCAATACTGAGAGAGGATGTTCCTGATGGATCGTCCAGTGAAGCTATCTGAGTTGTGAAAAAAGGGTGTTATTACTTTGATGGGATTTTACTATAGATTCCCCAGTAGTCAGTGGGATATTGAGGAGCAAATATGTAGGGAAGTCACTGATAGGTGTAAGAATAATAAGTGGATCTTAACTTTCCAAACACAGATTGGTAATGGCTGTGAGGGATTTGTTAAGTGTATGCAATAAATCTTTCTCAATTAGTATGTAGATGGCCCTCTGAGAGAAGGGGCAAAACCCAACCTTCTCTTGGGAAATAAGGCAGGGCAAGTCACTGAGGTATTAGTGGGGAAACACTTACCACAATTCTATCAGTTTTAAAATAGCTATGGAAAAGTATCGGCCTGATCCAAAGGTTAAAGATTTTCAAGCTGACAGTGGGATTAATTCAATCTCTGGATATTACAGCATGTTTGTTTCCCTGCCTTTGATATTGTACATAGGAGTGAGATCACTCAGCACTCAGATCTGTTATTCTTTGTATGTCTGATGGATTAGGACCATATATTTAATGTTTATCTCCATACTTTTGTTTGTAATTATATCTTTAATATTGTAATGTATAAATAGTTTTCTATGTGGTATATCAATTATAAATAACCTGAACTCTATGGGAATACCTGTTTTAATTAAATAACTTGTGTGCTTTCTGAACATGGAGTAAACTTTCATGATGGAAACAGCAAATACTCAGCAGATCAGACAGCATCTGTGGAGGGAGAAAGACAATGAATGTTTCTGGTCAATGATCTTTCATCAGAGAAAGTGACTGAGTATTTCCAATAGTCTCTGTTTTTATTTAATGTTCACAGCATCTGGAGTATATAGTTCTTCAAATTATAAATCTGCATAAACATACTCTTCAATTGGTTGTTGTAGGTTACTATTGAGATATTAACACAGTTCTTATTGATCTTATAGTTGCTGTGATTTAGAGGCTGGGATATGTTTACAGACCAATTTGGAGAGAAATGACTCCTTTCTCTCTTGCTTTGTATGAATGTTAGAATAAAAATATATCACTGGAAAGTGGGATCGTAGTGAGACTGAACACTGTCTCTGTCTGAGCCTTTGGGAGTGATGACCCTCTGTGTCTCTGTATCTATGTCAGTGATAATGTGAGTGTGTGTGAGAGGGAACTACCCGCATTGTTACTTGTGTCTCAGCTGTAAGGTGGGAAGAAGAGCAGAAGGGAAAGGCTGTGATGGGCTGGAGGGCAGGAGAGGCTGAAATGACAGAGTAACAATATTAACCAAAGAAGGGGTGGAGGGTGCAGTGGGAAAAGAGAAAAAACAGAAGATGGGGATGCAAATTACTGGATCCTTACCAACTGTCATCTGAAAGGAATCAAAACAAAAGAAAACTGTGACAGCGATAACAAAGGGAGATACTCTGTCATGTTCCCTTCACTGTTTACAGGATGCATGATTACTGTCAGATTCTGAATAAATTCTGTCTGTTTCTCATTGTTAACTCAAATATGACCATTTACTCTCAGTTTGCAGGAAACGGACCTGGAGTCAAGTGACTAATTCATTGATTTTACAGAAAATCTGTTCCAACCCAGTTTCAGTGGAAGGACACAGGGAAATGTCCTCTGGCTGTTGGTACAATGGGCACTGTTGCATCTCGAGAATTCTGTATTCACCAAAAACCCACTCTGTCTGTCACTGATGAGCAATCTTTGTTGACATGACAAATCTCCGCCATATGCACTGGACAATACAGATATAGCTGGTTGTGAACAAAGATCAAAGAAATTTAACGGCCCAGGAACAGGCCCTTCAGCCCTCCAAGCCTGAGCTGATCCAAATCAACTGTCTAAACCTGTCGCCCTACACCTAAGTATCCCTCTGCACCCCACCTACTTATGCATCTGTCCAGATGCATCTCAAATTAATCTGCTGTACCTGCCTCTACTACCTCTGCTGGCAACGGGTTCCAGGCACCTATCACCCTCTGTGTAAAGTACATGCTGTGTGTATCCCCCTTAAACTTTTCACCTCTCACCTTGAAAGTATGACCTCTCATTATTGAATCCTTCACCCTGGGAAAAAGCTCATCTCTATCTACCCTGTCTATACGCTTCATGATTTTATAGACCTCAATCATGTCCCCCCTCAATCTCCTTTTTTCTAATGAAAATAAACCTAACCTACTCAACTTCTCTTCATAGCTAGCACCTTCCATACCAGACAACATCCTCGTAAACCTTCTCTGCACCCTCTCCAAAGTGTCCACATCCTTTTGGTAATGTGGTGACCAGAACTATATGCAGTATTCCAAATGTGGCCAAACCATAGCCCTATACAACTGTAACATGATCTGCCAGCTCTTATAGTCAATACCCCGTCCGATGAAGGCCTTCTTGACCACTCTATCCACCTCTGCAGCAACCTTCAGGGTACAATGGACCTGAAGTCCCAGATCTCTCTGCTCATCAATTTTCCCCAAGGCTCTTCCGTTTACAGTACAATTCGCTCGGGAAATAGACTTCCCAAAATGCGTCACCTCACATTTACCTGGATTGAACTCCACCTGCCACTTCTCTGCCCAACTCTCCAGTCTATCTATATTCTCCTGTATTCTTTGACAATCCCCTATGCTTTCTGCTACTCCACCAATCTTCGTGTCATCTGCAAACTTGCTGATCATATCAACAGTGCCTTCTTCCAGATCATTTGTGTATATCACAAACAACAGAGGCCCCAGTACCAACAACAGTGTGCCTGTGGAACCTTTCTCCATTTCGGGAAACTCCCTTCAACTACTACTCTCTGTCTCCTGTTGCTCAACCAGTTCTTTACCCACCGAGCTAGAACACTCCACACACCATGTGACTTCACTTTCTCTATTAGTTTACCATGGGGAACCTAATCAAATGCCTTACAAAAGTTCATGTATTTGACATGACTTCCTCAAAGAACTCTATTAATTTGGCAAAGCACAATCTCCCCCGCACAAAACCATGTTGCCAATCACTGATAAGCCCATTCTGTTCTAAGTATATATAGATCCTATCCCTCAGTACCTTCTCCTACATATTTCCCACCATTGACGTCAGGCTCACAGGTCAGGAGTTACCTGGAATATTCCTTCTACCCTTATTGTACAGGGGCACAACATGAGCAACCCTCCAGTCCTTCAGCACCTCACCTGTTTTTTAGGAATGCTACAAAGATATCGGTCAGGGCCCCAGCTATTTCCATTCTCATCTCCCTCAGCAATCTGGGATAGATCCCATCCAGCCCTGGGGATTTGTCCACCTTAATAACCTCTAGCCCACCCAACTGTCTCCATGGAGCTCACTGTGAACTGACTCTGGATGAACCTGTTTGCTTGTGGCTTCGTATTGAGGGGTGTGATAAATTCAAAATGATATTTATATCATCATGAAGAATTGCTTCCATCTGCAAAATAGCTCCTACCCCTGCCTCAGTTTATATTTGGTGAAACAGTCATTTTTTCGGTTGTTATATCTGGACCTTTGTAACAAGCACCATATCGGCTGGAGACTAGATTATAAACTCCATACCTTTACTTTGTCCAAATGTCTTCCTCCCTCCTGCTTTCCCAGCAAATCCCAATATTCCCTGATCATCCTGTGATTGCAAGAAGCAACACAGACATACTATCCTCCAAATTCTCAATTTTAAATTCTCACTCATGTATTCAGGATGTTCAGAAAGAGAATAAATGTGAATGGGAGAAGTGGTGTTAAAAATGTTTCAATATATCGATAACTCAGCCAACGAGCATCATTATAATATCTGCAGATGGTGTAACAGTACCATGGAACATTGTTAATGATCATTTCGGCTTCAAATCGAAAATAGTTGGGGAATATTCTTTAAAGAAAGAATTATTGCTAAAACCCTCATTGCAGTTTTGTCTGTGCAATACTGAGATGTCATCTGATGAATACAAATGGCAACAAATCAATCAAAAGAAAAAGCGACAGTGAACCAGACAGAACAATCAATGGTCAAGCGGCTCAGGGCATAGATGGCTCTACAAACAGGAGTGATGTCCAGAAGGCACCATGGATAATAATAGTAAGTAAACTTAAAAAGCATGATATCAAAAGTAACGTACTGTAGATCAGACACTGCCATGGTTCCCAGATAGTGAGCGGTGCTTGTCGAAAGACCACACTTGCCCTCAGACAAGATTAGAACTGCTGCTAGACTAACTGTAAGAGAGAGAAAGGAAAAAAAGAGACAAAGTTACTGATCAAATATTCTCTATGCATGATGGATTTTAGCACAAAGATAATTGTTGCTCTGTGTCTTATCATCTGAACAATTATAGTAACACCTCTCAAACCAAACAATTGCCCTTCTAGAGACACATAGGGAAATGCATCAGCAGCAATCACCCGCAGAAACATGTTAATATACTCAATATTGTTTCTTCTCTTTCATAGGTTACTCTGACTGGCAGGAGTTTATCATAAGACCACAACATCCGCAAGAAGACATCTGGGATCAATAAAGTAGAGAATGGGAGACACCTGACATGGACATTAACTGCAAAATGTTTGCATTCAGTTTTGGAGTCTCCACAGCTCAGATTGCCTCCAGAATTTTATATCCACACTTTATGAAGGACAGGACAAGATATGGAATCACGGCACAGTAACCAGAAATGGATGCCCTCCACATTATGGGCAGGTGAATGATTGGACATTGAGTCACTCCCTCATGCACAGGACTGAACATACTGACAATCAGAACGTTGAAGGTATTCAGCAGTGATTTCAACCACCATGTCCCAGGTTAGATTGCACCAAAATTAAAAGAAGTGCTTTTTTAAAAAATCTGTACAGTGTGGAAACAAGTCCTTCAGCCCAACAAGTCCACACCAACTCTGAAGAGTGTCCCACTCAAACACCTGCCTCCCAATCCCAGTAACACTGTTTCCCATGGCCAATCCACCGACCCTGCATATTTTTGGACTGTGTAAGGAGACCAGAGCACCCAAATGAAACTGATACAGACCCAGGGAGAATTTGTAATCAACACACAGTCACCAGAAGCTGGGATTGAATCTGTCTTCCTGGTGCTGCAAGACAGCAGTGCTAACCACTGAGCCACCATGCCACCCAACTTCCAATATTTGTGATGGAATTCCGTCACATGTTCAAGCCTGTAAACCATAGTCTTCACACAAATAAAATCTGACTCCATGCAACATAGTTCATTGCATCTTTCCAGTTTAGAAATCAGACACTTTATCTGGGATTAAGCAAAGCTTCTTGCCTGATGTCAAGGCTCACGCTCCAAAACTCCTCTCCTCGGCTCTCTCCTTGTGAATGGAGATCCCCCTCCCAGATTTGGAGCACACACTAGGGCTAGGAATCTTCACGGTTTAACCAGCACTCTCTGTAGAGATCACCAGAATTGCACCACAACTTGTTCGAGGAGACCAAACACAGAGTAGCCTTTATTGTCACATAAACTGCTTGAGTACAGTGAGGAGTTTTTTTTTCACCAATTACAGTGCCAACTGAGATACAAAAGTAAAAGTTCAGGACAGCAGACCATGCTGGCAGCTAGTTTTCATTCTGCACCAATGACACACCATGCCAAGAAGCCACGATGTAAGGAGGCTGCTACACCAGACTAGGACATTGCTATGTCACCCCGGGAGGCTGCTGCACCAGGCGGGGAGGTCACTGTGCCGTAATGCCACTGTACCAGGTCAGGAGGATGCCACACCGAGAGGCCACTGCGCCAGGATGGGAGGATGGCACGCCATGCTGGAAGGCTGCTGCTCTAGGCTGGGAGGCCCTTGCAACAGGCCAGGAGGATGCCACTCCTCACCGGAATGCTGCTATGGGAACATTAAGGCTGCCCACAACATGCCAGGAAGCTGTTGTGCCAGGCCAGGAACTGTGAGAGGAGGCTGCTGTGCCAGTCCAGGGGTTGTCACCAAAGGGCGCAAATCATCTCTGCAGGCAAGGAATCGTGCTCTCGAGACGACGGGAGTGGTTGCCAGAGGCTGGGAATCGTCTCTGCAAGCAAGGAATCATTGCTCACCAGCGGCCAGGAAGGAAAGGAGCAGGAAAAGAGAAAGAAGAACACGTGGAGCGGATGAGTTCTGGCTGGAACATCCTACACCGCTGCCTTCTTGGAGCTTGGTATCAGGGACTGCTGCTGTGGGTCCAGTCCAATGTCAAAGATTAGGGGAGATGATGGCGTTTTGGTCTTGTGAGACAATGATTTCAGAGATCAAGGGGAGCTGGGTTCGATATCCACAACGGCAGACGGTGAATTCAATACAAATCTAGACTTAACAGTCTAATGGTGACCACTAAACTGTTATCAGTTGTCAGGAAAAAAAGAATCCCATCTCCTTCACAAATGTCTTTCAGAGAAGGAAAGCTTTCATTCTAACATGGACCGGGCTACATGGGACTACAGTGTGTGGGAAATATGCCGTTAAGAGGGATTTATTTTGTCCTGTTTCTCTTGAAGAGAGCTATTGTCAACTAATGGTGAGGTGTCTGCTCCGTGGAAAGCAGAGTAAATAGCTTTGATATTTTTTAAATTTACTCAACAACATCCTGAGTGGATGGAGTTAGGCTCACAAACTTCGTGTTTGTGATGGAATTCATAAACCATAGTTCACAAACTTCGGGTTTTAGTTTCTGCTATCTGTTGTTGAAATCGTGTTTTGGAGTTGAAACTGGTCAATACAGCTCTCTCTCTGCTGCTGCAAAAAATCTTGAGGGTTCTCTCAGTTGTTGAAAGGGTTCTTTCAGTATTTCATTCTGCCACGTTAGAATGAGAAGACCGCAATGAGAATCACACTGTTTTGCTGAATTTGCTTTCGCCAAGAGTGTGTTTATGGATGAGTTAAAATACAAATTAGTTTGTCTCTGGTCAATAATATAAGATCGAATGCATCTGCAAATACAATTCTGCAAATGCAAATTCACCTCATTGACTTATGTGTGTGTGTGCATGCGTGCGTGTGTGAGAGAGAGAGTGCGTGTGTGTTGGGGGTTGGGGGAGAGGGACAGAGTGTGAGTGTGTGCATGCTGAATGGAGTGTGTAGAGATGGAATGGTCGATAGCCACATTTGATACCCATGAGGTTGGCCTCAACGGGATCTGGGGTTCATGTTATACTACAGTTGACTCCACAACACTATATACACACATATACTCTCACATACACACACATTCTTATGTGCACATACACTCACATTGACTCTCTCATATACATATTCTCTCTCTCAGCCACACACACATACATTCCCCACTTGCACTCCCTCTCACAGGCTTATACTCCGTCACACTCACAGTCTATCAAGCATGCACACATGCTCGCACACACACACTCTCTCCCTTACACACACACGCATACACATGCATGCACATACACACTCGCTCCTCTCTCCCTCACATGCACACACACAAACATTTAAGTCAATGGGCTGAATTTGCATTTGCAGAATTGTATTTGTAGATACAATCTATTTTGCTCAAAAAGCACACAACCTGCAGGCAGTGAATGCAGGCAGTTAATCCATGTAACATTTTATAAGTTCCTACGTTGGAACTAGAACCAGTCTGACTCAAGGATGGAATAGATACAGTCTCTAACCTCACACATTTAATGCATTGTCTGAGTAGCGATGTGAATTTTTTTTGTAAAACCTTAAGTTATCTCGGGAATATGACTTGAAAGAAATTCTGGGATTTACATATCCTAAAAGAAAGCACCCATTCTAAAAGAAAGACTTAACAGCAATCTAGATTTCTTCAATGTATTGTATCACTTGCATGACACTATGATCTTGTGCTCTAAATTCTGTGTCTTATGAACCTGCCCCATGAGCTACCTAACGAAGGAGAGGTGTTCCGAAAGCTACTACAGATACACAATCCTTTATCTGAACCCTCAGGACCAGTTGGTTTTTGGAATTTGGAAGTTTTTGTATTTCAAAATAAGTGGCTGTTTAATCGTGAATTTTTTAAAAAATGTACTGAATAGCAGTCTCATTGGTGGGTATTACAGGCCCCGAGACAGAATTCACGCCTGCCAGTGCTGGGTCATGCCCCCATGTCACATCTGAGCGATGTGGGTTGAGTGAGTGTGGAGTTGGGTTAACTGTCTGCACGCCAAACAACTTTGTGAATGAGAAAAAAACTTCACAAAAGGAATTTTGGATTTGGGAGATTTTCGGATTTCAGGATTTTGAATAAAGGATTGACTACCTGTACTTCTAAATAAACCTGTTGAACTATAAAAGCAAATTACTGTGGATGCTGGAATCTGAAATCAAAAGAGAAAATGCTGGAAAATCTCAGCAGGTCTGGCAGCATCAAAGCTTTGACAAAGGGTCAGTTAGACTCAAAACGTCAGCTCTTTTCTCTCCGTACAGATGCTGCCAGACCTGCTGAGATTTTCCAGCATTTTCTCTTTTGGTTGTTCAACTATAACTTGGAGTCGTATGATCTGATTAAGGAACAGATATTCTGTAAATGCAATTCAAATATTCCTGAGTTTGTCACACTTTAGAGTTAACACTTGCTTCTATGGAAGCGGCTGGGAATAAAAAATGGGCAATGTGGACAACCGACAAAGTCAATATTTGTCATTATCATACGAAAAGAAGAGAAATGTCTGCAACTCGAGAAATTGGATTTGTGAGCTGGGCAAAATCGAGTCATAATGTCTTAAGTCAAATGTCTCATTCAAGATTTTCTCTATTAAATGGCCCAGATTCTGCATTTTGTACTGTTCGTTCTCTGAAATGCACTCAAACTCAATTATTAATCATAGTCACAATATTACAGATACTACAGTCAGTTATTTGTTGAAACAGGTATTTTTATTCCTATTAATTTTTTTTATTCCTGTATGTCCATCCTCCTAATCACCTGTCCACTCCACCTCACAATTACCCCCACCTACATCCACCTATCACCATCTCACCTGCCCTTCCCCCAGCCCTACCCCCTAAAGTGGTGTTGGAAAAGCACAGCAGGTCAGGCAGCATCCAAGGAGCAGGAAAATTGGTACAGGACCCACCCAGAAACGGTCCCAGTGCCTGAAGAATCTAAACCCTTCTCTGGTACACCATTTCCCCAGTCACACCTCCAGCTGATCTATCCTCTTATTCCTGCTCTCACTAGCACATGGCACTGTGAGTAAGTCTGACATTATTTTATTTCAGGAGTTACATTTTACTGTATCCCTGATCTCCCTATATCCAGCTTTCAGGACCTCATCCCTTTGTTTAGCGATGTCATTGGTATCGGTGTGTTCCACAACCACTGACTTTACCCACCAGCTCCAGAATGTCCTGCAGCTGCTCCATGATAATCGTGGATTCTGGCACCAGGGAGGTAACATACCATCCTGGATTCATGTCTGTGGCCACAGAAGTGCCTGCCTGTACCCTTGACCATCGAATCCCCTGTCACTATAGCCCTGCCACTGTCTTTCCTCCGGTTCTGTGCAGCAGAGCTATCTGTGGTATCATGAACCTGGCTGTTGCTGATTTCCCGAGAAGCCACTCCACGCATTCACCCCCAACAGAATCCCAAGCAGGATTCAATATCTTTTTGAGAAGTGGATGATCACTGGGGATTCCTGCACTGCCTTCCTGAGCCTTTTATTTGGTTTGATGGTCACCCATTCCCTTTCTGCCTGTGTAACCCTCACCTTGCAGTGTGACGAACTCACTAAATGTGCTGTCAATAACATTCTCAGATGCTCGACAGTGAGTCCACTCATAACTCCAAGTCTGAAAAGCAGTTTCCCCAGTAGCGCAGATGGACACACTTCCTGCACACATAGCCGTCAGGGACAATCAAAGTATCCCTTATTTCCCACATTGTACAAGAGGAGCACCCCACGGGTCTGAGGGCTCCTGTCTCAATGTCTCTCTAGATTCAGCTAATTACTCCCATTAAGAGAATTTAAAAGAGCTTTCAACCTTCCTTCACTTCAAACATTTCCATTATATATCAAAAGCCCCAATCTTTATTTAAGCTGATACGTTATATTTTAAAAACTTACCAAATACTCTGCAGATATCACTTACAAATTGGCTGTTCCCATTGGGACCATGTGAATTTCTCAATGGCCTGAACTAGAGTTTCAGCTTGAACTTCTCCCTGTCTCACCTCCCTCTGTTTTCACCTAACTCCAAAACGCACTCATTGAGTCAAGCAACACTCAGAGCAGCCCTGTCATTTTCACTGTCTGGTCACACCTACACTGCCCTCAGCCTCCTGTCCTGTTCCAATGCATCGCAATGGGGGCTCAGGAACTGCATCTCATCTTTCAGCTCAGCCCTTTGTAACCCCAGAGTCAACATGGACCTCAGCAGTTTCTGGATGAACAGACAGTTGTCAGAACCTGGAACATTCCACCTGAAAATGTGCTGGAATTTGAGTTCACAAAGAATTTTAATGAGAATTTTGCAGGGAGTTGAAAATTAGGGGTTTACAGGTTAACATCATGAAGTGAGTGATTGGGACAAAATCTGACAGTTCCTGCAAAGATACTAGGTATAATCTGGATAAATCTGTGCTCCCACTCAGGCCAAATCGCCCATGGGGGATTCAACCACAAATTTGAACATCTTTCTGCATGTTGCTTCACAAAAGTATTGGAGATATTTTCCCAGAGACAGAACAGACAGCCCTTTCTCCTTCCACAGTAAAATGTTAATGATATCCAGATCCTGATGACTCCGCTGAGTGCAGAAATCTGCTTTTTAGAGATCCTGTCCTCAATTATTCTCATTTAATATCCCATAAAAAGAATTCACAAAACAAATCTCAGCCAGTGCAGGATGAATTGGAAAGACAAATATTTCTCTGATATGTGTCTGATGTATAAATGCTCCTCTTTCAAATCACCCCCCCCACCCCCCCACCCAGGAAGAGGACATGTCCATGCACCTCGCTGTACCGTGCCCCCCCCAAAAAAATGGCGGCCATAACCCAGGACCTATCACTGACTGAGGCCCACAGCCATTTTCCCATTTGCTGGAAACATGGGACCAAATGTTTCTAATTCAGGACTAACACCCTGTACAGACGTGTAAATAAATCCTCCCAGTCTAAACTGAATCATTTTCTCCCGGTTTCCGCTGCCAATCCCCCTTCCCAGTTTCCGGCTCCTGCACACACCAAGGGCCATTCCGGGTCCAGTTACCCTTCCTCAGAACCGATGGCAGCTGGGAAAATTAGACTCCCTACAGTGTGGAAACAGGCCATTCGGTCCAACAAATCCACACTGACCCTCTGAAGGGTATCCCACCCAAACCCATTCCGCAACTCTATTATTCTAAATTTCTCCTGAACAACGCATCTCACCTACACATCCCTGAACACGACGGGAAATTAAGCTTGGCCAATTCACCTAACCTACACATCTTTGGACTGCAGGAGATAGGGGTAAAAGAGTAAATAATAGGTGGGATGGAGCGACCCTTCAACAACATGGCAACATTTACTCATCTCCTCTCCCCGACCTTATCTCAGATCCAACCCTCCAACTCAGCACCGCCCTCAAACTGTCCCATCTGTCCATCTTCCTTCCCAATTATCCTCTCCACCCTCTCACCATTACCGCCACCTGCATTTTCCTATCGCCTTCCCAACTACCTTCCCACCAGCCCTACACACCCATCCTATTATCTGTCCTCTTCCCCTCCCTCACATTCCTGAAGTAGTGCTTAGGCCCAATATGTCAATTCGCCTGCTCCTTGCATACTGCCTGACCTGCTGTGCATATCCAGCGCCACACTTTAACACAAGCTGGAAGAACATCATCTCATCTTGTACCTGGGGACCCTTCAGCCCTCTGGCCTCAATATTGGATTCCATAATTTTAGGTCATAAGTCTCCTACGTACTAGTGTCATGGCCCCCATCCCATAGACCAGGCCCTGTTATTATATCGCCTGCAATTACACACCACCTATGGTTAGTCACTAACAGTCTCCATAAACAGCTATTCACTCTCCCCCAGCCAGATCGTTATCCACTCCTTTGTCAACTGCTCCCATCGCGTTCTTTGGAATCTATCACCCCCTATCATTTACTCCTTAACCCCTACCTTCTGCATATAAACCGACATTGTTTCTCAGGAACAGCAGTTCTGACGAAGGGTCATTGGATCAGAAATGTTCACTTTGACTTCTCTTCACAGATGCTGCCAGACCTGCTGAGCATTTTCAGGATCTTCTGGTTGTTGTTTCTGATTCACAGCATCCGCAATTCCTTTGGTTTTCATTTACTGGGAGTTGGTAATTCAGGTCCAGCAGCCAACAGCGTGTGTTTATCAACCCACCCAGTCCACAAACTCAATTTCTCTCCCAGTCTCTGCTGTCTCTCCCACTCCCTTCACACTCACTGGGTCCCCCCTCACAGTGACATTGCACCTGCACAGCTCATGGTCACGTGTTGGCCTGCTGGCCACACCCCTCATTCACTCCCATTGGCGGGAGGATTACACCAACTCCCCTATTGGTCTGAAGCTGCCATCAATCAGCCAGGTCCCATTGTGACTTGAGTGGTAGGAGGCTGAGGGGTGACCTCAGAGGTTTATAAAATCATGAGGGGCGTGGATGGGATACAGAGACAAGGTCTTTTCCCTGATGTTAGGAAGTCCAGAACGAGGGGGCATAGGTTTAAGGTGAGAGGAGAATGATATAAAAGAGACCCAAGGGGCAACTATTTTCATGTGTGTGTATGGAATCTACTGTTTGTGAAGTGGTGTAACTATACAAGCTGTCACCATCTGAAAGGCAGCTGGATGGGTATATGAATGGGAAGGGCGTAGACTGATATGGGCCAACTGCTGTCAGATAGGACTAGATTAGGTTGGGATATCTGGTCGGTGTGGATGGGTTTGACTAAAGGGTCTGTTTCCTTGCTGTACATGACTGTGTCTCTGCCCTGGGATGAGCTTCATCATTCAGTGAATGGGGCAGTATCACAGAGCACAGGGGCTGGGGGCTATTCAGCCCATTGGGGCTGTACTTTCTTCCTCTGGAGATGCTGCCAATCTGCCCTTACTCCCCTCCCATTTACCAGTAGCCCTCCACATTTATCGTCAAATAGTTAAATTCCAAATCTGTTTTGACAATAACAAAAGCTGCATCCAGATGTGATTCAAACTGTTCCAGATGCTGAGAACCTACTGAGTAAATTAACCTTCACATTTTTAACCTGCATCATTTGCCAATTACCTGAAAGTAGTTACTAAAAATTGTGACAATAATTTCTCTCAGTGTCTCTGTAAATTAAATATCCTGGAAACAAATCTGTTTCTGGTTGAAATCACTGCTTCAGCTTCTCAGCTCCAAGGAGAATTGTCAGGTCTTTTGCGAACTCTCCATAAAAGAGAAATCTATCTTAATTTGAATTTATTAGTGTCATAGAGATGCACAGCACAGAAACAGACACTTCAGTCCAACTCGTCAATGCCGCCCAGATATCCTAAATTAATCTCGTCCCATTTGCCAACACTTTGCCCATATCCTTCGAAGTTTCCTAAACACGTACCCAATCAGATGCCTTTTAAATGTAAATTGTACCAGCCTCCACACTTCCTCAGGCAGCTCATTCCATACACGTACCATATTCAGCTTGAAAACATTGCTCTTTAGATCGCATTTAAATCTTTTCCCTCACACCTCCCGTCTGTGCTCTCTGGTTTTGGACTCCCCTAACCTGGGAATAAGACCCTGGCTGTTCACCCTAACCATGTCCTTCACGATTTATCAACCTCGAAGGTCACCTCTCAGCATCCGATGCTCCAGTGAAAACAGCCCGAGCCTATTCAGCCTCTCTGTATGGGTCAAACCCTCAACCCTGGAAACATCTTTGCACATCTTTTCCGAATCCTTTCAAGTTTTATATCATCATTCCGATAGCAGGGAGATCAGGACTGAAAGCAGAATTCCAGAAATGGCTGAATCAATGTCCTCTACAGCTGCAAAATAATGTCGTAACTCCTATACTCAATGCACAGACCAATAAAGGCAAGTTAACCAAACGCCTTCTTCACCACCCTGCCTATTCCACTTTCAAAGAACTGTGAACCTGCACCTCAACATCTCTTTGTTCAGCAACACTCCCCAGGCCCTTCCCTGATTTGTTTTTCCAAAATGCAGCACCTCACATTTATCTGAATTCCACTCCATCTGCCACTCCTCAGCCCAGTTGATTGAAGTCTCATTGTACTCGGAGGTAACTTTCTTCCCTGTCCACTGCATCTCCAATTTTGGTGTCGATGTAAAGTCACTAATCATAGCTCCTATATTCACATAGAAATCATTTATATAAATGATGAAAAGCAGTGGACCCAACCCCAATCCTTACACCATATTGCTCATCACAGGCCTCCAGTCCGAAAAGCAACCCTTCACCACTATCCTCTGTCTCCAATTTTCCAGCCAATTTTGTATAATTTGTTAACCAGTCTGTTATGTTGAACCTTGTTGAATGTCTTTCTGAAGTCCAAGTTAGTGATTTCCATGCACAAAGCCATGCTGACTATCCCTAATTATTTCTTGCCTTTCCAATTACATCCAAATCCTGTCCCTGAGAAGTCCTTCCAACAACTTGCCTGACTTCAGGCTCACCAGTGTATTGTTCCCTGGACTTTCCTCACCACCTTTCTCAAATAATGGGGCCCGTCTTACAGCACCTCACCTGTGTCTATTGGTGATACAAATATCTCAGCGAGGGGCCCGGCAATCACTTCCCTAACTTCCCACAAAGTTCTGGGACACACCTGATCAGGTCCCAGGGATTTATTCAGCTTTATGTATTATCAGATATCCAGTACCTCATTCTCTGTAATATGGACACTTGTCAAGTTTTCCCGATTTATTTTTCCAAACTGTCTCACTTCCACATCCTCTAAGTAAAAGCTGACATGAAATCCTCCCACCTCCGATGGTTCCATAGACAGCCTTGCTGATCTTGGAGGGTCCCTAATCTCTGCCTGGTTACTCTTTTGTCCTAGGTGTATTTGTCGAATCCCTTTGGGTTCTCCCTTAAACCTATTTCCCAAAGCTATCTCATAGCCCCTTTTAGCCCTCATGGTTTCACTCGACTATACTCCCACTGCCCTTTTACTCCTGGAGGGATTCACGCAAACCCAGCTGTCTGTACCTGCCATATCCCTCCTTCATTTTCTTGACCAGGCCCTCAATTTCTCTCGACAGGCAGCATTCCTTACACCTCCCAGCCTTGGCCTTATCAGGAACATACTGTCTGTGTACTCTCGTTGTTGCAGGCCTATGGATGCAATGGCAGATGAGGACAGAGAAGTAATCATTCTCAGTAAAGAGGTGGTGTTGGGAAAGATAACAGCCTAAAGGTAGATGGGTCGTCTGGCCATGATGGAGTGCATCCCAGGGGACTATAACAGATGGCAGAGGCTAAATAGCAAACGCACTCGTGATAATTCACTAAAATGTGCTGGACTCTGGGACGGTTCTGACAGATTAGATAGCTGCAAATGTGATGCCAATATTTTAAAATGGACCTGTTCGCATAACTTCTGTCGTGGGGGAAATGCTCGATCTCGCAAGGAAGAAATAGTGAGCTATCTGGGTAGAAATTGTCTCAGAGCAGACACAGCATCGATTCATGAAAGGTAGACAACACTAAGCTGAGTGGTAGAGCAATGTGTGCCGAGGCCAATGTAAGTCTGCAGTGGGATACGGATAGCTTAAGTGAGTGGGTCAGGGTCGAACAGATGGAGGACAATGTTGGGAAATGTGAGGTCATCCATTTTGGTCGGACTAACAGCTAACTGATGAAATGGTGAAAACTTGCAGCAGGCTGCTGTACAGAGGGAGCTGGGTTTCCTTGTGCATGAATCAGAGGAAGGTGGTTTGCAGGTGCAGCAGGTAAATAAGACAGTGAAGGGAATATTGTCCTTCATTGCTAGAGGGATGGTTATGCTGCAGCTGTACAGGGTGCTGGAGGGGCCACACCTGGAGTACTGTGTACAGGTTTGGTCTCCTTACTTCAGGAAGGATGGACTGGCACTGGAGAGGGTGCAGAGGAGGATCACTAGTTTGAGTCAGGATTTCAGAGGGTTGACGTATGCGAAGAGATTGAGAAAACTAGTTCTATACTCATCGGAATTTCGAAGTATGGGGGGTTGGATAGGAAAACAATTGAATTTATGAAGGGAGTAGATAAACTAGAAGCAGGGAGGTGATTTCCACTGGGGACGGAGCAAACTAGGGAGCAGAGAGTCAAAATAAGGGGATATCAGATTTAGGACTGAGTTCAGGATGGACTTCTTCAGATAAATCTGTGAATCTGTGGAATTTGCTGCTGAGTGCAGCAGTTGACGTTATCAACTTGACTATCGTTAGGTCAAAAGGTAGATTTATGAAAAGGAAAGGAATTAAGGGTTATGGTGAGAGAACAGGAAAGTGGAGCTGAGGCCATTAAAAGATCAGCCCTGGTCTTATTGAATGGCAGAGCAGGCTCGAGGGGCCAGGTAGCCTACTCCTGCTCCTATTCCTTCTGTTCTTATGTTCCCACTTTCGAGCTGTCCCTTTACCTGGGAATAGCAAAGAAATATTGAAAGTTCTCGCCTTGTACCGTCAAAATTCGCCTTTGTCCAATTTAGAACACCGTTTAGATCTGGTTTATTATTTTCTGTAACTATTTTAAAACTAGCAGAATTATCAGAGAATCCTGAGAGTGTGGAAGCAGGCCATTCGGCCCATCACATCCACACTGACCCTCAAAGCCTCCTACCTTAAACCTGTAACGCTGCATTCCCCGTGGCTAATCCACCTAGCCTGCACATCCCTGAATAATATGGGCAATTCAGCCTGGAATATCCACCCAACCTGCATATCTTTAGATAGTGGGAGGAAACAACAGCAAACAGACGAATCCCTCGCAGGTAATAACAACAAGGTGATCATCCCTTTCTTATTTCCCAGGTCAACCTAAATAACTTCGCTGGACGTAATCTCAGAATATCCTCCCTCAGCACAACTGTAATGCTACCCCTAATCAAAAAGGCCACTCCACCTCCTCTCATGTCCCCCTTTCTATCCTTCTTCTTGCATCGATACCCTGGAACATTACGCTGCCAGTCCTACCCATCTCTGAGCAACGTTTCTGTAATACTCATGATATCCCAGTGCCACATTCAAAACCATACCCTGAGCCCATCTGCCTTCCCTGTCAGGCCTCTTGTTTTGAAGTCAATGCAGTGTAACTTGTCAGTTCTACCTGGTTCTGTGCCTTGCCCTTGCCTGCCTTGACTGCCTGACTTCTGAACTGTACCAGCCTCAGACTTACCTCTTTTCTCACTATCTCTTTGAGTTTACCCACACTCCCTCACTGGTTTAATGACTCCTGAGTAGCACGAGCAAATCTTATTGCCTGGATATCAGACACCTTCCAATTCAGGTACAATCCATCCATCTTATGCACATCAACTCTACTCAAGAGAAGATTACAATGATCAAAAGATGTGAATCCTTCTGCCCTACACCAGCTCCTTAGCCAATCATTCATCTCCTCCATCCTGCTATTCCTAGTCTCATGAGCATGTAGTACCTGGAGTAATCCACATATTATGACCGAGGACCTGGTTTATTATATTCCAGGCTAATTTGCTATATTCTCTCATCAGGACTTTATCTTTTCCCCTTCTTATGTCATTGGTACCAATGTACAATGACCTCCCACTGGTCATTCTTTCCTTTGAGAATATTCTACTACCTGTCCGAAACATCCTTGACCCTGGCACCAGGGAGGTACCACCCATTCTGATGTCTCACTGTCAGCTGCAGAAACAGCAGTCTGTGCCCGACTAGAAAGTCCCTTATCATCCTTGAGCGTTTGGAATCTGATCTACCTCTCAGTATAGTGGAGCCAATCTCAGTACCAGTAACTTGGCTGTCAGTGCAACATTCCCTGAAAGTCTATGACAACCTATATTATCCAAAACAGTAAACTTGTTTGAGATGGGGAGAGCCACAGGAGACTCATGGCTGAAAAAATGTGTTGCTGGAAAAGCGCAGCAGGTCAGGCAGCATTGAAGGAGCAGGAGAATCGACGTTTCGGGCAGAATCCCTTTTCTAGCAAAACATTTTTCAGCTCTGATCTCCAGAATCTGCAGTCCTCACTTTCTCCACAGGAGACTCATGCTCTACCTACCTCCCTCTCCTACCTTTCCGAGAGGTAACCCATCTACCTGACTGTATTTTCAGGTTTCCGGCCTGAAACTGCCACCTATCACACACCCTGACTCTTGTAAATTCTTCATTACCAGTAAGCACTCCTCCCTCTGATCCATGTGATCCAAGAGGATTTGCATCACTTCCTGCAGGCTATCCTCAGGATCATTCAAACTCCCCCTACTCTCCTCCAGGAAGTGCACATCACTGTACGAATGGCCGTCTCTGCACCTTAATCTGTAGACCCAGAAAAAGGGCAGAGTCTTACAGCTTTACAAAAGACTACTCTCGAATACATTAGAGCCTGTAATTTATATTTAAAACATTCAACCAAAAGATCATAACAGAGGCACTTAAACTAGTAAGCACTCACCCTACTGAATGTTGCGGATTTTAAAAAGTAAAGCAGAGTAAGATTTCCCTTTTAAGAAACCCACTGAGCTGATCCCCGGCTGCGAGTCACAGACATACAGCACGGAAACAGACCCTTCAGTCAAACTCGTCCATACCAACCAGATATCCGAACCTCATCTCGTCCCATTTGCCAGCACTTGGTCGATATCCCTCCAAACCCTTCCTATTCATATACCCATCCAGATGCCTAATAAATGTTGCAATTGTAGCAGCCTTCACAACTCCCTCTGGCAGCTCATTCCATAAATGCAACACCGTCGCATGAAAATGTTGCCCGTTAGGTACTTTTTATGTCTTTCCCCTCTCACGCTAAATCTATGCCCTCTAGTTCTAGACTCCCTCACTCCAGTGAAAATACCTTGTCTATCTGATCCATGCTCATGATTTTATAAACCTCTGAGATCACTCCTCAGCCTCTGACACTCCAGGGAAAACAGCCCCAGCCTGTACAGCCTCTCCCTATATCTCAAACCCTCCAACCCTGGCAATATCCTTATAAATCTTTTGTGAACCTTTCAAGTTACACAACATCCTTGTGCTCGGTGGAGAACAGAATTGTGCACAATATTGCAAGAGTGGCCAAACCAATGTCCTCAACAGCTGCAACATGACCTCCCAACTCTCTTACTCAATACTCTGACCAATAAAGGAAATCATACCAAACACCTTCACTATCATATCTACCTGCACCTCTACTTTCAAGAAGCTGTGAACCTGCACAACAAGGTCTCTTTGTTCAGCAACACTCCCCAGGACCTGACCATGATGTGTATCAGTCCTGCGAAGCTTCGCTTTTCCAAAATGCAGCACCTCGCACTTATCTGAATTGAACTCCATCTGCCACTCCTCAGCCCATTTGCCCATCTGATCAAAATCCCATTGAAATCTGAGGTAACCTTCTTCACTGTCCACTACATCTCCAATTTTGGTGCCATCTACAATCTTACTAACTACACCTCCTGTGTTCATATCCAATTCATTTATATAAATGATGAGAAGTAGTGGACCCAGCACCGATCCTTGTGGCACTCCACTAGTCCCAGGCCTCCAGTCTGAAAAATAATCATCCATCACCACCACCCTCTGTCTTCTGCCTTTGAGCCAGTTCTATATCCAGATGGCTACTTCCGGGAGATCTAACCTTGCTAACCAGTCTCCCATGGGGAACCTTGTTGAACGCCTTACTGAAGTCCATATAGATCACATCTACTACTCTTCTCTCATCAATCCTCTTTGTTACTTCTTAAAAACCAGATCAAGTACGTGACATGATTTCCCATGCAGAAAGTTATGCTGACTATCCCTAATCAGTCTGTGCTTTTCCAAATACACGCAAATCCTGTGGCTTCGGGCTCCCTCCAAAACCTAGTCTAGCACAGCATCTGTAGTTCCCGAGCTTGTCCAAACCACCTTCGTTAAACAGTAGCACCATATTAACCAACTCGCAGTCTTCTGGCATCTCAGCTATGACTATCAATAATACAAAAATCTCAGCAAGAGGCCCAGAAATCACTTCCCTTGCTTTCTACAGAATTTTTGGATACACCTGATCAAAGCCTGGAGATTGATCCACCTTTATACGTTTCCAATATCCAGTACTTTGTATTATGGACAATTTTCAAGATGTCACCATTTATTTCCCCACATTGTACATCTCCCATGTCCTTCTCCACAGTAAATACTGATGCAAAATATTGCATCTTGATAAAACAAACAAGGGCAGGAGTTACACTCATTAAAAGTAAGGCTTTGAGAAGTGATATGGAACAAAGAGACCAAGGGGTTCAGGTCTTCTTAGTCTGTGTCACATGTAGACAGGGTGGTTAAGAAGGTGGTTAGCACACTTACCTTCATTGCTCAGACCTCTGAGTACCGGAGTTGGGAATTTAGGTTGAGGCTGTACAGGATGTTGGGGAGGCCTCTTCTGGAATACTGTGTCTAGTTCTGGTTGTGCTGTGATAGGAAGGATATTATTAAATTGGAGCGGATTCGGAAGAGACTAACCTGGATGTTGCCATGAATGGAGGGATTGTGTCACAAGGAGAAGCTGGATAGGCTGGGATGCTTTTTCACTAGAGCGTCGGAGGTTAAGGGATGACCTTAGAGGTTTATAAAACCATGAAGCGTGTAGACAAGGTGAATGGCCGGGGGTGGAGGGGTGGAATTCAAAACCTGGGTGCATACAATTTGAAAATAGATGAGAAAGGTTTGAAAAGTAAATTGGGGATTTGTTTTTACTTTTACATGTGTGAAGTGAACTCCCAGAAAAAGAAGCAGCTGTGAGTACAATTACAATGTTTAAAAGACATTTAGACAAGTCCATAAACAGGAAATGTTTGGATGAATGTGGACCAAGCGGAGGGAGGTGCGATTAGATTTGTTGGGAATTATGGTCGACACGGAATGGTTTAACCACAGGGTCTGTCTCTGTTCTGTATCACTTTATGACGCTATCTCTGTGAATTCCTCCATGCTCACAACTCCTCAGATCACTGTCACCTCATCCAGACTAAACTCTTCCTTATCTCTAGAAATCCTCTCTAGCCTCAGAACCATCACTATCTCTGGTATCACAAACATCTCAATCTCTGTAACATCCTCCAATCTCCTCCTGTCTCATCACCCTCACGATCTCTAATCTTGACAACCCCCACAAATCTGTCCTTCTCCACAGTAAACACTGATGCCACACGTTTAGTATCCCCCCAAAACCCCATCTCCTGCATCTTCACACATAGGCTGCCTTGCTGATCTTTGAGGTGGCCTATTCTCTCTCTAGTGACCCATTTGCTCTTAATGTATTTCTAAAAACCCTTTCCCTATTCGCCAAAGCGGTGTCCTATCCCCTTTTTGCCTTACTAATTTTACTCTTAAGTATACTCCTCTTGCCTTTATACGCAAAGGATATTTGTGATTTGTTGGATTGGAATAAATGCAAAATATTACATCTTGGTAAAACAAACGAGGGCAGGACTTACACTGATTAAAAGTTGGGCCTCGGATAGTGATATGGAACAAAGAGACCGAGGGGTTCAGATCTTTGAAGTATGTGTCACATGCAGACAGGGTGGTTCAGAAGGGCTTTAAAGTTGTACAGGATGTTGGTGAGGCCTCTTCTGGAATACTGTGTCTAGTTCTGGTTGTGCTGTTATACGAAGGATATTATTAAATTGGAGCAGGTTCAGAATAGATTTACCAGGATGGTGATGGGAATGGATGGTTTGAGTTATAAGCAGAGTCTGGATAGGCTGGGTCCTTTTTAACTGGAGCACAGGAGGCTGAGGGGTGACCTTATTAGAGGTTTATAAAATCCTGAAGAGTTTCGGTAATGTGAACAGCAGGTGCCATTTCTAGGAGGGGGCGCGATTCAAGATTGGGGACATACGTTTCTCACGTTAAAAAGTAAGGCTTTCAAAAGAAGTTCGGGATTTTATTTTTTGTTTTTGCACAAAGAGTGGTTCACATGTGGAATAAACTTGCAAAGGACGTGGTAGATGTGAATACAATTACAATTTCAGGGTGGCACTGTGGCTCAATGGTTAGCAATGCCACCTCTCAGCGCCAGGGACACAGGCTCAATTCCTGTATTGGGTGACTGTCCATGTGGAGTTTGCATATTCTTCCCCATGACAGCGCGGGTTCCTCCAGGTGCTGCCGTTTCCTCCCACAATCCACAGATGTACAGGGTAGGTGAACTGGCCGTGCTCAATTGCCCATAGTGTTCAGGGATGATAGGGTTGAGTGAATTAGTCAGGGGTAAATATAGAGCAAAAGGGCAGGGGAATGGGATTCTAATAGGAAAAAAACATTTGGACCCGTATATCAATAGGGAATGCCAGGATGGACTTGGACCAAGTGGAGGCAGGTGCGATTAGTTCAGTTCGAATTTATGGTCGACACGGACTGGTTGGACCACAGGGTCTGTGTCGATGCTGTGTAACTTTATGACTCGTTATCTCTGTAAATTCCTCTCTGCTTGGAACTCTCCCGATCAGTGCCACCTCATCCAGCCTTACAAATCTTCCTCATCTCTATAATTCCACTCCAGCCTCAAAATCCAAAAACCTCTATCACAAAATATCTCGATCTCTGTAACATCCTCCATCCTCACAATCCTTTCCAACTTGCATCTCCTCCAGCTTCATTATCCTCCCCATGTCTAATCCCCTCCAGTCTCTCAAAGCTCTGCTATATGTGCCTTTCTTTATTTCCAGCTTTCAGGATGCCCAATGTTTATTTCTCACTTGATGATGGCCCTTTCCAATTCCTGCGCTGAGCTTCTGAATTTCCTCTTAAACCTCTGCGTCTCACTTTCCTCCCAAAAACATTAACCAATCACGTGTCATCTATTCTAGTATCACCTTTTCTGACCTGATGTCCAATGGAGCCTGTCATATTCCTATAATAAACATCTCAGCGGTCCACAGAACAGAAAAACGCTCTGGTGGTCAATCGAGTCTGTGAGAAAAAAAACTACCACCGAAGTATCCTCATCTATTTTCCAGTACTTGTGGAAAAGTGTCATCTATCATGGCATAGCAAGTGCACACTAAATACATCTCAAATGTTTTGGGGATTTGTGTCTCCCACCCTCACAGACAGTGAGGTTTAGTGCAACTGTTGTTCGATGATGACATCACCCACAGGAACACAGAGCAGCTGGGTCTGTGCAAACCAGAGGTCGCCCATACATTGGGAAGGATGGCAGGGTCCCTGAGAGGGGGCACAGGAGAGTTACCAGGATGGCTCAAGGAATGGGGGATTTTAGTTGCAGGGACATGGGTGTTGTTAATACAGATCAAGAATATCCATCTATAATAGATGGACTCTCATTCTCAACCTCTCCCCTTGCCTGGGCTGTGGTTACCTTCAGGTTAAACCACCACCAGACATCTCTCCCTAATGAGAGAGCAGCCCTATGGTCTGGTAGGACAATGCTGACTTTACCTTTTAGACAGTGATGCCACTGTGCATCGGGGGTGAAGAGAGGGAATGCTGAAGGTGGTGGATGGGACACCACTCAGGCACAGTGCTTTGTCCTGGAGGATGTTCGCTTTCTTTTATACTGTTGAGGGCTGCACTGATGAAGGCAAGTGGAGAATGTTCCAACACGATCCTGATGTGTGCCTTATAGAGAGCAAACAGACACTGGGGCCGGGGTTTGGGAAACTTAGGTGTTCTCCTTGTAGCAAAGGGAATTGAGGGGAGCTGAGAGACAAGTGCTTACAAAACATATACAGTAGGATGTTAAACCTTGCACTCATCAACTCATCATAAATGGATTACTGGACACATATTGAAGATTTCGGGGAGATCTATTGACAGGACGGTTTGATTCAAAGGAGAATTTTTATGCAGAAAATGGAATTGAGCTGGAACAAAATACTCCCACACAGTGCAAATATCCAGGTCCTGATGAATGGAGTAATTCAATCAGAGTTTGGCGTTACAATTACTGAGATTCCCATCTGAATATCAGATTAGATTAGATTATTTACAGTGTGGAAACAGGCCCTTCGGCCCAACAAGTCCACACCGCACCCGCCGAAGCGCAACCCACCCATACCCCTACATTTACCCCTTACCTAACACTACGGGCAATTTAGCATGGCCAATTCACCTGACCAGCACATCTTTGGAGTGTGGGAGGAAACCGGAGCACCCGGAGGAAACCCACGCAGACACGGGGAGAACGTGCAAACTCCACACAGAGAGTCGCCTGAGGCGGGAAATGAACCCGGATCTCTGGCGCTTTGAGGCAGCAGTGCTAACCACTGTGCCACCGTGCTGCCCACTAATATCCAACTGTAGTATCCTGTAATACAAGTTTATAACATCTGTCACTGTCAGGTCAGGTGAGAAACTCACACCATCCCTTCCTCCTGGTCCAGGATGACTGTACACATTACCCCTTGTGGAGACCAGCAGTCAGTTCAGGGGGAAATCTATGTGGGTTTCTTTGAGTTTCCACCTTGGGAGTTCATGTGACCGAACAGGGCAGATCTTTGACACATGGGACAGAATGTTCCAAGAGTCAGTGAGATGTGGAGAGCAGGATGTCCTTCCTTTTCTTTCCTTCCGTGCTGCCACTGTGCCTCATCAATAAGACATGGGGGGTGAAAGTCTCATGCAGCTCGATGGGCAAGTTGTCTCCATTCTGACCAATGGGCAGCAAGATCCTCCCAGTCACTCCAAAGAGTCTCTCTGAAAACACAGCAACTCAGCATGCTTCCCACTGTCCGGTGCTCCCTGGAAAGATTTAGAAGAATGAGGGGGGAATCTCCTAGAAAATGTAGAACAGTAAACTTCCAAAAGGATTATAAACAGTTTACAGAGAGGGATTCGGAGAAGTGGACAAGTTGGTAAATGGAGCATAACTTGGGATAATGTGAAGTTGTTCATTTTGGAGGAGGTAATAAAAGAACAGAGGACTATTTAAATGGTGGAAACTGTAGAAAGCTGCAACACAAAAGAGACCAGGGGGTAACTGTGCAGGAAACACAGAAAGCTAGAACACAGTTACAACAGGTCATCAGGAAGGGGAATGGAATATTATTCCTGATTTCAGGGGATTTGCAGTATAAGAGTTTGGAGTATATACCTGAGAGCTACTTTATACAGTGCGAGTGAACCACATATGGAGTAATGAGAGAAGGTTTGGTCCCTTTATTTAAGGAAATACATCACTTCATCGGAAGCATTCAGAGAAGATTTACTGGGATGATCCCTGGTTTGCAGGGATTATCTTTTAAGAAAAGGCTGAAGAAGTTGGGACTTGACTCATTGGATTTGGGGGAGAATGAGAGGGGATCTTATTGAAACATATAGACTTATTAAGGGGTATGTCAGGGTAAATACTGAGAGGATGTGTCCCATCATGAGGGAACCTGGAACCAGATTCTGGATCAGTTCCAGAATCAAGGGTTCTGTTTTAGATTTGTCAACTTTAATGCAACACAGACATGGGTAAGGGGTTTCAGTAGCAATGGAGCTGGGGTGAGGTGAAGAAAAGCAACATTTTAGAGATTGGAATTCCTGGTGTTTGCAATTGTGTAGATGTCTGATCAGGAGGTCACCTTGGGGTCAGAATATGAGAGCAATATTGTGAAGTTCTGCCTCAGGCATTTCCCAGTGAGAGGGAGGGGCTCAGCAGTAAGGGAAAGGAATTTGTAACAGCAACTGAAGGCAATGGGTTTAACCATTGCAGTGTTTCATTGGAGGAAATTGCAGCCAATCGAGTTGTAGGCGTTTGGTAAGCAGTTTGATGAATGGGTAACAGTGGAGCAATGGAGAGGGATGATAGGGAGAGAGAGCTGGGCATTGTCAGTGTACATGTGAAACCAATACGATGTCACCTCCTGGCAGTGTGTAGGGGAGATACAGGAGGGAACAAAGATAGATCCTGGATGGACACCACATATGAGGAATTCAGAAAGGAAAGGGAGAGTGGAGATGGAGCAGGATTTTCCAACAACTGAGAGGTCAAATATTAGTTCTTTGCAGAATTGGAAAGAAGGACATAACCAGAAAAGACAGACAGAACAAGGAACAATATTTGTGAATTGGTGAGGGGGAGTGATGAGGAAGGGCCCGACTCCATAACTGCTATTTCTACATCAGTGACATCACCCAACTCCACCCTAGTCTCAGCTCATTTACTGAAATACTCATCCAGCCCTGTGTTATCTCCAGACTTCGTTATCCAAACACAGTCCTGGCCAGCCTCCCACATTCAACTTACATATAGGCTCAAGAGTATCTAAAACCCTATTGCCCATAGTGCTCACTTGTACCAAAACTTGTTGATCCATCAAAAGGCTCCTATTAACAAGCAACAATTTAAAATTCTCTCCCTTGATGTAATTCCTGGCTGTGAACATCCCTGTCTCCCTGCATCACACAACCTGAGAGATCTCGACAACTCATTTTCTTTCAGACTCCCAAAGATTCATTTACTCATTGCTTCACCGGTCTGGCTGTTTTGACACGGTCAAGGGAACACTGTCTGGAATTCGCACCCTGACCCTCTCAGACCTGCTTTCATCCTTTAAGGTATTCCTGAAAACCTGCTTATTTGGCAATACTTTTGATCACCTGACCCAATATCCCCATCAGAATGGGGATATGTCAGAAATTTTTAATTTCTGTGAAATTATAAAAATGATAAAAATACAAACTGTTGTTGATTTGCACACACATTGTCAACTCTTCACTGTCGCTGAGTGAATAATCTGCAACATCTCTTACCCAAATTAGTTGTGGGAGCACATTCACCACACGAGCTGCAGCTGGACAAGCAAGTCAAACATCACCCTCTCCACAGGCAATGGGACTCTGGCATTAATCACTGGTGTCTGTGGAGGGAGAAACACATAGTTGATATTTCAGGGAGTGCTAAATGCATTACAGGAAGTGAGAATGTTGCAGAATTTGATGGTCAGAAATGGAAGGAAAATGCACTCTTTTGTTGAAAAAAAGAAGAATTATTCACTGGCAAAGATACTGTGGAAAATTTAGTCCGTTGAGAGAGCAGCACATTGTCAGGGGTTGGGCAGCAGAGGAAAATTAACTAACAAAATGTCTTTGAAAGTAACAATAAAACACTAAACAAGCCAAACTGCCTGTGCCCAAAGACTTTAACTCCCCTTCCCGCTCCACCAAAGATATGCAGGTCCTGGGCCACCTCCACCGCCAAATCCCAGGCATCTGATGCCTGGATGAAGAACGCCTCATCATCTGTGTTCAGATCCTCCAACCACATGGGATCAATGTGGATTTCACCAGTTTCCTCATTTCCACTCCCCCCACCTTATCCCAGATCCAGCCTTCCAACTCGGCACTGCCCTTTTGACCTGTCCTACGTTTCCATCTTCCTTTCCACCAATCGGCTGCTGCCTGACCTGCTGTGCTTTTCCAGCATCACACTCTTTGACATTGAAAACATCCTGACTCTGACACTGTGTAAATCCTGCCCTATCACTCCCTGCCAAGGAAGGCTGCGCATGCGTCCCCCTACAGCTTGTCCCTCTCAAAGTTGGCGGCCACACACATGTCCCACGGATCACTGCCCCCAATAAAGATGGCGGTGATCACTCACACCTTTCACCATTTGAAGCATTTTGCCATTTGCCACAAACACAGGCCTGGGATTTTCTAATTTGTGTTTTCCGATGTGCACTAAATTCTGTAAAACGTCTCAGCCCGTTCCATTAAAATTTCCTTCCCTTCCTGGTCAATATGTCTTTCCTTATCCCAGATCCAGAAGCTTATCACGTGGGTGAGTGTAGCCACGCCCCTCATTCACTCAGACCAACCGGCACGACCTTGTCTTCCAGCCCTGTGCCCATCCTCTTATTGGTCCTGCACTGAGATCAATCACCAGAGGCCCTTTGTGGGCTGGAGCATGCTCAGTGCTTCCTGATTTTGCTGCTGTTCATCAGGAAAAAGAGAGAGTGTTCATTCCTGTTTCTCCTAATGTCAGACATTAACAACAACGAACTACATTGTATGGAGCCTTTCACACTGACAATTCTGCTAAAGTGCTTCACGAATGCTGGAAACATTGATTAAAGAGAACAACTTTAAGATACATCTTTGAGGAGGAGTACAGAGGGGGTTGGGAAGGATATTGAAGAGGTTTTTAGATCAGACAAACCGTCTAAAGAGCAACCCACCCAGACCCATTCCCCTACATCTAACACGACGGGCAATTTAGCGTGGCTAATTCACCTAACCTGTACATTTTTGGACTGTGGGAGGAAACCGGAGCACCCGGAGGAAACCCACGCAGACACTGGGAGAATGTGCAAACTCCACACAGACAGTTGCCTGAGGTGGGAATAGAACCCGGGTCTCTGGCACTGAGAGGCAGCAGTGCTAACCACTGTGCCACCGTGCCGCCCATCTGCAGCTGTCCTCTGCAGCTCCAATCATGGAGTGATGTCTGTGGGAAACAGCTTACAACGGAGACAGTTCGTGGCTAACCATAGTTTAACAACCCCATGTCCTCGCCCCCCTACCCCACACCCCAGGCCTTGTTCTCACAGCCTGCCATTACATACTACCAATGGTTAACCACTAACAGTCTCCAGTAACAGCTCGTCACCCTCCCCCAGCCAGATCATTATCGATTCCTTTATCCAGCCCTTCTTCTTGCTCTATCCCCACCTATCCTTTAATCCTTACATCCTCCCCTAAACCCTACCTGCTGCATATAAACCAACTTTTTTTCTCTCAGTATCAGTTCTGAGGAAGGGACACTGGGTCTGAAACTTTAACTGATTTCTCTTTACAGATGCTGCCAGACCTGCTGAGTTTTTCCAGAACCTCCTGGTTGTTGTTTCTGATTTACATCTTCCGCAGTTCTTTTGGTTTTAATTTCCCGGGAGTTTGTAATTCAGGTCCCACAGCCTCTGTCCCAGTCTCTGCTATCTCTCCCAACCCCACCCAGTGACACTGCACCTGCACAGCTCATGGACATGTGTCATCTTGCTGGCCACACACCTCATTCACTCCTATTGGCTGCAGGACCACACAGACTCTCCTCCCATTGGTCTGGAGCTGCCGTCAATTAGCCAGGCCCCATTGTGATGAGAGTGGAGGGCTCATCCCTCTCTCTGCCCTGGGATGAGCTTCATCATTCACAGTGAATGGGGCAGTATCACAGATACACACATCACAGGGCCTGGGGGCTATTCAGCCAATTGGGGCTGTCCTCTCTCCCTCTGGAGATGCTGCAAATCTGTCCCAATTCCCCTTCTATTTGCCCACAGCCCCCCAAATCTTTCCTTAAAAATTAAAATTCCAAGTCTCTTTCAGAATGCCTGCTGAATCTGTGTCGTTCAGACTGTTCCAGATGCTCAGAACTTACTGAGTAAAATAGTGTTCACATTTTCACTTTGTATTATTTGCCAATTACTTGAAAGTAGTTACTAAAAGTTGTGACAGTGTTAACAATTCCTCTCTCTCCACAAATTCAAGACCTTGGAACCAAATCTGCACCAGGTCAAAATCACTGCTTCACCTTCTCAGCTCCAAGGACAATTATCGGTGCTGCAGCTTGCTCTCCACAAAAGAGGAACGCATCTTAGTTTATTAACGTCATAGACATATACAGCACAGAAACAGAACTTCGGTCCAATTCGTCCATGCCAACTAGGAATCCTAAACTACTGGAGTCCCATTTGCCAGCTATTGGCCTGCATCCATCAAAACCCTTCCTGTTCACGTACCTAATCGGATGCCTTTTAAATGTTGTGATTTTATCAGCCTCCACTACTGCATCTGGCAGCTCATTCCATACACACACCACACTCAGCTTGAAAACGTTGCCCTTAGATTCCTTTTAAATCGTTGCCCTCTCAACCATGTGCTCTAGTTTTGGACCCACCTAACCTCAGGAAAAAGAACCCCGGCTGCTCACCTTATCCATGCCCCTCGTGATTTTATAAATCTCCATGAAGTCACCTCTCAGTCTTGGACTCTCCAGGGAAATTAACCCCAGCCTATTCAACCTCTCCCTGTAGCCCAAATCCTCCAATCCTGGCAGCATTTTTGTAAATCTTGCCCGAACCTTTTCACGTTTCACAACATCCTTCCCAGAACAGGGAAAATCAAACTGAAAACAGAATTCGAGAAGTGGCTTAATCAATGTCTTTTAAATGTTGTAATTGTACTAGCCTCCACCCCTTCCCTTGGCAGCTCACTCCAAACATGCACTGCCCTCAAACTGTCCAACTCTGGCAAAGTCCTTGCAAACATTTTCTGAAATGTTTCAAGTTTCACAACATCATTCCTGGAACAGGGAAATTGGAACTGAAAACGGAATTCCAGAAGAGCCTTAATCAATGTCTCGTACAGCCACAACATGACGGAGAGCATAACAAACGCTGCATTCACTCCCTTGCCTACCTGTGACTCTACTTTCAAGGAACTATGAACCTGCACTCCAAGGTCTCTTTGTTCAGCAACACTGCCCAGGACCTTACCAGTAAGTGTATTAAGTCCTGCCCTGATTTGCCTTTCCAAAATCCAACAGCTAACATTTATCTAAATTGAACTCTATCTGCCATTCCTTGCTCCACTGGCCCATCTGATCAAGATCCTGTTGTATTCTGAACTAACCTTCTTCGCTGTCCACTACACCTCCAATTTTGGTGTCTTGTGTAAAGCTACTAACCATATCTCAAATATTCACACCCAAGTCATTTATTTAAGGACCCAATAATCGATCCTTGTAGCACACTGCTGCTCACAGGCCTCCAGTCCACAAAGCAAACCTCCATCATCACCCTCTGTCTCCTACCATCAAGCCAGTTTTGAACCCAAGTGGCTTGTTCTCCCTGCATTCCATATTATGTACTGGATTAGTGGTGCTGGAAGAGCACAGCAGTTCAGGCAGCATCCAACGAGCAGCGAAATCGACGTTTTCGCTGCTCGTTGGATGCTGCCTGAACTGCTGTGCTCTTCCAGCACCACTAATCCAGTATTTGGTTTTCAGCATCTGCAGTCATTGTTTTTACCTTCCATATTATCTAACCCTGCTAACCAGTCTGCTTTGTGGAACCTTGCTGAATGTCCATATAAACAACGTTCACCGCCTGGCTTAATCAATTTTCTTTGTTACTTCAAAACACTCACTCAAGTTAGTGAGACACGATTGTGCACGTACAAAACCACATTGACAACAGTCAATGATTATTCCTTACTTTTCCAAATAGATGGATATCCTGTCCCTCAGAATCCCTTCCAACAACTTGCCTGCCACTGACTTCAGGCTCACTATTCTCTTGTTCCATGGCCTCTCCTTACCACCTTTTTAAAATAATGGCACCTCACCTGTCGCTATCAATGATACAAATACCTCAGGAGAGGCCCAACAATCAAATCCCTAGATTTCCAGAAAGTTCCGGGATACATCTGATCAGGTCCCAGGGCTTTATCTACCTTGATGTGATTCAAGACATCCAGTAACACCTCCAATGTAACACGGATACTTTTCAAGTTCTCTCTGTTTATTTCTCCAACCTCTCGAGATTCCATATCTTTCTCCAGTAAAAATGACGTGAAATATTCGCATATCTTTCCCACCCCCCCGGTGGTTCCATAGACAGCCTCGTTAATCTTTAAGGGGTCCTATTCTCTGGTCCAGTTCATCTTTTGTCTGTGATATATTTGTTTAATCTCTTTGGATTCTACTTAAACCATTCCCTGAAGCTATTTCATGTCAAACAGCATCAGCAGCAATCAACAGAGCTAAATGATCCCACAACCAATGGAACAGATCGGAGCTCTGCAGTTCAGCCACACCCAGTTGTGAACGGTGATGGACAATTAAACAACTCACTGGAGGAAGCATCACAGATATTCCCACCCTTACCGATGGAGGGGTCTCACACGCCCACGCACCAGATAAGATGACAGCATTTGCAGCAATCTGCAGCCAGAAGTGCAAAGTGGGATGATCCATCTTAGCCTTCTCCAGTGGTTTCTAACATCACAGATGTGAGTTTTAAGCCAGTATGATTCAGTGTGAATAACATCAAGAAATGGTTAAGTAGTGCAAAGGCTACGGGCCCTACCAATATTCTGCCAATAATACTGATGGTTTGAGCTCCAGAACTTGCCACCCACCGAGCCAAGTACCGCTCCAGCACTGGCATCTACCGACAATGTGGAACATTGCCCAGGGATGTTCAACACAAAAACACAGGGCAACCCAACCCAGGCAATTTCCATCTATCAGTCCACACTCGATCAGCAGTAAAGTGATGGAAGATGTCATCAACAGGGCTACCAAGCAGCAGCTGCTCAGCAACAGCCAGCTGAGTGACACTCATTTTAGGCACCACCAGGGCCACTCAGCTCCCGATTGTGTTACCGCCCTGATTCACAATCTGACAACCAGCTGAATCCCAGAGGCGAGGTGAGGGTGACAGCCCAGTCCCACTCCAAGACTACGATTTCTAGTTGTGTCTACCCTTGTCTCAGCTCACATACTTTCATCTACCTTGTGTTATTTCCAGACTTCAGTATCCAAACACACTCCTGGCCAGCTTCCCACATTCAATCTCCCTGTAATTTTAAGAAAAACTAAATCTCTGCTGCCCAAGTACTCCCTCGTACCAAAACTTGTTGATCCATCAAAAGGCTCCTATTCATAATCAACAACATAGAGCCACACAGATGTACAGCATGGAAACAGACCCTTCAATCCAACCCGTCCATGCCGACCAGATATTCCAACCCAATCTAGTCTCACCTGCCAGCATCCGGCCCACATCCCTCAATTTAAAATTCTGACCCTTGATTTAATTCCTGGTTGTGACCATCCCTAGCTCGCTGCATCACACATCCTTGAAGACCTCGACAACCCATTCTGTTCGAGACTCCCAATGATCTGTTAATTCATTACTTCACCTGTGTGGCTGCTTTTACAGTTGCCAAAGCAACATTTTCTGAAATTCACAGCCAAAACCTCACAGGTCTGCTTTCCTCCTTTAAGACATTCCTCAAAGCCTGCTTATTTGGCAATGCTTTTGGTCACCTGACCTAATATCATCCTTCTCTGGCCTCATGTCTAAAGTTCCCAATAATATTTTTGTGAAATTATAAGCAGGATAATAAAACTACAAACTGTTCTTGAGGTGGACATTAACTTCAAATCATCACTGTTGCTGTAATGAATACTCTGTAATGTCTCTTACCCAACCACATTGTGGGAGCACCTTCACCACTGCAGCTGTACAAGAAAGTCAAACATCACCCTCTCAACAAGCAACAGGGCTTTGGCATTAATCACTGGTTTCTGTGGAAGGAGAAACACAGTTGATGTTTCAGGGATTGCAAAACAGATTACAGGGAATGAAAATGGTGCAGAATGTGATCGTCAGAAATGGAAGGAAAATACACTTGCTTATTGGAAAAATGAATTCTTGACTGTCAAAGATTTTCCAGAAAAAAATTAATAAGCAGCACATGGTCAGGGGCTGGGCGGCAGAGAAAAATTAACTTACAAAAATGTCTGTAAAAGTAATTGTAAAATACTAAACAGACCAAAAATACACCCATTGTTCGGTACTGAGCAAGCTGGATATTGACAAAGTGGTCATAAGGGAGCCCAGAGATGAAGCAAAGCTGTATAAGCTGTTATGATCCCACAGTCATCGAGATGTATAGCACCGACACAGACCCTTCGGTTTAACTCATCCATGCCAACAAGGTATCCGAACCTAATCCATTCCCATTTGTCAGCACTTGGCCCATATCCCTGTAAACGCTTCCCAATCATATCATGTGTCCATTTAGATGCCTTCAACAAGTTTTAATTGTACTAGCCTCCACCACTTTCTCTGACAGCTCATTCCACTCACTGCATGAAAGAGTTGCCCTTCAGCCCCCTTTGAATTTTTGCCCCGTTCACCCTAAAGCAATGTCCTCTACTTTTGGAGACCACTACTCCAGGGAAAACATCTTGTTCATTTACCCTGTTCATGCTCCTCATGATTGTATAAACCTCCATAACATCACCGCTCAGCCAATGGCACTCCAGGGAAAACAGGCCCAGCCTTTTACGCCTCACCCTATAGCTCAAATCCTCCAACCCTAACAACATCCTTGTAAGTCTTTTTTGAAACCTTTCAAGTTTCACAGCACCCTTCTGATTGGAGGCAGGCCAGAACTGCACACACTATTCCAAAAGTGGCCGAACGAATGTCCTGTACAGCAACATGACCTCCCACATCCTATTCTCAATGCTCTAACCAATAAAGGAAAATATACTGAACACCTTCTTCATCATCCTATCTACCTGCAACTTGACTTGCAAGGACTATGATCCTGCAGTCCAAGGTCTCTTTGTTCCGCAAGCGTCTCCAGGGCCTTGCCATTCAGTGTATAAGTCCTGGGCTGAAAAACGTGTTGCTGGAAAAGCACAGCAGGTCAGGCAGCATCCAAAGATCAGGTTAATCGACGTTTCGGACATGAGCCCTTCTTCAGGAATCCTGAAGAAGGGTTCATGCCCGAAATGTCGATTCTCCTGATCTTTGGATGCTGCTTGACCTGCTGTGATTTTCCAGCAACACATTTTTCAGCTCTGATCTCCAGTATCTGCAGTCTTCACTTTCCCCTAGTGTATAAGTCCTGCCCTGACTTGCTTTTCCAAAACGCAGCACCACACATTTATCTAAATTAATCCGTATCTGATCAATATCTCAGTGTAACCTGAGGTAACCTTTTTCACTATGCACAATACCTCCAATTTTGAATGACATGCAAACTCAGTTACGACAGCAAGTCATTTAAATGAATGACGAAACAAATCCAGAAATAAACATCCATTACTCTGAGTGTGAATGTGTTCTGTGTAAATCCTGCCCAATGACTCTGTACCAGAGAAAGGCTGCACATGCGCCATGCTGCACCTTGCCCCCTACAAAGATGGCGGCCGCACACGTGTCCACTGAATCGTTGCCCCGAATAAAGATGGCGGCGCTCACTCAGGCCTGCAGCCGCGCTGAGGCAATTCCCCGTTTACTACAAACACGGGACTGGGTTGTTCAAATTTGTGTTTTCCGACGTGCACAACATGTTTGTAAAACCTCTCCGCTCATAGTAACACAGTTTTTCTCCCGTTTCCCTCTGTTTATTTATTTCTTTCCTTACCGTATCCTTTCGCTCCATAACTTCCCGATCATTCATTACAGCGACTCTCCTCCGCGCGCGAGGGTGATCACGTGGTTTAGTTTAGTTCTGCCTCTAGTTCACTTTGATTGGTTGGAGGACCACCCTCCCGCCAGGTGTCCCATAAAACATCACGAGGGATATCTTGGTAATTGATTACTCTACTGGTGACTTAATTTTCCTATTTTCAAGCAAACCATCTCTTTAATTGTGAGCATCAGAAAAGGCTTTGTTTTGCCAGCAAGAAATAAATATGTGATTAACCTTTGTTCGTTTCATGTATAAGAACACTGAGACTCCTCTGCACCGCACTTCTTTTTTTATCGATCGATTTTAACACTAGTGTGTCTTTTGATTCTTCCCAACAAAGTATATGACCTCGCATTCCCTACATGAAACTGCATCTGCCAAGAATACTCTAATTGTTGGAGGGAATCCTGAGGAACAGAATGTACATGTATTTGGAAAGGCAAGGACTGATTCGGGATTATTAACATGGCTTTGTGCGTGGGAAATCATGTCTCACAAACTTGATAATTTTTTTGAAGAAGTAACAAAGAAGATTGATGAGGGCAGAGCAGTAAATGTGATCCATACGGTCTTCAGTAAGGTGTTCAATAATGTTTCCCATGGGAGACTGATTGGCAAGGTTAGATCTCATGTAACAGCAGTGGACCTAACACCAACCCTTGTGTTACGGCGCCAGGACCTAAACACCAAGAAGAACATGTTCCATCAACTACAACACTGTTTTCTGTTGGCAAGCCAATTACTGATCAAAGCTGGAAACTCTCCCATAATTCCATTCTTCCGCATTTTGTATAAAAGCCTGTTGTGGGGAAACTTATCGAACACCTTGCTGAAACCCATATACACCACATCAACCGGGTTACTGTTATCTACCTGTTTGGTCACTTTGTCAAAAAAGTCAACGAGATTCGTTAGCCAAGGCCTAACCATCACAAAACTGTGCTGACTGTCCCTGATCAGATTATTCTTTGCGAGATGGTCATAAATCCTATCTATAATAACCTTTTCCAACACGTTACCAACAACTGCAGTGTATTCACTGGTCTGTAATTATCAGGGTTGTCTCTACGAAACCTTTTGCACAAGAGAACAACATATGCTATGCTCCATTCCACGGGCTCTATTCCTGTAGACAACGATGATTTGACGATCAATTCCAAAGGCTCATCAATGTCTTCCCTTGCTTCCCAGAAGGTTCCTAGGACAGATCCCATCCGGCCCAGGGGACTTGTCTGTTTTCACAATCTTCAGTATTTCTATTACCTAATCCTTGTGAACCTCAATCTCTACTACACTAGACGCAAGTATCTCTGTATCTTCCTCGCCAACGTTTTCATTTCTATATCGAACACTGTCGAAAAATATTAATTTAGTGCTTCCCCTATCTCCTCTGACTCCACACAAAACTTCCCACTATTATCCTTGATTTTCCCAAATTTAACTCTCGTCATTCTTAGAGATAATGCTTTAAATACAGAACATTTCTGATGAAGAACTCGAATTTCCCAAGTCTAATCAAATTACCGGTCTGGTTTGCAAGATAAGCGTTCTGAACATCGAGTAGAAATTGTTCCAGCGGGAAAGCATTCTCAACGTACATCAGCAGGACACGAAGCGACGTGGGGAAACCCCAAAGAACTTCTCATCATTCAGCTTAACCACGCGGCCATGACGACAGACAAAGCTGGAATGTTGAGCAGTGACCAAATGAGCCGATATCTCATTGAAAGCTGCCGCTGACTTGATGAGTTAAATGCTTCCATCTCCTTTCATACCTTTGCTGTCATTTGTAAGGTGCGAGACACCAATGTAAAAGAAGAAAAGCACCATGTTTGGAAAAGATATTTGCAGCAAAACTGAGTCAAAATTATTTATTGAAAGGAAAATCACACTTGGCAATTTGCCAGACCTCTTTGCGAACATGACCAGCAGAGGTAATCAAGGGAGCTATTGATCTGAGTATTCTTGGACATGAAACAAACAAAGGTTAGTGACATATTCATTTCTTTTTTTAGCGAACGAAATGGTCTTTCCTGATGGTTACAATGAAAGAGATGGTTCCCAATAAAAGACAGAGATTAAGTCGCTTGTAGGTATACTTCAATGTGATACGATTCACTTTCAGCCCCTAATTACCCCAGAGATGGAGGGGGTGAGTTACTTTTCTTCACTCTTCTACTCGACAGCATGGAGGTACAGACATGAAACCGCTAGAGATGGAGTTCTTGAATTGGGAACCAGCAGCACTGAAGGAACTCGGCAAAAGTGAGGACTGCAGATGCTGGAAATCTGATTTTATATCAGAAAACGCTGGAAAAGCACAGCAGCATTCGAGGAGCAGGAAAGTCGATGTTTCTGTTGCCCGTCTTTCTGCGTTCAGCAAACATTTTTCGTTTTTGGCTCAGATTTCCAGCAATTGCAGCTATTTGTATTATGTTAACATTCATCATGTTTTGGACAAAACCAATGACCTGCTAGCATCGGAAAATCGGCAGAAGTACTGGGACACCGACATGTTAGCTGAACAATACCAGTATTCCATGAGCCGGAATACGATCCGGGCCACGAGGCTGTGAGTATCTAATCCTCACAAGTAAATGGCAAGACAAGGCGATAGATACTATCGTATTTGGTGTAAATAAAACACCCTTTATGAACATTTTCCTTGCAGATTATTTTCAACTTGTCTTCGTAGATTTACAAAGTGGGAAAAAGCCATTCCACCTGTGTGAATCGCGGCTAATCAGAGAGGCAATCATTCCAGTCGCAGTTTCCAACTTTGGCGCAAAGTCTCGTGTGTTCTAATGTTCCCATTGCAAATGTCAATGACTTTATCCTGTGTTCTTAAATGGCACAATAATGGGGCAGATGTGTGACCAGTGCACAGCGACTTGTAACTCTTTTGAGGAACTTATGCTCATTTTCACCCACAAAGGGAGACACACAAAGGGGAGCGTCAACGTGGGGCACGGTTAAAGTCAGACATTCCCCTCGACAGGTACATACTTATCCAGGACACACAGGAGCTTTTCCTTGAATAAGCTCCACATTTTTAATGTGCTCACCCCCTACAGTTTCCTACCACACTCTACGAAAACTGACCCATCTAAAGTACTCGTACTGTCGTGATCTCAGTCAATATTTGGATATTGTCTTGAGTGTTCCAGAGTTTTTCATTATCCCACAGTCCAGATGAAGTTTGTATTCCTCGCGTACGGGAGCGAGAATTCTTTCAATGTCTCAGATCAGTTCCTGTGCCGAGAAGATCAGAGTCAATGTCCCTTCCTCTACTCGGACTGACAATTTACAATTCTTCAATCTCCTATGATTCCATTTCCCAAGGGTTTCTCAAGATTTCCGAAGCTGGAGCCTAAATTATATGGTTTGCTTCATAAACATTTTTCCAACTGACAACTGACAATATTTTCACAGGAACTCTTCACAATCCTCTGGCTTGCACCATGCCCAGGGATGAGAAGTCCCGTTTGGTGGAGAGAGTTCCGAGGCTGGTGAGTTTCACTTTGGAACAAAGATGGTTAAGTGGCAATTTCCTGTGGTCATTTGTAAATGATGGGAGAGGGAGCGGTGGGGAAGGAGCACTCTGACGAGCAGGAGGAAGTGTTGCCAATGACCAGAGTCAGAGAACAGAGGACAAGGGATGAAAGGAATCTAATGAAAAGCAGCACTTCTGCTCAGGGGGTTCAATAACAACTGCAGAAACCCGATGTGTCGAGCAGTGTATCTGGAAAGAGAAACAGAGATCATGTTTTAAATGTGGAGCATTTCTGATGAAGAACTCGAGTTTCTCAAGTCTAATCAAATTACAGGCCTTGTTTGCAAAACAGGCCTTCTAAACTTTGAATAGGTCCAGCAGGAAAGCGTTCATAACGTAGTCAGCAGGATTCGAACCTACGTGGGGAAACCCCAATGGATTTCTAATCCATCGCCTTAACCACTCGGCCATGACTACAGACAGCACCGCCCCCTGAGCATTGACCAAATCAGCCGTGATCTCATTGAAAGCTGCCGCTGACTTGAGTTGCATGTTTCCATCTCCATTCATACCTTTGCTGTCATTTGTAAGGTGCGAGACACCAATGTAAAAGAAGAAAAGCACAAAGTTAGGACAAGATATTTGCAGCAAAATTGATTCAACATTATTTATTGAAAGGAAAATCACACTTGGCAATTTGCTAGACCTCTTTGCGAACATGACCAGCAGAGGTAATCAAGGGAGCTATTGATCTGAGTATTCTTGGCCATGAAACAAACAAAGGTTAGTGACATATTCATTTCTCTTTTTAGCGAACGAAATGGTCTTTCCTGATGGTTACAATGAAATAGATGGTTCCCAATAAAAGACAGAGATTAAGTCGCTTGTAGATACACTTCAATGTGATACGATTCACTTTCAGCCCCTAATTACCCCAGAGATGGAGGGGGTGAGTTACTTTTCTTCACTCTTCAACTCGACAGCATGGAGGTACAGACATGAAACCGCTAGAGATGGAGTTCTTGAATTGGGAACCAGCGACACTGAAGGAACTAGGCAAAAGTGAGGACTGCAGATGCTGGAAAGCTGATTTTAGATCAGAAAATTTTGGAAAAGCACAGCAGCATCCGAGGAGCAGGAAAGTCGATGTTTCTGTTGCCAGTCTTTCTGCGTTCCGCAAACAATTTTCGTTTTTGGCTCAGATTTCCAGCAACTGCAGCTATTCGTATTATGTTAACATTCATCATGTTTTGGACAAAACCAATGACCTGCTAGCATCGGAAAATCGGCAGAAGTACTGGTACACCGACATGTTAGCTGAACAATCCCAGCATTCCATGAGCCGGAATACGATCCGGGCCACGGTTCTGAGAGTATCGAATCCTCACAAGTAAATAACAAGACAAGGCGATAGATACTGTCGTATTTGGTGTAAATAAAACACCCTTTATGAACATTTTCAACTTGTCTTCGTAGATTTACAAAGTGGGAAAAGGCCATTCCACCTGTGTGCATCGCGGCTAATCAGAGAGCCAATCATTCCAGTCGCAGTTTCCAACTTTGGCCCAAAGTCTCGTGTGTTCTAATGTTCCCAGTGCAAATGTCAATGACTTTATCCTGTGTTCTTAAATGGCACAATAATGGGGCAGATGTGTGACCTTTGCACAGCGACTTGTAACTCTTTTGAGGAACTTATGCTCATTTTCACCCACAAAGGGAGACACACAGAAAGATACCCCCAAAGCGACAGAGGTCTCTGTTGTGGTGAGCTGGAATTTGAAATGGATAATAGGACAAATGCAAGTTTCAAATGTGGAAGCACAGAAGCGACGTCCCGGCAGGACATCACAGGGGAACGTCAACGTGGGGCACGGTTAAAGTCAGACACTCCCCTCGAGCCAGGTAGGACTCGAACCTACAATCTTCTGATCCGAAGTCAGACGCGTTATCCATTACGCCACTGGCCCAACTGACACGCTCAGCGCTGGCAGAATGTCAATATGTAATGCCATTGACTTTCACGGAATCAGAATTAAAAAGGTGAACAAGCAGCGAAGAAAATCACCAACACTGCTTCACTTCGAAGTTTCCAATTTGTGAAGCAGTGACTTTCACAGGCAAAGGAGAAACATTTGTCCTCAGTTGCCTGCTTCGGGGTCGCCTCCTTCTCTGCTGGAAGTTTCCATCGTTTTATTCGCAGTCCCGACGCGATTTCATGATCCACTCCAGTGAAAACGTGTCATGGTGTCGTCTAAGCAAGACCCTGCCGAAACTCTGCGAGAGACATCTGGTCATTTCGAGCTCAGGATGTGGAATTAGACGAGCTGCGTGACACCTTTTATTGGCGCCGCCACTTCACTGCAAATTAGCGGCTCAAAACGAGCCGTTGTTAGCATCAGCTTGATTTGTACCTTCCTGTCGTGCATTTGCTGAACAACATCAGATAGATCCCGTCCGGCCCAGCTGACTTATCTATTTTCACACTCTGCAGCATTTCTAATATCTCTTCCATGTGAACCTCAATCTCTTCTAGTCTAGACGCAAGTATCTCTCTATCTTCCTCGCCAACATTTTCATTATCTATAGCGAACTCTGTCGAAAAATATTTATTTAGTGCTTCCTCTATCTCCACTGACTCCACATACGACTTCCCACTATTATCCTTGATTGTCCCAAATTTAACTCTCGTCATTCTTTTAGTGCTCACATACCTATGGAAAGCCTTAGGGTTAACCCTGATCCTATCTGCCAACAACTTCGCATGTCTCCTCCTGGTTCTTCTCAGCTCTCTTTTTAGGTCTTTCCTGATATCGTTGGAACCCTCGAGCGCTCGAACTGAGTTTTCACGTTTTCTCCTAACATAAGACTTCTTGTTCTTCTTGACCAGGGTTTCCACTTCCTTAGTAAAGTACGGCTCACGCGTTCTATATCTTACTCCCTCCCTGACAGGTACATACTTATCTAGGACACACAGGAGCTTTTCCTTGAATAACCTTCACATTTTTAATGTGCTCACCCCCTACAGTTTCCTACCCCACTCTACGATTCCTAAAGCTTACCTCATTGCATCGTGATTTCCCTTCCACCAGCTGAAACTCTTGCTCCGTTGAGTACACCTATCCCTTTCCATCACGAAAGTAAACCTGAGAGAATTGTGATCGCTGTCTCCACAGTGCTCACCTACTTCCAAATCTAAAACCTGGCCAGGCTCCTTACCCAGTACTAAATCGAAAGTGGCTTCTTCCCTTGAAGGCATGTCTACATACTGTGTCAGGAAGCCCTCCCGCACACAGTGGACAAAAACTGACCCATCTATAGTACTCGTACTGTAGTGATCTCAGTCAATATTTGGATATTGTCTTGAGTGTTCCAGAGTTTTTCATTATCCCACAGTCCAGATGAAGTTTGTATTCCTCGCGTACGGGAGCGAGAATACTTTCAATGTCTCAGATCAGTTCCTGTGCCGAGAAGATCAGAGTCAATGTCCCTTCCTCTACTCGGACTGACAATTTACACTTCTTCAATCTCCTATGATTCCATTTCCCAAAGGGTTTCTCAAGATTTCCAAAGCTGGAGCCTAAATTATATGGTTTGCTTCCTAATCATTTTTCCAACTGCCAACTGACAATATTTTTACAGTAACTCTTCACAATCCTCTGGCTTGCACCATGTCCAGGGATGAGAAGTCCCGTTTGGTGGAGAGAGTTCCTAGGCTGGTGAGTTTCACTTTGGAACAAAGATGATTAAGTGGCAATTTCCTGCGGTCGTTTGTAATGATGGGAGAGGGAGCGGTGGGGAATGAGCACTCTGACGAGCAGGAGGAAGTGTTGCCAATGACCAGAGTCAGAGAACAGAGGACAAGGGATGAAAGGAATCTAATGAAAAGCAGCACTTCTGCTCAGGGCGTTCAATAACAACTGCAGAAACCCGATGTGTCGAGCAGTGTATCTGGAAAGAGAAACAGAGATCATGTTTTAAATGTGGAGCATTTCTGATGAAGAACTCGAGTTTCTCAAGTCTAATCAAATTACAGGCCTGGTTTGCAAAACAGGCGTACTGAACTTTGAATAGTTCCAGCAGGAAAGCGTTCATAACGTAGTCAGCAGGATTCGTACCTACGTGTGGAAACCCCAATGGATTTCTAATCCATCGCCTTAACCACTCGGCCATGACTACAGACAGCACCGCCCCCTGAGCATTGACCAAATCAGCCGTGATCTCATTGAAAGCTGCCGCTGACTTGAGTTACATGTTTCCATCTCCATTCATACCTTTGCTGTCATTTGTAAGGTGCGAGACACCAATGTAAAAGAAGAAAAGCACAAAGTTAGGACAAGATATTTGCAGCAAAATTGGTTCAACATTATTTATTGAAAGGAAAATCACACTTGGCAATTTGCTAGACCTCTTTGCGAACATGACCAGCAGAGGTAATCAAGGGAGCTATTGATCTGAGTATTCTTGGCCATGAAACAAACAAAGGTTAGTGACATATTCATTTCTCTTTTTAGCGAACGAAATGGTCTTTCCTGATGGTTACAATGAAAGAGATGGTTCCCAATAAAAGACAGCGATTAAGTCGCTTGTAGATACACTTCAATGTGATACGATTCACTTTCAGCCCCTAATTACCCCAGAGATGGAGGGGGTGAGTTACTTTTCTTCACTCTTCAACTCGACAGCATGGAGGTACAGACATGAAACCGCTAGAGATGGAGTTCTTGAATTGGGAACCAGCGACACTGAAGGAACTAGGCAAAAGTGAGGACTGCAGATGCTGGAAACCTGATTTTAGATCAGAAAATTTTGGAAAAGCACAGCAGCATCCGAGGAGCAGGAAAGTCGATGTTTCTGTTGCCAGTCTTTCTGCGTTCCGCAAACAATTTTCGTTTTTGGCTCAGATTTCCAGCAACTGCAGCTATTCGTATTATGTTAACATTCATCATGTTTTGGACAAAACCAATGACCTGCTAGCATCGGAAAATCGGCAGAAGTACTGGGACACCGACATGTTAGCTGAACAATCCCAGCATTCCATGAGCCGGAATACGATCCGGGCCACGGATCTGAGAGTATCGAATCCTCACAAGTAAATAACAAGACAAGGCGATAGATACTGTCGTATTTGGTGTAAATAAAACACCCTTTATGAACATTTTCCTTGCAGATTATTTTCAACTTGTCTTCGTAGATTTACAAAGTGGGAAAAGGCCATTCCGCCTGTGTGCATCGCGGCTCATCAGAGAGCCATCCATTCCAGTCGCAGTTTCCAACTTTGGCCCAAAGTCTCGTGTGTTCTAATGTTCCCAGGGCAAATGTCAATGACTTTATCCTGTGTTCTTAAATGGCACAATAATGGGGTAAATGTATGACACTTGCACAACGACTTGGAACTCTTTTGAGGAACTCATGCTCATTTTCACCCACAAAGGGAGACACACAGAAAGATACCCCCAAAGCGACAGAGGTCTCGTTGTGGTGAGCTGGAATTTGAAATGGATAATAGGACAAATGCAAGTTCCAAATGTGGAAGTACAGATGCAAAGGCCCAGCAGGACTTCACAGGGGAGCGTCAACGTGGATCACGATTAAAGTCAGACATGCCCCTTCGAGCCAGGTAGGACTCGAACCTGCAATCTTCGGATCCGAATTTCGACGCGTTATCCATTACGGCACTGGCCCAAGAGACACGCTCGCATGAAACAAACAAAGTTTAATTTCATATTCATTTCTTTTTCTGGCGAAGGAACCGATCTTTCCAGATGCTCACAATGACAGAGATTTTTCCCAATTAAAGAGGAAAATAAGTCCCATCTCACGCTGACACCATCGTAAGCGCTGCTGTTTCACAATGCCACAGAGTCAGGGTCAATTTCCGCCTCAAGGAACTTAATGTGTGGAGTTTGCACGTTGTCCCCGTGGTTGCGTGCGCTTGCTCTGGTTTTGTCCCACGGTCCAAAAATGTACCGGTTAGTTGAAATCGCCGTGCTAAATTGACGGGGTTAAAGGAGAGGAATGCATTTGGTCTCGGGCGGGTCGGTGTGGAGTTGCTGGGCCGAAGGGCCTGTTTGCACATTGTAAGTATTCTAATCTACAGTAATCAATGACCAAGGTACAGCGCACGTTGTTCGATGGGCAAATATGACTTTTTGATTGTTTTTCTTCAAAGTTTCTTCCAATTCAAACAGGAGAGGAAGAAGGGAAATGAATGTCTCCCATAATTCTTGCCTTCTTTTATCATTCACAGGCGGTTTTTTTTCCTCTACTTTTTTTTAACACTGTGTTTACTGTTAGTGTTCTTGTCAGCCACACCGGCTGGTTTACTCTTTCCTCAATGTTCCTACATCTCTACCCAAACACACTTTCCATCCTTATCTCCTGAATCAAAGTAATCTCTAACCATTGCATAATTTCCACGGAAACTGGGCTTTTCACACGCCTGTGTATGTCATTTTCCAATATTAATTGATCGTTTACTGTATTGCAATTGCGAACGAGAAGAGGAAAACAAAATAGAGGCCGGTGATCCTGGGTTTCAAACACACGTAATTGCAGCTAAAACGAAGGTTACTGCACACAATGCGATCACGGAAGCATGCACCAAACCGTCAGGAAGCACACAATAAGTGCAATGCTGGATGTCATTTCCGGAACAGGACGAGAAACACAACAGAAATACGTCTCTTGGGTACTATTTTGGATGTATTTCTCAATAAACTATCGTGTGTTACATATGTTCCATCGGGAGGTACCTCACACAAGGAAGTAACCAGTGCTGCAGACGGTCATATAATCCGAGATCCAAGTCCTGGAGTCAGAGACACTCAGATCCCTGTGTGTCCCTGCAAGGAACAGCTGTGCATGGGGTTTACAGGGTAACTGAACTGCATGAATGCGGCTCGATAGTCGTCTGTCTGCTTCTCCTCTATAGTTTTCTGTGCAGTCCCTGCGTGCAATCTTGTCAACTACGTTTGTCCGGCACAAGATGGGCATTGGTCACTTGTCTCTGAGAGAGGCTGTTGGTTTATGTGTTGTCATAATTCCGAGTGTAAGGAGGAATCTGGCTGTCAGTTCCTAGAAACTTACTTTAATAAATGGAAGCGTGCGTTTTAACTTGCCGTGTGGCATATACTCATTGCAAAGTTTGTGCACTGCGAATCACGTTGTGGGACTATCCAATTTTGGCAAAGAATTTGTGTGGCATTCACGAGTTTCCACGACCAGCTATCCCTAGTAGCAATACGGACAAATGGCAAGAACTACAAATTCGATTAGAGCAGCACAAGGTTAATCTGACAGGGCAAACAGAAGGCAGCCAGAAGATTTCTGGGTGTAGGGCAATCACCCAAGGTACCTTTTCATATGAAAGTCTGTGCATCAGTAGAATCTGGGACCAAAGTAGTCTATGTTGGTTATTCATATTCCAGACAACTTGCGTTGTTCCCTGTTTACTCTGAAAGTGAATAGACATAGTTATTTCACCGTTATTTCGAAAGAAGATCCTGCATTGAATCTGTTCGCCGTTTTTTGATGTTGTGGCGAAAAGGTGGGCAATCGCGATGTGAACCGTTGCTATGCTTTCATTTCCTTCATTACTGTCCAGGTGAGGGAGAAAGGTGATTGGCTCTCTCGATCAGATGGGGGCACCGGCGCATTAATGGCCGAATTTAATCACGGATATACTTGGAAATGTTCACTTTTAATGGTTCGTTGTTGTGTTTTGTTTTATGATACTTGAGCACTTTCTGGGACTTGGCAATACACTAAATCTCCAGTAGGTTTGGAATTGCCTCGCTGTTATTTGTGCGAGCAGTTCATGTCAGAGACGACTCACAGTGCCTCACAGACAGCACTTCAGCTTCGGTGTGTCTGATCATGGTACTGCCTTTTCAGTTTTGATTCTGTTCCCCGATAAGAGCTGTCAGTTTTTGGATTCGCTGGAGAGCAAAGTGGATAATGCGATATGTGAGGTATTTTTCTTCAGCCAAAATCTTTGATGGTGAACTTGGGAAAGTGTCAAGAAGAATGGTCATTGGCAGGAAATATCCGGAAAACCATCATCTCTGGATCGGTTAGGCTCATCCACCCTCCAAACAAAATAGCCAAGCTCGCTGACTGAGTAACAAACATCATGCGGTTTTTTGCAAATGGTGTATTCAAACCGGTGCCGGTGGCTGGAGCATCTCAGACTTGTCGAGCATGGAAACAAATCCCGCAATCCAACTTGCCCTTGCTGAATAGATAACCGAAATTAATCCATACATTTCTGCCAATATTTGTGCCTTTTCTCTCCGAGGTCTTCCTGTCTATTCAGATGCCTTTGAAAAGTTGTGAGTGCACCAGACTCTGCCACTAAATGTGGCGATTCATTCCACACACACAAAGGTTCTGTGTGAAAAACATGTGTCCCTCACATCCCTTTTAAATCTTTCCTCTCTCACATTTAACATTTACTATGTAGATTTGAACTCGCGTGTCTTGTGAAGAAGTGCTCCCTGACTATTTACTCTGTCTGTCTTCCTCATGATTTTATAAGCTTCTGTGAGGTCATATCTAAGCCCTGAAGCTCCTGGGAATCTGACGAAGCCTATTCAGTTTCGTTCTCATGTCCAAGCACGGCAAACCTTGCAAATCCTTGCAAAGGTTTTCTAAACTTACACTTGCAAGAAGTGTGTCCAGCTGCAGCACTTGTTTGACCGCGTGGCCACTCTGGAGCTGTGGTTGGACTCACTGTGGAGTGTCAGCAATTCTGGAGAGTTATGTTGCCTCCCAGGTGCTCAGGCCAGGGATGTCGCCCATCGGCTGAAGAGCATTCGAAAAGGGGATCGTGAACAGCCAGTTGTCTTGGTGCATACAGGCACTGACGAAAACAAAAACGAGATGAGGACCTGCAGGGAGAATTCAGGGAGCTCGGATAGAAATTAAAGAGGAGGACCACAAAGCTAGTAATCTCAGGATTACTGCCGGTGCTGTGTGACTGCCAGAGTAGAAATGAATTTTTAAAAATGGCACGATGAACACGTGAGTTGAGGAATGGTGCTGCAGGGCGGGTTTCAGATTTGTTGGATTTTGTGACCAATTCTGGGGAATGTGGGACTATAAGAAAATTGACGATCTACATCTGAACCATACGGGATCGTATGTCCTTTCGGTAGTTTTTGCTACTGCTGTTGGGGAGGTTTTATACTAATGTGGCAGGGGGCTGGGAAGCACAAGATTAAACAGGTCGGTAGGTGAGGTGGAAACTGGAAACGCCAAGAATCAGGAAGCTAGCATTAATAATGGGAAGAGTAGGCAGAGAGCAGATGAATGCAAAAGAACTGGTGGCCTGAAATGCATCTACTTTAATGCGTCGAGTATAGACAGATGAACTTAGGGTTTAGATTGGTGCCTGGGAATATGACGTTATTGCGATCACAGAGATTTAGTTGACGGAAGGGCATGGTTGGCAACCAAATGTTCTAGGATATAGACGCTTCAGACGGGACAGGGAGGGAAGTAAAAGGGGAATGAGTTGCATTGCTGGTCAGGGATGATATCATGGCTGTGCGATAGGAGGACACCATGTAGGGCTTTTGTCGTGAGATGGAGCAGTGAAATAAGAAGGGTGAGGTTAGATTTTTGGGGCTGTATTACAGTGAGCGTGAGGTGTAAGAAAGAGTAGTTAAACAGATCATGGAAAGACGTAGAGGCAATAATTTAGTGTTGATTGGAGATTTGCGTTTTCCCAACATTGACCGTGATACTCTTCGCTTCAGAGGTCTGGATGGGATGCCATTTGTAAGAAGCCTCCAGGTGAATTTTCTGGAGCGGTATATCAATAGTCAGACGAGGGAATAGGCCATATTGGAACTGATATTGGGGAATAAGCCGGGGCTGGTGATAGCAGTTGCCGTGGGTGATTTCTTTGGGAAGTGTCCAATATTCTATAAGTTTTAGAATACTCATTGACAAAGATGACGGTGGTCCTAAGGAAAGAGTACGAAACTGGGCCAAAGCTAATTATATCAAAATTATGCAGGAGGTCGGAAATGTGGATTGGACACAGCTATTTGTAGGAAAGTCCACAGTTCATATGTGTCAGGCTTTCAAAGCTAGGTTAAATATAGTGCAGGATAGGCATGTCCCGTTGAAGGCAAAGGATTTGAGAACTGTTGATGACAGGACAATTGTACGACTCGCCAAGAGGAAAAAGGAAGCACACATAACGCCTCACCAGCTAACAACATAATGGTCCCTGTAGGAACATGAGAAGAGTAGGACAAGTCTTAAACGAGGAATCAAGGGTGTTAAAAGGGGTCATGAAACAACCTCACGCTAGCACAATTAAGGAGAATCCTAAAGCCTATTATTCATATATAAGAAGCAAGCAGGTAACCAGAGAAAGGATTGGTACACTAAAGGAAAATTAAGGAAGGCTGTATGTCAAATCTGAGAGAGTGGGTATGATTCTGAATGATTATTTTGCATCAGTGTTCACTGAGGAGAGGAACATGATGAATGTTGAGTCTAGAGGAAGACATTTGATTAATCTGGATCATGTTGACATAAGTAGGGAAGCTGTATTGGGCAGGCTAGGAGTAATTAATGTGGACAAATCCCCAGGAAGGGATGGGATCTATTCCTGGTTCCTGAGTGATGTGAGAGAGGAAATAGCTGGGGCCCTGACAGATATCTTCGTGGCATCCTTCAGCACAGGTGAGGTTCTGGCCGACTGGGACGTTGCTCATATTGTCCCCTGTAAAAGAAGGATAATAGGGATATTCCGGATAACTACAGAACAATGGGCCGAACATCAGTGTTGGGAAAGTTGCTGGAGAAGGTACTGAGTGACATGATCTATTCATATTTAGAAAATAATGTGCAATTCAGTGAGAGGCATTGAGTTTTTCGGGGAAGTGCCTAAGTTGATAGATGAAGGAAAGGCTGCTGATGTCATATACATGCACTGCAGTAAGGAGTTAGATAAGGTTCCCCATGGTAACCAAATACAGAACGTAAAGTAACATGGTGTGCAGGGTGTTCTAGACAGGTGGATAAAGAATTAGTTGAGCAATAGGAGACAGAGTGGCAGTTGAATGGAGTTTCTGGAAATGGAGAAAGATGACCAGTAGTGCTCCACACGGGTCAGTGTTGTGGTTACTGCTGTTTGTGATATACTTAAATGATCTGGAAGAGAGCACTGTTGCAATAATCAGAAAGTTTGCAGATGACACGAAGATTTCTGGACTAGCAGAAATTATAAGTGACTATTAAAGAATACAGGAGGATATAGATATACTGGAAAGTTGGGCAGAAAAGTAGCAGCTGGGGTTCAAAACAGACAAATGTGAGGTGACGAATTTCGGTCAGTCTAATTCTAGATGGGGTTATACAATGAACGGAACAGCTTTGGGGGAAAAAAACTGATGGATAGAGAGATCTGTGAGTGCAGGTCCATTATACACTGAAGTTTGATGCACAGGTGGATAGAGTGGTCAAGCAGGCATAGAATATGCTTGGCTTCATTGGATGGGGTATTGAATAAAATGGCTAACAAGTCATGTTAAAACTGAACAATACATTGGTCTGACCACACTTAGAATACTGTGTAAATTTGTGGTCGCCACATTGCCAAAAGGATGTGGACGCTTTGGAGAGGGCGTGTAAAAGGTTTCAGCGGATGTTGCCTCATATGGATGGTGCAATCTGGGAAGAGAGGTTGAGTAGATTAGGTTTGTTTTCATTAGAAAAAAGGAAAGTTTGAGGGAGACCTTTTTGAGGTTTACATAATCATGAAGGGTACAGACAGGGTAGATAGAGAAAAGTTTTATTTCCCAGGTTGAAGGATTAAATACCGACAGGTCACGCTTTCAAGGTGAGACGTGATAAGTTTAAGAGGGATGCACGCGGCAACGACTTGACACAGCGGGTGGTGGGTGTCTGGAACGCGTTCCCAGCAGAGACGGGAGAGGTAATCACGGTAGATATATTTAAGAGGCGTCTGGACAGATGCATGAGTAGGTGGGGAGCAGAGGGATACAGATGCTTAGGAATTCGGTGACAGGTTTAAACAGTAGATTTGGATCGGCTCAGGCTTGAATGGATGAAGGGCCTGTTCCTTGTCTGTACATTTTTTTTGTTCTTTCTTCTCAAATTACGCCAATTTCAGAACAAAATTTGCGAGGTCTAAGTGTCTGAAGTGAATCCATGCTGAAACACTAGTCATAACAAATCTGATTGCTGGCTTTTACGTGATAGCGTGGTCGAGCCGTCTAATATGCTGGATTTAAAGCTTCAGTTTCTATCGAATGGTGGCTTCAAATACCAGCATTGTCAGTGAGCAACTATGTGAGAGAACTGCGCATGTGTGGATGCCTTTTAATTTGAGTGTTTGCAGCTCCTCAGTGAGCTTACCCTCTCGGTGATAAAATCAGCGACCGTATCTGAAAACAACGCAAGTTCCTGCTGTCGGACAGATCCTCACATCCCGTCGATAACTTTGCTTTTGGATATCTGCGTTGCCAGTTTCTGTATCTCAAATGGTCAGTGCATTTGGCTGAAATGTTGGTGGTTCGAGCCCACCCAGGGAATAAGCCTCAAATATTTCGGCACAAGCATTTACCTCGACAATGTATTGATATTATAACCGGGAAAACTCATCCATGATTCATCCCAAGTCCGCAGGGAGCGAGACAGTTACACGCAGCAGAATACGACATCACTTTCTCCAAGCTCCCGATGCCAACAGAAAGCGGCCACTGCAGCTTCAATCAGCGGCTTTCTGCCAAGCCATGGGAAACAACTCGTGGAAACTGCTCCCTTAGTAACAGCTCTTTCCGTGTGAAAGGAGCAAAACTTTCACTTAAAATTGGAAAGGGCTTCAGGATATTGGAATGTTGCTCCAGTTCTTCGAACGTGTTATAAATAAAACTCCTGACTTGAAAATAAGAAGTGGTAAAGGTTTTAGGTAGAAAGAACAAATAAAGTGTTCATTCAGACGACTCTGTCTCGTCAGCAGATGGGAAATGCCCCAAACTTTAAAGGGAAATGATTGGGTTTCCTTCGGTAATTGCCCGACTGATTTACTGTCTGCCAGAGAGATTGGAATTCACATCAGCGACAGAAAGGTGAGGGTAAAAATATGAAGATATTAAGGTTGAAACTTAAATCCCGGGACAAGTGGGGAATAGATTGTAATGCTCTGAAGGAATAACTGAAGTGAAAGGTGAGAATGATATTTTTGTGATTAGGAGGAATGAAATGGATTCGAACAAATTGCTGATGAATGATGCTCACAATGTCATAGCAAACTAATCCACAGCGCACGTGCTGGGTTAGCTCAGTTGGTGCAGTGTGAGATGCTTAATCTGAGGGTGGTGGGTGCAAGCCTCACAATGGGCGCTTTCACTGCTTCATACAATTCCAGCTCTTCGTTCCACGTGCAGTATTGTTGCTGCTTTCATTGACACACCTGTCCACCTGCTTTTGATCACACGTCGGTTTCTGAGTGAACACTGTTTCCATTTAACTGGTGGCGCCAGAGACAACTTTATCAATGCAGCCGAAAATACAATGAATGATGTCCGTTTGAAAACGTGAGGTTCCAAACCAACCATGCACCACCCAAAGTGTTCAAAGGCACGGAAAGCGAATGGCCACTTGCGAGGGGTCTGACAGAGACGGATCAATGTCACATGGGTCCTGAACCAATTTTCAGTGATTCAGATTGTTCTGATAGAAACCGAAGGGTACTCTCCCTCAACGTTTTGCAATTGTTCTTCTTGTGTTTAACGTAATGAACAGTATATTGTCAGGAACGAGAATGGAGGTGCGACAGGATCGTGAGGTTTCGGTGTGGGACATAGACACAGTAAGTCAAATATACCCAGAGCACTGGAGAGCTGTTTGGTCCAGGATCACTGCCATCTTCTGTTTCAGAATCAACAAATGAAATTACTGGAAAATCTCAGCAGGTCTGGTAGCATCTTGGAAATATAAATTGATTTAAGACTTCGGGACTAGTGGCACTTCTTTTCCATGTCCATCTCCACCTGCTTTTGCACACTCTTCCTTTTTATTGAATGTCTCCTGACTTCCAACTTTATATTCAGCTTCTCTTTTATTACTTCCTCTCCAACAATTTTCCCAGTCTCCAGTTTTGAATCAGAACTGTTCAATCTTTCACATTGCCCAGGACTTCGAACTAACAAATAATAGTTTCTATTTCCTTAGATAGCAGATGGCCAGAGACTGGAAGGCAGCATTGTTCCGAAAACTCATCCATGATTCACCCCGAGTACATAGGGAGTAAGACGGTTACACGCATCAGAATACGACACCATGTTCTCCAATCCCCCGATGCCAACTCAAAGCGGCCACTGCAGCTTCAATCAGGGCTTCCTGCCAAACCCTGGGACACAGCTCGTGGAAACTCCTTTCTCATTAACTGCTCTTCCTGTGGGAAAGGAAGAAAACTTCCATTTTAAATTGGAAACGGCTTCAGGAGATTGGAAGGTTGTTCCTGTATTTGGAACGTGTTATAAACAAAACTCCTGTCTTGAAAATAAGAAGTGGTAAACGTTTTAAAAATGAAGAACAAAGAAAATGTTGATTGTGAGGACTCTGTCTCGTCAGCAGATGGGAAATTCCCAACACTGTAAACGGAAATGATTGGGTTTCCTAAGGTAACTTTCTGACTGATTTACTGTTCGCCAGAGTGACTGGAAATCACTTCGTACGAAAATATTCGGGTTGAATCTTAAATACCAGGACAAGTGCTAAATAGATTGTAATGTTTTGAAGAAATAACAAAAGTGAAAGATGTAAATTATATTCTTTGTGATTGGGAGGAATGAGCTGGATCTTTGCAAATTGCTGTGCCAGGTGAATTGTGCTCAGAATGAAACAGCAAACTAATTCGTCGTGTGCCAAGCCTGCATACCTCAGTTCGATGAAATGTGAGGTGTTTAATCAGAGAGTCGTGCGTCCAAGCCCCATAATAGTCGTTTTCACGGTTTAATCGAGTTCCAGCTCTTCGTTCCACATGCAGAATTGCAAACCAACGCTGATGGAGCATTCCTGTTGCTTTCATTGACACATATGTCCTCCTGCTTTGATCACATGCCGGTTTCTGAGTGAAAACTCTCTGCACTTCACTGGAAGCGCCAGAGTCAACTTTATCAGTGCAGTTGAAAATACTATGAATGATATCCATTTCAAAACGTGAGATTCCACTACATCCGTGCACTCTCCAAAGTATTCAAAGACACAGAACGCGAATGGCCATTTGTTAGTGGTCTGACAGAGACGGCTTAATGTCTCATGGGTCCTGAACAACAATTAACTGATTCAGAATGTGCTGATGGAACGGAACGGAGTTCTCCCTGAACGTTTTGCAATTGTTCTTGTGTGTGCTCCTGTAAGTTTATGTAATGAACAGTTTATTGCCAGTAACGAGGGTGGGGGTTGCGAAGGATTCTGAGGTTTCAGTGTGGGACAAACGTGATCTGATCGAACGGGTAAGTCAAATATTCCTAGAACATTGGAGAGCTGATTGGTCCAGGATCACTCCCATCTTCTGTTTCAGAATCAACAAATGAAATTGCTGGAAATTCTCAGCAGGTCCGGTCGCATCTTGAAAATGAAAACCAAATGAGATTTCGGGACTGGTGACACTTCTTTTTCCATCTCCATGTTCCTCTGCCTTTCTACAAACTTCCTTTTTATTGAACTTGTCCTGACTTCAAACTTTATATTCAGCTTCACATTTATTGCTTCCTCTCCAAACATTTTCCCAGTCTCTAAAATTTCCTTAGATACCAGATGGCCAGAGATTGGAAGACAGAGGAGGACGGTTAGCGCTTTCAGAATATCTAGTCTGCTCCGCCATTCGATTTGGCTAATATCGTTCTTTTCCCAGAGTGGTTCCTAATCCATCCCAAAACCCTCCACATTTGTTGGCAGCTGTTACACCGTGTCTACGTGTCATCAATCTCAGTTTCAATGATTCTCGGCAAACACGAACTGTTCTGAGCAGCTCGATCGGGTCTCTGGCCCCACTGTGATCCTGCGGGGGAGCAGTAATCATCTTCATCTCCTACGGAAAGGATCGGCGCTTCAAAAAAAAACCCGACAGAAAGAAAGATAGGCTTGTGTGTCAAGATATGTGGAGGTAATTGCTTTCTGACCTGGTCAGTAAACCTTACTCTGTATATTCCCGCACATTCTAGCTGCTGTGGTGAAAGGGAATGCAAGTCCAATTAATTGCCGTCTACGCTTTTATTCGATATGTATTCTTCCTTGTTCTGAATATGCAGGGATGTTTCCAGCACTGATGGTCACCATTTCTAAGAGTGCATGCCCCGAGCCCTGATATTTTCTGGAGAGTAGCAGTAGCAGTTTGTGCGAAAGTGGCCCAGTACTAAGCTTAGAAGAAACATTGTTGTTCCCTCTTTACGGATGACAGTCTTTCATATCATGATCGATGGGGCTTTGTTGCATACTCATCAGCAAGCCTTGTTTTGAATTTACTCGCCCAATACTACTGTAGCGGTGGAAAGAATATAATTCCAAACACCTGCTGCGTGAATTTCATTTTCAAATTTCTATTCGCAGTGGTCCTTCATATGTGGCGATGTTTATATCACTGCTGGCCATCCTGTTTAAGAGTGCAGTTACATATGTTCCTCTGTCTTGGCACTGCAGGGAAAATTGTCTGCGCCTTTTCAGCCAATATTTCCTGGATATTTCAACATGGTATTCTTTATTTTTTCGATCATGTCCACTTTAAGGACACAGATACCGGGCACTGATCCTTTCTGCAACAACAGTACCGCATTTGCTTGACATGCGAAGGTGGCCTGGATCAGTAACAAGGAGAACATTCATTTCCTCCTGTCACAGCGAACACTGGATTCATGATGTTAGTCTCTGTCAAATGCATCCGAAAATGTGCTCTGAAAGCTTCATTTGAACGCTGTCTGGCGTTTCTCAACGTGTGTCAACCAAAACCAGAAATCCTCGATCATAGTTTGGAGCAGTTCACATATTCGAGTTTCGAAGCAGCAGACACGGATACAGTTCAGTCAGAATGAAAAGATTTACAGTCACAGATGAACTATCGACTCTTGTTCTCATACTGTTCCTAATATTACCGTGTGGCCTGAAGTCTAAGCCATGTTGTAATGGAAAATGAGGAAATCACAGACAGGCTGCCAAATGACAGTATGTGTTTTGTTTTCTTGTTCTCACAGAGTTCCAGGAAAATATGACAGCGAGGGAGAAGAATGCAAGTCACGTGCAGCTCTGGTGAAACACCTTCTGTTTGATTCAGTCATCAATAAGAAACGTGAATGTGACTAAAGCGGGAAACCTTTTCACAATCGAACAAAGAACAATCACGAACAGTGACCACCTCTTTGACATCTCAGATCGCCTTTGACCTTCCCTGAATATGTATAGGAACTAATTTTTGCACACCTCAAAGTGAGAACTGTTTGATCTACCCACCATAAGTGAGTCACATGTCCTTGATTCCCACATAGGTTTCCAACTCAGCTTGCAGCCAGGTGGCAGTTGCTCATGGCTCTGCTGGATAATGCACTATTATGGAAAAATAAAATGAAAGTTTGAACTCTTATTGGCTGTGGGTTTCGAATAAGCTTGCTACGTGTTCTGCCATTCTTGGATTCCAGTGATAAACCAGTTTTTCAATTCGTCTGAGCAGGAGGAGAGTCGGCGTTTCTGGCAGGAGCAGAATTCATTATCTCCAGTGATCACGTTATCTGAGGAGAGAGAGTGAACAAAGTTTCACACAGCGACTAATCGGAATTGCATTCTGTTTCAGCATGGCAGCAGATATGGGCTAGCAAATTCAAAGCCAGATTTGCTGATGAGAACAACAAGCACGACCGCTCAGATAGAGCAATTCCTTCCCACCGCTTATTCTGCAGAACTGGTACAGTTGGTGTGAGTATGCTGCAGGGTATCATCAGGTACATGCTCTTGGGTTTCCGGTTTGGGCCTGTGTGCTCGCGTGGCTTAGCAAGCTGAGACTCTGTTTTCAGATTCCACTTCTTAAGAAGGCTTGTGTTTGTATCCCTACGCGGCCACGTGAATTGAGATATTTATTTCCCTGTTGATGTGAAATTTGGTTCTACATTGAATTCGCTCGCAGTTTTCTGTTGTTGTTACCAAAAGGAGGGAAATTGCGATATGAAACTTGGTTACTTATCCCTAGTTTCCTTAATTTCTGTCCTGATGAGAGAGGCTGGTGATTGGTCCTCTCGATCCGGTGGAGACATCAGCCCAATTGTTAACCTCATCTAATCGAGACTGTAATTGATAATCTTCACTTTTCATGGTTCATTGTTAGTCAGTTCTGATTCGTGTTACTTGAGCACTTTCCTGGAAGTATTGGTGCTCTAAGGCGCCAGTACGTTGCAAGCACCATTTGGAATTGCCTCCCTGCAATTTGTGTGAGCAGCTCATGACCCAGACGACTCGCTCTGCCTCACAGACAGCATTCATGAGTCCGTGTGTCTGAAAATATGTTCTCTTTGTCAGTTCTGCTTCTGTTCATGAGTTGTCAGTTTTTGGTTTCGCTGGAGACACACACACACAGACAAAGACCCACATGCACACATATATTTTGTGTGATGAATTTTTTTGGTACTTTCAGGGTTACATTGCACTTTACTCAGAAACCACATACATTCATGTCGAACTCTGAGCTCAAAAACTGCATTAAATTATGTAAAACTCTGTTATCTCACTTATTGGATTGGAATCAATATAAGCATAAGGTCATAGATACATAACTCAGGGGGGTAACACCTTCAACATATTGTCTCGCTATTACCATTGTTAACAGCTGTCCAGAGAATGCAACTTTTTATAAAAAGGGTTTTGTGATTTACACATAGAATACAGTGATAGTTTCACTTCTTTCAACAGTTGAAAGGCTTAACAGACAATCAATTCTTCAATGTATAATTTCAGTTACATCACACTGCAAATGTTTGCTATAAATTCTGTGTTACGATCGAGCCCTCCACAAACACCTGATGAAGGAGCATCGCTCCGAAAGCTAGTGTGCTTCCAATTAAACCTGTTGGACTATAACCTGGTGTTGTGTGATTTTTGACTTGGTACACCCCAGTCCAACACCGGCATCTCCGAAACACAATTTATTCTCGACAGCTTGCAAGTGTTCCCTTAGAAACTGCAGCTTTTGGAAACGTATTAGTGGGACAAAGTCATTGCTCAATGTGATGGGATGCACCGTCAATCCCTAATTACTCGAGAGATTGAGATTTTGAGTTACTCCGCAGAACTCTGGATGTCCTCAGTAGCGGGGTAGAGGCATGATGCCATGAGGCAAGGATTTAGAAGTAGTGACATTGAAGAAGCAGCGAAGTATTTTCGAATGGGAAACGTGAAAACCTTGGAGGGGTAATTGCGTGATAGCTTTCGCTTATATTTGCTGCCATTGTCCTTCCAGACAGATGCTGATCGATCACTGAATTGTTCTGGCAGGATCCGTGTGTGTGTTCCGGGTGCAACCAGGATTTAGTTTTCCTTCGGATAATTCCCAAGAAGAGAATTAAATCTTCATTTCCTGACTGGGAATGAAAGCCTGTTCTGGGCAATGCAAACTCAGACTCGTATGCAGGGATGTCCATTGATACTGCAGTAGCCTTTGGGACCTGTACAAACTCTAGTGCCTGCTCTTCACGTCATAATCGTCTTCGTCAGCAGTGTTTCTCTCTCCAAGTTTCCAAGTCGGTTCATATTATCACCCTTGGTTTCAATGTGAAGAAGGCAATGCTGTGATAATCTGCTGTTGTTCAGCAGATATATTGCAGCAAGTTAATTAAAGACTGATGCTAACACAAGCTCGTTTTGAGCTGCGCTGATGTGTTGCCAGCAAGAAAGGCAACGTTCAACTCGCCTCATTCCGGATGACGGGCTAGAAATGACCAGTGGTTTCTCGCTGAATTAGTTCAGGCTCTGGAATGTAAAAAACTTCAAGTATGAAAGTACAGTGAAGGGAAATGTTTCACAGAGTGTGGCATTCCAAGTGAAACAGTGACGGTGATTACGTTTGCTGATTTTTCACCTTGTGAATGCTGTTTCCCTGATGTGGACGATTACATTACCTGTAGACAAACTGTCATATCCAAATCTGGTCTTTGGGTTCGTGACAGAATTGGTAACACGCCTGATGTCGAATTAGGGGATTGTCGGTTCGCATTTAAAATCTCGAGGATGCAGCGTGCTAGTCCATTCCTGTTGTCTGTCAGGAACGGAAGGGTTTGGGTTTTTGAATTTACAGTTTCTTTTGTCCAATTCAAATTCTAGCTCAGATCAACGTCTCTCATTGTCTGTAGAACTGGCTTTGGTTTAACCAAAAGCTGCCTTTTGGAGGTTGAACATACATGTTGGAGCGGACATCTGAAGTGAAGCACAAGGACCTGGTCAAATCCTGAGAACTCTGCCCCTCTCGGGGAATCTGTCTGTGTGTCTCTTTCTGTGGGAGACACGACGTGGGTAATAACACAGTGTGACTATGTCGAACTTCCATCCCATTGTTGTGTCATCTAAGATCAAAGCGAGAACCTCACTGCCATTTGCACTGGGAACATCAGAACATATAAGTTAATGGATCAAAGCTGGAAACTGGTAATAGAATAGATGAATGTCTTTAAACCAGACTGCACCATGGAACAAAAGGGATTTTCCATTCTGTAAAACTTGGAGACGAGTAGAAACCAATCTGCAGTTAATCTGATCAGAAATGAAATGGAAAATCTATTTCATTGAGAATAAGTGCAAGATTGTCTTCTTCATTCCGTGTAATCTTGTAGTTAGGATTTGGAACTCTTACTGCAATAGTGTTGGTTCTATTCTCGGACAGGGAATGCATGTTTTATTGTGCAAATGTATCGTGGTACCAGTATTTCTTACCACTGGTCCGAACCTGGTAATGCTTGGTTTTGTGCCAGGTTATCAAAAATCAAAAAGGTACAGGTTTTGGAAATATGAACTAAAAACGAGAATTGATAGAGAAACCCGCTACACCTGGCAACATCTGTGGAGATAAACAGGTTTTTTTCTTAAGATGGACAGGAAATAGGTTAGTTATAGATTTCTAGATTATACTGTTGGGAAAAGGATAATCTTCCCTGTCGAATCAGGATATTTATCAAAATCACTCTTGAGCTTACAAACATCGAATTTACAATCTTAAAAGGTCTTAATCAGCTGTCATGCTACTTTCATTTTCCTGAGCTGGTGGAAGGCTATGTTTTATTGGCTACATTTCCTTTAGGTTCCGTTATTTAGCAGTCACGCCGAATGGAGAATTGTTTCTTTCAGTTTCTGCCTCAATATGTGTCTTTGTTTTTTATATATTTGTTTTTGTATCCTCCTGGGCCTTTTCACATTCTCTGACTCTCTGGATCTCCATGTCCCTCATTTCCCATTTCTGCTGTTGAAAAGCCTGACATTCAGAGACAGTTTGAGATTCGAACTGCTGAGAGGCATTCTGAGGTCTGGCTGGAGTCGGTCGAAGTAGTCTCACATTCTCTAGATAATGCGTCTGTCACTTCGACCTGAGGCAAGGAGACATTTCTTCCTCAAAATCTAAAGACCCTTTCGAAGTTATAGTTGTATTCCTTATCCATCAGTAAAAGAAAGTAATTACATGATAGCTGAAGAAGAACAACGATGCATTTACTGTTGGTGTACAACGAATGAATGGTGACAGCAGAGGATGAGGGTGATCATGTCGTGGTGTCAGTGCCATTACCACAACATTTCCCGGGAATGCTGCAGTGTCTCCTGCCTCACCACTTAATTTCCACAAAACTGGGAATGAAGGAATGAGAATAAGAGGATGAGAAGCAGAAGTGCTTGTGGAACTGCAGGAAGAATCTCCAGGTTAAAATAATAGTTAAAAATAGCAACCTACACGACTGGATTTAAACCAGGAAAATGAAGCTGGAACGCGAAATCAGAATGCACAGCAATTCAAACAGAGCACTGAGTTTCTCGATCAGCAAAACAATACTTGCGAGAAATAACGAGCTTTCAATAGAATGAGCAGGCACCAGTGTGATGGGAGCTGCTTTCACCAGCTAAGCCATGGCGCCACGTTAAGAGCCAGATTTCTCGTCCATATGTGCAATGCCTGAACCACTTGATCACAGGAATTCGAAAACGTGTTTTCTGTATTAATGTTGCTCAGTATGAATGGCAATCAAACTCTACTTGTGCTAAAACAGACGTTTCAATGCTGAGCATGCCCCACTAAAAAGGCACAGAAAAAGACAGTATCCTCTTGCATTGGCATCCAACAGATATTTTCGTCTGTTTAAACTGACAGAATAAAGAGGATGTGCTCATCTCCTCTCGCGTCCCATTAACCACGTTAATACACACGCAGGGATTTTCAAACCAAGATGAACAGGCTCATTGTTGTGAATTGACAGCAGTGGTGTGTGAGTCATTGCGAACAGTGAGCAATAAATGCTGAACCAATAGCACTGACACTGAGCCCTGCACCATCAGCTCCACACTCACATCTTGTGTCATGTCTCCTAGGCATCGGAGCATTTGACTTTAATTATTCTACCCTGCACCTCTCCTCAAGTTATTCCCGACCGATTGCAGTGTCGAACGAGGACATGCAATTATTAGAAATGCATTTCTGGGACTTAGTTGTCTTTCAATGAGATAAGATTCACTGCCAATCCCTAATTATCCCAAAGATGTAGTGGACGAGTTACTTTTGTTTACTCCACAAATCCTTAGTATGGAGGTACTGACAAGAAACCGTGAGAGATGGAGTTCCTGGATTGCGGAAAGCAAACCGACCCCAAACTGCTAACGTAACTCACCCAGAGAAGAGCAGATGGACCCCACTCTGTCAATGTAACTCAACCAGGGGACAGAAGTCTGACATCACATGATCAATGTAACTCAACGAGGAAGTTATGACCTGAGCGCACTCTGTTCATGTAACTCACCCAGGGAAGAGTAGACTGACGCCACTCTGTCAATGATAGTCATCCAGGGAAGAGCAGACTGACCCAACACTTCATATGTAACTCACCCAGCAAAATGGCAGACTGACACCACTCAGAGAAGAACAGGCTCTACCCATTCTGTCTCTGTCACTCATCCAGGAAAGAGCAGGCTAATCTGATTCTGTCAATGAAACACAAGCAGGGAGACGAGCCTGACCCCACTCTGTCAAAGTAACTCACTCAGAGAAGAGAAGACTTATTCCATTCTGTCTATGTGAATCATCCAGCGAAGACAGTAATGAAACCATCCTTGCTGTTAAACTCAGACAGAGAAGAGCAGACTCTCACGATTCTGAGAAAGTAACACGCCCGTGGAGGAGCAGACTGACATCACTCTCTTAACGTAGCTCACCCAGGGAAGAACAGACTGTGTGCAATCTGTGATATTACTCACGTAGAAAGGAGCAGACTGACCCCATTCTGGTAATATGACTCTACCAGGGAAGAGCAGACGAAGCTCAATCTGTCAATGTGACTCAACCAGGAAAGAGCACTCTGACCTCACACGATCACTTTAACATAACTAGGAAATTGCAGACTGACGCCACTCTGTCAATGCAACTCACCCAGGGAAGTGCAGACTGATCCCACACTGTCCAAATAACTCACTCCTTGAAAAGCAGACTGAAGCCACTCTGTCCATGTAACTCGCACAGGAAAGAGTAGACTGATGCCACTCTGTCAATGTAACTCACTGAGGGAAGAGCAAACTGAAGCCACCCAGTCAGTGTTACTCACCGAGTGAAGGGCAGACTGACCCCACAATCTCAGTGTAACTCAGCAGACTGATCCAACACGGTCAATATAAGTCATTCACTGAAGAGAGGTCTGACCCCACTTTACCAATGTAACTCGCCAGAGAAGAGCATACAGAAGCCAGACTGTCAACAAAAGTTATCGAGGGAAGAGAATACTGACCCCGCTCTTTCTGTTTCACTCTGGCAGGGAAGAGCAGACTATCACCACTCTATGAAAGAAATTCGCCCAGGGAAGGGCAGACTGACCCTACTGTATCTGCGTGACTGACACAGGTAAGAGCAACTAATCCAACTCTGTCAAGAATACCCTGACCCCTCTCTGTCCATGTAGCTCACCCAAGAAACAGCAGACTCACCCAACTCTGTCTATTTAAGTTCACAAAAATCCTCTGAAGTACGTCCTATCCAGACACTCTCCACATCACTGTTTCTGTAACCGTGTGCGTTCAATGGCGAATCCAAATAACCTGCAAATGTTCAGAATGTGGCAGCAAACCAGAGCTACCACACAGAAATTGGGCGAATGTGCAAACTTCCATCAGGCAGTCACCTAAGCCTGGAATGAGAACCAAACCCGACAGCAGTCATGATTATAAAATGGCAGAACAGAAACCCAGCAAAAAGAATTGCGTCCCTGTGTGTTGCAACGATTCTGAGTATTAATTAAGCAACTGTCACTGTAGTTAATTTCCATTTTCATCACTGCCAACCTTCTTCAAAGCAGAGGACACACTTGCTTTTTTCAGACTTCTAATATTCAGCTTTCATCCCGCTTTTTACCTAATCATATTTCTGACGTTACAAACTACGTCATAACAGGTTGACAACTGCAGAATGAGCTTTGTTCCGTTCTCCACTGATGTTGAGAGTATACGGCATATTCGAGTAGGACTTGATGCGCTTGCGGGTCGTGTATTCGCGGCATTATGGCTTTTCTTTTCGTTTTTGGTCTTCTATTTCGAGTTCATTGCGCAGACTTCTGAAGAAGACTTTTTGGAGGCGAAATGGTAACTGTGTTTTCTCTTGAAAGACAGACGTAGCTTTATTTCTGTTCTCTTATAAATTGATCTTCTTCTGATCTTTGCAAGTGAAATAGGGTGCATTACTATTGCTCGGTTTTAGTTTCAAAATCAAGAGAAACATGAAGGAGACAATATCAAAGAACACAAAGTTCTGATTTGTTAAGATAATTTTTGCAGCAATGGTGGACATGAAGGTCAAATTAAGATAACATTTCAAGAACATTTAGTCTGGAAGTAATATGTGACTTTAGTTCCAAATATACGTTTCCGTTCTTCCAGTACATCTTTTTGACTCACAGAAAACATTGATTGTTTTCTGTATTCACTTTGTTTCACGATATCTGTCTTCTGGTCGACCAGAGACAACTTCAATTTGCGTCTGCATTGAATAAGATTTCGCTCTTTCTTTCGAGAAGCAATCCTATGCATTATGTCACATTTATTATGCTGATGGCTAAGAAGTTCAAAATGAATTACGGTTTATGGATCGTGAGCAAGAATGAAGTGATCCACATGCGAACAGATGTCACCACGCCCTATTCCTACAACGGGCCTGAACGGTCCATTGGCAGAGTCTGCAGAAAGGAAATGTCCACGGGAACTAGTCCTTTGTTCAGTTTGATTTGATACCAATGGTAGTGCTGTGTTGGGGCAGAAATGTGTCAACATCTCTGACGTTAGAGTCAAAATTTAAGTCACATCTACTCCATGGAGTGTCCTCTCATATCGGAACATGCTGACATGAAAACATCTCGCACTGATAGCAAAGGTTTTTTCATTAAATTGGGAGTATGTTTAACTGAGCAATTCAGACAGCCAAGATGAATAATTGGCACTTGGTTCTTCAAGCTGAGCTCTCCACACCAACTGCTCCAACGGAGGTCGTGGATAAGATCCCCATCGATTATTTTGGTCAATTTTAGTCTCAGCAACAACCTATTGTTCTGAACAATGCTACACCACAAACAGAGGGCTAAGTCTGATTTTCATCGTTAATTTTCAATTTCAGTTCTTAATGCACAGTTTCTTACGAATGTGGACAGCAGAAGGCTGTTAACATTCCATTTCTCATATTTCCAGAAAATTCTACTCCGCTGATATCGCCTTGCCTTATCACACCTCAAGCCAGGAACCTGGACCAGTCGAGTTCCTTTCCACACATGGAGTTGTTTTTTGTAATTCATTGACTGCTGATATAATAGATAATTGCCCTTGAGAGTCAGCTGTAAATTAGGTTGAACTTTCTCAGCTTGACTTTCAACTGATCCTAAAAAAAACTCATCACCTGCAGGTAAATATATTGCATTGCTTCTTGTTTTGCTTAATTTCACCCCACCCGCCTCCCGAACATCCAAATTTCACGATAGTTCGACAAATGTTTGGAAACTGATTCGTGTTGGCAGTTGATGGCTTTTTGTGTCTCGACATATAATTTATTCAATTAGACATCTTGAAGTTACTTCGGATTCTTCACAGTTGAAAATTTACTTTCGATTGAATGCAAAGCTCAAGCTCCACGAAATCCAAATTCTGCAAAGGAATTAATGAGTTTTAAAATAGTCAACGCTGTGAGCAGGATTCGAACCTGCGTAGGAAGACCCCACGGGATTTCAAATCCAACGCCTTAACCTCTCGGCCATCACAGCTGCATCCAGAGTGTCAATTTTCATAGCAAAAGAACTGAATTCATGAAATACTTAATTTGTTTGAAGAACAAATTGTCAAGACCCAAAGATTTCGCCAAATCCTTTGCAGAGACCCAGACGAACGTTACCTTAGCAGATTGACAGGCTTTCACCGCAAACGAGATCCTGACACAGCTGAAGTTGTGGGAATAATTCTTCATTGAATTATAGAGTCACGGATGTACACCACACGAAGTGAGGATCATTGTCTCACTGCGTCCGATCGATTTTGACTCAATTGCTCGTCATCTGGTGCCATAGTAGACATGCTGTTGTGTTTTAATATTCATCGAAATATAGTATTAGAAATATTGATGCTAAGTCCATAAACACTAGCTACATTCATTAAAAAAAATCGGAATTAGAAAGAATGCAGAACCAATTTACAGAAATGGATCCAGCAACTAATCCGTAAGTTCTGACATCAGGTAATGAACTTGTGAGCACAAGAGAGGAAGATTGACCGAAGATTTGGACCTTGAAATCGTCTTGAAGGAATTATTTGCAAAGTTTTTGCGATTGTTCTAGAGTCATCAAGTCCTTGAACAATACAACATGGAAAGTGGCCCTTCTTTCCAATTTGACCATGGTGGACAGTTATCCTAAATTAATAGGTCCCATTTGCCAACATTTGGCCCACAACCCTCTAAACCTTGTTACTCATATATCCATCCAGATGGTATTAAATGTTACAGTTGTATCAGTCTCCAACAATTTCTCTGGCAGCTCATTCTGGACACGACTGAAAAATTTGCCCCTGACGTCCCTTTTAAATCCTTACCAACTAATTTTAAAACATTGTTTTCTAAATTTTGACTTCCTCACCAGCAGGAAAATACCTTGATGAGTCAACCTATCCATGTCCCTCATGATTTAATAAATAGCAACGATTTGACTTTATCACACTTGTCAGGAGGGAAATGTGTGGAGATTATTATCGAAGGTTTGAAGTAGAAAGTCTGATGTAGAGACTTTTGGAATTGCATCTTGGAGAAGTGTTTCATAAGTCAATGAAGTCTAGTAGCAGTAGTAGAAGTCTGTTGTGAAAGCTGCAGAAGGATTTCAGAACACGAGAACAAAGCATTATTTCCAATGTATTGTGGCTCAGTTCGACCGCACTTCGACTTCAGTATGAGGAATTATAATCCTCAATTTAGGAAAGATAATAATGCCATATGAGGAATACCACGAATGGCGATTAGCCTTGATATCATGGATGAACATTAGTCCTGTGCATTGAAATTGGGCAAATCCGGTCTTTTTTTAACAGTTTCAAAACAAGAGAGGTAATCTCATTTAGAGTTGCAAAATATTTGAAGAGATAAACCGGGTGGTGCAATTAAATATTGTTCCCTCATTGGTGAATCGAGAAGCAGGAGAGGACAATTTTAAAATGAAGCATTGTGAATTATGACCAGGATGAGAACTATTGATTTTTGTCTTAGCCTTGAGAAGTCTCGCTATTCAGCACTACAGTGAGCCTTGGATATTTGGTCATTGAATGCATCACTATCAGCCTGACCCGCCGACACTTCCTGCATCACTATAGACCTGACCCCTCACACTTACCGCCTTAATATCAGTGTGAACCCCTCAAACTTACTGCATCACTATCCATCTGGCGTCCTCATATTTACTGCGCCACTTTCACTTCGAGACCCTCATTTTGACTGCGTCACTATCAGCCTAACTGCCAAACACTTACTTTGTCACTATCAGTCACGCCCTTAAACTTCCTATGTTACTGTTACCCTGACTCCTGACACTTACTGTGTCACTATCAGCCTGACTCCATCACACTTATTATGTAAGTACCAGACTGACGTCTCACACTTACCGTGTCACTACAACACTGCTTCCTCAAACTTACTATGTCACAATCACCTTGACCCTCTCACATTTACTGCGCAACAATCACACTGACCACCACACACCTACTGCTTCACTATGAGCTTCAACACTCACACTGACAGCGTCACTAACAGCCTGACCCCCTCATGCTTACTGCGTTGGTATCTCTCTGATCCCCTCAGAATTACTGCATCACAATCATTCTGACCCCCTCATACTTAATGCGTCACTATCCCTCTGGCACCCTCATACTTCGTGCATCACTCACACCCTGACACATGCGCACCTACTGCATCCCTATCAGCCAAACCCCACTCACTAACAGCGTCACTCTCTAACCTGCTCACACTTAATGCATCACCATCACCTTGACATTCTCTCACTTAGTGTATCAATATCAGCCTGACCCCTTCACGCTTACTGCATCACTACCAGCCTGATCCCTTCAAATGTACTGTGTCACTATCCGACTGACCCACTCATACTTACAGCATCACTATCACCTTGACCCCGCAAACTTAGAGCGTCCAGATCACTCTAAACCTTTCACTCTCCTTGTGTCACATTCAGCCAGACCTTGCACACGATCACTCTGATCTCCTCATTCTTGCTGCATCACTATAACTCTATCCCACTCACGCCGTGTGTGTCACTATCACCCTGACAACTCATGCTCACTGCACCACTATTATCCTGACTCCATCACAATTAGTATATCATTATCAGCCTGACCTCTTACACTTACTGTGTCACTCTCAACCTGTCCCCTCACCTTTCCTGTGTCACTCTCAAACTGACACCCTCATAGTGTCTGCGTCACTGTCACCCCGAACACGTCACACTTACTGCATGGGTGTCTACCTGAAACCTCACGCTTATTGCATCACTATCATCCTGAGCAGAACACACTTACTGTGTCACTAGCACAGCAACACTCTTACCATTACTGCGTCACTATTGGCCTGACACCTCAAACGTACTGCATCACTATTAGCCTGACACACTCACAAGTTTTGCGTCGCCACTACCCTGACCCCCCTCACAATTGCTGTGTCGCTATTAGCCTAAGCCCCTCACTATCATGCTGATCAAGCTCATAATTACAGTATCACTATCAACCTGAACCCCTAACACTTTTTCTGTCATTATCACCCTGACCCTCTCACATGTAAAGCGTCACTGTCACACGGAGACACTCACATTTTCTGCGTCGTTATCAGCCGGACCCGCCGGCACACAGCGTCACTATCAACCTAACCCCTCAAACTTGCATGCCTCAATATCAGCGTGAACCCCTCACACTTACTGCATCACTATCCATCTGCCATCCTCACACTTACTGCACCAGTTTCACCTTGACATCCTCATTTTTACTGCGTCACTATCAGCCTGATAGCCACACACATATTGCGTCACTATCCGTGACGCCCTCGCACTTACTATGTTAATATCACCCTCACTTCTAAAACCTACTGCGTCACTATCAGCCTGACTCCATCACGCTTTTTGTGTCAGTACCAGACTGACGCCTTACGCTTACCATGTTACTAAAACTCTGCCCCATCACACTGACTGCGTCACTATCAGCCTGACCCCTCAGACGTATTGCGTCAATATCACCCTGACCCACTCACACTTTTTGTATCACTTTCAGTCTGACGCCTCGCACTTACTGTATAACTAAAATACAGTAAACTGTATAACTAAAATCATCCTGACAACGTCACACTTACTGCGTCAAGATCAGCCTGATGGCCTCAAACTTAATGCGTCACTATCAGCTTCAACACTCACATTTACGGCGTCGCTTCTAGCACTACGCCTGCACACTTACTACATCCCTAACTGCCTTACCCCCTCGCATTTACTTCATCACTATCAGCCTGAGACACTCACACTTACAGCTTTACTACAACCTGGCCCTATGAGTGCATCAACATCACTGTCACCCTGACCCCTTGCCCATACTGCGTCACTCTAAGCCTGGCCCCTCAAATGTTCTGCGTCACTATCACACTGACATCTCACACTCACTGCTTCAGTATCACCCTGACCCCTCACAATTACTGCATCACTACAACCTGACCTCCTGGAAGCATCTGCGTCACTGTCACCCTGACCCCATCACATTGCCATGTCATCATCACAATAACAGTCTGCTTCACTGTCATCCTGACACCTCACACTCACTGGACACTACCATCCTCCCCCTCATAGTGACCTGTCACTATCATCCAGAGCCGCTCACACTTATTGCGTTCCTATCACTCTGCTCCCAACACACTTACTGCGTCACTATCAGCCTGACACTCGCACACTTCCCGCATCACTATCAGCCTGACCCATAACAATTTCACCGTGTCTCACAGTCTGACTCCTCACATTTCCTGGATCTCTATCACCTTGTCACTTAACACTTACTGGCCAGTATTAGCCTGACGTCCTCAACATACTGCATCAATATCAGCCTGAACACTCACACTTACTCTGTCAGAATCACGCTGACCCCCTCACCCTCACTGCATCACTATCACCCTGTCCCCTCTCACTTCCTGCATTAGGATCGCTCTGACTCACTGACACTTACTGCATCACTGTCAGCCTGACCCCTCACACATACTGTGACACTATCAGCCTGACCCCACCACACTTGCTGCATCTCTATCAGCCTGACCCCCTCACACTTACTGCTTCACTATCAGACTGACCCCTCACACTTACTGCATCACTAACAGCCTGACACCTCACACTCACTGCATCACCATTCCCCGAACACCTCACTTTTATTGGCCACTATCTGCCTGACGCTCTCAACTTACTGTGTAACTACCAGCCTGAACGCACACACGTACTCCCTCACTATCACCCTGACTGTCTCACACTCACTGCGTCAGACTCTGCCTGACCCCATCACACTTAATACGTCACTTTCACCATCCCACTTTATGTGTCAGGATCAGCCTGACACAGTAACACTTACTGCATCACTATCAGCCTGATCTCCTTCCAATTACTGCGTCCACCATCAGCTTGACCACTCACTCTTACTGCGTCACTGTCACACTGACCCCTCACACGAAGTGCTTCACTATCACCCTGACTACCTCACACTTACTGCATCACTATCACTCTGACCCCCTTCACTGCGTAACTATCGGCCTGATCCACTCACACAGTCTGCATCACTACCACACTGACACCTCACCCTCATTGTGTTACTATCATCTTCACTCCATCACACTTATTGAGTCACTGTCAGCCTGATCCCCTGTAATGGAAAAGTATCATTTTTTTGTGAAATCTGTGAAAGCATGGTTGAAAGAAAGAAGTATGGACCTAACTTTGCAAAACGACAGAAAAAATGTAAAGTTCAACCTAATTTACAGCTGACTGTCAACGCCAATAATCTATTATATCAGCAGTCAATGAATTAGAAAAAAACAACTCCATGTGTGGAAAGGAACTCGACTTATCCAGGTTCCTGGCTTGAAGTGTGATAAGGCAAGGCGATATATAGTATAAAGGGAATATGTGAAAACCGTCAGGCTCCATTTTATGAGGCGTCTTGCAAATGTGTCGGGTCCATTCTGCAAATTTCAAAAATATTTTTTTTCTTTGCTCTTGGTAGCATTTGCGTCGAGTCGATTGAAATGCCACGGCAGTAAACTCGGGGGCTCTTCTGGAACCCTGCGACTGGGTAAGATTTTGAAGTTTCCCAGGAGGTGCACGCGCCACTGCCTTGAAGGTCTTTCACTTCATCTCGAGCGCTGAATTGGCCCTTTTGAGTGAGAGGACTGGGGATAAGTGGATCACCCCAGAGACGCGTTCCGAATCAAATCGGGTCAGGGTAAGAGTTGTGGCTGAAGTAATCTGACATAGAGACTTGTTCGAAGAGAATATACGAAGCAGGAAGAGGGACCAGTGTACTCTTGCACGGTATTCGAGTAAAACTCAAGGGAAAGGATTGCCGTCTCTAGAGAGTTTAAGTGACAGCAAGATGAACGGTGGTTTGAGACTTGGAGTCACCATGGGCAGCGTTGGAGTCGACAAAGCTGTACCGGTTACGTGGGTTCTTGGTTTGTGAAAACCAAGGCAATGAGGCGGTCATGCCCAATGAGAAGGGACCTCCGGGAGGTAAAAGCAAGTTATATTGGCAAAGAGAAGATTATGGTATCCTGAGAGAGAGAGAGAGAGATAGACAGATAGACAGTTAGAGAGACAGACAGAGAGAATGAACACTTTTCTAATATCCATGAAAATCGGCTCCAGCAATAGCGAACAAAAAGAGGGTCGACAGACAACTCGGAATGGTCAAGAAAAAATACAATATATGCTAAATAATTATGGCCCAGTTTCTGTATAGCAGTTAAAAATGTAAATCAATGAATGTGTTTTTCAGGAGGAAGGAAGTTTTAGTAATATTCAGTTGCTAATGCTGAGGTCACCATTGGAGGAGAGAGAGAAGGAAGCGGAAGCAGCAGAGACAGGCCACTATAAATGCCGGAGGAAACAGCACTGAAGCGCTTCACAGGAGGTTCCCAAGCACTGAGGATGTCACGTAGACAGGGGACGAAACGTTTGCAAGACAAATTCCCGGCTCGGCGAACAGAACCACAACAACGAGCACCCGAGCTACAAATCTTCTCCCAAACTTTGAACACCTACGGGCGAGAGTCGCTAAGACAAGCAAGGAAATGGGAATCCTGTGCCAACCGCCTAAGCGCCACATACAAACAACTCTGGTTCCTGCATGAATGCCAAAAGAATCGAATCCTTCCACCATGTGTCAGATACAGACCACCAGGCAACAATGCACAAGCTAGGGACACAGCCAGACAGAACGGATTCAGGATGATCCAGGAAATGATTACAGACGCTCACAACAGACTACACAAATACAGACAATAAATTGCGCGCCAAAAATCGTTAATTTCAAAAACCACCAATCAGGAATGGACCCGGACCATAGAACAGGCCGTAACCATAGGACAGAACAGGACCACACACCGCAAAAAAACGGTACTAAAAGAAAAAAATGGCCAAATTAACACACAAAGAAGAGGACACCACAACACACACCTGGGTTAAAAACCTCTCCCACAGACAGCTCACAGACACGGAAAGAACAATACTGGCCAAGGGACTCAACTCCAACCACAGGGATGCCAAGACAGCAGACTTCCTAGCAGCACTAGAATGCACACTCAGGAACAATGGACTGACAGAAGAGACACAACAAACTGTGAGACAAAGTATCGTACCGCTGATAACAAGAAAAAAACAAACACATAACCTCAACACCAAGGAGAGGGAAGCACTAAAATCACTAAGAAACGATAAGAACATAATTATACTACCAGCATACAAAGGCAGAATGACGGTCATCCTGGACAAAGCAGAGTGCATGCAAAAAGCACAACAACTACATGCAGATACCAACACCTACCAAAAGAGGGAGTTTGACGCCACCCGACAGCTCACCAACAGGATAAGCAACACACTGAGGAATCTACAAAAAACGAAGAGATAACCAGGTCTGAACTACAAAGAATGAAACCTGAAAGCAACAACACCCCCACATTCTATGGACTACCCAAAGTGCACAAGCAAGACATCCCATTCAGACCCATAGTATCACTACCAGGGACACCATCACACAAACTGGCCAAAGAACTACAGCAGAAACTGAAACACCTGATCAGCGGATCCAGACAATCTATACAATCGACACAGGAATTCTTGGACATCATCAGAAATATATACATAGACAAGGAAGAAACTATGGTCTCATTCGATGTAACGGCACTGTTCACCTCCATCGACAAAACACTAGCCAAAGAAACAATAGCCAACCTGCTGGACAGACATAACAGACAACAGGACGTTGAACATATCAACAAAGACGGCATACTTAAACTACTGGACTTGTGCCTCACAACACACTTCACATTCAATCACCAAATATACGAACAAATCAACGGAACACCCATGGGCTCACCGATCTCTGCACTCACAGCAGAAGCAGTAAGGCAAAGGTTAGAACAAACAATCTTACCACAACATCAACCCAAACTCTGGGTCAGATACGCGGATGACACCTTTGTAATAATTAAAAACACAGAAATAGAGAACACACACCAGATCATCAACGCCACACTCACAGGAATCCGATTCACTAGAGAGGAAGAAAAGGACAACCAACTCCCATTCCTAGACGTGATGGTACAGAGAACACCGAACGGAGAATTCACCACAAAGGTTTACAGGAAAGCCACACACACAGACCAAGTCCTAAACTATGAAAGCAACCACCCCAACACACACAAACGAAGTTGCATCAGGACACTATTCAAAAGGTCCACAACACACTGCAGCACTCCAGAGCTACGAAAAGAGGAAGTGGAACACCTATACACCTATTCAAAAACGGATCCCCTCGCAATTTCATCAACAGATGCCTTAGGGAGAGACAACGGAACGAGGACATGCCGCAACCCAAAGGACTAGCCACACTACCATACATCAGGAGCATTTCTGAACTGACAGCCAGACTACTGCGACCACTAGGACTCATAACAGCACACAAACCAACAGCCACGCTCAGACAAAAACTCACCAGAACAAAGGACCCGATACCCAACTTGAGCAAATCCTTTGTAGTGTACAAAATCCCATGCAAGGACTGCAGAAAACACTACATCAGACAAACAGGAAGACAGTTAACGATCCGTATACACGAACACCAACTAGCCACGAAACGACACGACCAGCTATCCTAAGTAGACGCACACACAGACGACAAGCAACATGAATTCGCCTGGGACAACACTACCATTATAGGGCAAGCCAAACAGAGAACAGCCAGGGAATTCCTAGAGGCATGGCACTCATCAACAGACTCTATCAACAAACACATCGACCTGGACCCAATATACCGGCCACTACAGCGGACAGCTCGAACTGACAACCGGAAGCGGCAGAGACAGGCCACTATAAATGCCAGAGGAAACAGCACAGAAGCGCTTCACAGGAGGCTCCCAAGCACTGAGGATGTCACCTAGACAGGGGACGAAACGTTTGCAAGACAAATTCCCAGCTCGGCGAACAGAACCACATATTTGTAGATCAAATGCTGTGTACTAATAAATATCCAAGAATCCCATTATAAAGGAGTTTTTGAGCAGAGACACATAATATTATGCAGGACATTTTGAGTTTGTGCTCAGACCATGAGATTTAGGAGGGGAATGAGGCCATTTGGCCCATTGAGTATGCTCTTCCCTTCAATGAGATCATGGCTGTTCAACTCTACTTTCCTGCCTTTTCCACAAAACCCTTGTTTCCCTGATTAACTAAAATCTGCAGGAGGTGACAGAACAGTTGGAGAGATAGACAGAAATGGCAAATTGAGTTTAATCTGGACAAGTGTGAGATGATGTCAAATTCAAGATGAAAGTTATCATACTGAGGGATATTGATATACAGAAGGATCTTGGTCACAACGTTGGGTGAAGTGGTTTGCATCTGACGTTGTAATTGTATCAAATGATTGTTTGGCCACATTTGGAGTACTGGGTGTAGGTCTCATCTCCACACAATAGGAAGGATGTAGAGGCTTTGGAGAGGGGAAAAAAGGGGTTTATCAGCACGTTGCCTGTGTTCAGGTTTTTTTAAAATTGTGTTCGGTGTAAGAGGAAATTAAACAAAGTTGGATTGTTTAATGAGAGTATAAGAGGCTGACAGGTGACCAGGTACAGTAATATAACATTTGGAACGAAGTTAGATAATGTAGATAATCAGAATCTCTTTTCCAGTGTGTAAGTTTCAAATACTAGAGCACATAGGTTTAAGGTGAGAAAGAGGAAGTTTAAACGAGATGTGTGAGGCAATTTTTTTTTATGTAGAGTGAATGTTACTGAGGAAGGTCATAGAAGCAGAAATGTGAGTAAAAGTTTCAAGTGGGATTTAGACAGAAACATGAAAAGTTAGAGAATAGAGGGATGTGGACCATGTGCAGGCAGATGGTATGAGTTAGAATAGTATCTTAGACAGCATAGACGTGGTGGGCCGAAGGGCCTGTTTCTGTGCTGCACTGTGAAGTTTTCTAACTTCCCAGCATCTGTCCCAGCATGCTGAAATTGTTAGAAAGGATATGTCAATATACAATAACTGGCCACTTAGAAACACATTTGATAAAAGAGAATTTGTTTTTGAGCCTGTTGGATTTAATTTGTTGGTGTGAATATAAATGGCAGAATTGTAAGGGTGTATGAGGGGTGTAGTGGTATAGGGGATATGGTGTATTTGAATTATCAGAAACCTTTACACAAGTTTCAATAAGGGCTAAAGAGTAACTTGGTAGAGAATAGGGCCCCTTAAAGATCAATAAGGTCACCCATGTGTGGAACCAGAGGAGATGGATGAGATATTAGACAAAATAATCTTGTCAGTATTTACTGTGGCGAAAGACATGGAAGCTCGGGAACTTGGGGAAATAAATAGTGATGTCTTGGAAAGAATCCTCACCAGAGAAGAGAAAGTGTTGGAATCTTAAAACAAATAAAGGTAGATCAATCCTCAGGAGCTCATTAGGTCTGTGCTAGAATATTGTCGGAAGCTCGGGAAGAGATTACAATATCCCAAACAGAGATACTTATATTATCAACAGACACAGTGAGGTGTTGGAAGACTGGAGGGCGGTTAATGCTGTTCCATCACTTAAGGGCTGCAGGGAAAAGCCAGGAAATTACAACTCCGTGAGCCCAGTGATGGAGAAGTTGTTAGAGGAGATTCTGAGAGAAAGAAGCTCCTTAATGAGAGGTCCTTAATGAATACTATGTCTCAGTATTCACTGCTGAGAAGGGTCTTTTCGTTTGTGAGGACAGCGTGAATCAGGCTGATGTATGTGAACAGGTGGACGTTAAGAAGGACGACATGCTACGAATTTCGCAAAAGATAAGGTTAGATACGTCTCTGACGCAGACGAGATGCATCCAAAGTTAGTACACGAAGCGAGGGAATAGATTGCTGCACACCTGGTGATGACCTTTGTGCCCTCACTGTCCGCTGGAGTCTTACCAGATGATTGGAGGAAGGAAAATATTAGTCCCTTGTTCAGGAAAGGGAATAGGGAGTGTCCTGGGAATTGCACACCTGTCAGTCTTATGTCTCTGGTGTGCAGATTATTGGAGAGGTCTCTGAGAGACAGGATTTATTATTCCTTGGGAAACCATAGTTTGCTTAGAGGTAGTCAGCATGGCTGTGTAATGGGCAGGTCATGCCTTACCTGTCTTATTGAATATTTTGAGAATGTGATGAAACACCTTTATGGCTCATTCAGAAAGTACGGAGACATGGGATACAGGGAAACCTGTCTGTTTGGATACGGGATTACTGGCCCACACAAGACAGAGGGTGATGATAGATAGAAACAATTCATCCTGGAGTTCAGAGACCAGTGGTTATCTGCAGGGAGTGGTTACAGGACCTCTGCTCATTGTGATTTTGTCAATAAGTTGGATCTGTGAATGGAAGAGTGGGTTAGTAAGTTTGCCAATGACATGAAGGTTGGTGGAGTGGCTGATAGTGTGGAGGGCTGTTGTAGGTTGCAACTGGACAATGACAGGTTGCAGAGCTGAGCTGAGAAGTGGCAGATGGAGTTCAATCTGGAAAAGTGTGAAGTCATTCATTTTGAAAGATTGAATTTGAATGTAGAATGCAGGGTTAAAGACAGGATCTTTGGCAGTGTGGAGGAACAGAGCGATCTTGGTTTCCAAGTCCCTAGATCCTTCAAAATTGCCACCCAAGCTGATAGGCTTGTTAAGAAGGAATATAAGTGTTGGATTTTATTAGTTTGGGGATTGAGTTTTAAAGCTGTGAGGGTATGCTGCAGCTCTATAGAGCTCTGGTTAGACCCCACTGGGAATATTGTGTTCAGTTCTGGTCCCCTCATTACAGGAAGGATGGGGAAGCTTTAGCAAGGGTAAAGAGGAGATTTACCAGGTTGCTGTATGTACTGGAGAGCATGTCTTAAGAAGAAAGGTTCAGGTCGCTAAGGCTTTCCACATTGGAGTGAAGAAGGGTGAGAGGTGACTTGGCAGAGGTTTACAAGGTGTTGACAGTAATAGATAGAGTGCATAGAGAGAGATATGTATTACCCTCATATAAATAGCTATTACAAGGGGGTATAATTTTCAGGTGATTCGTGGATGGTTAAGGAGAGATTTCAGAGGTAGGTTCGTGACATACAGAGTGGTGGCTGAGTGGAATGCACTGTCAGCGGTGGCAGTAAAAGTAGATGCATTAGGGACATTTAATATACTTCTGGATAGGCACATGGACGATAATACAAAGAAGGATCTGGAAGTTAGAGTCATAGAGATGGACAGCATGGAAACAGACCCTTCAGTCCAACCAGTCCATGCCGATCAGATATCCCAACCCAGCCTAGTCCCACCTGCCAGCACACGGTCCATATCCCTCCAAACCCTTCCCTTATACCCATCCAAATGCCTCTTAAATGTTACAATTGTACCTGCCTCCACCATATCCTCTGGCAGCTCATTCCATACACGTACCACCCTCAATGTGAACACGTTACCCCTTAGGTCTCTTTCATATTTTTTCCCTCTCACTCTAAACCTATGCCCTCTAGTTCTGGACTCCCCCACCCCAGGGAAAAGACTTTGTTTATTTACCCTATCCATGCCCCTCATAATTTTGTAAACATCTCTCAGGTCACGCCTCAGCCTCGGACACTCCAAGGAAAACAGCCCCAGCCTGTTCAGCCTCTCCCTGTAACTCAAATCCTCTAACCCTGGCAACATACTTGTGAATCTTTTCTGAACCCTTTCAAGTTTCCCAACATCTTTCTGATAGTAAGGAGACCAAAATTGCACGCAATATTCCAACAGTGGCTGAACCAATGTGCTGTACAGTCGCAACATGACCTCCGAAGTCCTGGACTCAATACGCTGACCAACAAGTAAAAGCATACGAAACGCCTTCTTCACTATCCTATCGACCTGCGACTCCACTTTCAAGGAGATATGAACCTGCACTCCAAGGCCTCATTGTCAGCAACACTTCCTAGGAACTTACCATTAAGTGTCTCAGTCCTGATAAGATTTGCTTTGCCAAAATGCAGCACCTCGCATTTATCTGAATTAAACTTTATCTGCCACTTTTCTTTTCATCTTATGGTCGGTAAAGGATTGGCATGTAATCATGGCCGAAGGGTCTTGTTCTGTTCTGTTCTGTTCATTGTTCTACGTGTAGTATCTTAAACTGGGTAATAATCTAAGATCAGTGTAAAAGGATATGGCGTTCAGGAGGAGCTAGTGAACTGGACAGAAAATTGGGCTTGATGGTTGGAGAAAGAGGGTGATGGGAGACATGTTGTTTTTCTAACTGGAGGTATGTGACCAGCGGTGCAGTGGGTCCCCTGTTGTTTGTCATTTGGGTAAATGGTTTGGATGGGAGTATTGGTTTCCTGGTAAGTAAGGTTTTTGGATGACACTGAAATTGCTGGTGATGGGAACACTGAAGAAGGTTATCTGTGATACAACAGGATGGACAGTACTGCTGGGATAGTGGGCTAAAGAATAGCAGATGGAATTTAATTAGATAAATGTGAAGTGTTCCATTTTGGTGAAACAAACCAGGGTGGGACTTGTACAGTTAATGTTCTGGCCCTGGGTAGTGTTGTCAGTCAGAGACCCAGTGACCCAGGTACACAGTTCTTTGAAAGTGGTGTCACAGGTAGACAGGCTGGTGAAGCAGGCATTTGGGATGGTTACCTTCATTGGGCAGAGCATTAAGGGTAGGAGTTGGGATGTCATGTTGAATCTGTGCAAGAGATTGGTCAGGCCACTATAAAAACATTGTTGATCAGTAGGAAGAACTCATCTGGTTCACTAACCTCCTTTAGGGAAGAACATCAAATATTCAAACCTGGTTTGGCTGACATGTGACTCCGGACCCAGTGCAATATGGCTGACTCTGAGTTGCCCTCTGGGTAATTAGCAGTGACACCCATATCCCATGAATGAATAAATAAAAATATATTTGTCCCTCCCTACCTCTGTAAACCCCTCCAGCTGCAGCAATCCGTACTGGTTTTGTAACATTGTTCAGACCCTGACCACTCTCAGTAACACCCTTACCACCTCCGGCACATTCACCTCTCCCTGTTCCATTTGTGACATTGAACCCTGATAATGATTCCCCATGCCACTGCCCAACTCCTGCTAGCAGACTCTTTGTAATCCCTTTAACACTTCTAAAACACTGTCTCATTTCAGAATTTTAATACTTTGTGGTGATCTTCTAAGCCTCATAATCTAATATGATCTATTTTGTCCTGAGTGAGAGGCCGTTGTGAATTTCTTGCTGAGGTTTTATCTGTTTCAGTGGAATGTCCTTTTGATGACTGATTTACACTGTTCCTTCAAATGTTTTTCACTGTTCATTTGCAGACACATATTTCAGTCTGTTTCACCTCTTTATCTTGGTCGGTTCTCCTCTCAACCTCATATAACTGGCTATTTTTGTTTCTGGTTGAAGCTTGTCCTTACTGTGATTCACTTTAAAACTTTATATTTCTGGAAACTGCAATTTATCACAATCTCCGAGAGGATCTCTCTCGGGGACATTTCTCATTCACGAAGTTCCATCACACAACGGTTGCTCTGCGATAGTTATGTCCCTCGCCAGTTGCACAATTTGTTATTCTAAGAAACACTGAAAAAAAATTATCTGAATTCCTCTTCCAATATCACTGTTGTCAGTGTGACTGTCCCAGATTATGTGAATATTGAAATTTCCCAAAATTATCATAATGTGTTTGTTTAAAAAAAATTTCAATGAGCTCCTGTGTAATGCAGTGATGAGCAATGACATGCTCTTCGGTGACTTAAACTGTTCCGCTGCTTGTGTCCTTGGCAAGTCGTAGCCAGAATTTACATTCGGAATGACTATACTTCATGATCTGAGGCCAGATGCTTTCTCTGTTATGCCTTTGTTACCCATTATTGTTAGCGTTGCCCACTTTGCCTGAGTTTCTGCAAGGTTGTGATCCACTGAATATTCCTGTCCACCTTTTGTTCGCCCTGTAACCATGTCTGTCAGGTGTCTAAATCTCTTTTATCTCTGTGTCACAAATCAACCTACCTTATTGAAGAGACATTATCCATAATTTACTCTTTTCCACAATTTCCTGTCACAAACCGATTCCCTGATGTACAGTTTTAGTTAAACTCTGCCCCATCCTCTTCCTTTCTGCTTGTCTTCAACCACATTCCCATGCTGCTCCCATACTTCACCTTATCCCTTTGGATTTGGAAAGCTCCTTCCACTTGATTCCTGCCCCTGCATCCTCTCTGTCAGTTGAAAGCCCTGTCCATAAACCTACCGACATGATTGACCAGGACACTGGTCCCAGCACAGTTCCAATGGGACCATCCTAATGGATTATTTTTAAAATCAGGTATGGGATGTGCGTGTCTCTAGCTTACCAGCCTTTCTTGCCCAGCCCTAGCTGCCTTCGAGCTTAGATGTGGGTACATCGTGGAGACCACGTGAGGATGAGCAGATGTCCTTATCTAAAGGACAAGTGTTTGGTTTTGTTTTGTACATCAGCAATGGGTTCATATTCATTTATGGATTGTTAATTACTATTTTTAAAGTTATTGATGGATTCAAACCCACTTCCCCTGAACATTAGCTCAGGCGTTGGACACATGCTCTAGCAGTAATACCACTAGGCCATCACTTCGCCTGCGCACTGGTTGCTCATCCCTGAGCACTGATACCAGGGCATCATGAAGCTAAACCCATTCTTCCAACGTGACTGTGTGATCCTGAGGTCTTCCAGCACTCTGGTAATGTCACTCAGTCTCTCTCCATGTGGTATCCCTCACTGTGCGGGTATAATTGCTGCCTCTGTCAGCGCCTCTCGCTCTTGCAGTTACTCCAGATCCTGAACTAACAGAATTCTTCAGTCCAGAGAGATGCAACAGCATAATCCAGGAATGGAGTGGGATTTTCCAGATATCGGTGGGGCTCATTTCCATTCTCCTAGTGTAACCCTCACTGCATCAGTCTAATTTTCCATTCTGTCTATTTCTCTGTCGCCTGTAGGTACTCAGGAAGTTTCTGACTCAATAGACTTCCCAACTGCTGTGTGTCCCATCCATCACCTCATTGAAGATGATTGGTCAGCCAGAGAGACAAAGGGCAGGGAGATCTGGAGCCTTCAATAAATCCTGCAGTGAGGTAAGATCACTCACAGTGCACAGAGCAGAGAGCAATGAGAGGGCTTCTAACATCGCTAACAAGACATGACAGATACAGTGCTGGATGGGGAGCACAGCACAGTACAGTGCAGACACACCCCTGGCACAATCACGACATCTACATTAATTTCGGTTGCACTGAGACAGCATGGGGAATTCATAGTTATTTTTCCAGGCCTGTGCTGTCTTAGTGAGCATCAGGACAACAGAGGGGCAAGCAGGCCTCCGTCGAAATGTTGGGAATGCTGCCTGGGATTTTTCTGATCCGTGTTCTCCCTCCAACACTGTACTAAGACACACGACTCTGCAACACTGTATCTATGGCATGGCTTGTGCACCAGTGCCTTCAGTCATTTTTAACTCCTATAACAGTTCCTGTCCCTGTAACCTCCTCCCTTCCCTCCACATATTTGAAACGTACTGCATTCCAGACTACCATCCACGACGCTGTAACTTGCTTCAGTGTCTTCAACACGCTTTATTTCGGTACTGTAATCCTCTTTAACTGGATACAGAGTGATACAGCACGGAAACAGAACCCGTAGTCCAACTGGTCAATGATGCCACTGTTTCACACACTGAATGAGTCTCATTTGCCTGCGTTTGGCCCTTAGCTCTTCAAAACTTCTCCTCTCCATGTTCGTAACCAAATGTGTTTTCCATGTTGTAATTGTTCTTGTTTCTCCATGTGCCCCCTGGCAGTCCGTTCTGTCTGTGCACCATCCACTGTGGATAATGTTGCCCCTCAGCTCCCTCTTTAAATCTTTGCTCTCTCACCTCCAGTTTGTATCCACGAGTTTTGGACTCCCTTATCATTGGCTATTCACCTTTATTAGGCCCAATCCTTGTGGCAATCCATTGGTCACAGACCTCCATTCTGATAAACAACTCTCTACCACCACCCTCGGTCTTTTACCTTTGAGCCAGTTCTGTATCCAAATAGCTAGCTCTCCCTGTATTCCATGAGATCGAACCTTGCTAATCAGTCTCCCATGGGGAACTTTGTCGAACGCCTTACTGAAGTCCATATAGATCACATCTACTGCTCTGCCCTCATCAATCATCTTTCTTACGTCTACAAAAAACTCAATCAAGTTTGTGAGACATGATCTCCCATGCACAAAGCCATGTTGACTATCCCTGATCAGTCCTTGCCTTTCCAAATGCATGTACATCCTTTCCCTCAGGATTCCCTCCAACAACTTGCCCACCACCGAGGTCATGCTCACCGGTCTATAGTTCCCTGGCTTGTCCTTAGCGCACTTCTTAAACAGTGGCACCACGTTTGCCAATCTCCAGTCTTCCGCCACCTCACCTGTGACTATTGATGATTCAAATATCTCAGCAAGAGGCCCAGTAATCACTCCTCTTGCTTCCCACTGAGTTCTCGGATACACCTGATCAGGTCCTGGGAATTTATCCACCTTTATGCATTTCAAGACATCCAACACTTGCTCCTCTGTAATATGGACATTTTGCAAGGTGTCACCATCTATTTCCCTACATTCTATATCTTCCATATCCTTTTCCAGAATAAAAACTGATGCAAAATACTCGTTTAGTATCTCTGTCTTTTAAATGTTGTAATTGTACCCACATCCACCCCTTCCTCAGGAAGTTGATTCCACAATCAAAACATCCTCTGTGCAACAATTTGCCCCCATGTCTTTTTTTTTGAATATCGCTCTCTTCTAATCTTAAAAATGTGGTCCCTCCTCTTGAGACTCCCCCATCCTACGGAAAAGGCAACTACCATTAAATCGATCTATATACCTCATTTTTAAAAAATAAACTTTTATAACATCACATCTCAAACTCCAGGCTCCAGTGAAAAAAGACTCAGCCTATCCAGCCATTTTTCAGAACTCAAGCCTTCTATACCCAGCAATATCCTGGTAAATCTCTTCTGAATGCCCTGCAGCTTAATAATATCCTCCCTGTTAACTGGGCGACCAGAACTGGGCAGAGTATTGAAGAACAGGCCTCACAAATGACTGCACACTCTCAACATGACGTCCCAAATCCTCCACTCAATGGACTGAGCAATAGTCAGGCATGCCAAGCACTGTCTTATCCATCCTGTGATGTAAGCTTCAAGAATTATGTACCTGAACCCGGAGGTCCCTCTGCTCTAAAACAGTAATCGAGGCCCGAACATTAATTGTATAAGCTTGTTTGTTTGTTTTACCAAGTGCACTACCTTGCATTTATTCAGACTGAATTCTATCTCCAGTTTTTCAGCCCATTCAGCCATTTCATCAAGATCCCTTTGTAACCTCAAAAAACCTCCTTCACTGCCCACTATGCCACCCTCCAGCATTTCCAGCACATCGCACATGGCTGTCAATGGTACAAATATCTTTGCTCGTGGCTCCACAATTTCTTCCCTACCATTGCACAATGTCCTGTGATACACCTAATCAGGTCCTGGGTCTTTCCATACCTTTGTGTTGTAAAATCTCCAGCACCACCTCTTCTATAACAGGCTCTCTTTTCAAGTCATCGAGATGGGCAGCATGGAAACAGACCCTTTGGTCCAACTCATCTTTGCTGACCAGAAGATCTAAATAAATCTATCCCATTTACAGGCATTTGGCCCATGTACCTCTAAACCCTTAATATTCATATACCCATCCAGATACCTTTTAAATGTTGTTATAGTATCAGTATCTGCTAATTTCTCTCTCAGCTCATTCCATACACACATCACCATGTGCATAAAAAAGTTGTCCCCTCACTCCCTTTTAATACTTTCCCCTTTAACCTTAAACCTATGCCCTCCAGATTTGGACTTTCCAACCCCTGGGAAAAGACCTCGACTGTTTACCCAATCCATACCCCTCATGTTTATGTAAACCTCTGTCAGGTCACCCCTCAGTCTCCGATGCTCCAGGGAAAATAACCCCAGCTTATTCAGCAACAACCCGCACAATATCTTGTAAATCTTTTCTGAACACATACAACTTTCACAACATCCTTCCTATAGCAGGGAGACTGGAAATGCAGAGAACTCCAAATGTGGTCTAGCGTATTACTCTTGTTCCCTGAGTTCCCCAGTCTTTGTCAACAGTAAGTTCTGGAGAAAAAAAAATGTGTTTAAGGTCTTAGCCATATCCTGCAGTTCCACACACCAATGGTCTCGTTGATCTTTAAGGGACACTATTTTGTCTCGAGTTACTCTTTTACTCAATATATTTATTCAATCCCTTTTGAACTCTCCTTATCATTCTCTGCCGAGGCTATTTCATGTACCCTTTCTGCATTCCCGATTTCCACCCAAAGTGTATTCCTACAGCCCCTGTGATCGTCAGAGATTCCCTTAATCCAGTTGGCTATACCTGACATGTGCCCCTTTTCCTTGACCAGACCCTCAATAGACAGCCAGTGTTTCCGAATGCTGTCAGCATTGGCCTGCACACAAATAGGAACATGCTGGTGGTGATCGCTCAACTGTTTCACTTTTAAAATATTCTCAGTTGCCAGACTTCCCTTTTCCTGCAAATAGACTCCCCAATCACCTTTTGAGAGTTCCTGGCAAATACAATCAAGATTAGTCTGGCCCCATTTCAGAACTTGAACCTGTGGACCAGATCTGTCCTTTTCCATCGCTATTTTTAAGCTAATAGAATTGTGGTCATTTTGGCAAAATGCATTCCCACTCACACCTTAGTCCCTTTCCCGACCTTGTTTCCCAAGGGGCGGTCACGTTTTGCCCCTTTCTCTTTTCAAGCCATTTACATATTGATTGGGAGTTTCTGGAACATAATTACCAAATTCCTCCCTTACAAACACTGAACACTGGCAGTCCCAGTCTAGATTTGGAAAGTTTGAAAACCCCAACCATAACAGCCCTATTATTCTGATTGATACTTGAGATCTCCTGATATATTTGTTCCTCATTGTGCCACTGATTATTCGGGGTCAGTAGGACAATCGTATCAAAGTAATGACCCATTCTTATTTCTCTGTTCCACTAACATAACTTCAGTGGGCGATCCCACAGGAATATCCTCTCTAAGTACTGCTGTGATGATTCATGCAATCAAAACCCACCAACACACATCCTCTCTTGCCTACTTTTCGATTCTTCCTGAAGCATCTCCACCTTGAAAAAATGAGTTGACAGTCCTGCCCCTCCCTCAGCTGTGTTTCTGTAATAACTATAATCTCCCAGTCCCATGTTCCAATCCATGCCCTGAGTTCATCTTCCTTAGCTGTCTGGCCCCTTGCATTGAAATAAATGCAGGTTAATCACCAGTTTCCCCCCATTTCCTGCTATGCTCTTGCCTGCCTTGTCTGCTGAAATTGCTCTCTTTAACTTGTGTACCAGCCTCAATCTTCTTTCTGGCCTTATGACTGTTTAAGATGCAACACCCTACCAGACTAGTATATATCTCTCAAGCAGCTCGAACAATTCGCCCCACCAGGATGTGGGTCCCCCTCCTGCTCCCAGTTCAGGTGCCTTCCCCACCCTGTCAACCTGTGCTGACACCTTCAGACATCCAGATACTTGTCCACCATGGACCCTGTGTTCCTCAGTATTCCAGGAGGACCTAACAGTCATGACGTATATCCTTCACTTATGAGACTTCCTACAGTGCATTACCTCACAGTGATCAGAAGTAAACTCCATCTGCCATTACTCTGCTCAGATTGTCATCTGATCGATATCAGACTTCAGCCTGAGACCAGCCCCCTCACAATTTATGTCATCTGCAAACCTACTAACAATTCTTTCTCCTTTCACATAAAGGTTATTAGTGTACATAATAACAACACTGGTTCCTGAACAGATCCCTGTGGTACACCCACTGGTGAAAGAATTTCAAACACTAAGAAGTGTATCCGCTAGTTTTGTATCTAATTTGCGAACTTGCCTTGGATCCCAGTGGCTCTTTATATTTGAACCAGCCTTCCATGAGGGACCTTGTCAAAGGCCTTATTCAAGTCAATGTAACCCACATCAACTGCACTGCCCTCATCAATATTTTTAGACACCATTTCAAAAAAGCTGAACTGAATTCCTCAGACTGTATCTCCCTCTACCAAATCAGTGATGACGCTGCCGAGGTGATCCTTGCCTTTGGAAGTGTTGATTCATCCTCACAATTGTTTTCAATAATGTCCCTCCCCCTGCTGTCAGACTATCTGCTCTGTAATTACCTGGCCTATCCCTGCTGCCCTTCTTGAACAAATGAACCACATTAGCGATCCTCCAGTAATATGACGCTTCACCTGTGGCCAGCAATAAATTAAATATATCCACCAGGACCCCAGCAATTTCCTCCCTTACCCCCCATAGCAGCCTGGGATACATTTCATTGGGCACTGGGGTTTTCTCCACCTTTATGTCCGTGAAAACATTTAATATCTCCTCCTTATTCATCTTATCACGTTCTACAACCTCACTGTTCCCACTGAAATCTCCGACAACAATGTCTTTCTCCTGCGTGAATACAGATGGGAAGTATTAATTGAAGACATCACCTCCTTCCTCTGGCTCCATGCACAGATTGTCCCTTTGGTTTCTAACAAGCCTCACTGTTTACCTGGGAGTCCTCTTCCTCTGACTATACTCATTAAATAACTTGTGGCCTCTCGTTATCAGTATCTGCCAAGGCGATTTCATGCCCATTATTTGCCCGTCATTTTAAGGATCCATTTGCACTCTCTATACCTTGGTCGGTATTTGCCTGTTTTCATCGCACTGTACTTCCTTTGTCAAGCTCAGGATGTCGCTTGACCAGTATTCACTGGAGTTACTCCTTTGTAATTCACCCTTTGTAGAACACAATGGCCCTGAATTCTCCCTATATCACTTTAACATACCTCCTCTTTCTGAATATGAACCCAACAGCAAATAGTTTCTCCCAGTCTGTGTTTGGCAGATCCTCAATCGTGATAGTGATAATGCCCAGTGATGGTGATATTCTAACGATGAGGCGGCTTCCACAAATTTGACGTTTTCACTTCTGCCCTATCCTTATATTTTTCCAAAATTACTTTGAAACCTACTGTTACAACCACTATCACCAAAACATTATAAACATCCTTACGTCTGTCATCTTGTCTAGCATCTACAGCCCACTCTGTCTGTAACATCCGGCCCTTACTGACCTCCCCATCTGTGTACCTTCCTCCAGTCTCTCCAGCACATGATGTAACTGTAACCTTCTCCAGTCCCAACAGCACACCTCCATCCTGTCCTACAGCACCTTCATTACCTCTAAACTTCCACAATCCATTTCACCTCACTGTCTGTAAAGAGTCCTCCGCTTCTTACAGCGTTTCCTACCAACCTTCCCTTTCTGTAATGTTCTGAAGCCACCTGAACGCTCCCGAGATCTGGAACCATGCCCTCTCTCTCTTCAATCTTCTCTGTCTCTGTGACTAACTCCCATCACTACAATGTCCCTTACCTTTGACCACCTCCAGTCAGTACTAGCGTACCTAGCTCTCGAATATCCTGCAGCCACTAAAACCATCCATGTGCCTGAAATATCCTCTCACTTGTTGTAACAACTCTCATTCCCACAACTGCCTCAGTCCATAACCTCAGCCAGTCCATAGAATCCTTGCTAACTCTTTAACCTCACCCAGTGTGTACAACTCTGAGTATACCAACTTCATCGAGTCTCCCCAACCGTCCCTACCTCTAATTTTCGAGAGAATGCACAACCCTCCCTATTGTGTTAACCTCCTCCAGTCCCTCTCATGGACACCATCTATGTAACGTTCTCCTGTTCCTGACTATGTTTTCCTCCTGTTCCAATAAACACTCGCGAACGTTGTGACCTCGTCCAATCTCTGCAGTGCTCTGTATATTCAGACTCACTGTGCCTGGAACCTGGCTTCAATTCCAGCCTTGGCCGACTGTCTGTGTGGACTTTGCATTTTCTTCCCCCTGACAGTGTGGGTTTCTTCCGGGTGCTCTGGTTTCCTGCCATTACCCAACATTTGCACGATAGGTGGATTGGCCATCATAAATTGACCGTAGTATTCAGGCAAGTGTGGTTTAGGTGAGTTCACCAAGAGAAATGCAGGGTTTATTGGACAGGGAGAGGATGGGTCTGGTTAGGATGGTCTTTAGAGGGTTGGTGTGGACTTGTTGGGCAGAATGGCCTGTTTCCACAGTGTGGAGATTGTTTTCAGGTTATTGTTCAGTCCTGTCAACTATCCCTGTCTCTTGAACCTTGCCTCATCCCCAATACTCTCCTTATATGTGTAATCTTTATCTCTGTAATCTGTTCAGCTCCCTAAAACACTCCCTGTCGGTGTAATCCAGCCCTGTCCAACAAACATCCTTAACCCTGTAAAATTCTCTATCCCTCCCAACATTCCCAACTCCATGAACGCGTCAGCCCTACAGCTCTCCACTTTTCTGTAACCTCCTGTGGCTCTGTGGTCCTCCCTCCCTGTGAAACCACAGCCAGTCCCCACGTCCGTCCAAATCTGGGTCCTCTACTCCAGATCAGGCCATTGTTGTCTCTGTAAACACCTCCACTCCTGACAACTCTTCCCATTTGTGTAAACTCTTTCAGACCCCATTCTCTCCAGCTTCTTGCATCCTCTTCCTGCCACTGCAACCAAAATCACATGTTTATGTAATATCCACCAGTGCTTTAACCTCCCCAACTCAGTAACCTCTTTCAGCCCGAGCAAAACACCTAAACTATGAAACCTCTCATTTCTCTACAATCCTACCTCCCTCCTCAAATGCCTTCATCACCATTAAACCTTACAATTACTGAAGCCTCCTTTTGGCATTGCAATCCTCCTAATGTCCTCGTGTCCTGATATCCCTCCCTACCTCTGTAACCCCCAAGACCCTCCAGTGCCCTTCTGGGGAACATGGCAGAGGAGAGAAGATTTGTAGAGTCTGGACCATAGTACGGAGGAAGAATCCTGGGAATTACAGATTTGGTCTAATGTCTGTGGCGTGCAGATTATTGACGAGGACTCGAAAGACAGGAATTATGACTACTTGGAAAACCATAGTTAAATTAGAGGCAGTCAGCATGGGTTTGTGAGGGGGAGGTCATGCCTCACAAACCTTATTGAATTATTTGAGGATATGACAGAATACTTAATGGCTCATTCAGAAAAGAAGGATGACTGGGATACAGGGAAATCTATCTGTCTGGATACAGGATTTGATGGACCAGAGAAGACAGGTTATGGCAGCAGATGGACAGTATTGAACCTGGATCACAGTTACCAGTGGGGTTCTGTAACAATCGGCTCTGGGACTCTGCTCTTTGTGATTTTTTTGTCAATGACTTGGATGTGGATGTTGGAGCGTGGGATAGTAAGTTGGCCAATCACACCAAGGTTGGGGGAGTCGTGGGTAATGTGGAGGGCTGTTGTTGGTTGCAATGGGACATTGACAGGACGCAGAGCTGGGATGGAAGTGGCAGATGGAGTTCAATCTGGAAAAGTGTGAAGTGATTCATTCTGGAAGGTTGAACTTGAATACAGAATATAGGGTGAAAGGCAGAACACTTGGTTGTGTGGAGGAACAGAGAGATCATGGGGTCCGTGTCCATAGGTCCCTCAAAGTTGCCACGCACGTTGGTAGGGTTGTTAAAAAGGCATATGATGTGTTGACTTTCCTTAGCAAGGGGATTGATTTTAAGAGCTGTGAGGTTTTACTGCTTCTTTATAGTGACCCGGTGAGACCACACTTGGAATATTAGGTTCAATTCTGGTCCCATTTTTACAGGAAGGATTTGCAAGTTTTAGAGAGCGTACACAGGAGATTTACCAGGATGCTGCCTGGAATGGAGGGCATTTCTTATGAGGAAAGGTTGAGGGAGCTATTTTTTTCTCATTGGAGTGAAGAAAGGGGTGGGGTGACTTGGTAGAGGTGAACAAGGTGATGAGAGGCATACAGAGTGAATAGTCAGAGACTTCTTCTCCTATGGCATAAATGGCTGTTATATGGCGGCATAATTTTAAGGTGATTGGAGGATGGATAAGAGGATAGAGAATGGTAGGTAGTTGGATGGACTGCCAATGGTGGTAGTAACATTAGATACATTCGGGACATTTAATAGACTCTTGGAGAGACACATGGATAATAGTAAAATGAAGGGTATGTAGATTAGTTTGATCTGTATTGGATAAAATGTTGGCATAGCATCATGGCCGAAGGGCCTTGGGCTGAACTGTTCTGTGTTCTGTGTTCTGTCTGGTAAACTGCGTAATAAGCTCAGATCAGTGTAAAAAATATATGGCATTCTGGAGGAGCTCGTGAACTGGATACAAAATTGGCTTGATGGTAGGAGACAGAGGGTGATGGGAGACATGTTGGTTTTCTGACTGGAGGCATGTGACCAGCGGTGGAGTGGGTCCCCTGTTGTTTGTCATTTGGATAAATGGTTTGGATGGGAGTATTGGTTTCCTGGTAAGTTAGCTTCTTGGGTGACACTGACATTGGTAGTAAATTGGTTAGTGAAGAAGTTTATATGATACAACAAGATTAACAGTACTATTGGGATAGTGAGCTGAAGAATAGCAGATGGAGTTTAATCAGATAAGTGTGAAGTGTTCCATTTTCGTGAAACAAACCAGGGTGAGACTTGTACAGTTGATGTTCAGGCCCTGGGTAGTGCTGTCAGTCAATGACCCAGGGACGCTGGTACACATTTATTTGAGTGTGCTGTCACAGATAGACAGGCTGGTAAGGCAGGCGTTTGGGGTGGTTACCTTCATTGGGGAGAGCATTAAGCGTAAGAGTTGGGATGTCATGTTGTATCTGTAAAAGGCATTGGTGCGGCCACCATAAAAACATTGTTGATCAGTAGGAAGAACTCATCTAGTTCACTTACTTCCTTTAAGGAAGGACATTAAATATTCTAACCTGGTCTGGCTAATATTGGACTCCAGACTCACAGCAATATGGCTGACTCTGAGCCACCCTCTGGATAATTAGCAGTGGGATTAAAGAATGTTTGTCTAGGCAGTGACACCCACATCCCATGAATGAATAAATAAAAATACATATGTCTCTCCCGACTTTTGCAAACCCCTCCAGCTGCAATGATCCGTACTGGCTTTGTAACCCTGTTCAGAGCCTGACGTCTCCCTGTAACATTCTCACCACCTCCAGCACCTTCACCTCTCCCTGTTCCTATCGTGTCAATAAACCCTGACCATGGTTCCCCTTCCCACAGCCCTCCTCCTGCTAGCAGACCCTTTGCAAATCATTTAACATTTTCTCCTAAAACACTCTCTCACTTCAGGATTTAAGTATTTTGTGGTGATCTTCTCAGCCTCATAATCTAGTGTGATCACTTATGTCCTGAGTGCGGAACCAGTGGGGATATCTTGCTGAGGTTTATACTGTTTCAGTGGAATGTCCTTCGGTTGAGTGTTTTACACTGCACCTTCAAATATATTCTGCTGTCCATTTACAGACACATGTTTCAGTCTGTTTAGCCTGTTTACCTTGGTCTGTTCTCCTTTCACAAACATGTAATTGGCTATTTTTTGTTTCTAATTGTCGCTTGTCCTCTGTGATTCACTTTAAAACTTGATATTTATTTAAACTGCACTTTATCACAATTTCCCGAAGGATCTCTGCAGGTGACATTACTCATTCACTAAGTTTCATCACACGGTCGCTCTGCGATAGTTATGTCCCTTAACAGTTGCACAATGTGTTTTTCAAAGAAACACTGAAAAAAAATAACCGAACTCCTCTTCTAATATCAATGTTGACCGTGTGTCTGTCCCAGATTATACAAATATTGAAGTTTTCCGAAATTTTCCCAATGCCTTTTTTAAAAAATTCCAATGAGTTCCTGTGTAATACAGTGATGAGCAATGGGATACTGTTCGGTGGCTAAAACTGTTCTGCTGATTGTGTCCTTGGCAAGTAGTAGCCAGAATTTACATTCAGACTGATTCAACTTCATGATCTGCGGCCAAATGCTTCCTCTGTAATGCCTTTGGTATCCATTATTGTTAGCTTTACCCATTTTGCCCGAGTTTCTGCAAGTTTGTGAACTATTGAATATTCCTGTTCACCTTTTGTTCGTCCTGTCACCACGTATCTCTGGTGTTTAAATCTCTTTCACCTCTGTGTCACAAATCCATCCACCTTATTGAAGAGACGTTGTCCATTCCAAAAAATACGTAATTTATTCTTTCCCACAATTTCCTGTCACAAATCGATTCGCTGATGTATAGTTTTAGTTAAACTCTGTCCCATCCTGTTCCTTACTGCTTGTCTTCAGCCACATTCCCATGCTGTTCTGATGCGTCACCTTTTCTCTTTGGATTTGGAAAGCTCCTTTCATCTGAACCCTGTCCCTGCGTCCTCTCTGTCAGTTTATAGTCCTGTCCATAAACCTATTGACATGATTGGGTAACTGACCCCAGCACAGTTTCAGTGGGACCATCGGAATGGATTTTTTTTTCAAGTAAAGTATGGGATATGGATGTCTCTGTCTAACCAGCCTTTCTTGCCCAGCCCTAGCTGCCGTTCAGCTGAGTAACTTGCTCGGCCATTTCAGAGGGTAATTGAGAGGCAAACGTTTGCTGTGGGGATGTCGTGCAGACGACGTGAGGATGGGCAGATGTCCTTCTTGAAAGGCGAAGTATTTGGATCTATTGTACATCAGTTATGGTATTTATAGATTGTCAATTACTATTTTTAAAATAATTTATTTCAGATTCCACCCTTTCAGATGGTGGGGTTCAAAACTTACTCCCCCGAACATTGGCTGAGGTTTTGGATACATGCTCTAGCAATAACACCACTAGGCCTTCACCTCGCCTGCTCACAGGTTATTCATCCCTGAACACTGATACCAGTGCATCATGGAGCTAAACCTGCTTTTCCTTCATGATTGTTTGATCCTGATACCTTCCTGCACTCTGGTGATAGCACTCAGTTTCTCTCCATGTAGTATTCCTCATTGTGGGGGTCCAATTTCTGCCTCTGTCAGTGTCTCTCACTCTTACAGCTAGTCCAGATCCTGAGCGAACAGAATTTGCCACTCCAGAGAGACACAACAGCACAGGCCAGGAATGGAGACTGGAATTTTCCACATCTCTGTGGGACTCACTGCCATTCTCTATGTGCAATCCTCACTACATCAGTCCAATTTCCCATCCTGCCTATTTCTCTATCTCCTGCAGGTAATCAGGAAAAATAGACTTCCCAACTACTGGGTATCTCGTTCATCACCACATTGAAGATGGTTGGTCAGCCAGAGAGACAAAGGGCAGGGAGATCTAGAACCTTCAATGGATCCTGCAGTGAGGTAACATCACTCACAGTGGACAGAGCAGAGAGCAATGAGAGGGCTCCAACCATCGGCTAACAAGACATGACTTAGATACAGTGCTGGAGGGGGAGCACAATACAGATACACCCCAGGACAATCACCACCCCTACTGTAAGTTTTGTTGAACTGAGACAGCATCGGGAGTGTCACAGATATCTATCCAGGCTTGTGATGTCTTAGTGAACATCAGTATCACAGACGGGAAAGCAGGCTTCCCATGAGTGTGTGGGAATGCTGCCTGCGGTCTTTCTGTTCTGTGTTCTCTCTCCAACACTGTACATATACCATGTCTCGTGGACCAGTCTCTTCAATAATTTGTAACTCCTACAACAGTTCCTGTTCCTATAACCTCCTCCCTTCCTGATAGTCCCTCCACAGATTTGAAATATACTGCATTCCAGACTACCATATCCATCGCTGTAACTTGCTTCAGTGTCTCCAACATGCCTTATCTCAGTAGTCTCCTCCTCCAATAACTGGAGAAAGAATCATGCAGATCAGAAATGGTTCCTTCGATCCAACTAGTCCATGCTGACCACGGTTCCTGAACGAGTCGCATTTGCCTGCGTTTGGTCCCTATCCCGTCAAACCTTCTCCTCTCCATTGACCTGCCCAAATATCTTTTCCATGATGTAATTGTACTTTTCTCTACCACTTCAGCAGCAGCTCATTCAATATGTGTACAATTCTCTGTGTAGAAATGTTCTCCTCTGGTCGTTTTTAAGTATTTCCTCTCCCACCTCATATTTATGTCCTCTAGTTATGGATTCCCCTACCCTGGGGTAGAGACCTTCACCATTCAACCTACGTATATCCCTCATGTTTTTATAATCCTTTATATGGTCACCCCTCATCCAGCTACACCCAATGGAAATATGAAGGATAATGATACAAATCTCTGCCACATTCCCCACTGCCACTTTGCCTCAATGTTCTGGGATACACTTGTTCAGGACCTGGGGCTTTCTCTACCTTTGTGTTCTAAGACCTCCAGCACCACCTCTTCTGTATTGGGGACTCTTTTCAAGACATCACTGTTTCTTTCTTTTGTTTGCTAATCTTTGTCCACAGTACTTTCTGACATGAAATATTCATTTCAGGTCACGGCCATCTCCTGTGGTTCCAGGCATAGATTGCCTCATTGATCTTTGAGAGGCCTTATTGTCTCTCCAGTAGATTTTTTGTACTTGTATGCTGTAGAATCTTTTTTGGATTATCCTTAACCTTATCTGCCAAATCTATCTAATTTCACCCATGTTGCTTTCCAGCTTATCCAGCCTCTCTGTTTCTGTCAAACCATACAGTATCAGTAACATCTTCATCAATCTTTGCTCTATTTGCAGTTTCAGAATATGCTTCCTAAATCAGGATGATCAGAATTCTATACAGTACTCCAACTGGAGACCCAGCAATGTCTGATACAGCCGTATCATGATGGACCAACTCATGTCCTCAATGCCCTGACCCATGAGGGCTAGTCTGCCTAATCTGCTTTCTCTTTCCTGTCCACCTGTGATGTCACTCCGAAGGAACAATGTAAATGCAGCCCTTGGTCTCTCTATGTTCGACAACACAGTCCAGAGCTCTGCTATTAATTGTATTAGTCGTCCCTTGTTCGTCTTAACAAAATCAAATACCTGAATTCAGCTCCATCTTTTATTTCTTAACCCACTGGCTCAATTGGTTAAGATCACCTTTGATAATTGTATTCACTGCCCACTATAACTCTTATTTTGCTATCCACAAACTTAGTAACAAGAATTCATATCTTCTTGTTTATGTCAATAATACACATGCGTGACCACACCACCAATGCTGATGGCACACAGCTGGTCAGAGGCCCCCAGTCTGCACAACAACCCTCTCCCACCATCCTCTGTCACCTACTGTCAAGCCCATTTTGTGTCTGTTTGTCTCGTTAGCCCTGATCCCATGTGATCTAACCTTACTAACCAGTGCACCACGCTAAACTTGCTGAAGTCAGGATAGACAACGTCCACTGCTCTGCCTTCATCCATCTCCTTGGTCACCTCTTCAACAAACTCTATCAAGTTTGAGAGACATGACTTTGTATGCACAAAGCTATACTGACTATCCCTAATCAATCGTTGCCTTTCCAAACACATGTAAGTCCTGTCCCGTGGAATTGCTTCCAACAACATTGGCACGACTTACATCAAGCTAATTGGTGTTTATGTCCCCAGCTTTCCGTCGCAGCCATTCCTAAATACTGGCCCAACATTAGGCAACCTCCAGGCTCCGGCCTCACCACCCGTGGCTGTCAGTGATAGAACAATCGTTGTAAGTTTCTTCACTAACTTACCCCAATGTCCTGGGATATACTTGATTAGTTCCCAGGGAGTTGTCTAATTTTAATGTGTTTGTAAACCTTCAGCACCTCCTGTTCTCCAATGTGGACTCTTTTGAAAACATCACTGTTTATTTCCCTGCTTTCCAGTGTGTTTTCCACAGTACATTCTGTCATGAAGTGTTTGTTTCGGACCACACCCATTTCCTGTGGCTTCATTAATCTTTAAGGGGTCAAATTCTGTCCCGAGTTATTCTTCTGTTGTTAATATACTCGTAGAATATCTCTGTGTATTTTCCTGAATCTTCTCTGCCAAAGCTCAGTCAGTTCCCCTTTACGCCCTTATGGTTTCCATCTTTAGAGTAATACTACACCCACAATGTTCTTCAAGGGATTGACTTAATCCAGCTGGCTGTATATGACCTGTGTCCCCTTTTGTCTTGACCAGAACCTCAATATCCCCAGTCATCCAATTTTTCCCACTTGAGTCAGCATGGTCCTTCACACGAACCGGAATATGCTGGCCCTAAAATCTTAATTTATCTCTCTTTTGAAAGAATCTCACTTGCCCGACGTTCCTTTACTCGCAAACAGCCTCCACAAATCAACTTTTGTACAGTCTTGCCTAATACCTTCTGGACTGGGGCAAGGCCAGTTTTGAGCTTTAACTTGTGGACCAGGCCTGTCCTTTTCCATCGCTATTTTCAAACTAATAGAATTGTGGTGACTTTGCAAAAGTGCTCCCCCACAAACTCTTCAGCCCCTTTCACTACCTTGTTTCCCAAGGGGAGGTCAGGTTTTATCCCTTTCTCCCGTCGGGCCAGTTACATACTGATTGAGAGTTTTCTTGAACACAATGAATAAATTCCTCCCATCCCAGCTGTGAACACTCTGGCAGTCCCAGTCTAGGTTTGGAAAGTTAAAATACCCGACCATTACAACCCTATCATTCTTACAGATATCTGATATCTCCGACATATTTGCTGCTCAATTTCCCGCTGACTACTGCGGGCCTGTAGTACCGTCATATCAAACTGATGATTCATTCTTATTTCTCAGATACACTAACATAGCTTCACTGGGCGATCCCCAGGAATATCCTCTCTCAGTGCTGCAGTGATGTTTTCACTGATCCACTCCCCCTACTTTCTTGTCTCCCCTTCTATCCTTCCTGTTGAATCAGTCGTCTGGAACAATGATCTGTGAGTCCTGTCCGTCCCTCAGCGGTGTTTCTGTAATTCCTGTGATTTCCCAGTCCCATGTTCCCATCTATCCCGTGCGTTAAGCTGCCTTACCTGTCAGGCATTTTACATCAAAATAAATGCAGCTTAATTCATCAGTTTTCCCTCATTGCCTGCTGTGCTCTTACCTGGTTATCAGTTGAAATTACTCTGCTGAAATTCTGTCCCAGCCTCAACCTTCAGACTGCAGCCTGAGACCATCCCCCTCACTGTGGACAACAGCCTCACCTTTCACATCTTTTGTAAACCGACTAACGAAAACGTCTGCTTTCACATCTGAGTGATTAATGCCCCTCATATGTTCCACCCCATCTCTGTGATATTCTTCAGTTACTGCATTTCTCATTCTTTATCTCCAGAGCTTCCAATCCCCCTGATCGATGTAAGGATATTGATCCCTTGTAGCATGTTTAACACCAGTAGCAGCCTCCAACTCCTCAATGCATCGTGTCCCTGTAACCTCCTCAAATACTCCAGCTCACTGTCTTTGTAATATCTTCCATAATCTGCAATCCTGTTGATTTCTGTAAACTCCTCCAGAACCTCACTCCACATCTCTGTATAACTGATGGGAATGCTGCAAACCGGCCTTCACAGTCCTCAGTAGCTCTCTGAGCTTCTACAGACCTACAACCCTCAGTTACTCTGGCTCCTCCATTCCCTACACTTCTCCCTGGCTGTGTGAACTGATCCAGACCCTTCAACCCTCTCTATCTCACTCTCTCCTGCAACGCCAACTTTTGTCCATGTCAGTGTAGCTCCCAGCACCAACAATCCTCCTGGGCTATATAAACTCCTGCAGCTCCAACTACCACTCCAACTGTTTAATATCCAGTGCCTACAATCCTCCCTTTCTCCTAAAACATCTGTAGCTCCAACTACCACCAATATCTGTGTAATCTCCAGTCCCGACAACCCTCCCAATCTCTGTATCTCCTGAAGCTCCAACAACCACCCCTATCTGTGTAATCTCTCGTCCCTATATTCCTCACTATCGCTGTAACTCCTTCAGGACTGATAACCCTGTAAATCTCCTTGACATCTTTCAGCCCAACAACCTATCTGATTTCTAACCACCAACAGTGATCTCAAACCACCTTAACGCTAACATCCTCCAGTCTCTACAACCCAGCTTTTCTCTGTTAACTTCTCTGGTATCTATATTCCCCTTTATCTCCAGTTACAGATCCTTGCTCAGGGAAACAATGTCTCAGTACCGAATCTGTAAGAACACAATAATCTTCAGTGTATCAATAAATTGGCCTCATTTTCTAAATTTTAACGACTACAAGTTCAACCTTGTCCACCTCTTCTCATCAATATCCCTCCATTTTGAAGAACAACCTGGTGAACCTTCTCTGGGCTGCCTCCAATGTAAGGATATTTTCCCTCCAGATAGGGGACCAAACCTATTCACAGTATTCTCAGTGTGGACTGACAGGGGTCCTCTATATTTATTACAAGCCTTCCGTATTTTTATTCTCCATTCCCTTTCAAATCAATGCCAACATTCCATTTGCCTTCTCTATGTCCTGCTGGCCCTATATGCCACCTTTCTGAGATTTATACACAATGATTCTCAAGTTACTCTGTGATGTAGCTTTCTGCAGTTGATCTGAAACCAAGAGGTGACAGCAATAATCAGGAAAGTGCTGGAATGTATGGTAAACAATATGCCAGAAATGATAACTGCACACATGGAAATCTACGGAAAAAAGGCATTCCATCAGACCATCATGTATAGGAGCAGAATTAGACCATTCGGTCCATCGGGTCTATTCCACTATTTGCTTATGGCTGAATTGTTTCTCAACCCCAATCTCTCACTTACTCCGGGTAACACTTGATCTCTTTATTCATCAAGGACCTAGCTATCTCTAGTTAGATACACTGAATCACTTCGCATCCACAGCCCCATGAGGCAGTGAGTTCCACTGATCCATCACCCTCTGGCTGAATAACCTCCTCCACATCTCTATTCAGAAGGGCCGTCCCTTCACTCTGAAGCTGTGCCCTTGTCCCCTAGTCTCTCTTGCTCGTGGAAACATCTTGCCCCCGTCCACTCCATCCAGGCCCCTCAGTATTCTGTAAGTTGGAACAATGTTCTACGCCGCCGCCGCCACCTAAACTTCATCAAGTGCCGACCCAGAGACCTCACCTGCTCCCTATATGACACAAAATTCATCGCTGGGATCTTTCTTGGAAACCCATTTCTCAAACCCCTTCACATTCTTTGTCCAGACTCTTAATGTATAATGAGCAGAGTGTCATCCCAAAACTGACCCCTGCGGTACTCCCCCCATCACCAGTTCACATCGTGAAAAATTGCCCTTTCTTCACACTCTCTGTCTTGTGCCAATCAGACAAATCCTCTATCCATGTTCTGCATGTTGTTCTGAAACGGAAATTTCATTTCACACTCACTGGTGGATTTACTTTTCTGTCTGGCTGTAAACAGCAGAGTTTCACCATTACCTTTCCATCTGTAATTCCCTGGGAAAGGTTTTGGGGAGCTGCCTTCCTGACCCATTGCAGACCTTTGGGCGTAGGGACAGACATAGTGCTGGGAGGATGAAGCATGTCTTGGAGGGCACCTTGGAAATGTTGGTGTTCCCGGGCACCTGGAGCTCCTGTTCTTCCAGGGAATAGTGGTTCCGGGTTTGTGAAGTACTGTTGAAAGGGCCTGCCTGAGTGACCACAATGCTACTTATAGATCTTTTATTCCTTCATTCTTTCATGAACATGAGCTTTGTTGGCTGAGCCAGCATTTATTGGTGATTTGGAGTTGTCGCTGAGAAAGTGGTAGTAAGCTGCCTTCCTGAGCCACTGCACCAGCCGTTGGAACTGTTGTTATCTGTGTCCCATTCAGCAGGTGCTTGTCCTGATGTCTGCAACTGCTAACCGACAATGCAGCTCTCCCTTTCATATCCTACATACTCCCCACCATATAAATCTGACAGTTCCTCACAATATCTCACCTTCTCCATTCCCATCTGTGCTAGAGATCACTGAAATTCACTCATTCTTGTTCAAACTTCTGATCACATAAAATCTCTCCCTTTTAAAATGTGTAACCCCTTCAGCTTCTGTAACTCTCCATATAACTGTAATCAATGATAGCACAGATTCCCTTCCTAAATCTCTGTAATTACGATGGTTGCGTGTGCCAAAATGGTACTTTTCATCCTCCTTATCCATCTCAGAACTTCCAGCCCCTATAATCCCAATATTTGGAACGCTCCCATTCTCTGCACCACCTCATGTCCTGAGGGTCCTTGAACACCAAAAGTGCTCCAAAGGTTTATGATCCCCCCAGTTACTGCAACATCCAACAGTCTCGACTATCATACAGCACTTTCTGGCTCTCAAGTTGTATTTTTTGAAGTCTCCACATCTCTGTAAGCAGCACAGAAAAAGCTCTTTTGACTCTACAAAGGTCTGTCATGAACAAGCCACTATCTCTCGATTTCCTTCGCCTTCTTCAGTGTCTGCAACTCTTACTGTATTTACCAATAACCTGCTTTTGACACTGCAGGACTGCCGAGCTCCCCAGATAACCTGTTCCATCCCATATAGCTCGCTCAGTCACTGTAACACCCTCTGCTCTGTCTCATCTCCTCTTTCCCACTGTCGTCCAGGCACAAGAACGAATCTGTAAGACAGCAGTGTGGAATGGGATGTTGTAAATCTTATATGAGGCTTGAGGCTCCCATTACCTGGGGGTCACAAAGGGAGGGAACCTGAGAGAGAGCAGCACAGATCGAGAGAATATTAATCATTCGCAACGATCAAGGCCGACTAGGACTTGGAGTTGGAGAAGCAGCAGAGCAGGAGTCTCGAAATCAGCACCGAGTTACAGAGGGAGTGACCATGTGACGGAGCAGGAGCATGAGGCTAACATAACTGGTAGTTACAGAGGCAGCAAAGTGGGAGGATATAAATCAGCACTGAGGATCGAGGCCTAATCGTGCCTGGGAGTCACAGAGACAAGTGACCATGTGAGGGAGCAGAGTGGAGTGGGACCTGGAGGATTACACGTCCCTGGAAGTCACAGAGATGGTGACCCTGTGAGGGAGCAGAGTGGAGTGGGAGCTGGAGGATTACACGTACCTGGGAGGCACAGAGACGGTGACCGTGTGAGGGAGCAGAGTGGAGTGGGAGCTGGAGGATTACACGTCCCTGGGAGTCACACAGATAACTTTCTGCTGCTAGGGCCTGCCTGCACTGAGTTTTGAAGAAGTACAAGAGCCTTCACAGAAAAGGTTGTAAATTCATTGGCAGATCATACATCGTTATTAGGGACTGTCAGTGAATTGATAGAAGTTAGCAAATTTATTTTTTCAACTTCTGAAATAAGGGTTGAACTCAGAAATAAGAGGGAGAAGTGAAATTCTGAGCCAACATATATATTACCCTCAGTAAGCCACAGTTGTATAAGCGAGTTAACCATATTGTTTTTTTTACCTGATGTTAATTTAATTCTAAGTAATTGATTAAGTTACTCTAGACATGTTGCATTTTAAGACATGACAAGACATGTTTGTTCGATGGAAAATATGTTCTGTTACGTTGGGAAGTCATAGCCCCTACTCGTGTCCTAGATGGACACTGGGTCTTGGAGCTCAGATAGTAACTAGAGACTCTATGGGACATCTGTGATGCTGAGAGTTAGGTGAATAGCTCACACAGAGAGCAGATCACCCTGCAGACATGACAGCCAAGAAGAAGAAAGGGAATAGGGGACTAGACTATCGAAGAGAAACATTCATGGAATGGAATGGAAGGATGTCCTGATATCTCCCTCCCAATTCAGTTTCCTGGTTTGGAAGCTGATGAAGGTGCGGGCTGTTCGGGGAGGGCAGTCGGAGCCATGTCTGCGGCACCACAAGCAGCCTGACTGTGGGGAGGGGAGGGGAAAGGAAGGAGGATCAATAGGCACAGGGGAGTCAGGAAATTGAAGAAGGTGTCAGTGTTTCTGTAATTCCAGGATAGTGGGGTTAAGAATATAACGGTGTCTGCAGGACATTCGTCTGAAGGACAGTGAGCAGTCAAAGGTCATGTCCATGTTGGTAGGAATGACCTGGGTAGGAAGGGTGAAGCGGTCTGGGAATCAGAATTTAGGGAGCAAGGTGGATGGTTAGCAAGTGGGACCTCAAATGCAGCAATCCCTTGGTTACTGCCAGTGCCATGTCCAAGTGAGAACAGAACTCGGAGTTTTAAGTAGATGAGAATGTGATTCGAACGATGGTGCAGCAGGAAGGGCTTTGGTTTCCTGGGACATTGGGACTGGTTCTGGGGAAGGAAGCAACTGTACAAGCTGGATGGGCTAACGTGACAGAGCTGGGACTGAGTTCCTTGTGTAGTGTTTGGGAGGGATTGAAAATAACTTTCAGGATGTATAGGATCCAAAAAGGAATAGTAGAGGAGACTACCAGGATTCTCAAAATAATGGGAGATAAAGTTGGTACTAATTTACAACAACAAGTTTATCAGTGGAAGATGGAGTAAGAAAGGAAGCCTTAATCTGAGGTTCTCTGCATGGACGTGAATACTTGGAGTTTGGAGAGTTCAAGATGCAGATTGGTGTGTGGAAATCTGATGGACTGATCACCGAGAGCTGGCTCAAGGAATGGCAGGACTGTGTGTTAAATATTGCTGAGTATCAGGGATTCTGAAATTATAGAAGGGAAGGGAAAGGATGAAGGTGGAAGTATTGGTTTTGATTAGCATTAGTTAAGGCACCCAAGAGCAAGAGCCTACTCACTCACTCGGGGCACCTTGCTACCTTTCCCCCAGCTGTTACAAATAATTCCACCTCCCTTAGTACTGTTTGGTAATTCTCACATTTCGGAAGGAACCAACCCACACAAGAGCAGAAAGAGCCAAGAGGGATAGGGGGCTCCCCAACATTCAGCTCCTCACTCTATCACAGGGAAGGATTCTGACCCTAACAACCATGAGAGGCTGACTGACCGTGTCCAAGCTCGCTGACTGGGATCTGAGATTCCCCCTGACTCACTGTGCTGGGCACCGTGACTGACCATGTCCAAGCTCGCTGACTAGGATCTGAGACTCCCCCTGACTCACTGTGCTGGGCACCGTGACTGACCATGTCCAAGCTCGCTGACTAGGATCTGAGACTCCCCCTGACTCACTGTGCTGGGCACCGTGACTGACCGTGTCCAAGCTCCTGGACTGGGATCTGAGACTCCCCTTGACTCACTGTGCTGGGCACCGTGACTGACGTGTCCAAGCTCCTGGATTGGGATCTGAGACTCCACCTGACTCACTGTGCTGGGCACCGTGACTGACTGGACAATGATATCCGGCTTCCTCGTTTTGTGTCTGTGTTAAACACCAAGACAATACAACAGCCGGGTGGGACTGGTAGATTTGGCTGAGGGGAAACACTGCTGAGGGCATGGTAAGGCAAGGCAATCATTCTGTGAGCATTCAAGTCAGTTCAAAGTGAGTGTGTACAAACACCGAATGAGCACCCCAGAGGGACAGGCCATGAGTTAGGTGTGCCCCTGAGCATAGTGTCTTTGCAGCAGCATTGAGTGTGTACAAACACGGAGTGAGCATCCCAGAGGGGCAGTCCATGAGCTGGGTGTGTGTCCCTGAGCACAGTGTCCTTGCAGCAGAATTGCAATGAGAGTTGTGAGTGCACCCTGAGCTGCAGTATTGAAGTACAAATGTATACTGTCAGTGGGTCGGAGATGTGCTGGGATGGCATGGTGAGGCTGGCATGTGACAGGTGCCAGCATTGGAGGGTGTGGAGTACATGCAGCTTCTGTCTGTGCAGTGTCCCCCGAGACGTTGGTGTCCAAGTTAGAAGGCTGCAGGAGTGAGGGGCAAGATGGAGTCACCAGTTACCAGCTCTGACTTTCACGTCCAATTCTCCATATTGAGTTTCCCTCCTGTGGGAGGGAGGGTATGAAGCTGTAAGTTGTTGAGGAGAGATCCACTGAATGTGGCTGTTAATCATCAGTCATCATTCAGTCAATATCTTGCCACTCCTTTGCTCAAATCTTGTTTTAGAGATCTGTCCAGCACAGGAACAGGCCCTTCAGCCCAGCAAGCCCGCACTGACACAAGATGCCGTTCTAAAGTTAAAAAGAAAGTTTTTGCTCCGACACACTCTATGTCATTCTGTTCCCTACTTACTTATATTTGTGCCAAGATCCCTCTTAACCCTTGCTATATTAGATCCTTCGCCTCTATGAGTGCATTCCAGACACTTGCACATTCTGTCTGGAACAGCAAAAATAAACCTTGCCGATCATATCTCCCGAACTTTCTTCCTTTTACCAAAAACCTACGGTCTTGAGTAATTGATATTTCTACTCTGGGAAAAATCCTCTAACTGTCCTTCTATCTATACCTCTGATAATTTTGTAAATCTCTATCAGGTAGCCCCATAGCCAATGATGCCCTGGTGCAAACAAACCATGTGTGTTCAATTTCTCCTTCTGGCTAATCCCCTCCAAACCAGACAACATTCTGGTAAAACGTTTCCATACCCTCTCCAACACTTCCACATCGTTCTGCTGGTGTGGCAACCAGTACTATACACGATATTCTAAATGTGCCTGAATTAAGTTTCTCTACAGCTGCAATATGACTTGCTAATGTTCATACTGCATGCTCCGATGCATGTCTGCAAGGTTGCCATCAGTCTTCTTGATCACCGTCTCCACCCGTGTTGCTACTTTCCGGGAACTGTGGAGCTGTAAACCTACATCCCTTCGGATGTTGATGCGGCCAGTAGTTTTTCCATCCACTTTATACTTCCCTCCTGCATTACACCTTCTAAAACACATCACATCGTAACTGTCCAGATAACGTTTTCTCTGTCCAAGTCTGCAGCTGACCTATATCCCGCTGTATTCTCTGGCAATCATCCCCACAATCTGCAAGTCTGCCAATCTATTTACAGATCTCCAGTCACAAAAACACTGTTCCATCACTACTCTGTCTTCTATGACCAAGCAGTTCTCTATCCACCTTACTAACTGCCCGCTGATCCCATTTCACTTCACCTTCTGTATGAGCCTGCTATAAGGAACCATATCAAAGGCCTTGCTAAGGTCCAATCATCCAACATCCAGCCCCACGCCCTCATCAATCAATTTTGTCACTTGCTCAAAATAATCAATCAAGTTTGTGAGACAGGATATTCCCCACACAACTGCGTTGCCTGTTGCTAGTAAGTCCGTACTAGAGTACTGTTGGAGCTGCACTCATTCAGTCAAGTGATTATTCCATCATATTCCTGACTTGAACCTTGGAGGTTAGATTAGATTCCCTGCAGTGTGGAAACAGGCCCTTCAGCCCAACCAGTCTACACCAACCCTTCGAAGAGTTATTCACGCAAACACATTTCCCTTACCTATATTTACCATGACTAATGCACCTAACACCATGGCCAATTCGCCATCATTGGCTGTGAGAGGAAACCGGAGCACCCGTAGGAAACCCATGCAGACACGGGGGGAATGTGCAAACTCCACATAGACAGTCACCAAGGCCGGAATTGAACCTAGGATTTGGTGCTGTGAGGCAGCAGTGCTAAGCACAGAACTCTTGATAGTTCCTGTACAGTGGGAAGTATGTTGGGCCGTGATGGTTCCTGTACAGTGGGAGGTATATCTGGCGGTGATGGTTACTGTACAGTGGGAGGTATGTCGGGGTGTGATGGTTACAGTACAGTGGGAGGTATGTCGGGGTGTGATGGTTACTGTACAGTGGGAGGTATGTCGGGCCGTGATGGTTACTGTACAGTGGGAGGTATGTCGGGGTGTGATGATTACTGTACAGTGGGAGTTATGTCGGGGTGTGATGATTACTGTACAGTGGGAGGTATGTCGGGGTGTGATGGTTACTGTACAGTGGGAGGTATGTCAGGGTGTGATGGTTACTGCACAGTGGGAGGTATGTCGGACAGTGGTGGTTACTGTACAGTGGGAGGTATGTCGGGGTGTGATGGTTACTGTACAGTGGGAGGTATGTCGGGGTGTGATGATTACTGTACAGTGGGAGGTATGTCAGGGTGTGATGATTACTGTACAGTGGGAGGTATGTCAGGGTGTGATGGTTACTGTACAGTGGCAGGTATGTCGGGGTGTGATGGTTACTGTACAGTGGGAGGTATATCTGGCGGTGATGGTTACTGTACATTGGCAGGTATGTCGGGTGTGAGGTTGCAGACTGAGTTGTATTCTGCTGCTGCCGATGGCCCACTGCACCTCATAGATGCAACATAATTTGTTGCTCAATCTGTTTAACGCCTGTCCCAGTAGAAACCCATACCATGGTGAGGTGGGTCTGCAAAATGTAAAGGTCGCCCTTGCTCCCCATAAGGACTGTGCAGTGACCATTCTTACCGGTAAATGAAATGTAGAAGTGTATCTGCAGCAGGCAGATCGGTGATGATGTGATCAATGATATGTTTCCCTTTTACTGATGCCCCCATAACCTGCCGCAGAGCAGTCTAGCAGCTACAGTCCAGCATCAATGCTGAGCACTGTATTGACTATATGCCAAGAACTGCCCCCTCAGCCTGGCTATGTCCTGTCAGTGGGACAGAACCTACCAGAGAGGATGGTGTAGTTGCCAGTGACATAGTCCTGTTCACAGAATCCTGCTTTACAGGCAATATCTGGCTGTTTTTTGATTAGTTTGTGGGAAATATACAACAGGTCACTTTTACATTTTGTATAATGAAGTGTTAATATCACTTTGTTTCTTACATATTTTAAAATAACCCAAACATCAATATTTTTCAATTGAAAACAGTTGAAGTGAACAATAATTGAAATACTAGAGCACACACTTGACTATTACAAATTTCAGTGACTGTTGTATAACAACCGATTCATGTTCAGATCAGTGAACACACCATCTTGCAGGCAGCAAAGCTGTTGGAAATGACTGTGAGGAAAAGCCTGAATTCAGACACAGTGTTGTTGGACCTCACCATGACCTCCAAAACACTGACCATCTCCAAAATCTGTCCAGAGAGCTTCCAAACTGGAGCTGGGCAGTTACTCACACAATAGACTGGTTAGAGACATACCTGAACAATGGGGAGAGGTGTGTGGGGCAGACTGGTCAATGGACTACTACATGGCTCAGTTCAACATTTGTATTAATGATCTGTAAACAACCATGTCATGCAAGTATATCGCTTCTGGCATGGCACCTAAACTCTGTAATTCTGCACCTTGTACCTGATCCTGAATGAAGGTGTTATAAAGGTGATGGACTCCTGCAGCACATGGCATTTGACATTGAATCCCTCATAAACCATATCCAGTGTATGTTAGCCCCACAATGTCAGTATCCAAACAGAATTGCACAGCTCCATTGATGGCCGGCATCATCCCGGACCAACGTTCTTGTGTGTGACTTGAGCTGGAAATCTCTGTGTAAATGTTTGCAGCGTTGTTCTAGCCGTTAACAGCAAAGTCTCTTTCCTGAAGGTCTGACATCCTTTCATAACACCAACCTTTAGATTGTCCAATAAGCACAAAATCCACCCATGTATTCAGTTCATTTTTGTAACAACAATATGATGAAAACAGTGCCCAACTCACAGTAAGGAGCATTAAAATGATAAGTCTAATTACCACACCCAACACCAAATTATGATTAACTACAAGGAATTTGAAAATATACATTTATTTTCCCTTTTATTAATATTGTGAACTCATAGTTGACTCTCCTGCACCTCAGCGGCTACATGAATGGCTGTGCTATTTTTTCAGAACCACACTTTTTGACTCTGATCTCCAGCATCTGCAGTCCTCACTTTCGCCCTGCTAATATTCACTCATAACCATTTTCATGGCAACAGTATCACTGAGTGTTTAAACATGTTACACTCAGATCTGGGTACATTTTGAATTGCTTCTGTCTACCTCAGAGCTCAGTAATATGGGATGTGAAAGGTAGTGTCTGTGTGATGCTCAGTCTGTAGGCCATGCCTCTGAGAGACTGACAGATTGTTTAAAACAGCACATCCCTTCAGCTGTTTACAACAAACAGGTTACTGCCTAGACACTAACAGACTGAGCTCAAAAAACCCAAAGCACAGTGTCCAACATTGGGCAGGTCTGGACAATATTTTCGTTTCATGTATTCATGGAATATGATTGGGCCAGTATTTATTATCCATCCCTTGTTGCCCTTGAGAAGTTGAGGGTGATTTGCCACATTCAACCAGTGTAGTCGATGTGCTGTAATTAGACTTACAATACTTTGAGGACCTGACTAGAAACGTTGATGAGGGTCGAGCTGTGGATGTGGTGTATATGGACTTCAGCAAGGCATTTAATAAGGTTCCCCATGGTAGGCTCATTCAGAAGGTCAGGAGGAATGGGATATGGAGAACCTAGCTGTCTGGATACAGAGTTAGCTGGCCAACAGAAGACAGCGAGTGATAGTAGAACGAAAATATTCTGCCTGGAAGTGAGTGGGTGTTCCACAGGGCTCTGCCCTTGGGCCTCTACTGTTTTTAATTTTTATTAAAGACTTGGGTGAGGGGATTGAAGAATGGGTCAGCAAGATTGCAGATGACACAAAGGTTGCAGGTGTCGTTAAAAGTATAGAGGGCTGTTGTAGGCTGCAGCGGGACATTGACAGGATGCAGAGATGGGCTGAGAGGTGGCAGATGGAGTTCAACCTGGATAAATGCGAGGTGATGCATTTTGGAAGGTCGAATTTGAAAGCTGAGTACAGGATTAAGGATAGGATTCTTGGCAGTGTGGAGGAACAGAGGGATCTTGCTATGCAGGTGTATAGATCCCTTAAAATGGTCACCCAAGTGGACAGGTTGTTAAGAAAGCACATGGTGTTTTAGCTATCATTAACGGGGGATTGAGTTTAAGAGTCGTGAGATCTTGTTGCAGCTCTATAAAACTTTCGTTAGATCGCACTTGGAATATTGCGTCCAGTTCTGGTCGCCCTATTATAGGAAAGATGTAAATGCTTTGGAGAGGGTTCAGAGGAGGTTTACCAGGATGCTGCCTGGACTGGAGGGCTTATCTTATGAAGAGAGGTTGACTGAGCTCGGACTCCTTTCATTGGAGAAAAGCAGGAGGAGAGGGGACCAAATTGAAGAATACAAGATAATGAGAGGCATAGATAGAGTCGATACCAGAGACTATTTCAAAGGGCAGAAATGGCTAATATGAGGGGTCATAGTTTTAAGCTGGTTGGAGGAAAGTATAGAGGATATGTCAGAGGCGGGTTCTTTACACAGAGAGTTGTGAGAGCAAGAAATGCGTTGCCAGCAGCAGTTGTAGAAGCAAGGTCATTGGGGACATTTAAGAGACTGCTGGACATGCATATGGTCACAGAAATTTGAGGGTGCATACATGAGGATCAATGGTCGGCACAACATCGTGGGCTGAAGGGCCTGTTCTGTGCTGAACTGTTCTATGTTCTAATACCATTGGGGGGGTGGGGGGAACCTTGAAATAGTGACACTGAAGGAATGGAAATATACTTCCCAATCAGGATGGTGGTTGGCTTGGAATGGAAAGCGAACATGATGATAATCCCATGTGTCTGTTTCCCTTGTCCTTCTTGATGGTCATGTTTTCAGAGGTACGTTGTAAGAAGCCTTGTTAAATTTCTGCAGAGCACCGTGTAGATGGCAGGTATTGATGCTCCTGAGTGTTAGTGGTTGTGGGGTGAAGCTGCATTCACAGGGAAAAGGGGGAGGGGGCGGGTATTTCATCGCACTCACATTCAATGTGTGTCTTATAAATGGTGTACAGGCTTTTGGAAATCATGACGTATGTTATTTCTGCAGGATTCCTAGTCCTTGAGATATTCTTGCTGCCAATTAATTTATATGCATCAAAGTGTGACGTTGAAAAAGCACAACAGGTCAGGCAGCATCTGAGGTACAGGAGAGTCGACGTTTTCGCATAAGGCCTTTACAGGAATGGGTAATGAAAGTATATGGTCAGTCCAGTTCTGGTTAACGGTAATCCGCGGTATATTGGTCTTTGGGAGTTCAGTGAAGGTGGTGAATTGAACGTTAGAGGATATGATTCCATTTTCAATTATTAGAGGTAGGTGTTGTCTGGCATGTGTGCAATGAAAATTGTATTTTTCACTTTTAAACACACACCTTCATATTTCCAGGTCCTTGTTGCATTTGGATAAGGATTGCTTCAGTATCAGTGTAAATCATTAATAGTGGTGAATATTGTCCAATCATTGGCAAACAATCCCAGATGTGACTTCACTTAGTAGGGATGGTCATTTATGAAGCAGCTGATAATTATTGGGCCTAGGGCAGAGAGTGCTATTCCAGCTCACTGATGCTGTCCCTCTCTCTGAGCTAGGAAGCTGGCTTCGAGTTACACCTGCTCCAAAGGTGTTTAGCAACATATCTGAATGGAATAATATTACAATACCTACCACATGCAGCGGATTGATGAATTGGTTAGTTGGACAGCTGGTTTGTAATGCACATTAATACTAACAGTGTGGGTTCAATTCCTGCACTAACTGAGGTGTATGATAAGGGCTGTCCTACTCAAGCTCTCCCTCACTTGAGGCATGATGACTGTCCAGTTAATCTACCACCAGTCGTCTCTGTCTAACGAGAGAGCAGCCCAATCATCCTGTCGGGGTATGGTGCCCTACCTTTCCATTTCTGATCTACAGGCTTACCTAGAAACCCCTCCCTTGGGGAACTGCAGCAGAGCTGAGATGGTGGCTCTCCACCAACCCCAGCCACCTTCCTCTGTACCAGGTATAACTTCTGCCAATGCAGACGATTCCTATTTGCTCCAGGTTTACCGTTAATCCTGGATACGACATTTGGTCAAATGCAGTTATGATCATGTTAAAAGTGAAGTCACTGTCACCTCACCTCTCGAATTCAGCTGTATGTTTTCTTGTTGTAAATCGTTTAGCTGAAGACTACCATCTGGAGGAGACTAAAGTTGATCCTCCCATCGATAATTCTGTCTGAACATTGTTGTGAAAGTTTCAGCCTTAGCGTTCCTATTATTGTGCTGGGCTCTTCAATCTTTGAGGAAGGTGGTATTTGTGGATCCTCCTCCTGCGGTGAGTTGTGTGATTGTCCACCACCACTCACCCAGACTGTATAGGAGAGGATTGCAGAGATGAGTCCTGATTCATTGGATAGATCTGTGTATCATTTTCTATTTATACCATGTGGTGAGTAAATGGCCCAATTTAGTAACTTCATCTCATTCTGAGGTGTATTTGGTGCGACTATAGGCAGTCCCTCCTGTATTCTCCATTTTACAAGGCTGTATCTCTGGCTTGATGGTCAGGATAAAGTGGAGCATACACCAGGCAGTGATAGTGAAACTTATTCTGGAGTACAATTCTGCTGCTGTTGGTAATGACCCGAACTGCCTCACACAGGCCAATGCAAAGTTCCAAAACCTATTGGAAATCTGCCCTGTTTAGCACAGTGACAGTGTCACACATACACAGGGGGTCTTCACGATGTAAAAGTGGAATTTTGTCTCCAGAAATACTGTGTGCGGTCGTCACCATTCCCAATACGGTCATCGAACAATGTGTCTGCAGCCGGTAGGTTGGTGATGGTGAGGTCAAGGATGTTTCTACCTGTCAGTCGTTCCCCCCGACCCGGGGCAGACGCAGTGAAGCAGTTATGTCCTTTTGTACGCGACCACCTCGATCAGCAATCCTGCTGCGGAGCCGCTCTTGGTGTTGGTGTTGAAATGGCCCACCCAGTATACATTCTCCAGCTCTGTCCCTCTCTCAGTGCTTCAACCAAGTGTTATTCAATGTCGAGGGATACTGATCCACCAGCTGAGGAGGGGTGTCAGCAGCATGTTTCCGTGTCAGTGTTTGATCTGACACCGTGAGGCTGAGGATAGGGAGTCAGCAGGATATTCCTGTGTCAGTGTTTGATCTGACACCGTGAGGCTGAGGATAGGGAGTCAGCAGGATATTCCTGTGTCAGTGTTAGATCTGACACCGTGAGGCTGAGGGAGGGGAGTCAGCGGGATGTTTCTGTGTCAGTGTTTGATCTGACACCATGAGGCTGAGAGAGGTGAATCAGCAGGGGGTTTCCGTGTCAGGCTTTGATTTGAAGCCTTGAGGTTTTGTCATGTCACATTGTTTCTTGAGCAGTCTGGAGGACATCTCTATCAATTCTGGCATATGCTCCAAGGCATTAGGAAGGAGGAGTTTGCACGGTCTACA